>NC_085841.1:342015901-342615901 GCF_035594765.1 Anolis carolinensis
TCCCATGCTGCGTGGGAGGCGGGGCCAGGGCGATTAGTGAGGGGGCGGGGCCAGAGTTGGCCCCACCCCCCGCCCAGCGTGCCCTGGCCCCGCCTCCCACGCAGCGTGGGAGGCGGGGCCAGGGCACGCTGGGCGGGGGGGCGGGGCCAGAGCTGGCCCCGCCTCCCACGCTACTCCCGCTCGCCCGTCTGGCCTTTTCTAGCAGGCCAGAAAGCAGCGGAGGTCCCTGTAGGCCGCGATTGCGGCCTGGAGGGACCTCTGCTGCTTTCTGGCCAGCTAGAAAAGGCCAGACGGGCCAGGGCGCACTGGGCGGGAGGCGGGGCACCGTCAGGGCGGTGCCCCGCCTCCCGCCCAGCCTGACGGCGCCCCCCCGGGCCTGCGCCCGAGGCGGCGGCGTCAGGTGCCTCAATAGTGGGGCCGGCCCTGTTTCCACCATTTTTATTAACCATTCTTTTTGACACGGGAGTTCCTTGCATTGACAGTGTCAGGCATATATTATTCTAGCCGCTGTGGATAAGTACTGGAAGATTATATCTTTATTTTTTCCAATTTTATAATTAATATTCCTAATCAATGTTCTGGTTTAAGTTGAAGTTGTCTCTTGATAATTTGAGTTGTGACATGGATTACTCTCCAAAACTTTTCAATAAAAGATTGCATGGTAAAGTGGGCTGCAAATGTAGGTCATACTATAGGTCTAGAAGACTGGGAGAAAGTGTGGAACCGTAAACTAAAATACACCTGTTCCTATGATATGAAAGAGAAGTGGTATAAGATGTTTTATCAATGGTATATCACTCCAGACAAAATATCAAAATGTAATAAAAACTCAAAGGCAGACTGTTGGAAATGTGAAAAGAAAGGGGTATTTTTTTCCACATGTGGTGGAGCTGTGAGAAGACAAGTCCTTGAAAATTAACCAAACCCTGAAATGAATTTGCTTAAGGGGGACAAAGTCATTTTAATGTCAATAACCTGTGGATTATGAAGATTGCCAGCAGTCCAGTTGTGGTGAGTAGAGTTTTTTTGGCGCATGTAAATAAACCTGCACTTATGCTCTTTGCCTGCCTTTTTTTTGTAAGCACCTTATCTATTTTGCTTGGAATCCAACAACTTTACCCATTGCTGTGTATCACTTATTTGAGACCCAATAGCTCCTCATGCCATCACTTTCCTTAAAATCCATTGTAGGCACTAAATGGCTCATTGAATCCAATTGAGGAAAACAGAGGAAGATGAAATACACAAATCACAATTTTCCTTGTCAGAGTATCACAAAAACCCTAAATCTTGGGAAGGAGTAGGGTTTTTGAAGGAAAATTGGTTTGTAAAATGCACTTGACAAAGAAAGTCGTGTCTCCCTGAAGTTCCTTGCTTATACTTGATGTGTAGTCTATATTGTTATTTATTTATTGGAGACTTCCTAATTTAATTGCTGTGCACCAAGAAAGGGAGGAGTAAAACATGAAGTCTTGTCTGAACTCCGTGTTTGCTGGGTATTGCTTTTGTTTTAAAGTTTTACATGGTAGTCACTCCGAGTCTCCTTCTGAGGATTGAAAGATGGAGAAGAAATAATTGCATGAACAAACAAATCAATATTAAATTTTGTTACATAAGGCTGCGGTCATTGCATTGGTTTTCTGACACTTACTTGCCTTTGTACAAATGTAGGCTGGGAAAGCCATTGTTTGAGTCTGGCAAATCATTACAAGGAAATCTCGTTAGCAACGGCTTTCAGTCTGAATGGATATTCTAGGTACAAAAAAGACTACAACATTAGTGAATCCATTGATGTCAATAGATTTAGCCATGTTTAAGGATGCAACTAATATTCCTTCTCCAGCACTATGGTTCTGATGCAGTAGACCTACCTATTAACTTGCAAATGCTATTAACATTAAAAACAATGAAAGCTGTAAGAGATCTCTAATTCTGGATCATATCTAGTTTTATTGTAAGACTATTCAGGATTGTGATAAAAATGTGGAGACATTTCCAACAAGAACAGAGCTAAGATGTTCTTTTCCCATTTTCTTTTCCTCAACATGACAAACTCCAGTTGCTTCCAAGATCCGATACCTGCAAGAATACCATAACCGCGTCCTTCACAACATTTATCCTGTCCCTTCTGGAACTGACATTGCAAACACTCTGAAATACTTTTCTCAAACCTTGCTAAGGTAAGCTTTAAATTATGCTCTAAAAGAAAGAAAAATATATAAATATATTGATAAAGAAATGTGAAGAATGTCTTATAACAAACGGAATGGTGTTCTGCAGAAAGGTCAGAATGCAATTCAATACCAGGAATTACCACAGTTTGGGAATACTACTTTATAAGATTATAACTCCCAGAATCCACCAGTCAGGATAGCTAGTGGCCATGCTGGCTGAGGGATTTTGGAAGCTGTAGTCCAAAAAGTAAGCTTTCCAAGTTCTGATAATTAATAAGTAACTTCAGCAGTGGTTGTCCAAACTGAGTCAACATGTAGAGCAGAATGTGGTAGTAATGAGATGGTGGACTTTATCATTTCAGACTATATTAGGAGATACCTATTTTGTGTGTTCCCTTCCCAAGTAGCTCCCTGCTAATGGGAAACTAGCTAATGGGGAAAATGTGTTAGCTCACTTTTTCTGTAGCTCACTTTTTCCACTATGTTGGATTTCTGTTTGCAGAAAGTGATTGGAACATTCAGAACAAGGATTATTATATACCTTCATGTGGGAATGGTTTGGTCCATCCTTAATTTTCTATCACCTCTTTCTGCTCTGAGATATAATAGACTGGTGAATGCCTTGTTGATCAGCAGCAAATGTGAAACAAAACTGCTCGACACTGGGAAATACTCAGGTTTTCTCTAGTAATTTGAATGCCCAAACTCAAGGCTAGAGGATTAGTATCAGGGATGTTTCAAATGTTTGGTTGGTCTGAAGTTTCCATGTAGTCCCATATACAGCATGGAAAATTTGCACTGCTGTGCTACAACTACCAGAATCCTGCTGTTCATGGCCATGTTGGCTGGGGGATTCTGTGAGCTGTAGTACAAAAAAGATAACTTCCCCAATATGTGAAAAGGATCTAATCAATGAAAGGCAACAACAGCAATACCATGAATTTTAAATAGTTTTTTTTAGTCTATAGGTTTTAAAAAATGTTCTGAAATCTGTTCTGAGTTCAGAATTTGGTTAATCCCAGCTGCAGTCTAATATACAAGATGTCAAAAAAAAAAAAAAGCTTGAATGCTACTTAGATGTAAGCGTGTTAGGTGTCTTCATATCTAGATTCTTAACCCAAAGTTTAGAAGAGATACTTCTGGGAATTGCAAGTTCCAGAAATCCCAAGTTAGAGGTGTGAATGGTTCCCAGGCTTGGGTCCAGGGATGTGAAGGGATCCCAGACTATTGGAATACAGATCCAAGAAGCCCCAACCAGCATGGCCAATGGTCACAATTTTGGGAACTGCAATCCAATCAAATTTGACAGTGAAGATTTAAAAACTGATTCCAGTGACTTTTCTGCTATTCTATATGGTAAGAATATAGAGCAGAGTTATGACATATAAAACCACCACAAAGTGTCATGTGACAGTCTATGATTTGCCAATAATATTGATTATTTTCACAACTAGTCCACACCACTTTTGGACATAGCATTTTGTGACTGATATTTACATAAGTATGTTCTTGGGAAACACAATAACAGAAATACAAGACTGGTTGGTCTGAACATTGTCAAACCTGCTGTCCTAGGGAAAAGGTCTCTAGTAGATCCATCTTCAATATATTTATTTGCAAGGCCTCTGACAAAAAGAACCCATTGCCTCCCCATGGATAATACAACCTAGAAATTCTTACCTCAACTTTACTGGTTTATGCTGTGATAGCTCCATTGCTTCTGAATATTTGATCAAGTGCTTTCTGGTCCCCACACACTAGACATGGGCTAAGCCCAAAACATAGAGGCTGGTTTGGGTTTTTTAAAACAGACATTCAGATAATAAAGCTGGCCTTCCATATTTAGTTGCCTATACAACACTAGTGTAGTGTCACAGGAAGTGCCCAACACAATCCTGTGCATGTCTACTTGATGTAAGTCTGGCAAAGTTCAATGGAACTTACTTCTAAAGTAAACAGGCATGCTTCGAACTGCAGACAGTCTTAGAATTATTTCCATCAATCTATAAACCTGGGCCAGTGATGAGGGATTATGGATTTACCAGAAGCAATTAGATTCTAGTTACCATCATCCTGAAGAGAACGGGAGGGTTCCAAATCACCAACTTTTTTGTAGATTAAATATTCACCAGGCTGTTATTGCTAATGTTAAGTGGCACATTGAAGGGTGTGATTGATCTGATGCTGCCAATCAAGGTAGTCCATATTTAAAGGTGAAATGGACATCAGTGAAATATTAACTCCTTTTGAAGAATCAGTATAATTTGGGGGACCAGGTTATGACAAGGCTCATTTGGTTTGCATTGACATTCACACTCCAACTGGCTTGCTTTTAGCCATACTAGAGACCAAACATGACCCTTTGCTTTGCAGATGTCTTGAGGGTGCAGTACTTTTGGGAAGTGGAACTGAATTTTGTTTGGTTTTTTTTGTTGGGAGGATGGGAAAACATTGAGAAACTGAATTGTTTTTTTTCTCACAAACAAAACATCACATTAAAAGAATCACCATACACAGCGCATAAAACATTAATTCATTGAGTTCCTTCTTAAGTTTATTTATCTTTGAGCCAAAACATTTCTCTTCATTAAGCATGAATTAAATTTTCATGCATTCTTCATTTCAAGCTTATTTTGCCCCTAAGTTGAAGATTTACTGCTAACTGAAGAAATGTCTCACAGGGACAAAACATCCACAACTTTCTTATTTATAAAGTACCTGCTGTTCATAATTAGGCCAGGAACAAAAGTGCACTTTAAAAACTTCTCCTTGTGAAACTGGGTTGCTCAAAGTTTTTTTTGGACTGCATCTTGGTGCATTATGAAACACCATTGCAGAATGTTACTTGCATTTCAGATTTAGAAATAGAATTTGGATAGCAATTCTGGATGATGCAGTCCAAAAATGTAACTTCTCCAGGCTCTTGATAGAGCCTCCGAACCCATATGCTCATACAGAAGTCATCACATTCATTGGGCTTCAAAGTACTCAAATCACGAGGGAGGAAACAGATTAGAATGAATTTTGGAAAATGCCAATTGTCTTGCAAGGAAGAATAAAGCTGTCTTTACTGAAAATCATACCTGACTTTCTGTTAGTAAATTATGCGGATTTAAGACCAACCTGTATCCAATCTGCAACAGTCATTGTGGGGGTTATAATCCTCTACTGACTTATCCTAAAACCCACATTTTAGCTGCTGCAACTTCTCCAATGGAACAATGGAGAGAATGATGACAAAGCAGAGAAACATTGGATACACATCAATGACATCAGAATCTAATAACCTCTGGAAGACCCCTGGGTTGTCCCATAGGGTGCCTTTCATTGTGCATGTAAATGGACATATTTGGGGGCCAGACTGCAGCAACTAAAAAGTGAGGGTTTGCTGTCTATGAGAGATGGGGAGATGTGTTATACTTTACAATTTGGGTTGCCAGATTGAAAAGTGGTGAGGATTCCAGTCCTTTTATTGTTTAGAATAGGAAATTTCAGCCAGTGTTGCTTGTCAAGCAACCAAGTAAGAAGCAACACTGGCTGAAATTTCCTAAAAGCCTCCCTCAGATGTATTGTATTGTATTGTTTTGGGCGTGGCCCCATGTAAGCCGCCCCGAGTCCCCATTGGGGAGATGGTGGCGGGGTATAAATAAAGTATTATTATTATTATTATTATTATTATTATTATTATTATTATTATGTGTCTGATGAGACCAACAGCCCAAACACCTGCAGGGTTACAGTCACAACCCCCTGCTACCTATCAGTAATAATAGGTGGCTTCCATGTCAGTGACATGGGATGTTTTCCCACCAGCATAATAGACTGGAAGCTATCTTCTTCCAATCGTCCAATCTGCTTCCAATTGTCCAGAATTCTGCTCCTGCAGAATTCTGGGAAATGTAGTTTATGAGAAATGTAGCCAAGGACCTCTCTAACTGACAATACCAAAGGCTCTGTTCTACATTTCCTAAAATTTTGTAGGAGTGGCTTGAACGATCGGCAGATGATAGCCTCCATTCTGTAATGCTGATTGGAAAACATTGACAGTGAACTACCTTCATGTTTCAGTCCAGACTTTAAAGGAGCTTTAAAGAGTCCTGAACCCTATTTCCCAAGTAGGATTAGTACTTTGACTAGCCCCTTACAAGTGGACTTAGACCCAGTTTGGATTCACCATCCTAATAACATGGAAGCCATCAGCTGTGACTGCTATACATGCTTCTCTGGACATGTCTCTTTAAATGCAATTACTACTGAACAGACATGTATAGGACTGTATGGTAAGATGCACTACTAGCTAGGGCTAATGATAGTTGCAGTCTGGTATCTTCTAGAAGGCCTTAACCTGCCTGGTTTTGTTCCAGTAGAATTACTTCCATAAAAGCAATGTTTGGTACAATGGGGCTGGGGAATCTTAGACCTTTGGGTTCTTTGTTGATAGATTGGACATTCCCATTGTCTTGGTCATGATGACTGCCAGTTGGGATCCAAAATGCCCATTGTGTGAAGTTCGAAATCTGTTTTCCACATGAAAACTCATGTGTATGTCTAGAAATTGTAGCCAAAATTGCCCCCCCAAAACTGAGTCAGCTTCACTTTTATCAATCAAAGAGTAATCTCCTTCTCTGAGTAGAGTGGTGAAAGGCAAGAGCTTAGCCTGTCCAGGGAGAACCTAAAAGGAGCACTGGCCAATCTACTCTCTCCAGTGCACTGATGCTTCTGGCCTTTTTGAACAGAAAATGGCAGTGGTAATGTTAGTCAGGACATATGGCCTCCAGAGGTGGCTCTGGCACTTTCTCCTCTCCATGGAATGACCCTCAACTTATCCATGAATCATATCAAAATCTATAATTTTGGCCCCCAAACCTGCTCTCGATTTATACATGAGTATATGTGGCTATTTGTATAGTTACTGCAGTCAGATATCACTTTAAATGTCATTGCTGCATTCAACATAATTTTGAATTTGTAGGTTGATGATGTAGAATTCTGTGCTAGAAAACTCCAGCGCTGTTGTTCAGGGTAGTGTACTCAAAACCCCTAGGAGGAAATAAAAATACAAATCACAGGATTCTATAAGATGGAACCATTACAGTCAGAGAAGCATAATTATATAGTATATAATGGGAAAATGTTCCAAAAAAGAGATGGGCTATGCAGTCTAACCTCCAGATATTAGATTGCAATCCCATCATTCCATACTATTGGCTATGCTAGTTAGGACTAGCGGAAAGCTGCAGTGAAAAAGTAGAGAGACCCGTGTTCTCTATCCCTGTTCAAAATGTTCTTTTTAGTACATCCCTAAAGGAGAGAGACCAGCATTGGCAGGGTCTTATTACTTTGCATAGTGGAGTCTGGCCTAAAGTATAAGATTTCCCAGCATGAAGAACCAGGAGAGGGCACAAATGACCCTTGGCCTCTTAGACATCCCCCCAGCCCACCCACTATCTTCAAGGGATCTTCCATCAGGGAATGCTCTTGTCTATTAGAGTAGGAATCTCAATCCAGTCCATTCTTTCTTTTCCTCCTATGCTGATTTGATCCTAATCTTTGGGGTGCCAGCATTCATTGCAAAAGTTCTGCCCTCCAGCTACATTAATCCATAGAAGCTCATCCGATTGCATATTTTAAAGCAAAGCCACCACAACTTGTTTAGCACCCCCTAAGCCATACCCTCTCTGTTAATCAGTAGTTCTGGTTTATTGTCCTTCTGAGCTCTGGCTCCACATCAACATTGTTCAAAGCAGGGAAGTAAATCTTAGTACTTTTCTTCTGAGCAAAATGAACAATTTAAGGATTTTTCTTCTTGCTGTGAAAAAAACAGTGAGAGAGGGGAACTTGTGCAGAATACATTTTATGTGCAGAAAAGTTGTTTTCTTTGCAGAATACTATGTTTTAATAGAAAAATAATTTTCTGTGCAGAAAATAACATTCATGTGCAGAATATGGTTTTCTTGCATAAAGTTCTCACGCGTGGGGTTTTATTTTGCACAGAATAAGTTCCCAACTACATTCAGAATTCTGCTTGGTGGAGGATTCTAACATTTGGACACCCCTTTTTATCAAGGGTTTGAATATTTATGAATATTCCTATCATTCCTTGTCCGTCAATTATAGCAGTTGCCATCTTAGAAAACTCTTCCTTTCTTCTTCTAAGATGGCCCCTGCTATCTATACTTCTTTTAAAAACTCTGTTCAGTTGCCTGATTAACCAAATACCCTTTGAACTGATAAAAAAAGATTTCAGTTGACTAATTGCACTAATTGGCTCAGCCTGGCAGTCATCCATTTAAATGTTAACAGGATGCCTCTAGTGAGTGGGAAGAAGCACAGAATGCCTGTGGGTGACGCCTTGTAATAAACTGCCAAAAATCTAGCACATCATTACATCATTTTGACACCATGGCTCCATCTTATGAAATTGTGGAATTTCTGGTTTCATGGTGTATTTGGAATTTCCTGACAGAGAACTCTAGTTCTTTGCCAAGATATTAATACCAGATTTCTATACGAAATACCAAGTTTCTGATTTAGAATATTACACTGGACAGACCACATCAGTTCTAGTTTCTTAGACATGATTATCATAATTTTTTAATGGGCAAGCAGATGAAAACTCATATATGACTTTCTCTGCATCTTAAAAACTATAGCTCATAGGGGAAAACTGGTGCCCTTTTTAGAATCAGCAGGTCAAATATACTCAGAAACAGGGCTAACCTTTGGGGCACCAAAATATGTATTGGAAAGTGTAATCAAAGATCTCCTATCAAATGATAACATGGTTTGATGAGTTGCCCAAGTTATCAATGTTCAGACTCCCACTTTCTCAGAGTCACCTGACTTTAATTCTATATAGTAAAGGAGGAATGTGGCTAAAATAAAATACATGAATACAGTGTGACCAATGAATTTATGGATATGTTTCTGAACTTATTGTGGAAACAGGAAACTGGATCCTATTGAAACAAACAATTTACACTAGATGACTGAGAAATTCCTAAAGACATATCCTTTCTAGGAATTTGCTAGGTCTTCCAGGGCAAATGTATGGTACCTCCCGGCGGAAGCATACCATAGGATCCTCTAGTACAGTGGTTCTCAACCTGGGGTCCTCAGATGTTTTTGGCCTACATCTCCCAGAAATCTCAGCCAGTTTACCAGCTGTTAGGATTTCTGTGAGTTGAAGGCCAAAAGCATCTGGGGACCCCAGGTTGAGAACCACTGCTCTAATACAAGGGTTCTCAAACTTTTTCAGCCGTGGAGCCCTTTTTGAACCAAAATTTTCTTGTGTTGCCGCAAGAAATGTTGATATATTATATACTATATTATATTATATATCAGGCATGGCCAAACTATTAAGACCAACATAACCTTAACAGTATTCAAGTGAAAGACCCCCAGGGGGTCATCCAGTCCAAACCCCTTCTGCCATGCAGGAAAAGCACAATCAAAGCACTCCCAACAGATGGCCACCCAGGAGGGGGAGGGGCAGGAAGGAGGAAGAAAAGCTTGGAGGGGGAGGGAGCCATTAGACCTGTCTTCCTGCCTGATGGAACATACCGATGAACCATGAAAATAAGGGGACTCAAATCGCTCCTGGCTCCCTCTGTCTTTTTGCACATCATTGGTATATATCATCAGGCAGGAAGACCGGTTTAATTCTTTTTTATTTTTAAGGCTTTTGAGGGTTAGCCACATTCCATTCCAAAAATATTCAGGATGACATGTGGACAGCCAATGGGCAAAGCCCATTTTTCCCCTGCCTGTGTGGACTTAAACTTCCTTTGGAGCAGGTTTCTTAAATCTGCACTGAAATGGATTTAATGTATGTGTGGAACCGGCCTCAGACTAGGAATGCTCCTGTTCAACTCTGAGAAGCTAAAGATAAAATCAAGTGTTGATGTCTTTACCAGCTTGTATATATAGGGTTCTATATGCATAAGATTATCCTTATTCACACATCATTTGGTTAAACAATGAGATTTCCTATAGTTATAGTGTTCAGCTTTCATGTCTCCGAAAGATCACCTCATGGAGGATATGACTGCCATTGACTAACAATTATGATGGACACTAGTTTCTTTGAGAATTTGGGGCAAATATTTATTAGCGTAATCAATGCTTTTGATTAGTACTTTTTAGGTGATTTAGTAATTTGATTTCTGGCACTGGGTAACTAAAACCACAAGTAACGAGTCAACTGTGTTATACTGAACAAGGCATTCAAAACATTGGATTAATGAGTCTAATTTGATATGTGCTGTTGCTAATTGGCAACCCTTTTTGACAGAAACGGACAGATATGATCCATGGTCTATACGAGGGATTGAAAGTTTTTTCTACCCAGATTTTATGGGATTATAACCCCCATCTTTCACTGTGGGCTATGCTAGTTAAGGGAGTTGAGAGATCCAGTCCAACAATACTTGGAAGGTTACAGTCCCTTCACTCTTGAACTATTGAGGAAGGGAGTAGGACTATCTGTATCCTGAAGCAATGAGGAATACTTGTGACATCCCCTAATAGGGCCCAAATAGCACCAAATGAATTTGGGTCTATTTAAATTGTAATTTAAGTTGGTCTATGACTTTCTCAATGCCGCTAACCCCCCATGGTCTCTGTACATTATTCATGTGAAAAATGCATTACCAGATCTGTGGAATGAAAAGAGCACAATGGGGCATATTCCTGTTTTACCTAATATTGTTCTCAAAGTAGACTTAGTGGAATATTAACCTCTGCCTTTTGTAGAAGATTAGAAACAGAAATATGTTGGAATATGCAGATTTATGATGTTGACCAGTGTCATATAACCTGGAGCTTTCTAGGTGTGTTGGACAACAATTCTCTCTCCATTGTCCCACCCATCAGTACAGGGATGATGGGAGTTATGGTCCCACATATCTAGAAAGCACTAGATAGTAGACCTTTCAAACGTTGCTGCGTCCTGGCCAAACACACAGGCAAAAATGGGTATATGGTTAGCTTTTTTGTAAACATATGATCCTTTTATGAGTTATTTATGGTCATTATGTGATAAATTAGTTTTTACTAAGCAAAGGGAGCTGGGGGAAAAGCCAACTATGAACATGACAAAACAAAATTAAGTGCCTGTCAGCTGCTATACACTAAATTCAATGTTTGTCCTAAGTAGAATAGAGCCACTGTATCATCGAGAACTTGGTAAATCAACATTAAGGATGTTCATCTATTTCAGTGAACCTATTCTAACAAGGACTAACAAGTGAATTCATCCTTCAGATTTCTATGGGAATTATGCATGTCTAACAGGCACACGTCTATGTGAACTTACTTGGAAGTAAGCATTGCTTTATTTATTGGGACTTACCTCTAAGTAAATTCCTACTGTGCATCCCCTACTGAAATCAGTGTATTATATTGAATGGTTCCCTTTAATTTTGTTCATTTATCAGGAATTTTAAAAACACAGTTCTACCAGAAAATCAACGTAGTTTACTTGTAATGATATTGAGAAGGCATACCATTCTGACAAAATGTATTTTTGCCTTCCCTTTGATGCTCACTGAGCCTTATAACTATTCTAAATGATTTCTCCTTTAGTCTATAGTAAGTTTGTTCAGTAAATAACGTAAGTAGTTTTAGCAATGTTATGATAAGACCCTGTCTGATGTGCAGTTATAGAATGCTTGCGTAGCCCTTAGATTTTCAGTAACCACTTAACAAGAGAGCATTTTGTATGCAAAAAATAAGATGTTTCTTCCCCCCACAATTAAAAGCACACACAAACTACCATTCTCATTAGCTCACAAACATACGCTGCAGCCCATCGAC
The DNA here is from genome assembly GCF_035594765.1 of Anolis carolinensis. NCBI lineage: Eukaryota > Metazoa > Chordata > Lepidosauria > Squamata > Anolidae > Anolis > Anolis carolinensis. Next base: position 342,027,892 of record NC_085841.1, read on the forward strand.
TATATATTATTTTAAAGCTTTTCCAAACGTAGTTTAGCTAACATTTTAGAAATATTATATTATTTCTAAATCCATGTGCCTGTTGAAACCTCATTATCTCAGATGATACTGATGGAATGTCATAAAGCAGTATCATGTAATACATACAGACATTCTTTTGATGCAATAAACATGTGATTTTTAAGGCTCTCTTAATAAACGCACATGTTTATTCTTTGCTAAAACATGTTTCTGCAAGTGCCACACCTATTTTTTGCAAGTATTTCCTCCTTGGTTGTCAAATGACAATGCTCAAAATGGTTTCCCAATATTGTTTTTTAAGCAACAACAACAAAATTCAACATTTCAGATCTTTTGATGCTGCGGCTACATTGCTGCTTTCTTTTCCTTCCATAGCAAATTGCATCCAATTCTGAAGAACTGTAAAACATGGGTGTGTCACTGAAACATGCATTTTTATATTTTTGCTCCTTATGAACCAGATAACACATGAGATGCAATGGAAATTTTCCCCCACCAAGTTTAGCAATTTTGTATTGTTCTTTCCCCCCACAAGCATGGAAGTGAATGGTTTTGCAAGATGCACTAGTATTGGTAGAGATTGCATCTCATGTGGGATGTATCTGGAGTTTTATTATTTGTTTTATAGTGTCATTTCAATGTAATGTGCTGTTCTTTGTGTCTTTGTTGTCTCTTTTTTTTCTTTGTCCCCCCAACAGCATTTTGTCCCGCACAGGGAAGAAGGAGAATCAAGATGCCTCCAATTTGACAGTGCCCATGACCATGTGTCTTTTTCCTGTGCCATTCCCACTCACCCCATCTCTAAGACCACAGGTCAGTTCCATCAACCCTACTGTTACTCGCTCCCTCCTTTACAGCGTCCTGCGAGATGCTCCCACTGAACGCGGCCAGCAAAGTCGTGATGCTCAGTTATCAGACTACCCATCATTGGACTATCAAGGACTCTACGTGACATTGGTGACTCTACTGGATCTAGTTCCTTTGCTACAACATGGTCAACATGGTAAGTGAGCTTTTGGAATGCTTGACATCTGGGATGCTGTGTTTTCTCCAGACGTGGGAAAAAATGTGAAAAACAATTAAAGTAAATTGGCACAGATCTAAAATTGGTGCCTTGCACATGTTCTCTGGATGTACTGTTATATATACTACATATGCATACATATTTAATTTTAAAATATGAGATTGATCTTGTCTAATTTAAAGGATCCGAAGACAATGCAAGTATGGGTGCTGTTATGAGAATGTGTCTCTTCTTCTAAATGATTTAGGAGTGGATTTTGAATTTTAACTGGAGCCCCAGTGGCGAAGTGTGTTAAAGCACTGAGCTGCTGAACTTGCAGACCGAAAGGTCCCAGGTTCAAATCCCGGGAGCGGAGTGAGCGCCCGCTGTTAGCCCCAGCTCCTGCCAACCTAGCAGTTCTAAAAACATGCAAATGTGAGTAGATTAATAGGTACCGCTCCGGCAGGAAGGTAACGGCGCTCCATGCAGTCATGCCAGCCACATGACCTTGGAGGTGTCTACGGACAATGCCTGCTCTTCGGCTTAGAAATGGAGATGAGCAGCAACCCCCAGAGTCAGACATGACTGGACTTAACATCACGGGAAACTTTTACCTTTTTATTGAATTTTAAAATATGAGATTGATCTTGTGCACAATGTAACTATGGATGCTGTTATGAAAATGTGTCTCTCCTTCCGAATGATTTAGGAGTGTATCCTGTTTGTCTAGCTGATATACCTCACAAATTCAATCTGTGTTCTGTCTTTAATTTGACACACTCCTGATTCATTCTTACTTTTGCCACCTTCCTCTATAAATGCTTCCATTGTGGTCTGTCTCATATGTATGCATAATGGGACACATATGGAAGAAATTGTTAATGAGGAAGAATACACAAGCTAGGATAGGCTGCAGCTGTTTGCTTTTGCTTGCGTCAAAATGGAAGGCCAAAAATCCATTTCTTCTCGCTCCTCCTCCCTGTTGAGTTAATCAAGTGCAAACTATTTTCACACTTTCAACCCATGTGTCTGGCAATTGATGTAATCCAAGACAAAGTGGAAGTAGAAAAGAGAACTTGACACAGTTTTAAAGCAGTGCAAAAAGTGGCATCTCAGAGAATTAATGGGAATGTCTTTGCCCAAACACAAAGAGTTTGAATGTGTGAGCGACTGAGCATGCTCATCACTTTATCATTTCTGTTCCCTATCCTACTTTTAGCTTTAGGTTACATTTGGATCTTACTTACCAGTTTATCTGTACCAGAGTGCAAGACTTTGGTCTTCCAGATGATTTGAACTATATCTCCCAGAATTCCTTAACATAGGCCATACTGGTAGAGATCTGATGGGAATTGTAGACCAAACATTAGGAAGGGTAAAGGTTTTCTACTCTGGTCCATTTCTCTCAAGGTGGCTTTAGGACAGTGGTTCTCAACCTGTGGATCCCCAGATGTTTTGGCCTATAAATCCTAACAGCTGGTAAACTGGCTGATATTTCTGAGAGTTGTAGGCAAAACACCTGGGGACCCACAGGTTGAGAACCACTGCTTTAGGATAAGGACTGTAGTGGGATCGGACAGGTTATCTGATTGTGGGATATAAATAAAATGCTTTTTTTGAAGTAATTGATTGAATTGATCTTCCAGCATTTTAAGAAATGGTAATTTGGGCAAACCATATGAAGAATAAAATTTTAACATGGCTATCCAAAAGAAGTATGCATTACTGTAAAGGATGTAAAAATGACATTATGTAAAACAATTATAAAATACATTGAATTTTGGTATTATTGTTTTTGCAGCAAGTAACTATGCAGGTAACCAACATGTTCAAGAGTTGGTACTTCCACTATAAATACTGTGACCAGTTATTATACATGTGGAAGTTACATGTCCATTGATATTTAGGTTATCAGTTATATCATAATCACTGTAGTTGCTGCCCAAACTGCTGTATTCTGTACTGCATTTAGAATCTTTCAGGGACTACATTACATTCTCATTTCAATTTACAGCAGTCAGGAAGACTGAAGAATAAATAAATGTTGCCTGATAATTGAATTGAGGATAAACTGAACAAGATACTGGTTCTCCTATTTCTGTTTATATAGGCAATCGTAAATGTTATTTTATTCCATTTTAGTGAACTCCCTCAGCTAACATGGTATTTTCAATACCATTTGCCTTAAAATGTTCTCAAGCAGCAGAGCTAGCAAGCGGAGACAGGCACCTGCCCATCATCTCTTATTCTCTCTTATCTCAGCTGGATCCCATCCATGGTAGCCACAAGAGAAAGCCCATGGGCAATGATAGTATTCAAGGCTGGCCCTATCATTAGGCACAATGAAGTGGCCACCTGAAGCAGATTATTTTTTATATCGTGAAAGAGCAACAAAATGTTAGCTATTAAATTTGATATTAATACTTCTGTTCTTGTTTTACTGCTTGTGGGATTTTCAGCTTCATGTAGTAAAATAACTTGACTGGCTTTTGATTATATATTTGCTTCAGGTAATAAAATTTCTTGTCAGCCCTAAAGGAGCCCAAAGACTTTCTGCAAGTCTGCCATAGTTTGGCCCTAGAAAAACAAATGTTCATTTTGGCATTATAACTTAAAGCAGTTTCTGTAATTCACTCTGGTTTCTGCTTTACTTTTCCCTTCTTGTTTACCCCCCTTAAAGATTTCTTTGAATTCCATTGACCTAGGGTAACTCTACCTCATAAAGATAAGAAAGTAGAGAATGCCTTCTCTCAGACATTGATAGTAGCCAATATTGTTTGTTTTTGTGCCTTTGACAGATCTTGGACAGTCAATTTTTTACACAACGACTTGTTTGCTCCCTTTTCTCAATGATGACATCTTGAGTACTTTGCCATATACAATGATTTCCACATTAGCCACGTTTCCACCATTTCTGCACAAAGATATTATTGAGTACCTCAGCACATCTTTCTTGCCCATGGCGATATGTAAGTAATTTATGTTTATTTCTGAAATAGAATTACAAATTATTTTGCTTTGGTGAAAGTTTCTCTGGAAATGTGAATGCTTATAATGAACCAACTTACAGAAACAATGCATGGTGGTATCTTGTATTACTTTTAAATTTTTGAATCAAATATTCCTCCTCAAATTAAGTCTGATGTAATGGTCTACATTTGCTATTAATGAATGAATAGTGTTTCGTTCACATCTTAGCCCAAGCACGAGAGATAATGCCGATAAAACACATTCTTTAGAAACAGGCTATAACAATATTTTAAAAAACACTTCCCCCAAAAGCAGATGGTTAAAACAATGAAAAGAGCAAACCTTCTTTTGTGGATTAAACAAGATAGTGTTGGTTCCCTACTAGAAACTCCATAAGAATGGAGGTGAGCCCAATTTTCCTTGGAGTTTCACAGCCAATGCTTTGTCTTGTGTACTCACTATCCTGTATCAGACATAACGGTGAAATGATCAGGTTTATAGATGTGCATGAATAATGAAGTGGTGGTTTTCTGGTCTGAGATCTGAGGATGAGTAGCTTATGAAAAGTAAACTACTATGACAACCACTAAAATGAAAATTACCCGCACATTATAAAGAGGAAAAGTAAGAAAAAGGAAAAAGAAAATGATAGACATTCCTATCAGTGGTATAAATGATGATACATCTTACTTCCTCTATATTCACAATGCATCTGTCTTGCTAAGAAAACCCCAAGATAGGGTTGTCCTAGAGTTGCTAAAAGTCAGAAATGACTTTTAGGCACACAACAACAACAAACCACTGACTCATTTGAATTACTGATTAGAAGTTGGTTTGTAGGGTAGAGCAGTAGCTGTAGAGGTGTATTTTAATATGTATTGTGTTATTGATTTTTGAATTATTTGGTGTAGATTTTAGATAATTGACTAAAGTAAATAATATTGATCAAATTAAAGGCTAGGATCTAATGTGGCCAGAAACTGCTTTCTGTTGTTAGAACTTAGTGAGATATGCCACCCCCCCCCCAAACCCTTAAACCCTCAAAGCTGCCATGGGATGGCTGGAAAAATCTCAGAAGCAGGTTTTAGACTGATGCAGAGGAAAAGAAAAAACCAAAGGTTCTCAATTGACTTGGGTATTTGGTGCAGTTCTGTGGCATCCCATTCATTTAGAGGCTCTGTAAATACAGAAAGGTTGCACACAAAGTCCCCACATTCTTTTTAGATTGGGCTGATCTGCCATTAAGATGTCATTTGTCCTTTCAATAGAACTCTGAAGAGTACAGAAGCTCTTTCCTGTTTAATGTGACAACAGAAATGGAATATCAGATTTTCTGAAGTTACTTGGCTGTGTCCTTATGTTCCTTCCTATATTTAAGCCTTTAGTGGTTACACCAGTTGCCTGTCAGTTTTCTATCCCATGTCAAGGTGCTAGTGGGGTTGAGGCCCAAATATTAAAGAAGACTTTCTCCATGCTTTCACACCTTCAGAAGAGGCATATTTCTGACAGGAGGAAGATGGAGGAACATAGTGCTTGGTACCTTTTCTGTGGAAATAGGCTCTGAGTTTCCCTATGGAAATTTGCTATGGACCAGTTCTCTGGTGGTGTTTCTTTTTGGAACACCCTGGCCACTGAAGCTTGACTGACACTGCCAGCTTTATTCTTAAGACAGCTCAAGGTGATGTTCATTAGAGCTCAGTGTGTTTTGTGTTTTCCGCACAGGATGTGTTTTGATGGAAGTAATATCCTATTTTTTATTTGTGATATAGCCAAAATATTCATGATGGCATTATCTTGCTGGCTCTTATATCAATTGAGAGGGGAATCCAGGTTTTAGTCTGGACTGAAAGGAGCTGTCCAAGGTGTTGAACCTTTTGTGGAGCATAAAGTCTAGCATTTTGGACAGCTCTTTTAATGCTCACACTAAAATCCAGAGTGAACTCACTATCCCAGATCCACTGTATATTTTACCATATAGAGCCAGATTTGGTCCTATATCAGTGGTTTCCAACCTTTGATTCTCCAGGTGTTTTGGACTTCAGCTAACACAATTCCTAACAGCTTTAGGATAAGCTGACTGGAATTTCTGGGAGCTGAAGTCCAAAATACTTGGGATTTGTTTTGATGCATTGGAAATGGAAAACATGGATATTGGCTCCATGCATTAAGAGGGTTGTATTGTATTATAATATTTATATATAATAGCTCCACCATGATTTTCAAGAAATGACTGTTCAAGAGACGCATGTGAGTATTTTTATTTCATTAATTACTTTTCACTGCAACAGCGTGGATCCATAATTGGTTTAACAAAAACTCAAAACAAAAATTAAGGACACTTACATGTGTTAGCTAAGAGAAAACCAAGATTTCAAAGTATTTCTAGATATCATTTTAACTCTCATACAAATGGATAAAGAAATCTTACATTTGGATATTTAATGAAACCTGTGGAAATTACAATGAAGTGAGGCTTAGGGTGAGTAGAAGAGTTGATGTTACATGTCCTCTAGTTCTTGGTGAGTCCACTGAGAATTCTGGTCTCCACATCTCCACCCACCCTGGAATAGGGCTGACATACAGCCAGAGTATGTCAAACCTCATGGGTTTTTTTGTCCCAATATATCACATTGATTGAAGCTAAAATGTACTCAATTGGCCAAAAGTTATGGATTTACTGGGACAACCACCTCTTCCCCTTTAAAAGAAATTATTCCCTGCACATGAATGAAGTCTAGGAAAGTTATTTTCAACTAAAATACCTACCATTCAAGTTCTGTGTGAATTGTTCAACAAAATGTGACTCTAAAGTTCCTTTAGAGTGGATTACAATTTAATGCATTTTGAACCCCTCTTTAAGACAGTGTTTCTCAAACTGTACTCCTCTAGGTGTTTTGGACTCCAGCTCCCAGAAATCCCAGCCAGCTTACCAACAGTTATGAGTTGTGGGAGCTGAAGTCCAAAACATCTGTTTGAGAAACTCTGCTTTAAGAAATTTGTAAATGTGTGAAGGGTAAGAAGCAAGACTGGCTTTATTTTATCTGGCCATCTAGTGGCCTTATTTGTGGTTTAATGGTGTGGCATTGCAGTGATCCATAGGTTCGCATTCTCTGTGCCCCACTGTTCATCTTCTGATGTGACTTCACAATGTCTAGGTCCACCAATGCATCTCTACGGTCAATTTCTGCTGGAGAAGCTTAGAGAGAGTACTTATTTAAGCATGTGAAGGTCTTCCAGTGTGATTCTGTTGTGAACCTTTGACTGGAGGATCTACTGATCCCTAGAGAGGTGCTGTATTTTATTCATAGTTTTTCCACTGCCATGGGTCTAGTGTCCTTAACCTCAGTGAATGTGAAGGACTGACTATAAAGTCATCAAAATTCCTGACACCAGCCCGCTAGTCATTGCCAGCTTTGTAGCTTCTTGGTTTGAGCAGATTACATAGTATGCAACTGGGAGGATTTTCAGTCGACCATCTCTCTCTCTCAGTCGCATAGTCATTTCTGACTCTTCGTGACCTCATGGACCAGTCCATGCCAGAGGTCCCTGTCGGCTGTCACCGCCCCCAGTTCCTTCAAGGTCAAGCCAGTCACTTCAAGGATACCGTCCATCCATCTTGCCCTTGGTTGGCCTCTCTTCCTTTTCCCTTCTATTTTCCTCAGCTTCATGATCTTTTCCAAGCTTTCCTGTCTTCAACTATACTATGATAAAATAAATATGAAATGCAGAATACAGATATTTCTTCAGTGCACAGAATCAGTGTGGTATAGTGGTTGGAGTGATGGATAGGGTCTTTGGAGACTTGAGATCTAGTTTGAGTTATGTTATTAGAGGACCCAGTAGTCCAGTCACTTTCTCCCAAATTAATGCACACCACAAGATTGTGATGAGGATAATATGGGGAAGAGAACATTGCCTTGAGTTCATTGAAGATAAAGGTAGCTAATAAAGTGAATGAATAAATGAATGAATGAATGATAGTGGAGGAAGACACCCATGGATGCAACCATGGAGATGACACATTGTATTTCTAATTTGACTCAATCATTTGACATCTACATTTTTATGAAATGTCTGTGATGACAGTAAATGATTTTGAATTGCTAACTGTTGATTATTTTGTTGTTGTTTCCTTTGAAGTGGGCTCCTCAAGAAGAGAAGGGGTCCCTGCTCATGTTAATCTCTCTGCATCTTCAATGCTAATGATTGCAATGCAGTATACATCCAATCCTGGTACGTCCCAGCTTTTAAGGCTGTTCACTTGTCAGTCTTCTGGGAGAGAAATCACTTAAAAGCTTGTTCAAAATATGGAGTGTGTTTTTTTCCTCCCCTGATGCTTCACTACAGCTACTTGAAATCTAAAGCTACGTGAATTGCTCCTTGACGAAGTTTTAATGCTCATTGTACCCTGCTTTTGAAAAGGAATTGAAAATTGCTCTTTCAAAATGTCTGAACCTTGCTTCCTGAAGCAGCTTGTTGGATGATAATTAAATTCAGTGTTGGAAAAGCATCTTTGGATACTAGCTTTGGAGGCTTTGAACCAATTCTCTAAATTCCATTTTAGCAGCAGAAAATGAGAAAGCGTCATTTTTGCAAAAATCACAGTTGTTTTAATAATAATTAACAAACACTGAAGTATATATTATGGAGAAATGTGTTGACTGTCTCATTTCCTACCCTTTGTTCAGGTTTCTTATTGTTACAAAAGGACCAATTACGCCTTCTACAGTCTGATACATTGATTGCAGTTAGACAGAGAGGAATTTGCATGTTGGATGTGACAATTGTGGGAGAGAAGCACTTTTCAGTTATTGTGTGAGAGATATAGTTACCACTGTCTTTAATAATGGAAAATGTCTCCATATACACTTGGTCCTCCGTAACCACAGATTCAACCATCCATGACTTGAAAATGTTTTTTTAAAAAATCCTACTGCAAACCTTGATTTTAAACCATACATCCCATTACAATGGGACTTGAGCATCCACCGATTTTGTGTAGATGCACCCTTAGATATACAGTACGTTGCTATTATCCATTTGCCAAATAGACTTAGAAATTCTAGACATTAGCTGTTTAATTAGGTACTAATCAAGTCAAATATATTCAGTAGATGCTAAAGTAAGCTTATACATTTCATTTCTTGACTTTTGCTATACAAGTGATCTATTTCAAATTCATTTTTTCTTTCTTTTCTAGTATACCATTGTCAATTACTGGAATGCCTTATGAAGTACAAACAAGAAGTTTGGAAAGTAAGTTTGTGATTAAACATGCTAATATGTAATTGTTTATTTTAAAATTAATGTTAGTTTGGGTCTTCAAAACAGTTTATAGATGTAATTCAATACTTTTCATGAGATTTGGATACAATATTTAGTATTATATTACAATATGAATTTTTGTTTGTGTTTTTCCATGGCTTATTGAATCCTTTTGTTAAATTCTAGCATTGAGTGGTGCTACATGGTGGTCTGTGGATTCATGCCAATGTATGTTGAATTTCCAGGAAAGAAAGGAACATTTATACTCAATGGGCATACATCTGGTGCTGGTCCTTGACACACTGGGAGAAAATCCCTACTGGTCCCTAATGTTGGAAAGCTTAAGAAACAGTAGCCTAGAGGAAATCTGGGAAGCAGTGACATCCATCCAGTCTTTTCAAACACACAAATGTTGCCATGTTGGCACCGATGTTGACCTAATTGTGGTGGCAAGTCAAACTTGGCCACTCACCCAAATGTTGGAGGCTTAATTATCATGGTTTGTCATGGATGGCAAATTCTATTTTGTTTTGGTAACTGTTTTATAACCCTTTGGGAGTTGAAAAGTTTTTTAAAAACAAGGTTGGCATTGTGCTGTTTTTATCCTTTTAACTGTACTGTTTTTTGACCTGATACTTAATCATTTTACTGTATATTTTAAATTGCCTTTAAGTGTTTATGCTGGTTTAATGCTATTTTAATTTAGATCTTTTATATACCATATATTAAGTGTATTGTATTTTAATTTGAAACCTGCCTTGAGTCCTAGTTTGGGAAGAAAAAGCCAGATATTATGAAGATGTTGTTTTAAATTTTATCAAATGTTTTAAATCATTGTTTTATTGGTATACATGCATATTTGAGGAGCATTTATCCATCAAATGATATATAAATCTGGGGAGAAGAAATTTTTCTGTTAGTTTTTTGAGGGAGTGGGCTACAGGACAGAGTTTGGCTTCCTGATTTCTGCAGCAACCCAGGTTAGTGGCTTACAAATACAGGCCCAGTTGTAGCAGAGCTAGAAATATTCTTATTCTTAAGGCACCTAGACTTTTATATTGTTACAGGAATATGTTTCTGCCCCTTCTGAGTTAAGAAGGATCTCCTCTCCCTATATATACCTGCCTGAGAACTGGGACCTGTTGGAGAGCAATACCTTGTGAGAAGACATAAAAGAGGTGCTTTTCTGTTGTGTAATAGCTATTGAATAGTCAGTCCTCATAGGTCCACCAGAAAAGCTCTTCTGTCAACAAAACTCTTTTTAATTACCTGGCCTCAGAGACCTGTTGACATTTGGAGATCTGATCTGGAGGTTAAAATTTGTTAGCAAAAAGCTGAAATTATGGAGATGGGGTAAGGTTGCGAGAGAAGAGTCTAATTATGTGGTCTGAGATCACCTCTGGCACATATTTTGGCCAGGGTGAAGGTAAATAATTCTCATAGGCTGGTATGGAGTTGGAGTCCCATAGGCTGGAATGGGTTTGGATTCAGCAGATCTTCAGTTGGCCTGGTGTGGGTTCAGCTACACCTCACCCATCTTCTCTAGTTTGGATTGCACTCTAAGGCAGAGATTCTATGTGAAGCAATTGGAGCTTTGCTTGTGTATTTTATACTGGAGGTCAAGGAGAGAAATGTGTGATGGAATGAGGACATTCCCTTGGCACACTTCCCAGACAATCTATGGCAGTGGTTCTCAACCTGTGGGTCCCCTGATATTTTGGCCCTCAACTCCCAGAAATCCTAACAGCTGGTAAACTGGCGGTTGGGAAAGCAGAGCTGAACTATCTGGCAACTGTTGCAAAACTTGGGAAAAATTCTGTTCAATGAGGAATGGGATACCTCCTTTTGTGACATCAAGAGATACACTGCTGCCGAAATAAACCAAGGGGATTTTGACCAAAGTCTATTCAGACCATCTAACTAGTACTGGAACATTCATCATTTTCTTGATTCTGTTGATAATATATGCTGCTGACATCTAAAATTAAACTTGTGATGGCACTGTCTTTCTCTTAGGACTTGCTATACGTGATAGCATATGGCCCATCTCAAGTAAAACCACCTGCTGTACAAATGCTTTTCCACTACTGGCCCAACTTAAAACCTCCCGGGGCAATAAGTGAATATCGAGGATTGCAATACACAGGTGAGTTAAGCTGTATCTCCCATCAGTTCTAGATGGAGATGCCTGGCAGAAGATTCTTTAAATATGTTAGAAATGGTTGTTCTTCTGTGTGTCCAGAATCCTGTCTGTAATATGTTCATAGTTTGCAAAAGTCTTTATATGTGGCTGTGTATTCCTGGATGAATATGTCCCCCAATATGCAAAGCAGTAAAGCTGCACAGAGGAGATGACAAGAATGTCATACTACCTACCTAACTAGCATTCTACATTCAAAGAGGTTTACCAATATATGGTATGGAATGTCTGCCACTGGTGGTTTTCAAGTATTTATCAAAAGGACTTTTAGGAATATAGAAGATAGGGCAAGGGTTGATCTAGGTGATCCATTGGGTGCCTTCTAATTCTATGATTCTATAATGACATTGTGAAATTGTGGAATAAGTCGGTTTTGCAACAAGTCATCTGTGGACAAGTGTGCCAATTCCCTTCTGATGCCTCTGTGGCTGGGTAAATGAATTCTTGTTTGGATTCAATAAGGGTAAGAAATATATATATATATTTGGATGTATGCACCAGTCCCATATTCCCTTTTTATTTATGTGTCAGGCTGTTTCACAGATGCTTATACAATCAGCCTTCCACATTTGTGGATTGGCTTTTTCAGATCTGATTATTTGCAGATTTGATTAAAATATTCTCTCCAAGAATCTCTAGAATGATTTTAAATGAATGTTGATCATAAAGTTGCCCTGGAGTACCTAGAGATTCTTAGAGATGTGTCCTCTTCGGGAAAAAAATGTGTTTTTATTAGCATTTTAATCACTTTCACAGGGATCCTGCAAACGTGGAAAGCTGACAGTAATTCATTTGCTTTCTCTTGATGATTCAGAAGATGAGTCATGGCTGTTTAGATAAAGTGACATCACTGGCAAATATTATTCTAGGAATCATACTAGGAAGCTTTCGTCTATGTTCACTTTATGCGTGGTTAATCATCAGCTCTATCTTCATGATTTTAGAAGAGAGAGGTGCAATAGGGATAGTGGAAAAATTACTTTGATTGACACTTTAATGTGAATTTATCATATTCACATTTCCTAAGTTTGTAACCCATCTAGAATACAGTTATCTGCCAGTACTCACACATTCATGAACTTTGATATGCATTTATTATAAAATGTGTACATAAAATCTTTAATTCAGTGTAAATCCGGAAAAGGAGTACAAAACAAATAGAACACACACAGGCTTGAGTTACAACTCTAAAATAAAACATAAACAAATTCACAAGCTGATTTAGAAGTGGGGTGGAATAAACTAAAGGCCTCTAATGAGCAGAATTTGTCTTGATAGATTCGTCCACCTTTGCTCTGCTGTGTCTTAAGGTATATTGGGAATATGGGAACTTTGCTTTTCAGATCTGGATCATGCGTAGCCCCATCTATGCATAGGCCCTGGTGCACAATGTGTTTGGTGTGTGCAAACTCTGTGTGTAAATGTTGCTTTTGTGTTTTTGGAGCTTGCTCCCACTCAGTGTCTGCATGTTAACTCCAGATAACAGTCCTAAAATGTGATCTATGATTAAAGCCAAATCCCATGTTTTTAAAGCAATGGGAACAGACAGCCCTTGGTGTCTTCACTGTCAACATCTCTTTCTTTTGCAGGGTGGAGGTCTGGCAGGGAGGATAGTTTAGCAATGATCACAATTGTCCAGCTGCACATAGTACTCAAGGTCACACAACTATGGCATAATAAAAAAGTTCCTACTATACCCAGGAGCTAGGGATATTGTAGGGTCAAAAGATCCTCATGGATGCTCACACAGTGTTCAAGAACTTCTGATCCATAACACATTAGCAGAAGTTGGCGAGCGTTCCTGAGTTTTCTCAAAATGCCAGAGCAGCCCTGTACTTCAGGGTTGGTATGGACAGCAAGACTGGCTCTAATTTTAATCGGTTCAGCTGTCCACATCGGCCAGTGTTGCCCTCAGAATTATGAATGATATTTCCTACACTTATTTATCTGTTTATTTAATTAATTTATACCCTGCCTTTTTCTGGTGTGAGACCCAATTTGGGCTCACAATATGCAGTTACAATGGAGAATGCATTACTGTAAACATGTAGTTAAATAATTCTAATGATAGAAATAGACACATCTGAATTAACTGCCATGAACACTTAATTGTTAAAGAACTGGGCAAACCAAAAGCGTACTTTTCCAGTATCCCAATTTGGCAAGGACAGTCACCCTACTTTATGAGCCACTTTTAACATGTCCCAGTTTCTTTCTTCTTATCCCACATTTCTTTTTTTACTTCCATTGGTGCACATAGAACTCAAAATACAAAAGTAGTTTGCAGAGAAGAGGATGAGTTGGAATCTTGCTTTTCCTAGTAGGCCCAGGTCAATGCTATAGACTCTCCTAGCTTTTGTGTTCTTCCTCATTAATAATTTTTTCCATCTTGACCGCATTCTGATGTTGCTTGGCCACACGTGTCCTGGTTTTTATCTGTGAAATGTTGGAGGGTGTGAAAAGTTCTTTGTCTGCCCGTGGAAAGATCACTGCTTCCCATGGGAACAATCTTACATTTGGAATGTAAAGAGATGTTTTATATTGCTGTTTTACCTATTTCACCATAGTTACTGGCTCTGCATTTTGAAGCAGGATTCTTTTCTGCAGACTGTTTTAAATCCTTTAAAAAGAGTTATTGTTGGATACTGATCCCATTGCAAGCATGTGTTCTCACTATAGTACAGCAGCTCCATATCTGTCAAATTGCACTCGCAGTAGAATGGAAGATGACATTCTGAATCTGGCAAAATGTTCAACATCTGAACTAAAAATCAAATAGAGTCATCTGAAATTCTTACAACTGATATCATTGATTTCACTCAGTTCAGTACCTAATCATTACTTAGCTGTTGGTTAACTTCTATGTGTTTGTCCATGGTGGTTTTGTTTTTCAGCATGGAATCCCATACACTGTCAACACATTGAATGCCATAATGCCATTAACAAGCCAGCTGTCAAGGTAATGGACACTTTTGCATCCTCTTAGAATACATCCAAAGAGGAGACACTCCAACTCTTCCCAGAAATCCCTGGGTTTGGTTACACTTGGCAGTGCCACAGCTTAAGTGCTAGGCAGTTTGTTGATGCTATTTAGACAATATGACTTTCCTTTCAGTTTTAATGTTCAGTGTAGAGGAACCTGTATTCCAGAATTAGAAACTAAAAGAAATGCCGCATTGCTTCATGAAACTACTACTCAAACTGTGACACCGCCACATGAAATGAAATCTTTACAATATTCTGATAGTTTATGGCTACTTGCCATTACGTTGACCTCAACTTATGGCAACCCTTTGAATGTGAGATTTCTAAGAGTCAAGATCTTGCAGATTCAGAGCCATGGTTTCCTTGACTGAATTCAATTCACCTGTGGCGTGGTTTTTCTCCTTACTTGCTGCCTTACCAAGGAACACCATCATTTCCAATAAATCATGTTATTTCATGGTACGTTCCATGTAAAACAGCCTTTATTTGGTCATCTTGACTTTTAGTGAGAAGATCAGGCATGATTTTCTATAGGGCCTTTTCTTTTGTCTATAACACTTCCCTGTAGTACTTCTGTTTAAACCTTTCCATTTTAAAATGGACTATCTCTAGAACAGGAATTTTCTGTTCAAGTTCATCTCCTGATACTTAAACCACATTGCCACATTGTTTTTTTTTTCATTTTCCTTGCCTATTTTTGGATCCCCTGGCATGCATAGACTCTGTAGTGGACAGAGCCCTTGCCATAACAGAAGCCAGGTGTTTCCAGAAAAAGAAAAGCACCAAATTGGTCTTTCTATATATGATGGGAATGACCCTCAACATGTCATCATTAGATTGCCCCTCATTGTTGGCATACTAGTTAGGATGTATGGGAGTTGGATCTCAACATCCTCTGTCGTTTATGATGTTCCTGTCTATTTGTTTTCACATGTTTCCAACTATATTTTCACAGGAAATCAATACTTTCTGTCATTTAGTTGCCAAACTGTACAGTTGGACAGCTATAATCTAAGCAATAGATTGTGTTTCTTTAGAAATAATTAAAGCAAGGGTGTTCATGAACATAACTGGTTTTCCTTTGCACTTCCAGGGGAGGCCCCAAATTGAGTGAAATTGTCTCCCATTCTCCCTAAGCCATGTGGGGCATTTCTCATTTTCTCCCCAATTTTTGTTGGGTGCTCAAACCCCCAGGGGCCCATAAGCTTTATAAAGGGGGCCGAGAACTATAAAGGGGGCTATCTCGATGCTTTGGGATTCCAAAACATTTGGAGGGCTACATGCTTCTCAGTCCTGTTCTACAAGATCCTTCATGCTAATGTACTCTGTGGATATTTATGTGAATAGCATTTTCTGATCTCTCCTACCCACTTGTTGATGAGATGTCAGTTCTGCTCGTTTCATGCCCACCAATTTTGCTATGAAGAACACAGCAAGCCTCAATACATTCTTACCATTACCATCTTACCATATTTCTTCATTAGGAAATATGTTTTTGCTCTTTTTTAAACAACCTTTTTTCATTGGCATCAGAGCTGCAACAATAAGTATTATCTCTTGGACTTGTTGCTATAATGGAGAATAAATCCATTTCAGGTTTTCATCATAAATAAAAATGAGCTATCCAAGGTGCTAAATCCCGTGTCCCAAATACATTCAGTATATTGTATAATATATTTAAAGTTCAGACAAGATGTCAATTTACGGTCTCACTGAAACTGTAGCCCTACAGTGGCTTACCTTTTTTCATTTCCAAGCACTGTAATAAGAAATTGGAATACCCACTGTCCAGAAATGTAGATTATCTTTAGCCATTGGACATTGTCAGCTGCCAGGGATGTTTTAAGAGCTTTTGTTGCCTGAAACAGAGCAGCAAATGGCACCTTCCCTCACTTAAGTCAAGACCAGATGATTCACTTTGACACACAAAACAGTAAGTCTCATAAATGCCGCATCCCTTCCTCAGTGATAAAAATATAAATCACTGTGAACTGCCCTGACACTTTCGGGGTTGAGACCTTCCGGGGTTGAGAAGGTCAGTATAAAATACCACAAATAAACAAATAAATAATAAATTACTTAAATCCAATTGTTAAACTCAGTCAATGTATATCTATTGAATGAATTGCCAAATGGCAACACAGTGTTTCCATTAATCCTATTAATCAAATGGATCTGCTCTTGTTGAGACTAGCTATTAGATTTAGGCCCAACAATTTTCTGCCCTTTCTTGTATCTATTGACTTTTGTTAGTTGCTTCATTTTCCCAGTCCTGTTAACAGCTAATGAGGGTTTGATTTTTCATGTCCTGGGGATTTTGTGTTTGATGGATCACTTTTTGGAAAGAGAAACTGATTCTGTCCTTCTTATGTGTTTCAGATGTGCATAGACCCTTCCTTATCTGTGGCGTTGGGGGATAAACCACCCCCACTCTACCTTTGTGAGGAATGCAGCCAGAGGATTGCAGGGTGGGTAGACAAAGAGCCGTGAAAACAATGAACTGAAGAATCAAAAGCACAATGAATCCACAAATCTTCTATCCTAAAACCCCAGGACCTGGTGAAAAACAAAAGAAGCATTTCTTATGCTGCACATCGAACTGCTGAAACCGATAGATAGCGGGCTAAAGGAAACTAATTCCCAAGTCAATGCTAATAATATGATTATTTCAATGGGGAAATCAATTCACTTTCATTTATTAGATATCCTGTCCATTGGGATTACCTAGTTTACTATACATCATAGGATTTATTTATTTATTGAGGTTATTCTCGCTTGGAACTGCAACTACATCCAATGGATATATTCTAGGAAAGGTGAGAAAGGAATCAATGCATTTTGGTAAGTTTGAGGATGAAAGTATGAAAAGACGGACTCTGGTTCAAAGTGCAAGACATTAAAAAACAAAATCTTATATTCAGTGGCAGAGGATTTTCCAACCCAATGTCCAATAGATGGACAAAGGGCTTCTTCACACATACTTTTTTCTGGCAGTGGCAGCTGGATTTTTAGGGTTCAGCCACAGAGCCTGATGGCTCCCATCACATCCTGGATAACTACGTACTTCTGGGGTGACTCCATGACTGAAGTGCTGCCGCTGCCAAAAAAAATGGCAACAACGGTAGGCTCCCCATATTTCCATAAGGAAAGATGGGTTGAACAGCTGAAAAAGGGCTTCCTCCCATGTGATGAGAAAGGGGGGAAGCTGCAACAAAATGGGGAGTGGGTGATAGATCCCCATGTCCCTGTGCGACCGCCACCAGAATGCGGTGATCCGTAACGTCTTTGGCAGCATGTGTGACAAGGTCATTCAATGATAATCATCCCCAGCCAGCACAGCACAGGTCAATGTCTGATCAGGAAGGACTGCAGTTGGATTTGCTTAGTTCTTGTCTTAACTCACAACTACAGGGAAATTCTCTCTGTGCCTTTCAAAATATATTTCTACCATTCTAAGGTCTAGAAACCAGATTTCTTTAAAAAGGTCGTATCCACTGATAATAATAATAACACTAATACTTTATTTATAACCTGCCCTATCTCCCCGAGGGGACTCAGGGCAGTTTCCAACAAATAACAAAAAAACAAACAAACATTAAATGCTGAAAACAGAAAACAACAAATCAAATCACAACAATGGATAAAACCTTAATATAAACATATAAAACTTATAAAACAACCAAAAATAACTGAACATTAGACTTAAATAAACATAATATAACATACAGAGCCGGCCCTAGATATTTTTCAAGTGTAGGCGAACAGAATTTTGGCGCCCCCCCCAAACCAATCACTGAAAAATAAAAGCGTTGGATAAGCGAAAATGTTTGATAATAAAGAGGGATTAAGGAAAAGCCTATTAAACATCAAATTACATTAAGATTTTACAAATTAAGCACTAAACCATAATCAACAGAAATCAACAGAAAAAGCAGTTCAATTCCTTGCGGAGGCAGGCCGCAGGAGACGGGAGTTGCCTCAATGACTCCCCCAACAAGATGGTGCCACAGGCAACTGTCTAGTTGGCCTGGTGGTTGAACCGCCTCTGATAACACATCACACACATTTACCACATAATAAGCTCTTGCAAATTAAACTAAAAAGGCATTGAAAGCATCAGATGGTTTACAGCAGGGGTCCTCAAAGTTTTTAATCCAAGGGCCGGTCCACAATCCTTCAGACTGTTGTGGGGCCGAATTATCATTTGAAAAAAAATATGAACCAATTCCTATGCACACTGCACATGTCTTATTTGTAGTGCAAAACAACAACAACAACAATGAAAGAACAATACAATATTTAAAAATGGAAACAATCTTAACCAACATAAACCTATCAGGTTTTCAATGGAAAGTATGGGCCTGCTACTGGCCAATGAAATAGTCAAGTTAATTAGGATTGTTGTTTGTTGTTGTTGTGTGCCTTCAAGTCATTTCAGAATTTGGGTGAGCCTACGTCTAAAATTAATTATTTATTTACTTACTAAATTTATTTACTACATTTATATCCCACCCTTCTCACCCCAAAGGGGACTCAGAGCAGCTGTATGTACATACAATATATTATATTATTAGCATAGCACAATATTAGCATTATACATTACTATATTGAACTATACCACTATACTGCAATACTATATGTAATATATAACATATAATTAATATTATTATATGGTATTATTATTAGTATTATATTGTAAAACATTATAATATTTTATCAATATTATATGTATATACAATATATTATTAAAACTGATATAAAAATGTATTATAAAACTGAGGGTGGGGGCCAGGTAAATGACCATGGAGGGCCGCATCCGGCCCCCGGGCCTTAGTTTGGGGACCCCTGGTTTACAGCATCCGACGGGCTGAGGTAGGTGTGCAATATCTAGGCTATGTACTAATCTTCCTCCTATCCATAAGCTAAGGTGCATAAATGAGTTTTTTTAAAGCTTTTTGAAGGAGAGGAGTGAGAGCAGCATTTTTAATTATTTAAGGAGGGAGTTCCAGAGGAGGGGAGTGATCATGTAGACGGCTTCGTCTATCATTTCCACCAACCACACTTGGGACAAGGGTGGGACCGAGATGAGGGCCTCCTCCGCAGACCACAGTGTTCTTGCTGGTTTGTATAAACAGATGCAGTTTTTCAAATAGTCTGGGCCCAAACTATTTAGGGCTTTATAGGTAATAACCAGCACTTTGAATTTAGTCCAGAAGCAGACTGGCAGTCGATGGAGCTGCCAGTGGTTCTCTTCCTGTATGGCACTGCAGTTGTTAACCTGGCTGCCAATTTCTGAACCAATTGAAGCTTCCAAACTATCTTCAAAGCCAGCCCCACGTAGTACTCCAAACGGGATGTGACCAAGGTGTGGACTACCGTGGCCAAGTCTGGCGTCTCAAGGTATGGGCGCAGCTGGCACACAAGTTTTAATTGTACGAAGCTGCTCCTGGCCACTGCCAACACCTGGGGTTCCAGGGTCAGTGCTGAGTCCAGGATCACCCCCAGACTGTGAATCTGTGTCTTCAGGGGGAGTGTGACCCTATCCAACACAGGCAATAACCCCACACCGTGATCCGCCTTCCGACTGACCAGGAGTACCTCTGTTTTGTCTGGATTTAATCTCAACTTATTAGCCCTCATCCCGTCCATTACTGATGACAGGCAACGGTTTAGAACCAGGATGGCATCCTTGGCTTTCAGTGGAAAGGAGTAATAGAGTTGGGTGTTGTCAGCATATATTTGACACTGAACTCTAAAATTGGATGATCTCCCCCAGTGGTGTTGTGTAAATGTTAAACAGCACAGGGGACAGAACTGAACCCTGAGTGAACCCACAGGCCAGGAAGTCGACCAGGTGTCCCCCAGCACTACCATCTGGGTACGACCCTCCAGGAAGGTCTGGAGCCACTGTAAAACAATGCCTCCCAATCCCATCCCAGAGAGATGACCCAGAAGGATACCATGGTCGATGATATTGAAAGCCGCTGAGAGGTCCAGGAGAACTAGCAGAGACACACTCTCCCTGTCTACCTCTCTTTGATTGTATGGTGTTTTAAAAATTCCCTTGCAATTTGCATAGAAAAGAAAAGGTTAATCACTGGTATTTAGAGGTACAGTAGAGTCTCACTTATCCAAGCCTCGCTTATCCAAGTTTCTGGATTATCCAAGCCATTTTTGTAGTCAATGTTTTCAATATATTGTGATATTTTGGTGCTAAATTCGTAAATACAGTAATTACAACATAACATTACTGTGTATTGAACTACTTTTTCTGTCAAATTTGTTGTAAAACATGATGTTTTGGTGCTTAATTTGTAAAATCATAACCTAATTTGATGTTTAATAGGTTTTTCCTTAATCCCTCCTTATTATCCAAGATATTCGCTTATCCAAGCTTCTGCCAGCCCGTTTAGCTTGGATAAGTGAGATTTTACTGTATTGCAAATCATAATGCAAATGGCATAATTGCCCGTGTTATGCATATGTTGTGTTGAAAAGCTGAGTATTTCTTGCCTTCTGAGAGAAAATGTGGAGTTGTCAGATCCTAACTTAGAGTTATGAGGAGGGTGCCAGAGAAAGAGAGAATGGAAAAAGAGAAAGGAGGAGATAGCGAAAAATGGATGGAGAGAAAGAGAGAAGAAAGGATGTCAAAAACAACAAGGAGAGAGAAATAGGAGTATCATAGAAAAAGAAACATGCAAAAAAGGAGTGCAAGAGAGGGGAAGAAGGAATAGTAGAAAAAGGAGAGAAAAAGCATGACTATAATTTTATTCCTATCCCTTCTTACCCCCGACTTCAGCCTCAGCCTGAAAAGCCTGGCTTTCAATTACAAAGGACTTCCAACTGCTGCTGCTCTGTTGGAATAGAGTGCAGCATTTGGTACAAAACTATGTATTTCTTCTTCACTCAGCATTTATTAAAGCCAGCACATTATATGACTTATTCTCCCACCGAGACACTGTTGATTTTCTTTCTATGAGGCATATACGCAGGAGCATTCTTAATGTGAATAAAAAGCAATGTAACTGAATTGTAACATCAAGCCTAGGGGTGTTGCTCAGCAAAGGACAAACAACAGCTTTAAAAAAATACACTGAGGCTTCAGTTTTTAATAGCATTTTCAAAATGCAGTCAATGTCACATTTCAGGGCAAATGCAAGCAAATTCTATGAAACCCGGGCTCTAAGATGTGCTGCTTATTTTTCACTGCAGTTCTATAACTGCCTTGGCATCACAGCAGCATTAATTAGAGGACTGGGAACAACAACTACAAAGTAATTTAATTTTACAGAAGTCACTTTGGTGTCAAAATCTTCTTTGACGTAAACCTCAAGCAAAAATAATTTGATTTGCCAGGAGGCCTGGCTTTTTTTAAAAAAGGCACAGCTTGTTCTCTAAAGTTTGGCTCACACCTTTTGCCATCTGAGGACAGTCACGGCGCTCTGGATTTTTTCATCTAAATTAGTCTTGAGTGCCATCTGCAAAGAGGGAGAATGTGGCAGACTTGATGTCACTGCAGTGGTAATTTGGAAGAAACACACTGCATTGGATCATAGATATCTATGAGCAGAAAGAGGTTGGGGAGAGAAGGCATTTTTTGTCAATTTCCTCCCCTTCATGTTTGCAAGCATTGAATTACAAATAAGTTATTCCTTCTTGAAATAAGGAAAGGAAAAAGGCATCATTAAATTACGGTTAAGTTACTGTTATAGTTAAAGTATGTTTTTTGATGTGTTTTCATTCTAAGTTTGCATTCAAAGATTTTTTTAAATTAAAAAGTGATATCAACTATATACTTGAATGGTGAGAAATGTAGTTGTATCATATTCTGAAAATGGCATGTTTCAGAATAACATGCTACTTTATGGGACATTAGAACCAAAGCTGTAAATAGTTACTTGTTAAAAGTTAGTTTCCAAGTTCTGGGACTCACTTAGTTACCGAGGGTCCTCCTGCCCCTTAGAGACACAGAAAGGTGGAGAAGTAAGGGAGGAGGGGAAGTTTGATAATTTCCTCTCTTAGAATCATAGAGTTGGAAGAGATCTTGTGGGCCATCCAGTCCAACCCCCTGCCAAGAAACAGGAAAATCACATTCAAAGCACCTCCGACAGATGGCCATCCAGCCTCTGTTTAAAAGCCTCCAAAGAAGGAGCCTCCACTACACTCTGGGGCGGAGAGTTCCACTGCTGAACAGCCCTCACAGTGAGGAAGTTCTTCCTGATGTTCAGGTAGTTTCCTGTAGTTTGAAGCCATTGTTCTGCATCCTAGTCTCAAAGGCAGCAGAAAACAAGCTTGCTCCCTCCTCCCTATGATTTTCCCTCACATATTTATACATGGCTATCATGTCTCTTCTCAGCCTTTTCTTCTGCAGGCTAAACAACATGCCCAGTTTTTTAAGCCACTCCTCATTGGGCTTGTTCTCCAGACTCTTGATTATTTTAGTCACTCTTCTCTGGACACATTTCAGCTTGTCAACATCTCCCTTCAATTGCAGTGCCCAGAATTGGACACACTATTCCAGGTGTGGTCTGATCAAGGCAGAATAGAGGCGTAGTCCTTCCTTTCCACTCACTGTAAAACATCTATGAATAATGACCCTTTCAAAGTACACAGTTCTAAAACTATGATTCCACTTTAACTGCCATGGCAGCGTCTTCGGGAGTCCTAGGGAATCCTGGGATGCAAAGATCAAGGAGAGATACTTAGAATTCTCTGCCATAGAACTCTGGTGCTCATGAAACTACCACTCCCAGGATTTGATAGGATGCAACTATAGTAGTTAAAGTGGAACCATAGTGCTGCAACTGTAATGTGAAAGGACCCTAAGACCGCTCAGAGTTAAATGCAGGATCCTGATCTATATTTCAGTCTCCCCATCTTTTATAGTCATAACTAGGGGGGCACTTTGTAAATTTAGAACATAACTCATATTTTGTTGTGGGAAAACCATTGTAAACTGCTCTGATTCTTCTTTTTCCTTTTAAGGGATCACAGTGAATGGTTGATTGATGTTCTTTTGCCACAAGGTAAGACTGAATTTAAAGATGGATAGTGATATGGGTGTTTATAGAATCATAGAATTGTGGGATTATAAGGGTGCTCAAAGGTCATTCAACCCAACACCCTGTACCAGAGCTCAGTGGTAAGGTTCATGCTTTGTGCGTTGAAGAAGAATTGATCCCAGGTTCAATCCATAGCATTGCCAGTTGAAAGGCGCTGGTAGAGGCCGAAAGCAAAGACCAAGACCTGGGACCCTGAATAACTGCTTGCCAGTGGCAGCAAACCATACCAGAACTGCAAATCTTGGCATTTGCAGTTTAGGGAGGGGTATATAAAATTATCAGTCAGAGAGCTCTAGTGCCTCACCAAACTACAATTTCAACTATTCTATAGACTGCTGTCATGGTGGTTAATGTGGAGTCATAGTGTTATAATTGTGTAGTATGAAAAAGTCCTAAGATATCTTAGCATCTCACGGCTTGTTTATGGGCTAATAGAAAATCTTTGCTGACAGGTTATGATAATTACAAGTTATTAAAGGGCCCCTGGTATGTTATGAGAAATGATTAACATTAAAGTCACTAAAAGAGCCAGGAGCAGAGCTTGGATAAGTTATTTTGTTTGAACCCCAAAATTCAGAATCCCCAGACCGGTATGGCCAGCTGAGATTTTGGGAGTCATAATCTAACATTTTTCCACTCTCTGATCAGGTGTATATTTACTAGGGTTGGTCTTGAATCCTGTTTCATCTGTTTGTTTCATGGTTTTGTACTGTTTTGTCCATTCAGATTGCACGGAACAGTACAACTTCATGGAAACAAAAGAAACAATGAAATGAATGAAGAAAAGAAACAGTAGCCATTTGGTCGGCTGATTTTTGTCACTTGTCTGTAGGCCCTGGCTTGCAGCCAAGTGCTGGGCGCTCGATGCTCATAGGCCCAGCCTGCCGGGCCTATGAACATCGAGCGCTTGATGTCTCCTAGGCCTAGCTCGCAGGGCCTACAGTTGAGCATCGAACGCTTGGCATTTGCCTGTAGTCCCTGTGAGCCGGGCCTAGGAGACATTGAGCACTCAATGCTCATAGGCCTTGGCTACCGGGCTTACCATTGAGTGCTTGACGATAGGCCCAGCAGCCAGGGCCTACAAGCCATTGAGCCCTCGATGCTCATAAGCCTGGGTTGCAGGGCCTGGCTCTTTGCCACCCAAGGCCTGAAAAAGTTTTGTTTTTTCGGATATGGATGAAAAAGCCCATTTGTATAGGCACCATTTCCATAAGCAGTGGGCAGAAATGGAAATGGGGCCATATGAATGAAACAAACAGGAACAGTAAGCAATTTCATACACATGTGCAACCCTAATATTTATCTATGGAAGCTCTGCATGGAAAGGTCAGCCACTTCTTGCTATCTTGATGTGGCTGGTTGTGCCTACTGCATTAAACTTGCTGCTGTAATTTAACCCAGGAGTGATCGTTATGCATAATACGCATGCGTGTGTGTAGGTTTTACAATCCTCCAAGGCCCTTTGTGTGAACTGCTGCCAGAGGTTAGGGAGCTGCCTCAGCCAGTCATTGGACTTTAGGAGACTGCACTTTAGCTGTGTCTTTTGCATGAAAACTTGGCTGAAAATGTTTGGGGGAACACTTTTAAAAATAGGGGCATTTAAAAAAAAATTCAACCAGCCTAATTGTGTTGCTGGACGGACTCAAAACAGCCTCAGAAGATAATATGTGTGGTTCCTGGAGCTGTTCCAAGTCCCCTTCATCCCTGTTGAGGGCAGTTGAAAAAACAGGACCGGACTTCTGTTATTAGGACACTTATAATGAAGCTATTGAATGAAGATGATGTGCGATGAGATACTGTACACTCCTACAGATTATATTTTTGTCAAAAAAAGTTAAGTCCTATCCAGTATAGAGCTCATGGCAGGGGAGTGATCATAACTGTTTTGCTCTTCCATTTAACTTCCCCTTACAGCTGAAATTTCTGCCATATGTCAAAAAAAGGTAAGGCATCTCTGTATATTTGATAGGAGAATCATCCAGCTTTTGTTTTGTGTTTGTTTGTGATTTCATCTCCATGTCACATACCATGCGACCCTTACCCCCTTTCCTCCTCGTCATTACCTTTGCTATGAAAAATCAGGTACAGTACGACCCTTGTATCCATAGAGGATATGTTCCAAGACCCCCATGAATATCTGAAACCAAGAATAATAGTGAACTCTATATTTTGACTATATTTGGGCTGGAAGCATACCATAGAATAGCACTGAAGGACCTAGAGATGCCCACAAACATTTTTGGCAGGAGGATTATTTTTGGAGTATGGGTAAGCAACACTGTGGATGATGAATCCATAGATAAGGGGGTCATACTCTACTGGAAATCATGAAATCTTGCTGAACCATGTTGACTTGAACTTTCTGATTTGTAAGTGTAATTAAATATCGCCTTGCCCAGTTCAGCAGGACTGCCACCAGTGAAGGCTTCCTGCTATTCAAAGCTTGTGGATAGGAATGGAGGTTGCAAGGATAATTTAAAGATCCATAAAAACAATTCAGGCTCATAAATTAAACATGCTTCTGAAGTCATTTTCTCCTCTCATGATTCCGTTTAGCTGTTTTCTTCTCAAAATTAAAAATTTCTTCAGTTCTTCTTGGTCTAGAATTACCTGCCAGTCTTACCATAGTTTATCATCCATAGTTTATCATCATTATTCTGTATAGATGTAGCTTTTCATTTATTTCATACGTGAATAATTTCAAATGTTCTGTCCCTGCTGGACAAAAACTACTAGAAATGTTGAATCCTTTCCAATTATATTTCTCATTTGGTCACTTGTTGGGGTCATCTGCTTTCCCCCAGCACTCCCAATGTTACTATTTATTTCATTATTTATTCTTAGACAAATCAGCCAGAAATCTACCAATAGATTTTGATATTTTGCTCACTGGATTTTGTTCACCTGATGAATAGAAAAATTACAAGGCAAACTTGACTTTTAATCTTTGACTTCAATAACTTGCCATCCCAGAAGCCAGGAATAGGGAATGTGGTGCTATCCAATGCTGTTGGACTCCACCACCCATTAGCCTAACCAATATAGCCACAGGCTATGGACAATACAGGTTGTAATCCAACAACATTTGGAGATGATATTTTTCTTGTTCCTGCTATAGACTGTGATGTGAAGTCTGAAGCCAGATCCTGTGGCTTTGCAGCCTCTGTCTTCCAACCTATTCCAAGTGAATGGCTTAGTAGTTAATTCTTGAGTCTTTCTTTCAGATTGTACTAGTGGTTAAATGGCATTTATTTGTGTTTCTTCGCAGAACTGTAGCTCGCATGTTCGGAGAGCTGTTGTCACCTGTTTTTCTGCTGGCTGCTGTGGTCGCCATGGGAACAGGCCGGTGCGCTATTGCAAACGATGCCATTCGAATCATCACAGCAGCGAAGTTGGCGCAACGGCTGAGACTCATCTCTACCAGACCTCACCACCTCCAATCAATACGCGTGAATGTGGGGCAGAGGAGCTAGTTTGTACTGTGGAAGCTGTCATCAGGTAACCCACCCCAGGAATCCTACCCATCTGCCCACATCTGCATCACCTTTTGTCCCATTAATGCAGAGTGATGACTATCAGGACCTTGAGAATTTGTCAGACTGCAGTTTCCATCAGCTGAAGCCAAAGTTGCACTCCAGGAATGACTAGAATTTCTCCACCTGAGACATTTTTACATGGCCCCAGGTATATAGACAAATAAAATAGGTATAAAAATCAAATACTTACTGAAAATAAATCAGCGTTTGAAAGGCTTGATAAACAGACTGATTTTTCTTTTTGTGGAGGCCCACTGAAGTATTTTATTCAGAATCCACTGTAAGCACTATAATTGTTTCCAACAGATTTGTGTTAAGAGGTGGTATCCAGAAACCTTTTACTGATTGCATTTTTTTTTGTGATCCCAACGTTCAGTTATGGCAGTGGTTCTCAACCTGTGAGTCCCCAAGTGTTTTGGCTTACAACTCCCAGAAATCCTAGCCAGTTTACCAGCTGTAAGAATTTTTGGGAGTTGAAGGCCAAAACATCAGGGGATGCACAAGGTTGAGAACCACTGAGCTAAGGGGATTCCATCTGGGGTTGGGACAATCTGGTATTCTTAATCTTTGAATTACTGAATGGGAGATATGTTAAGAACAGATAGTGCATTTTTTATTTCTTCAAATACTTATATCCTGCCCTATGTGCAAGAACCCCAGACTATGAAATCAATGGAAACAAACTGTCTAATGAATGGAAACAAGGTAAACATTTAGCACCTGTACAGGTGGGATGATATCTTGAGAACCTCAAAGGATGTAATAAAACACCATTCCTTCACTTGGTATCAAGATTGGCACTTGATATCAGGTGCCAGTGTTTAACTGGAGTTAGTACCTTGTACAGCCTCAGAAAAGCCCATTATAAGTCCACTTTAGGTTTGCCATAGGTTGGAAAGGAAGTGAAGGCACACAACAACAACTGAACTAAGTATCGGAGTAAGTATCTACACATGCAAAACCTGCCCTCAAACACCCCTGAGCATCTGAAAGTAGGTTAGACCTTCACATATTGATTGTGAAAGTCTGGAGGGTTTTTTGTACATGTCAGACTGAATTCAGTATCTGAGCTCCCATGATACAACTGAACAGTTTCAAAGTTCATTTCAGAGTGCAATGTTTCATGCTCAAAGCTTAAGGTGTGGAATGCTGCTGGTATGTGAAAATTTTCAGGAATGAGACTTACGTGCATGCCTATGCCCTCACCCACATTTATCCCTGCATGCATTTGTGCTGATACCTGAAAAAGGCTAAAGTTTTCACAAAATATTTAATGGTCAATAAGACTCAGAAGAAGTGGACATGAAAACTAGAGGAAAGAACACCAACAATTTAAGATATGCAGATGACTTAATATTACATTTAGAAAACAGCAAAGACTTGGAATGACTATTGATGAAAGGGAAGAAAGTCATAGAAATCTAGACTTCATACACACTCATGCATTGATCCACTTTAATCCACTTTAAACACTGTGACTGCCTCCTGCCTCCTGCAGAATTTTGGAGTTTCTAATTTAAGGAGGGGCATTTGAACTGCTCATCCAGAGAAGCCCTGGGCCTCCCTAAACTACAAACCCCAAAATTCTGCAAGAGGCAATCACAGCATTTAAAGTGGATTAAAGTGGATGGATATGCGAGTGTGATGAGTCCCTCGGCGCAATCTATACACATAATAAAAGTGAAAAAAAATGTATGTATGTGTGTGGCTGGGGTGTCCACTTACACAGACAGGCTCCCACTTTCACAAATAGCTATAGGAACTACTCAGGAAATGCCAATGGCCCTCTCTCTCTCCAATGACATTGCAGGTTATAGCAAATACCATGAACATATCCAAGAGCCCTGCCAATGTCTTCCACAGACACCATACTGCCCACCACCCAAGTGAAGGCTTTCATACGGGGACAATTTCGTCCTAGTTTTTCTGTTTTTCCTCCACCACAGACATCTCAGCACACAGCAAACAGAGGTATTGATCAGCAACTGAACATGCTAGAGAGATTTGCTGAGAATTCACCAAGATTTATAGGAGTTGTAGAGACTGGGATGTATACTTCACCTGCAGTCTAAGAGCATTCTGAACTCCACCAACAATGAATCTGAAACTAACTTGGCACACAGAAAAAATACTCAAGGGCTTTATAGGAGTTGTAGTTCACCTACATCCAGAGCATACTATGAACCCAAACAATGATGGATCTGGACCAAACTTGGCATGCATACCTGATATGCCTAAATTTGAATACTGGTAGGTTTTGAGGGGAATTGGCCTGGGCATTTTGGAGTTGTAGGTACTGGGATTTATAGTTCTTCTGCAATCAATGATCATTCTGAACTCCAACAAAGATGGAATTGGACCAAACATGGCACACAGAGACCCCATAACCAGCAAAAAAATACTGGATGTATTTGGGGAAAATTCACCTTGATTTGGGGGAGTTGTAGTTCACCTACATTCAGAGAGCACTGTGAACTGAAACATTGATGGATCTGGACCAAACTTGGCACACATACCTAATATGCTGAAATTTGATTACTGGAGGGATTTGGGGGGAAGTGACCTTCCTTGCTGGAAGTTGTAGTTCACCCACAACCAGAGAAACTGTGACCTCCACCTATGATGGACCAGAACCAAACTTGGTACACATAACTCCCCTGACTAACTCAATCTGCTGGAGGGATTTGAGGGGACTGACTCACCATGGCAGGAGTTGTAGTTTATCCTACAGCCAGAGAGCACACTGAACCCCATCGATGATGCATCCAGAAAAAACTTGCCCAACATAACAAACTTTAAGTACTGATGGAGTTTCTCGGGGTTAACCTGGCATGATGTCAATTGTAGTTAAACCACAACCTTATGCATTTTGTATAATTAAAACATTGACCTTTTCAAATAACCCGGTCAATGCTGGGTACCCAAGCTAGTCATTAATAAAAATGAAGACTGCAGTAAAAAATACTAGAGAACAAAACTTGGATGGGCTAGATAAGATCCCCAAATGTGAAGATTCATAATTAAATACGAAAGTCAGAATAATTCACACCCTTGTACCTCTGATTTCTATCTATGGGTTTGAGAGCTGAACAGGGAAGAAAACTGAAAGGAAGAAGAGTTCTCTAGACACCATGGACTACTAAAAAGATAAATGAGTGTGTAAATCTAGTCTCTCCTTAGAAAGCAAAATGTTTGAGTTGAGGTTGTTGTACTTTGGACTTACCATGAGATGGACAAAATGATAATGGCTAGTAAAATAGAAGGGAATAGGAAAAGAGAGACCACTCTACAGGTGAATTCTTTTGATCAAAGAAATTACTACCCGAAATTTGCAAGACTTGAGCAGGGAAAGGAATGACAAGGGCTCTTGGAGGTCCCATTCATAGTAGCACCATAATTTGTGGTTTACTTGATAGCAGATGATAACAAATAATACAAGAGAGATTTTTACAGCTTACACTTAAATACAAAGAGCAGAGACAGGGAATATTAATGACACTATACTGGCCATTTCTTTCCAGACATGTTTTGTTTTGTTTTTTAGCTTACTAAAAGAAGCTGAATTCCATGCTGAACAACGAGAGTATGAGCTCAACCGCCGGCGGCAGCTGGGCCTGTCCTCTTCACACCACTCTTTGGACAACACAGACTTTGACAACAAAGATGATGACAAACATGACCAACGCCTTCTGAGCCAGTTTGGAATTTGGTTCTTGGTACGTGTGTTTTGCTTTAAAAAGTTTCTTCGTTTTTATTTTACTGGTATTAGACTTTGGAATATGGCCAATGCGCTTTGTTCTATAATATTTAATGGCCTAGTTACACGTATTTTGATTGTGTTTTTCCTGCATGGCAGGGGGCTGGACTAGATCAGTGGTTCTCAACCTGTGGGCCCTCAGGTGTTTTGGCCTATAACTCCCAGAAATCCCAGCCAGTTTACCACCTGTTAGGATTTCTGGGAGTTAAAGGCCAAAACATTTGGAGAGCCACAGGTTGAGAACCACTGGTCTAGATGGTCTATGTGATCTCTTCCAACTCAATTATTGTATTATTCTACAATTTATTGTATCAGTTATGTGTACATATGTTTCAGTTTTGAAAACCAAATAATATAGTTATACCAAAGCAATCTACTTGTCCGAACGTATCTCCTCCTATGAACCAGTAAGATCACTAAAATCATCTGGAGAGGCCCTGCTCTCGGTCCCACCTGTCTCACAGGCACGGCTGGTGGGAACGAGGGACAGGGCCTTCTCGGTGGTGGCTCCCCGGCTGTGGAATGCCCTCCCTGGAGATATCCGACAGGCTCCTACCCTGGTGGGATTCAGAAGGGCCATGAAAACAAGGTTATGCGCCCAAGCTTTTGATGAGTAAATGGCAAAGCTGACATGGACTGATTTAAGGATGTAGAATGAGGATCTCGGACAAATGGAATTAATTATTTATACGTTTTTAAGGTTTTATAATGTGTTTTAACAATGTTATTAATAGATCTGTTATTGTTTTGTTTTTATGATTGTATTTTGGGCATTAAATTTTGCCAATTTTTGTAAGCCACCCTGAGTCCCCTCGGGTGAGAAGGGCGGGATATAAATGTTGTAAATAAATAAATAAATAACAGCATTAACTTAAAGTGCAACTTTAAAACCACCTGACATGTTAGTCCTCCATGGCCTCCATTCTCCATGTAGACTGGGAGAATATTCATCTGCTTTAAAGCCCATTTTCACATATCTCCTAATTTTTTCATTTGGCTATAGAATTGTTGTGATAAAGATGTCCTTGGTACACATTGAAAAAAACTGGGGAAATGGAAAAGTATAATGCTCTGCTTCCTACTCAAACAAACAATTTCCAAACGAAAGCTTGGAAAACATGTTTTAGAATCCTTGCAGGGAGTTTTGTGTGTGTGTGTGTGTGTGTACATGCACACACATACACACCCTTATATGAAATTTTTCATCATCATCATCATCATCATCAGTTTTTATTTATACCCCATCTTTTTCTCAGGATGGAGTGGCTCACACTTAAAAAGCAATACAATTAATATTAAAAATTAAAATCTTTTATCAGCCCCAGAAGAAGGTCATGAAATATTTCAAGCCAAAACATACTGAGTTAATAGAAAAATAGAATTGTCTTTTTCAACACCCTGAGAATTCAACTGTTTAACTTTGCCAAGTAGGAGAGTTGGCCTTGCAAAGATTTTAGTCTGTGATTTAGTGGTATTTGAATTTTGGACAAAATCTTTGAATATTTATTTATTTAAAGTCACCAGTCATTGTGTCATATATAAAACATAAACACAGGCATGGTAAAATATTCCACTTTTCCAGTCTTTTTGCCCATGAGTGACATTGGAACTCACAGTCTTCTTCGGCTGTCTTTTTCAAATAAGTCCTAGTTCTTGTGTCACACTTACACTATGTTTCCTTTTGTTATAATATGCCAGCTGCAAATCAAAGAGAATTTGTCTGAACTTAACATTTTTGTAGGTCAGCCTTTGCACTCCTAGTGAGAACACACCTACAGAGAGCTTAGCGCGGCTTGTCAGCATGGTTTTCCAGTGGTTCCATTCCACAGCATATATGATGGATGATGAAGTGGGGAGCCTGGTGGAGAAACTCAAACCTCAATTTGTCACCAAGTGGCTGAAGACGGTGTGCGATGTTCGGTTTGATGTCATGGTGATGTGCCTGCTACCTAAGCCAATGGAGTTTGCAAGGGTAAGAAACATGTTTCCTTGAACAGCATGAGATGAGTGTGTATATCTATTGGGTGGGCAAAGTGTGACCTGTGAGCTCCAGCCAATCCTTGGATCCTCTTAGAACAGTGGTTTTCAACCTATTGTTCCCAGATGTTTTGGCCTTCAACTCCCAGAAATCCTAACAGCTGGTAAACTGGCTGGGATTCTGGGAGTTGAAGGCCAAAACACCTGGGGACCCACAGGTTGAGAACTACTGTTTTAGAAGCTCTGCAAAGCTCCTAATTTGCTAAAAGTCTTTAAAATTGTTTTGGGATGCTTTCATGCCTCCTAAATCTTCCCAAACCACCCAAACACCCAGTGGTTTGCTTTCCCTAAGCAAAAAATGATGTTTTATTACTTTGGGTACATTAATATACATCACTGTGGCCCTGTTCTCTGTGCAGGATATTAAAATGGCCCTTCTTTCTGAGCAGTTGCCCATCACTGGCATGTATATGTAATTATGTATATATCATAATATATATGGATATAAATGTACGTGTGTGTGTATGTATGCATATTCATACATAGTGGTATATAAAAGGATACTATTCTGTATCACTACACATTCAAAAAGATATTGTAGACTTGAACAAGGTTAGAGGTATAGAAAAGAGGAAAGGTTCTAGTATCTGCAAAATTGTGAGCTAGGAGAGACATGATAGAAGTTGTAAAATTATGCATGGTATGGAGGATATTATGAATCAAATCCCTGGTTGAAGTTGAATGGTGAACATTTTGGAATGGATCAAAGGAGGTGCTTATTCCATATGGGACTTGCTGACTTAAGATGGTGTTGACATTTCACAAGTTGGAAGGTTTTAAAATGGGACTGGATAATTTCATATAGGATGGATAAAAAGCCAGTGTATTTATATTCCTTTCAATATCCAAAAGGGTATACCTATCTACATTAATTATTAAAAAATATAAGGTGATGGTTGCATCCATGTCTAGCTGATGGACAGTAGATTGTTCCTTGTTGTGGGAGCAGAATACTGGACTAGATAAGCCTTTAGTTTAGTCTGAAATGACTGTTTTTATGACCATGTTTTCTTGTGTTTTGAACTCATCTAAGAGAAGAACTTGTATAATGTCATAGAGCTGTGTATACATAGATCTGTGTAAAAAAAATGTGTCATTCATGAAGGTTTTCTTGGAAATGTCTCAGGTGGGTGGCTATTGGGACAAGTCCTGTAGCACTGTGATGCAGTTAAAAGAAGGTCTAAATCGGATCCTCTGCTTGATTCCATACAATGTAATAAACCAACCTGTGTGGGATTGCATTATGCCCGAGTGGCTGGAAGCCATCAGGACAGAAGTTCCAGATAACCAACTGAAAGAATTCAGAGAAGTATTAAGGTAGGTTGTTTAGGACATTTTTGGTGGAGGGGGATATTTCCTTTTAGATTGTCACTGAAAATGATGCAAATTTCTATCAAAAATGTAGTGTTAAGCTACAATGGTCTTCTCACAGACCATTGGATGTATCTATTATTTTGTAATAATTTTTTGATATATCCACGTAAAAGTAGGAAAGCCAACATGGTCAACCTTGAAGCCAACATTTCTGGCACCCCCTATTTAAATGACCTTGATTTTTATTTTAATAAAATAAAAAGAACAGTATTTTGCCAGCAATTTTAGCAGTTAAAATTGTGTAGCAAATATTGCCTTTTAAATTCCAATTTGGCCCATACACACATGCCAGATGGATTTCATGTGGGAATACAATTTGAAAATGGTTAAGAAACCATTTTTAGGGAATTATGGGACAACAATACCTTAAATCAGATGTTTGGTGTTGATGATGAATTTCTGCCCTTTTCAGTTTCACAAAAGGAGTTTGAATGATCTCTTTCAGCTAACTGACAATATCTTCCAGAAATGTACTTAAAGCTGTAGGGTCAAAATCTGAATTGTTATAATTCACATTTGGGTCTGCGGCTTTAAGTGCATTTGGGGTTAACTTAATTTTAGCAACATGAATTGGAGCTAACCATGTAGCCATCAAATAAGCCTTTCAGTACTTCTATTATTAATTGGCTGTCTTTAGGGCCTATACATTCAATTAAAAACAACAGAATGTTATAGAGTTGCAGAAAATATCTCTCCATATACCATGAATGTATAGTCTCTGAAGAACAAACTTAATGAGCAAAATAAGGGCTGAAATTCATTGGGCTTTTTATAGAACAGGAAAAAAATCTGTTTGAAGAATGAAACACAACCATCATTAAGTATACAAAGATTTGTTTCTTCTTTTTCCCATGGATCCATGGGAAATATGTGCTATTCAGTACCAGTCAGTGATTTTGTTTACTCAATGCTTCAGAGCTAACTCATCTATCTGAAGATATTATGATGCAGAAAGAGACAATTGTGGCATACAACATGAATAGGTAGCCCAGTTGGTCAGGGGGCTATAGACCTGCTATATTGTCAGATCTTCTGGACCAGTGTTTCTCAAACTGTGCTCCTTCAGGTGTTTTGGACTTCAGCTCCCAGAAATCCCAGACAGCTTACCAGCTGTTAGGAATTGTGGGAGATGAAGTCCTAAACATCTGGGAGAGTACAGTTTGAGAAACACTGTTCTGTAGTATGGGTCATGTTATGCATATTTACTGCTGATTCTGGCTGAGGAACCACCCAAAACAATGATAGCACGCATAGGCTGCATGCTATCTGAGAAGTCTTTCATACATTCTCATGATCTGGAGAGAATGTCAGAGAGATTTTGGACACCTTTGTCCATCTTTGGGCTCAAAATGTGGCCTCCCACCACAGAATTTGTCCTTTTTCCTTCACAAATTTGTTCTCTAGACTAGTATCTGTTTTCAATGGATATGACAGTTATTCATGCAAAATGATTCAGTGTGATAGTTTTGCTGGGGACACTTATTCACTGAAATATTTAATCTGATGCGCAATGATCTGTCATTTGTGCTGTTCAAGAACCTTTTGATTCACATTTTTTGTCTTTGAACATTGCAGCAAAATGTTTGATATTGAGCTGTGCCCACTCCCTTTTTCCATGGAGGAGATGTTTAGTTTCATCAGCTGTCGGTTTACAGGGTATCCGTCTTCTGTACAAGAACAAGCCTTGCTTTGGCTCCATGTGAGTAGACACATATACCTATCACCAGGTAGGAATGCAAATCTTCATTTGCTTCATTCTTACACATGGGAAAGGGAAGGGTCAAAAATGTCTCATCCATACAACAACAACAACAACAACAACAACAACAACACAACTATTTATATACTGCTCTGTCTCCTTGAGAAGACTCGGGGCAGTTTCCAACATGAACATAAAAACATTCAATTGTCAAAAAACACCATACAACATAATAGTAAACATAATAAACATAATAGTAATAGTAATAGTAATAGTAAACATAATAAACAACATCATAAGACAGAACCAAAACAGTTCTATTAAAAACAGACATAAAATTACAAATCCAAATCAATATACCAGTTACATTATGAATGTTTTTTGCACATCTCTCTACATTTCCACCCTTTTTGCACCTAGAGAATGGTTTGCCAAAAAATTGTAACTTTTTGTATGTACAAAAAAGCATTTTTATGTATGTAAAATGCAATATTTTGCACAAACCCATTGAGGAATTTTGGCACAAAATAGATATTTCTATTCACCCCCCATTTCCCCTCTTTTTTGTATTTTGCTCTTGTTATTGATGACAAAAACAAACATTCATCTTTTTATTCTCATACAGGGGCAACTGACCATTTATTTTAACTCCCTTTCTTACTGATGATGATAAAATTTGTGAATATTCTTTACAACTCCGCCTTTGAGCCATGATAGGGCCAGGATGGGCAATTCTCTGATATCCAAGAGCCACTCAAACAAATCCTGGAGAGCTGCCACTTTCCCTCCCATTAATGCATGTTGTCTCACTCTCCATAAGAGTAGGGCTGGTCTTGAGTTCAGATCTCTGCTTTATTGGGATAATGTAACTTTTAGATCATTGCTTGTTGTCACTGATCATTTTGGCCTGTATTCTGAAATATTTGCTATATTTGTATTTTAGATATGATTTCTTTCCCTCCCTGCCTTTCTCTTTCAGGTATTATCTGAATTAGACATTATGGTTCCTCTTCAGTTGCTAATCAGTATGTTTTCTGATGGGGTTAATTCTGTAAAAGAGCTGGCAAATCAGAGGAAATCAAGGGTCACGGAGTTGACTGGGAATCTTGCAGCTCGAAGGGTAATTCATGATCAGTTACTTTTTAAACATGAGAGACATGCTCTTGGAACTATCTATTTGTCCTTTTGGTAGTCCATGGTATCTATATAACTCCCTATCAATACGCTTATATCACATTAGTCAGCGTGAAAATGTACAACATTGATTAGTTCTCTGTGTACCTATTGAACTGTTTGTGCCTTTGTAGGTGAGCATTGCTTCTGATCCAGGACGTCGAGTGCAGCATAATATGCTGAGCCCATTCCCAAGTCCATTTCAAAGTCCTTTTCGCAGCCCCATGCGCAGTCCTTTCCATAGCCCTTTCAAGAACTTTGGACACCTTGGAGGAGGAGGCAGTGGCGGAGGAGGAGGCAGGACCATTGACTTTGACTGTGATGATGATGAAATGAACTTGAATTGCTTCATCTTGATGTTTGACCTCATCTTGAAGCAGGTGACAATACAATGAAGAATTCTGGCATTTTAAACTGAGGCAGAAAGAGTACGCATATTGACTATGAGATATATGCTTATAGGTTGAGTGACCTTTATCTGAAATTTTGAAAACGGAAGTACAGTGTTCCCTCACTTATCGTGGTGGTTAGGTTCCAGGCAGAGCCAGCCCTAGTTATTTTTCAAGTGTAGGTGAACAGAATTTTGGCATCCCCCCAAACCAATCACTGAAAAATAAAAGCGTTGGATAAGCGAAAATGTTGGATAATAAGGAGGGATTAAGGAAAAGCCTATTAAACATCAAATTACATTAAGATTTTACAAATTAAGCACCAAAACATCATGTTTTACAAGAAAACAACAGAAAAAGCCATCTCAACTGTGCCCCCGTATGTTTTGCGCCCGAAGTGACCGCTTAATTCGCCTTATTGTTGGACTGGCTCTGGTTCCAGGACCACCCGCAATAAGTGAAAATCCGCAAACTAGGGGCACTATATTTATTTTAATATTTATGCATTATTTTAGTAGTTATACACTATTTTAAGTCTTTATCAACCAATCATGTGTTGATAAATCGCCTCCTTCTCCTCCCGTTGCCACTTGGGCTCCTTTTCTCTCCCTTTGGCTTCTCCATCCTCCCTTCCTTAGGCTGTAAATTGTAATTTTTATGATTTATAATAGTCTTTTAGAGTTTATTGAAAAACCACAAAACAGCGAATCCACGAAAAGTGAACCGTGAAGTAGTGAGGGAACACTGTACTCCAAAATCGCAGATGGTGATACCAATGCTTTCTCATAGTTCCATGTACACAACCTTTGTTTCATGCACAAAATCATTAAATTAAATTGTCTAAAATGAGACTCAGAAAAATGCAGTGAAATCAGAAGGCATCCGTGTACTGGACATGTTTGCTTCCTTTCCCATATTACAGTTAAGATTGGAGACTGAGCAGAGAGGGCTGGATAGTGAATAATGGCAGCATTACCTTCACTAATGAAACTATCTAAGGTTATTTCTTTTAAAAGAAATTTGGAAGGAAACTGCATGCTCTTAAACAGCTGCACAAACTCTTAAATTAATTCTCAACTGCTTATACTGAAGGAACATAGTCTACATCAGGGCAATAAAAATTATGACTTTATAGTGATACTTATGATTTGATGACCTAAAAGATTACAAGAATAGTGACAATGAACAAATTATGTGGCAGTGTATTATGTGATTCCCACTTAGTGTTCATATGGTACAGCACCATAAATTCAAGTTATTCCTGGATCTGAAATATGTTCTTATGATAGCTGGATCTAAAGACTAACTAGACTGAACAGCAAATATTCAGCAAATAGAGAACCATTATAATTTTGGTATTCAAGAGCATGTTGTTTCTGTCCGTAATTCTCTTAAAAGAACAGTTAATCTTAGAAAACTATGCCCAATAGTATTGTGTGCTAGTCATTTGTGTTAAAATCTCTCTGGTGGTAACTCTTCACTGTTTTTCAGATGGAACTTCAAGATGATGGCATTACCTTAGGCTTGGAGAACAGTATCTCCAAGGACATCATTTCCATCATCAGCAATGTGTTCCAGGCCCCCTGGGGTGGCTCTCACACCTGCCAAAAAGATGAGAAAGCAACCGAATGTACCCTCTGCCAGTCTAGTATTTTGTGCTATCAGTTGGCTTGTGAGTTATTGGAAAGACTAGCCCCCAAAGAAGAAATCAGACTAGTGGTAAGCAAGGGTGACATATGGGGATACTTTATAATGATATCACATGAATAAAGGAGGCATGACAGAGGTGGATAAAATTATACATGAAGTACAGAAAATGTATAGGGAACATTTTTTCATAATACCCAAACTTGGGATGATCTCATAAAGCTGAGTGGTGTATGTGAAGGTATGTTAGACTAGAGAAAATGTGAATGTGGGCATCAGGGATTATTTTTACTCTTTATTATATTCTAAAGGAACCTACAGACAACTTGGAGGACAGTCTTCTCTATTCTAGACCTGAGTTTATCATAGGAACTGAAGGTGAAGGAGAAAACAAACCAGACACCAATCATGGAGAAAACCCAGGAAATCATACAGAGACAACAGAAAATACAGGTGAGGGCAAATCTACTATTTCCCATAGTTGCTCCCCTGCTTTGTGCTAATGGGGTATGTGGGGTGGAAAGGACTATTTGAACGGTAGAAGCATAATTCACGGAAGCACTATTTTGTATGACTTGCTTGTTAATAGAAATATCTCTTTTCTTCACATAACACATTTTTAGTGTTAGCAATTTCCTAGTGATAGGTTAACATAGAAAACAACACTGCTGTCAGTGTGGTAGCACTTGAAAAAAAAATACAGAATTCCAATGGATTATATAGTCAGTCCCCCATATCCACAGATTCTGCACCAACAGATTCCACTATCCATGGCTTCAAAATATTTTTAAAAAATACAAAAAAAAATCTTGAATTTGCCATTTTATATAAGGGACATTATTTTAGTATGCTATTGTATATAATGGGGCTTGAGCATCCACAGATTTTTGGTATCCACGTGTGTGTCCAGGAACCAAATCCCAGTATCCCTTCATATGTGGATGGTTGATGCAGGGAAGCAATTGGCAATTCATTTAAGTGATATAAAATTTCATGAAATGTGAAGTCATGTCCCCTTGACATGTTACAAAAAGGCCATTGCAAGGAAGAGTGTGGTGGACGCTCCTTCCTTGGAAACTTTTAAACAGAGGCTGGATGGCCATCTGTCAGGGATACTTTGATGGTGCTATTCCTGCATGGCAGGAGATTGGACTAGATGGCCCATGTGGTTTCTTCCAACTCTATTATTCTATGATAACAAAACATCATATAACTATAACTTTTACATTATTAAGATAGTTTTAGTAATCACGGGAGTGGCATAAATGTTTCAATACACCCAGAATTTAAAAACATGGGAGCCATGAATGTATTCTTTCCATCTATCTTACAAAAAAAGTTTGCAATCTTTTCATTTCTTGCTTTTTTAAAGCTGCCATCAAAAATGACACAGAGAGGAAATTCTGTTACCAGCAGCTTCCAGTGACACTGAAGCTCATCTATACAATTTTGCAGGTAACATTTACATTAAATATATATTTATGGATTTGATTCTGCAATATAGCATATTTTTGATGAAGCACTAGCTTTGAATTTAATTTCAGGGACTGA
This sequence comes from Anolis carolinensis, assembly GCF_035594765.1. Classification (NCBI taxonomy): domain Eukaryota; kingdom Metazoa; phylum Chordata; class Lepidosauria; order Squamata; family Anolidae; genus Anolis; species Anolis carolinensis. The sequence continues at coordinate 342,068,561 of NC_085841.1, forward strand.
TAACATGTGGAACACATTTTGTTTGATCATCTTGACAACCTCTTTCTGGAAAAATGTAAATCAAAAAGAGATTACCTGCAATATACAGAGCTTAAACCACCTTCAGTCTACTTGCTGTTTTTGCTAAAGCTGGTTCTTGCTTTGCTGCATTTTTGCACTTGCATAAAATTTATAATGCTAAGTGTGGTGGGGTAAATAATTTATCTTGGAATATAAGACTAACTGCATGGAGTCTGATTTATTTCTCTATTTGGTCCAGGAAATGGCACGATTTGAAGAGCCAGATATTTTGTTTAACATGCTTAACTGTTTGAAGATACTCTGTCTTCATGGGGAGTGCTTATACATTGCCAAGAAGGACCATCTACAGTTCTTAGCCCATATTCAGGACCATATGCTGATTGCCAGGTAAGCTCTCATTTAATCAAAATAACATTTCACATTATATAAAGCCAGCACAGCCTTGCAGGCCAGGAGGTTCTTCTCTCCTACAGCTTTCTCAAGTTGCCTGTTGACTTATGGTAACTCCATGAAATTTATAGGGTTTCTTTAGCCAGAAATATAAAGAGGTGTCGCCTACAGCAACTGGTATTTATTGGAAGTCTCACATCTATTTGGGAATGAGATTGGGTAATTTCAAGATCAGGTGAGATTTGGTGCTTTTAGAGTATTTAGCCCATCTGCAATCTAAAGCCAGCATTCAAGTGTATTGTGAAAGAATATAATCTGCACTAAAAGTTATTTGTAATTTTCAATACACATGATGTAAATATACTTTCCTTTATCTTCTCTCCCTCTCTGCTGGTTCCAGCTTATGGCGAGTTGTAAAATCAGAGTTTTCCCAGCTCTCTTCGCTGGCAGTGCCCCTTCTTCTCCATGCTCTGTCACTTCCACATGGAGCTGATATCTTCTGGACAATCATCAATAGCAATTTCAACAGTAAAGACTGGAAGATTAGGTTTGAAGCAGGTATGTCTTTTTAACATGTAGTTTATTTGTTTTAAAACAGGGGTCCTCAAACTTTTTAAACAGAGGGCAGTTTATGGTCCCACAAACTGTTGAGGGATCGCACTATAGTTTGAAGGAAACATGAACAAATTCCTATGCACACTGCACATATCTTATTTGTAGTGGAAAGAAACATGAAAAAACAATACAATATTTAAAATGAAGAACCATTTTAACCAACACAAACTTACCGGGATTTCAATGGGAAGTGTGAAGCTGCTTTCGGCTGTCATATTAATTAGGATTGTTGTTGTGTGCCCTCAAGTCATTTCAGATTTAGGGTGACCCTAAGTCTAAAGTTTAAAGCGAGGGCCTGGTAAATGACCTTGGAGAGTGACATCTGGCCTGCGGGCTTTTGTTTGGGGACCGCTGCTACACACAGGTACCCAAAAGGTATTTTCATGGCTTTTTTAAACGAAAGCTTGTATTTGTCCCATAATTTATGGACAGGCTCAGCAATCCCATTAGATAGAGTGAGGCAGTTGCCTCATTTGGCAGATTCTGAGAAAAAGTAATAAAGGCACTAACATACCCCTTTAGTTTGTGTGTGTAGGGGAGGGGAGGGGCAGATGTTGTCTCACCCAGCATTATTTCTGAAAGATTCAAATGCCATCTATTGGGGTTTTTTGTTCATTTTAAAGCCATTATTAAAATTTCTGTGTGGATACAATAGGAAGTAGTACTAAACTCAAGTCCCTCCAAAATATTGTTTCACGGTAGTTTCCATGATTATTCATCATTGACTATATTGGCTAAGGCTGATGAATGTTACCATCCAGCAACATGCAAAGGGCATATTTTCCAACCATACAATAAAGATAGTGTAAAATCAAACATTTGTCAAGGGACAAAGGAATTGAGTCTTCTCTACTACCCTGTTTCCCTGAAAATAAGACATCCCCGAAAAATAAGACCTAGCAGAAGTTTTGCTGAATTGCTAAATATAAGGCCTCCCCCGAAAGTAAGACCTAGCAAAGTTTTTGTTTGGAAGCATGCCCACTGAACAGAACACCAGAGCTTGCAGGATTGGTAAATGTACATACCAGTTGTACATGGAAATAATGGTAGTAACAAGAAATTCTTGATAGGATTCACAGTTTGTCTGGTTATGCTGGTTTGTGATGACAACTACTGTACAGTATATAATAAATGTTCATTTTTTTGTTCAACAATAAATGTGAATTCTTCTTCATGGAAAAATAAGACATCCCCTGAAAATAAGACCTAGCACATCTTTGGGAGCAAAAAATAATATAAGACACTGTCTTATTTTCGGGGAAACACGGTATATTAGTCTCACAGAAAGCTTTACAGGACAACAATATTTGAATTAATGTGTTTTTCTTTTCTTCTTTTGGGAAATGTCTGCATACCACAGTGGAGAAAGTAGCAGTGCTTTGCAGGTTCCTGGATATTCACTCAGTGACCAAAAACCACTTACTGAAGTATTCCTTGGCGCATGCCTTCTGCTGTTTTCTGACTGCTGTAGAAGATGTTAATCCTGCAGTGGCCACCAGAGCAGGGCTCTTGCTAGATACCATAAAGAGGCCAGCTTTGCAGGTAGGCCAGTGGTGAAGAATAAAGTGTGGAGTAAACTTTTAATTTATCATTATTTTTCTGTACTGACTTTCTCAGTGGACTTTTGGGTGTCAAAGGTGTGGTTCAACTCATTTGCACAAGTTTCCAGTATTCTTTGGAAAAATGGGCAAGATGTAGTTGGGAATAACATGAGATATAATCAAACTCATTAGAGGATAGGAGCAAATTCCCTATGAGGAACAGTTGAAATATGTAGTGCTTTTTAACTTGGAAAAAAGCAAAGGAAACATGGTAGAGGGGCATAAAACTATGCATCATTTGGAGAGGGGGCAAGTTTTTACCTTCCTCTCATAACATTAGAACTTGGTGTCATCCACTGGAATCTAATCTATAGAAGCATTTTGTCAACTCTGACTGAGGCCAGCTCTCCAGGGACTCAGGCAGGATTTCTTTCTAGCTTTACTTCAAGATCCTTGAGATCCCTAAGTTGTCTCTGTAGCTAACCTGCCCATCCTGCTAAGCTTTCAAAATGAAATGAAATTGGGTGTGTTCAATGGTTAGACACTCTCATGGAGCATAAAGCTACAAATGAATACTCATCCTGGCTATATATTTCTCCAGTCATTTTGATTTTAGATACAATTGCAGAGGACAGGGTGTAGAGGCATATTGCTCCATATGTCCAACATGGAATGGCTTCAGTTTATTTACTGAGAGTTCAGGCTTGATTTTGATCTTGGACTCATTCATTTGTTTCCTTGGCAGACCACAGTATCTATAAAATTGTCCTCCAGTTCCATATTTTTATGAGTTCATTATGCTATTATCAACTCGCTGTTCAGTATTGACATCCATGTATAGAAATCAGTAACAATATAGCTAAAGGTTTCTGACTTTGTTATCAAAGGCTTTTTCTTTGTAATAGAGGATCTTACCCATTTCCTTCATAGTTGCCTATCCAAGACCTAGCATTATTCTGATTTCATAACTACAGTTACCATTTTGATTATATTACCATCTCTGCATCTATTTTTTGTTCTTTCTCTCTAGGGCCTATGCCTTTGCCTTGATTTCCAGTTTGACACAGTCATCAAAGACAGGCCCACGATTCTTAGTAAACTTTTGCTACTTCATTTTCTCAAGCAAGACATTCCAGCTTTGAGCTGGGAATTCTTTGTGAATCGGTTTGAGACCCTTTCTCTTGAGGCTCAACTTCATTTAGACTGCAATAAGGAGTTCCCCTTCCCAACAAGTAAGCATTTTTGTCACAAGCTTTATGTCTGAATACTTATGTGTTATACGAGAAGACATTTTTGCCAAGGGAAAAAGATGTTCACATTTAACAATAAGAATGCCTATTACATTTTACAGTTCATTAATGGGAAATAGCTCTACTCCAGATATAAAAATAGCAGAGTATTTTAGTGTGTCTATGACTGGTTGAAATATCCCACCAAATAATAGTTTGTTTGTTTAATCCTGCTTGAAAAGCAATCACAGCAGTCCGGACAAATGTTGCCAACTTGAGTGACACAGCAATGTGGAAGATCAAGCGAGCGCGGTTTGCCCGGAATCGCCAGAAAAGTGTGCGCTCACTGAGGGACAGCGTGAAGGGTCCAGTGGAGTCCAAAAGGGCACAGTCTCTCCCAGAAACCTTAACATCCAAAATTCGTTGAGTATTTGATTATTTTTCTTCATTTTCATTTATTGCAAAAACGATTCAGTGTGGTGATTGTATACAGCACAGTAATTCTGACCAATAAACGAAATAGTAATTCTGTTAATTGCTTGCTCTATTTACAAATGCATATGCTCTGCTATGTATTTTCAAAAGATGTGTAACAACCTTTGAGACAGTGGACAAGCTAAATTTTATGTACCATATGTCTCTAGTTACTGTTGCTATTTTAAAAATAGGACTTACAACAAAATACACTGTGGAATGCTTTTATTTTATGGCTGACTGGCTAGCTGGAATCCTGCCCTTTTTTTAGGACACTTCATTTCATTCCCCATTGTCTGCTCTATAGCCATTGTACATTTCTGATCATTATTGGTTTGTTTTAGAGATAACTATCCTTGCCATTATTTTCTAAATATTTTTACAGTGCTGTTTTGGATGTATGATAAATTGAGAAAGAGATTTACAACCTCATCACATGGCTGCCAAAAGTGTCCCACTTCACTTCCCAAAGACAACAGAATAACAGAATCATAGAGTTAGAAGGGGCTTCATGGGCTATCAAGTTCAACACTCTGCTCAGTAATACGGCTTGGTAGATTCTTTGGCCAAAGTGTTTCATTTGAGAAATGCAGTAGAGTTAATATTACAGTCCTAAACTCCAGCTAAAGCATCCTCAACAGGGAGCTGTCTAAGCACTTTTTAAAGATGTCCAGAGAAAGAGACCTCACCACTTCTCTAAGCAATTGGCACCATCATCAAACTGCTTTCACTGTACAGAAGTCCCTTGTAATATTCAGTTGAAATCCACTGTCCTGCGTCTTCAAACCATTTGACATGGTCTTGCACATACGGCATCAAAGAACAGGCCTTTCTCTCCACGCTGCAACAGTCTTTAATATATTTACAGAGAGTCATCACGCCTCCCTTCAGTATTTTCTTCACTAAGCTGAACATGAGTCCTCACCTCAGCCCTATGTACAGATGCCAGGGGTTGAATATGACAGTCTTTTGTATGCAAAACAGAAAATAGAATGCTCCCTTATGCTAAATCAGATTCTAGGCTCACTGAGGTCAGCATAATCAACTCTGACTTGTATGGCTTTCCTTAATGCTCCTTATTGCTCTTCTTTTCAAGTTCCCTGTTTGTCTTTCAGTGTCAGCTAAGATTTGATAGGTTTGGGACAAGATGAATAACAGACACTGAAAGCACAATATTAGTCTTTGGTATAATATTAATATCCCCCCCCCCCCCATTTTCCTTTTGTTTTAGCGGCAAGACTAACTAGACATGAGCAGTCTGCTCCAGCACTTGGTGGGACACCAGAGCAAACACAAGGTAAATCCTAGACTTGCACACTGGTTGCAAAAGAAGTTGAGCAGGAAGAAGTTGATTCTGCAGATGTTTGGAGGAATAAAGATTTGGATTGGCATACTTAGAAACACAAAGTTTGGGACTGCCGCTCCCAAAATCCCCCCTAGCAAACATACACTGTACTTCTACTAATGAGTCCTATAATATTTTGCCTATCCAAAATACATTTTGGACTGCCGCTCCCAGAATCACTTCCAGAAGGTGTGGTACTGGACATGTAGCAATATTTTGTCTATCCAAACTTGAGTGGCAGTCAGCATTATCTAAATTAGGGTTGCCTTAGTGCAAGCTTGGAGAGGAAAGTAGTGTAGAGTATGGTAATAGTGAGTGAAAGATTCAGTGCATACCAGATTTTTAAGGAAAACATTGGTAGAATATAGAGGCAAATGAATTCAACAGAGGTTAGGATTTTAAAGCATTTTTCTATGCCATTACATTTAGTGTAATGCTATGTTTTGGGATCAAAGGCTTGTCAGAATAATCAGTACGTGTGTCAGATCAGTTTTAGCAGAAACTATAATTTATTATCCTGCTGCTGTTTGAGATAGCATGATCAACAAGCATCCCTGAAGGCTGCATTTTAATTATGAACCAAATAGTTCAATTAATGTATTCACTGAACATAATGCCATGACAGTCTTTGCTGACACTTAAGCTTTCATCTTCCTCTTGTCAGCCTCTGATCTTTTGTTTTGAAAATAAGAGTCAGATTTTGTTTAAACGAAATGAGTATACATCTCAATTAAAGAGAGGCTGTGAAAAATAGCTGTAGTTAAAGATATGTCATCTTAAGAAAGTTTACCAGAAGAAAGTTTCTGTCTGTTCCTCTTTCCTGCAACCAGCTGTCTGACCTAACCAGCATTTTTGAAGGGTTGGTTCAAGAGCTAGAGACAGCTCTGCTACTATGTGTGATGGGGTGCTAGGGAGGTTATTTGAAGAGAGGGATTTATCCCAAATTAGTTTTGGGATAATTTAAGGAAACAAAATCTTATAGCAGAACGAAATCCTACTTCCATACTACAGTATTGTTCAAGAGTGTTTCCTAAAGCTCTTACATTCTTTTTAAAAGGAGCAGAGCAGAGAACAGGGGGGACTGGGGAGAGAGGAGATATGAAACTTTCTTCCCATGTACATCCTTAAATGCCCTTCCAAGGGTCCTTCCAAAAGTGCCATTTCCTACCTCCAAGCATCTGCTATCCAAGGGCCCTTTCACACAGCCATATAACCTAGAATATCCAGGCAGAAAATCCCACAATATCTGCTTTGAACTGGGTTAAATATATTCCATATATTCCAGTTCAAAGGAGAAAATGTGGGATTTTAGTCAGCTGTGTGGAAGGGGCCTAAGTTAACATTCACTGGCATCTAGTAAATATACTGGGAGTGTATTCAGCACTGCATGAAGATGGCTAAGATAGTGACATCTTTTCTTCCTGATGGTTCAGTCTATACAAACCTGAAAAATTTACTCTTTTGCCTGTTATGTTCTTTCATATGTAAGATCTTGGAAATGGGGTCCAAGATTAAATACAAAATTCATTTAAGTTTCATATACAATTTATACAAATAGTCTGAAGATAATTTTATCAAAACCTGAAAAAATATTGAAATAATTGTGCATAAAATTATCTTCTGGGTACGTGTATAAATTGTATATGAAACATAAATTAATTTTGTATTTAATCTTGGGTCCCATATCCAAGAACTCTCATTATGTGTACTTGCAAGTATTCCAAAAACTTAAAAAACCAGCAGTGTGAAACACTTCTGGTCCCAAGAATTTCAGATCATGGATACTCAACCTATAGTGGATTTCTTGCATCAGCAGGGATCTGGATTAGATGTCCTTTGAAGTCCTTTCTGATGCAATGACTTTATAAGCCTCTTAAAAAAGAGATATGCCAAGTCTTTTTTTAAAAGGCCTGTTTTACGTGGTTTTTAACTGTCACTTTATAACGGCTTCCTTTTCCATGGTAATAGGGCAACCTTCTCCAGAGAATGATAACACCATAAAGGACCTTCTTCCAGAGGATGCTGGCATTGACCATCAGACTGTCCACCAACTCATTACTGTGCTAATGAAGTTTATGGCAAAGGATGAGAGTAGTGCGGAGTCAGATATCAGCAGTGCTAAAGCCTTCAACACGGTCAAACGCCATTTATATGTCTTGCTGGGCTATGACCAACAGGAAGGATGTTTCATGATTGCACCTCAGAAAATGCGCATTTCAACATGCTTCAATGCTTTTATTGCAGGGATTGCTCAAGTAAGTCCATTTTATGTTCTCATTTTTTGATGCAAACTATCAGATTATGCATTCACATCTTTGCTGTCTAGATAGCAGCCTCAGAAAGACATTATACCTACAGCTGAGAAGATTTGATGGTATATGGAATTTGTCTATGAAAAAAAATGGATAGGTGCTTGGTTTTTTAAAAATCTTGTGATCTCTCCTTTGGAGAATTCCAGACAGCTGAGTTAGGTCTGTTGCAGCAAAACCAAGAAAGAACTTTGTATCATCTTAAAACTAACCACATTTTCTTAAGGTTGGCTCTGCATCTCGTGGTGCCAGAGTGCAGTCTGTTTAGTGCCTTCCAATTCGCCCAGTCTTCTGTGTGCCCAGGAGGGAGTCTCTCATTTAGTGTCAGCCATGGCTTTGAGGTTCCGGGTTTTAGCCTGCCACTTTTGGACTCTCGCTTGCTGGGGTGTTCAGCATGGTGTAGCCATGCTGACTGGTGATTCTGGGAGCCGTAGCCCATTATTAAGTTTTGGATATTGCTGCTTTTGCAATCTATATATATATAAAAGAGTGATGGAATCTCGGCGACTGACAAAACAACAAAACTACAGGCCCCCCAACCTCAAAATTTGACAACACAACCCATCATCCACGCCTCTAGGTTGATACAACAAAAAGAAAAGAAAAATAAAGTCCTAATTAGAGGGAGAGGAATAATTGTTTTTATCCAATTGCTGCCAGTTAGAAGGCTAAGCTCCGGCCACTTGGTCTCCTAGCAACCCACTCAGCCCAGGGGACAGGCAGAGTTAGGCCTCATTTAGGCCTCTTTCACAGATTATCTAATTTGCACTGGATTTTATGGCAGTGTAGACTCAAGGCCCTTCCACCCAGTTATATAACCCATTTATAATCTTAAATTATCTGCTTTACACTGGATTATCTCGACTCCACACTGCCATATAATCCACTTCAGTGTGCATTTTATACAGCTGTGAAGAAGGAGCCTCATATAATCCAGTTCTAAGCAGATAATATAAGATTATCAATATACATTAGAGTATCACTTATCCAACATAAACAGGCCGGCAGAATGTTGGATAAGTGAATATGTTGGATAATAAGAAGGGATTCAGGTAAAAGCCGATTAAACATCAAATTATACAAATTAAGCACCGAAACATCATGTTATACAACAAATTTCACAGAAAAAGTAGTTCCATGCGCAGTAATGCTATGTAGTAATTACTGTATTTACAAATTTACCACCAAAATACCACAATGAATTTAAACACTGACTACAAAAACATTGATTACTAAAAGGCAGACTGTGTTGGATAATCCAGAACATTGGATAAGCAAATGTTGGATAAGTGAGATTCTACTTTAATATGAAATAATTACTGTGATAGAATAATACAGAACAATATAATCTCTAAAACCAGGGCAGTAAATAAAGAGCAACACTCTGAAAGCAGGGAAATTGGAAATTCTACAAAGGAAACAATCAGGGCCAGCTAACACAGACAAAAAAAAATCAAAAATATTGTATATTCACAACCTTTAGGAAATAATATCCCCTGATGGCGCAGTGTGTTAAAGCGCTGAGCTGCTGAACTTCTGGACCAAAAGGTCGCAGATTTGAATTGGGGGAGCGGAGAGAGCCCCCACTGTTAGCCCCAGCTTCTGCCAACCCTAAAGTTCAAAAATATACAAATGAGAGTAGATAAATAGGTACTGCTCTGGCGGCAAGGTAACAGCGCTCCATGCAGTCATCCCACATGACCTTGGAGGAGTCTACAGACAACGCCGGCTCTTCAGCTTTGAAATGGAGATGGGCACCAACGCCCAAAGTCAGACACGGCTGGACTTAATGTCAGGGGGAAACCTTTACCCTTTACCTTAACTACCACCAATTCCTCAATGCTTTATTTCCTATACCACCATACTTCGCCACAGCAACGCGTGGCCGGGCATAGCTAGTACTATATAAACCTAATATTATTTGAATGCTAGTCCACTAGAGGGAGATGTTGAACAAGTTAATCTGGGAGATACTGTTACTATATTTCAGAAGAAGGAACTGGCAAAACCACCTCTGAATATCTCTCTCCTAAGGAAATCCTAAGAAATCATGCTGACAGGTGACTTAAAGGCACATCTATACAAACATGGCTATGAACTGCTTAGACAGCCTTTGTCAAAATCATGGGGTTTTAAGCAATAAGAAAACTCTAAACTCCAACTCTGATCTAATTTATTTCCTTGTGTCCTGGTTGCGGGCTTCACATAGACATCTTGTTGGCTACAATAGAAAATGAGATACAATGTTCATTTTCTAAACTAGTAGGAATCTTGGTGTTAGTAGCCATCATAATCAGGCCTCTAAGAAATTTAAAAAAAAATCAAAACCAGTATTTAAAGAGAATTGTGGGCAGAGTCCAAACTCCTTGTATGTGTTTTCTGATGGACTCTCCCTCTTTTGTCTTACCTGGGATGTGCAGGTAATTTCCCCACAATGCTTTACTTTGCAGATAGGTCAAGGGGACTGTGTAAAATTGAAAAGCAACTAGATCTAACTATCTGTTATGGGTTGGGATGACAGGAAAAATGTTCTGTGGGCTGGCAAAGGCATACAATATGTGTCTAGGAACAGGCCAGAGTATTGGTGCTGACCTTCATGGGGTGTTGCTCTTTTGCTACCCAAATCTTTACTTCCATTACTTTGCCACAGCTTCTCTTTGTAAATTTTGAGAAGCAAGAAAGACCAATTGTGAAAATAGTTTTTATGTCACCATTTCTGGTGTAAGTACAGTAGAGTCTCACTAATCCAAGCCTCGCTTATCCAAGCCTCTGGATAATCCAAGCCATTTTTGTAGTCAATGTTTCCAATATATCGTGATATTTTGGTGCTAAATTCATAAATACAGTAATTACAACATAACATTACTGCGTATTGAACTACTTTTTCTGTCAAATTTGTTGTATAACATGAAGTTTTGGTGCTTAATTTGTAAAATCATAACCTAATTTGATGTTTAATAGGCTTTTCCTTGATCAGTCCTTATAATCCAAGATATTCGCTTATCCAAGCTTCTGCCGGCCCGTTTAGCTTGGATTAGTGAGACTCTACTGTATATGAAAATGTAGTGTACTTCAGAATTATGAAAGTGTGGGTAGTATGCACATTGGCAATGCTAAATTAGGGGCCATATTTCAAATTTCATTGCTCCCTTCATGTATTTGGTAAACTAGATTCCAACACCCCGAATAGCACTAGAGCAAATCTCACATTTGGAAGTTTCACATTTCACATTTGTAATTTTCAGAAGACAGAGGTGCCTAGTTGTCCCTTTGTATGTTATTTCAAAACTGTGAGCACTAGTTTTAAGAACAGGAGTAATTGAAGCATCTCAAGTACTGTTTAGTTCTTGGAATGTGCAAAGCTACTTTCAGTTGTGATTAGGCTCCCTCCTTGCGTGTTTGAAAAGTAAGAGTTTGAATGGCAAATTCTCATGATATGTTGTTCAAATTGAGATCTCATGTTCAGTTGTTTCAGTCCTTACTCTTGCTTCTTGAACCCCTATACAGCTTTGGATGGAACTCTTTTAAAACTTTAATCCTGTAAAGTGGCACACACGTGGATGGTCTTTTATAACCACAAATGCTATTTAAGGATAGCAAGCTCTGCGGTATGCATGAACAAGATTTTTGTGGAGTTGCTGGGCACTTGCAGGCTCAGAGTTTAGGTCCAAGAAAAGATATTGCTGATAATGGTGAATACTGATTCATTTCCTTAGAAGCTGAGAAAAAGCTTTGGATTTTTTTTTTGCCTAGGGGAAACTTTGAAGTGACAAGTATCAAAGTGACAATGGCACAGAAAATGACTTCTTGATCTGACACCATGCAAATGGTTATGAAATATGGCAAACTGTCTGAATATTTTTCAGAGGATTGTGACAATCCAATCCTCATATTAACACTTAGCCAGTCAGGATAAAGTTGGATCCTACTGGTTAATAAATGTGCCTTCTCAGAAATACATTTGACTGTGTTCATAAATTGTGCCTGAAAGTTGATTAACTTATCAATTTAACTTGTTTGATTTTAAAGACATTATTTGTCCTAATGGATAAATTATTCTAAACAATTCCAGATAATCGGTATCTGGATCCGGCACAGTCTGGCTTCAGGCCAGGGCACGGTACCGAGACAGCCTTGGTCGCCTTAGTCGATGATCTACGCCAGGACCTGGACAGGGGGAGTGTGTCCCTGCTGGTTCTGCTGGACCTCTCAGCGGCCTTTGATAACGTCGATCACGGTATCCTTCTGGGGCGCCTCGCTGGGATGGGGCTCGGAGGCACTGTTTTGCAGTGGCTCCGGTCCTTCCTGGAGGGTCATTCCCAGATGGTGTCATTGGGGGACACCTGCTCGGCCCCACAACCATTGACTTGTGGGGTCCCGCAGGGTTCAGTACTGTCCCCCATGTTGTTTAACATCTACATGAAGCCACTGGGAGAGATCATCCGGAGTTTCGGGGTGAGGTGTCATCTGTACGCAGATGATGTCCAGCTCTGTCACTCCTTCCCACCTGTCACTAAGGAGGCTGTTCAGGTCCTGAACCGGTGTCTGGCCGCTGTGTCGGACTGGATGAGGGCCAACAAATTGAAACTGAATCCAGACAAGACAGAGGTCTTCCTGGTCAGTCGTAGGGCCGAACAGGGAATAGGGTTACAGCCTGTGTTGGATGGGGTCGCACTCCCCCTGAAGACACAGGTTCGCAGTCTGGGGGTTCTCCTGGACTCATCGCTGAGCCTGGAACCCCAGGTCTTGGCGGTGGCCAGGGGAGCCTTCGCACAACTAAGACTTGTGCGCCAGCTGCACCCGTTCCTTGGGAGGTCTGACTTGGCCACGGTGGTCCACGCTCTGGTTACAGCTCGTTTGGACTACTGCAACGCCCTCTATGTGGGGTTGCCTTTGAAGACGGCCCGGAAGCTCCAACTAGTACAACGGGCGGCAGCCAGATTAATAACTGGGGCAGCTTGCAGGGAGCGTACCACCCCCTTGTTAAGCCAGCTCCACTGGCTGCCGATATGCTACCGAGCCCAATTCAAAGTGCTGGTCTTGACCTATAAAGCCCTAAACGGTTCTGGCCCAATCTACTTGTCCGAACGTATCTCCTCCTATGAACCAGGAAGATCCCTAAGGTCATCTGGTGAGGCCCTGCTCTCGGTCCCGCCTGCCTCACAGGCACGGCTGGTGGGGACGAGGGACAGGGCCTTCTCGGTGGTGGCTCCCCGGCTGTGGAACACCCTCCCCAGAGAAGTACGACACGCCCCAACCCTTCTGAGTTTTAGAAAAGCCCTGAAAACATGGCTATGTGCCCAGGCTTTCGAAGATTAAATGGTAAAGACGACCCCGGACTGATTTACGGCTACAGCACGAGGATTTTGGAGGAATGGATTTTAATCATATGTTTTATATTTTTATATTGTTTTAATTGTTTTATTGGATTTTCATTGCTGTTTTAATTATGTGTAGGCATTGAATTGTTGCCAATTTGTACGCCGCCCTGAGTCCCTTCGAGTGAGAAGGGCGGGATATAAATGTTGTAAATAAATAAATAAATAAATAAATAAGCAATTCAAAATTCATTTTTTTTTTATTTTAGGTGATGGACTACAATATTAACCTGGGGAAACACCTCCTTCCTTTAGTGGTTCAGGTGCTGAAATACTGCACATGCCCTCAGCTCAGGCATTACTTCCAGCAGCCTCCCCGCTGTTCGCTCTGGTCCCTTAAGCCTCATATTCGGCAGATGTGGCTGAAGGCATTACTTGTCATCTTGTATAAGGTAATTTCTGCTTCATAGCTGTACAGATCCTCCCCAAAGCATCTGGCATTAGCGTTGGACAGTGTGGTGATTTCAAAAAGGAACAGTCAAGAGCACAAATGATGTCTGGGGTTCTGTTTCATTAATCTTTGGCTCAGAACTAGGGCCCTTTCCTGCTGTACAAGTATTCTGGTTCCAATTGAATTCTATGGCTGCATCCTCTGGGATCCTGGGCTTTGTACTTTAGAGAGAGGCATTTAGAATTATCTGCCTGGGAGCTCAAGTTCAAATCTCAGGATTCCAGAGGGTGTAGTTAAATTGGAACCACAGTGTTATAATTGTCCGGCAGGAAAGATCCTCTGGTATCCATCAGGCACAGAAATAATAATTAATGGCTCATGTATAGGAGGACATTATTCTTTGCCCACAGAACTTCTCTGCTCCACAGTCAGAAAGGGAATTTAATGAAACTCTAAGGTCACTGAAACACACTCCTAGGAATTGTAGGATTCTGCCCATATTTGTATAAATTTGAATTAGTTCACATTATCAACAGAACAGAGGCTTGCTTTTGTGAGGGTAATAATAGTATAATACTTATTTGAAAAGAAAAGTCTTACCTAAACACTTTCATTTTTGTTCACATAACACTTTAAAATCCAAAAATATGGTTCCCTAATATTAGGACTTGTTGATTAAAAATTTCCCTTCTCGAGGGCATATCCAGTGGCATGAGTGACTTGTATGAAGTTACTATTTTGGAGGACTCATTTGAAAATCAATTAGAATCTAATGGATTGGTTGTCTCAAGTTGTGGACTGCAGTCCATGAAAGTACTGCAGATTTCAGACTTCTCTTTTGGATTGTGTTTTTGTGTTTTTTTTTCTTTTGCTTAAAATGTTTAAGAATTCTTTTAAAAAATGTGATAATCTTCAGAAGTTTGTGAAGATGTTGTTGTTGTTGTTACCCTGTTATCAACAGCCCTGCTCAGGATTTGTAAACTCAGGGCGTCCTTGATTGAGTCTGTCTTCCTGTAATGTGGTCTTTCCCCTTTCTTTATTATTTTATACCTTAAGAAACATTCATGTCTTCTCATTATATGTCCAAAGGTGACAATGTAGATTCTTGTGTAAAGGAGGAGTTTGAATATTGCTGCTACTGATGTGATGCTATTAAAAAGATAATCCAGCTATGGTCAAATATGGTAATGTTGTCTTAAACTGAACTTCTTTTCTTTTTGTGTGGACCAAGTATCCTTACAGAGATTGTGAAATCAGCAAAATCATGTTGCATCTCATCCATATAACAGTCAACACCCTAAATGCGCAGTATCATAGTTGCAAGCCACATGCCACAGCAGGTCCTTTGTACAGCGACAACAGCAATGTAAACAGATACAGCGAGAAGGAAAAAGGTATTACATAACATTGGATATGGATGTGAACTTGCTTTGTCTCTGGATGTCGTTATGGAGGAGTAAATGTTTTTTTTTTTATTGTTTGGTCTAGAAAAGAGAGGCCAGCTGACTGAACACCCTTATGGAATTTTGTTTGCACATCGTTTCATTTCCAAGGAAAATGATGGTGGAGTGAATGTCCTGTTCTATTTCATATAAATATTCCAAGGACATCTCCTATATCGAAAATAACACAAATCCCATTTCAGAGTTCTTTCAATTTACACTCAGATTTTCTTAAAAAACAAAACTCAAGACAGCACAAGAACAAAAATTATGATCTTAAAATACAATTGTCTTAAAAATATCATCTTTAAGCACAAATGAACTTATTAGACAAGAGTTCCCAAACGTTGTCTCTCCAGGTGTTTTGGATTTTAAGTCTGAGAAGCCCTATCAGGCTTGGCCAACAGTTAGGAATTCTGGGGACTGTTCATTCTGTTCATCTGGAGCATCAAAGTTTGGAAGACAACAACATTAAAATCAATTTGAAAGAACATCTGCTTGCTAGAACTGAAATGTCAGCCTTACTATATCTCCCAAGTGAGACAGAGTTGGAATGAGCCCTGAAACTGAGGAGGAAGACAAACAACAACTTTGGTCAAGGAATCTACCAAGAATCAGCACTGTTTTCAGTCTGACTCACAGCACTGCTTGAGATAGATAATTTTTTTCTCAATAATCAGTATTTTATACAACCTCAGAGTTATGCAGAAAGGGAGAAAGTACACATGAACAATATCAAGTGCATGTGTGGTATTTCTTATGTGAGGATCATGCGACCAGTACAGAATGTAGCTAGAGCTTGTTTGTAGTTTAAGAGGATATACTCGGGGTCTGGCATTGCATGTAACCACATCTCTCTTTTAAGCGAAAAAAATGGAATAAACATAAAAATAGTTGATATTGATCAATAATATTGCAGTTACAGCATTTCTAGCACAGTACAAAACTACAAACATGGGGAGTTGTTAGCTATTGTCAAAATGGAGGGTTTTAACCATATTTCGGTGACTATTTTGTTGTATATAAAAATACCTCGGGGGCTATTTTGTTGTATAGAATAATTTCCCCGCTTCTTCTCAATCCCCCAAGGCAGAACATTGTGGATAATGTCATTACTGGAAGCTCCCACTTATCTGATGAGTTAGGGACTGGAATGCTGTCGGAAAACAAAATCAGTTGAAAATTCAGACCCAGGCTATTTTAGCTTGCAAATACAATTTGGCTGTTTTTTAAAAAATAAAATAAAAATAACACACTATATATCACCTTTAAATGCATAATAAATATAGAAGAACTTTTGCACACATTGTAAAGCGATTCAAGGGATCCACTTTTTTAGTAGAAAGTGCATGCAAGCAGTCTCAGGTGTTTGGGCGCTGCATTTGGTGGTCCCTTTGTAGATTTGTCCACAGCTGCATGGTATATGATATACTCCTGCAGAGGTGAGATTCTTCCGTATACCATGGAGCTGTGGACAAGTCTACATAGGAAATCACTTGCCTCAAACAGACAAGAATTCTTTCTCCCACCCACATTCCACAGATATATAAACCCCCATGTGCCTAGTTTCCAGCAGACCTCACAACCTCAGAGGATGCTTGCCATAGATATGGGTGAAACATCAGGAGAGAATGTTTCTGGAACATGGCCATGCAGCCCAGAAAACTCACAGCAACTCAGAGAGGAACGATGCATTAAAATATTTGCATTTCAGAGTATCAAGGTAAATTGGATTGTTGGTTCAAAATTTATTTCACAAACTGCATTGTAATCCATTGAGAGAAGTTGAATGTTACTGAACAATTTTACAATTTCAGTAAATAAGTACAACATTAATTCAGTCTTTGGGTGTGTATATGCCTTTATGTTGCCTGTCAACTTTTGACAGCCCTATGAATTTCATAGGGGTTTCTTAAGCAAGGAATACTCTGAGGTAGTTTTGCCAGTTCTTTAGTATTAGGGTTTTTTTTCCCTTGGAAAGTTTTAGAAAGTAGAGAATTCATTTAAATCTAATATTAGACTTGATACCATCAGCTGATCTAGTGCCACTTTTTATAAAATCTAAAGAAGACTTGCCTCAAAGGCTATCCTGGGAGTAAAATAGGGGAAATTATAAAAATAGATAGATATATTTCATTTTTACAGGCTGCAGATGTCACTTCCCCACATCGGTACCTTTTCTGCTTTGCTGCACACTTGCTTTGGAATTGCTGCCTTGAAGAATTGAAGACGAAATGTATTTATATTACCAGATGAATATATATATATATATAGCAGCCTTTTTTGAGAGGTTTTATATAATGTCTGAATTTAGTTGGTCAGTGGAGCCACTGTATCATTTGCTGTAGATTTCCAAGCAGAGCTGGAAAGTTACTTTGAAGTATAACTATCTTGGCTTGGGCTCATGGAAATTGCAGTTAAAACAACATGTACTTCCAGCTCACCTTTATCAGTTACCAAAAGGGATTTTGACTTTTGATTTTGGCCTCCATCAATAGGAGTATCGTGTCTAGATCCAGTGAAGTCATGCTCCCTCTCTATTCTGCCTTGGTCAGACCACATCTAGAATACTATGTCCAATTCTGGGCACCGCAATTGAAGGGAGATGTTGACAAGCTGGAAAGTGTCCAGAGGAGGACGACTAAAATGATCAAGGGTCTGGAGAACAAGCCCTATGAGGAGCGGCTTAAAGAGCTGGGCATGTTTAGCCTGCAGAAGAGAAGGCTGAGAGGAGACATGATAGCCATGTATAAATACGTGAGGGGAAGTCATAGGGAGAAGGGAGCAAGCTTGTTTTCTGCTGCCCTGGAGACTAGGACGCGGAACAATGGCGTCAAACTACAGGAAAGGAGATTCCACCTGAACATCAGGAAGAACTTCCTCACTGTGAGGGCTCTTTGGCAGTGAAACTCTCTCCCCCGGACTGTGGTGGAGGCTCCTTCTTTGGAGGCTTTTAAGCAGAGGCTGGATGGCCATCTGTTGGGGGTGCTTTGAATGTGATTTCCTGCTACTTGGCAGGGGGTTGGACTAGATGGCTCATGAGGTCTCTTCCAACTTTTATTTTATGATTCTATGATTCTATACTGCTTTAGAAGCTAAACAACCATTCTTCCAAATATTCCCATCAAATGTACTGTGCATTTTCTTTACATTTAGGAGATATACTATGTGTTTTGTAAATCCTGTGGGATACAGCTCTCATATATTTTCTTTGAAAACATTCAACCTTTTCAAATTCTGAGCATATGTACCTAGTGAGAATATTTGATCAACAAACTGCTTCTTGTGTTATATCTTCCATTTTGCATCAGAATAACACTGATTTTCACTCCCTTCAAGCTGAAGAAGACAGTGTCTTTGATGAATCCGATATTCATGAAACGCCCACTGGAACAGGCAATAAAGAATCCCAGACTTTCTTCGCAAGACTGAAAAGAATTGGAGGCAGCAAAGTGGTGAAATACCAGCCAGTTGAAATGAATGCTCAGAGAAGTATGACATCTTTCAAAATTAAGATAGATTTTAGATGGAAATGATTGTCTTTAAGGCTGGATTCTGTCCTTTGCCTCCTATCTATCCGTTTCGAAACACTTAACTCTGGAGACATGTAAACTAGTCACTATATTGTGTATAGTACACACACACACACACAATGAATGTGATCAGGGTATATCATTTGAACCAATCAAGGAGTTTCCACTCTTTAAATAAGGGTTCCACCATTTTACCCCCAACAAAAATGTTTTCCCCCCAAACCTTATCCCAGGAATTACGAAGTTTACACAAAGGCCGCCATGAAGATTCCTCTTAGTTAGGCCCACCAGTGTTACCAAATGTGAGGTTTCTACTCTTTTACCGACCAACTGTGAAGACCTCCTTAGTACTTAATGCAGTTGTCAAGAGTGAGGCATCCCTGTGATCCCTCCCTCTGTGACGTCAACTTTGAGGACTGTCAGTATTTACTCTAATATTCTATTTTTCTCTTCTCCCAATAGCTACTTATTTCATACTTTAATATCACTGAACCTCTTCACACAGCCATTAGGGCAGTGCCATTGTGCTTGTAATCACCAGTGAAAGGGAAGGCACACAGGGTGGATCATGGTGCCCCACATGCCTTCCCCCCTTTCCCCATTGCATGATGGAGACGGAACACGGTGCCTTGGTACCCTGTCTCCATCAGATGGGAGAAAAGTTGATAATGCATGGCAATGCATGTTTCCCCACTGCCCTTTCCCCCATCATACATTGGAGCTACTCAAAATACACTTTCCTCCCCATAGTGGTGGAGGAAGCGCCTTTTGGTGCTTCCACCATACTTTGAGAGGAATGTGGGTTGGGCCTGCCATGCATCATGTGATGGTGTATGGCAGGTTCCGTCCTTGTCATGCAACAAGGTGGCAAAACGGGACAAAAACACCCCGTGTAAAGATGTGGATTGTTTATTGTTGTATGCCTTCAAGTTATTTCTGATTTACAATGACCCTGTCATGGAGTTTTCTGGAAAAGATTGTTTAGAGGCAGCGTTGTACTGAGGCTGAAAGAATATGACTTACCCAAGGCCACCTGGTGGTTTTCCATGGTTGAGTAGGGATTTTAACTCGCATTTCCAGAGTCTTCAACCAATGCTCAAACCACTACACCCACAATGGCAAAATTCCTCGGAAAGTGACCTGCCAACATCTGTACTAATGTTTACATGGGTGGATGAACCAAGAAACATTAAGACACCGGAAATGGGATGGACCAGGGACTTATAATCTTTCTTGCTGTCCCCTTCCATTTTGTGCCTCAATGTGAGGTTGTTATAAGCTCTTTCTGCATACATAGCTGGTTTCCAAAGACTTTTCTTATGTTGAGACAATCTTGATTTAGTACTGTGCCATGTAAAGCTACTCACATTCTTTCGATGTAATTATGAAAAAAGACCTTCTATAGATTTGGTCTAAAATTTAAGGACTTAATGGTGAAAATGAAAGCAAGGGGTAGAAATGCTTAGTGAATAAAAATAATGCTAGCTATTTAGCCTTTTTTCTGCTTTAATCAGGTGAAATAGAGCTCGCTGAATACAGGGAAACTGGTGCAATGCAAGACAACATTTTGCGCTGCGTGCGAGAAGAAAGCTTTCAGAAGAAGAAATTGCGCTCTCTCAAACAAAAGTCTCTTGACATTGGAAATGCAGATTCCTTGTTGTTTTCATTAGATGAACACCGCCGCAAGTCATGCATAGACCACTGTGACTTAGAGAAGGCGCCTCACACACTGAGGCAGAATGATTATGGACGACCTCGGCAGAATTCCTCCACCAAGACAGATGATGAAGGGGAGAAGGAAAATCCTCGAACTGTCCCAGAAAAAACCCTAATGAGGCGGAGACCTATCATACCTGAAGTCAGGTTAAATTGCATGGAGCCATATGAACTGATAGTAGATTCCCCCATTAAATCGTCTCCTCCAAAAGAGGACTTAGATCTTATAGATCTGTCCTCTGATTCAACATCAGGGCCTGAAAAGCAATCAGTTGTTTCCAATTCGGACAGTGACTCCTTGGTCTTTGAGCCTCTTCCACCTCTCCGAATAGTGGAAAGTGATGAGGAAGAAACTGATATTACAAGTCAGCTGAATGATGGTGTCTCCACTAAGACTGCTGCCTCATCTCCATCAAGTCCCATAAGTATCTCTTTGCTCAGCCTTAGCATAACTCCCCTTGTACAGTTCAGCACTGATGATTGTTCCAAAGATGTCACCACTTCTGAAGCAAGCGATATTGTCTCACTTACTCAAGATGAGACTCCCTCAGCTACCCTCAAAAGCCAGAAAGATGTTGATGAACTTTCTAAGCCACGAGACATTAAGGAGACATCTTCAGGTAGTCCCTTGACACTAAAACAGAAGCGAGATCTGTTGCAGAAGTCATTTGCTCTTCCAGAAATGTCCATTGATGATACTTCAGAGTTATGCATAGAAGAAATTATGCCTCTTGGACCTTATCCTAGTTCAAGTGGAAAAACAGTCTCCATTAAAGTCCCCGAGGAATCTGAAAGCCAAACTGAAACTGATAAGCCTGATGCCAGTGCAGAATCTGATACAGAGCAAAGTGCAGAACAAAAGCAGGAGGAAGAAGCGGGAGTGGGAGCAGAAGCAGAAGCGGAAGTGGAAGCAGAAGCAGAAGAATCAGAATTCAAGATCCAAATTGTTCCTCGGCAAAGGAAGCAGAGAAAGATTGCAGTGAGTGCCATCCAGAGAGAATACCTTGATATTTCCATCAACATTTTAGACAAGTTGGGCGAGCAAAAAGAAACAGGTGAGTGGAACCTCAGAGATGTGAGGCTATCCCTTTATATACTTCTTATGTTGCTGGTCTATATAAGCTCATCAAATTGCTGGTTTTAGAACAAGAGTGGAAATTCTACATTTCTCCAGACATTGTTTCACTGCAACTCTCAGCATTCCTCACTCTGCTGGCTAGGGCTTCTGAGTCTTGCAGTCCAACAACATATGATGGATTGAGTAGTTCCTTCTTTGTGATAAAGGAAAATACAACTCTTTACATTGATCTCCCCAATAGGAATGTATTTTAATTTAGAATTTGTTGTTTGGAATAAGACCTACTACTCATTCAAAAGGCCCCAAAATGAGGCACATTTTTGGTGCTTGTTAGCCCACTTTGGTGAGGGCCCACAATACCCTGCATTTATTCCATTGGCTACACCAGCTAGGACTATGCTAGTCTGGGGATTTGTCCTAACTATATATTGAGGGGCACATTCTCTTCACTTATAGCCTAAATCCAGTTGTGAATTCCAACTAATAGATTCATTGAGTGAATGAAAACTTGACAATTGAATATATATATATATATATATATATATATATATATATATATATCCTTAATCTCATAAGTATTGGATCCAGATTTTGATTTACAGGAGAACATTGAGAACTTCTGTATGCTTGTTGCTGTTTTGTTGCTGTTGTGTGCCTTCAAGTTGTTTCTGAACAACTCATGGGGTTTTCTTGACAAAATTTGTCTGAAGGGAGGTTTGCATCCCTGCTGTACTTCATCTCAGGATGAGAGAACATCATTTGCTTCAGGTTATCCAGAGGGTTTCCATGATTCAAACTCTTCAGAGTTATAGTCCAGTGTTTAAACAACTAACCTGTTGAGAATGCATGAAATATTTGTTTGTCTGTCAATTTCTACAAAAGTGTAGAATAAAGCACATTTCAGTAAAACAAGAACAAACATAAGACTGAAAATGAAGAAACCATGATGGACAATACATCCTATCAGCTGGTGAAGCACCAGCAGTGACAGAAGGCCAGTACTTAACTGAACCTGTCAGACTCTTCATATATGGTATTGAAATGTCAATTATGCTAGGTAGTATGTGCATGTGTGCAACTGGAGGAAATCCTTGTATATGTCAATGAATATATAAGGAAATCCTTGTATATTTCAAAGGAAATGCAGTGTGTATCCCTTTCTTTGATCCCTTTTGGGGTATCTGTGAAAGTGTAGGAAGCATGTTTTAGTGCATAATGCAATAATTCTCTTCACTTGGTATTTTATTACCTTCATAACATTGTTCATTTATGAAGGAGAAAATTAAGAACTACAACCAAAAAGATTCTTGTGCCCATATCTAATTTGAAAATAATTTCAGGAGGTGAAAATGTTTCCCTTCTTCCAATATGACTCAAAACTACCGCTTGTGGTGCCAGATGGTAAAAAGGAGAAAATGAGAAACTATGATGAGAAAAAGGAAGCTGATTAACAATTGGTCTGATTTTCAAAAGCAAAATAACAGAGAGAGCCCACACAAGAGAGAATGAGTGCTTGTGTTCAAGTACCATTTTTCTTTACAGATGCTTCAGCGAAAGCACTTTCAACATTGGAAATGCCAAGGGAATCGTCATCTGCTCCAACACTTGAGGCAGGTGTACCAGAGACGAGTAGCCATTCTTCCATGTCAAGTAAGGTTTTTCTTCACTTCGAGGAGAGAAAATAATTCTCCAGCTACAGAATGTGTAATTTTTATGACCTCATCAGACAGGGTTTTTGCCGTTGTCAGGATGGAATCTGCTGGAGACCATCGTATGATGCAGGGCTACTACCAGTAGGGCTCTGTTGGGCTCTGAGAATATGGGTGACTACCTGTATCCTTATTGAAGAAGCTTGTTAGATCCCCAATCATCCAGTTTCAAGTTCTGTCTTCCCATCACACATTTCACCCTTCAGGTTTTTGCCTGTTGTTGCCCATGCTCAGAACCATTACACGGGGAATCCTTTTCTCTGCCCTCTCCATATTACTTTTTTCCAAAAAAAAAAAAAATCAGGAAAATCTTCAATATCCAAAAGCCAAGATTACTATAGACCTCATCCCTTTTGGGTGGGGGGAGACGGGGGAATTCTAAATCCCTTTACTATGCCATCTTCCCTCCATTATACCAGTGTAATTATAAACCTCTTGCCATGATCCCCTCTTGCAAAGCATTGCTTCCCTTCATTATACCAGTGTAATTTTAAACCCCTTTGCCATGATAAGTCTTTTTCATGCCTTCTTTCCCTCCACTATATCAGTGTAATTATAAACCACTTTTCCATTATTCCTTCATGCTAGGCTTTCCTTCTTTAAACCAGTGTTGTATTAAAAAGCTAGCTGGAGCACAATTTCAAGCCTAGAGTAAGTTAAGAAGAAAAATGCAATAAAAGCAAAATGGTGAGGAATGCCCATTTCTCCATGTCACTGAAATGATTCAGCATGGGCGAATCTGTCAGATCCCATCACATGTGTGTTTTTGGTGTTAGCGATGGTTCTGGTATGCGCCAAGGGGTTAGGACACAATTTTTCACCTGTGTTTTGAACCCCCTCCTTTCGGCATGTTTCAACTCCATTTCAAGGACGAAAGACAACAGATGATGGCCGGAAGTAGGCAAACATCGTCTGATGGGCTCCGTGCCACTTCGTCCTTGAAATGGACCAAAAGTGTCCTACAATGGGGAAAACACTCCATGTGATGAGGTCCTTCATCTACTCTATTCTCTTTGCAATGTGCCCAACTTGATGGCTGTACATGTGAAACACCAGTATAACAGTACCATCCTGTTTGTGTTACAACAGCAACTGATATTCCAAAGCATGTTGATGGAGGTCACATACAGCTATTTGATTAATACCAAATAGCCTTCCACTGCAAGACATGACTGTAGAGCATACCTAAAGCTTAGAAAAGTTACTTTCCTGCACTACAGAATATCCCTAAGTTTTTTATGCAGCATGAGCACTAGACTATGCTGCTAAGTGAATTGTGGGAGCTGTGGTTAAAACAGGTATTTTTCTAGCTCTCTTTTTATCAGCTAGAGCTAGCTGTACAGAGCACAAAAGCTAAAACTGTTCAAACTGCCACGCTATTAATGTGTAGCCATGAAAAACAGATTCTCAGTGGAAAGCAGATTACAGATTATTTTGAAAAGACATTGATGAGGGAAAAGAATATGTTCATAAAATATTCTGCAGGAAAAATGGTTTAATCAGAATTCTGAATGCTGTTGTTTGCTGCCCCACCTGGGCTTCAAATGCTTGAGACTTGTTTCAATAACATTTTACTGCTTCAACTTCATTATTTAAAATCAAAAATGTCCTTGAGAAATCAGATAAATAACACTCAAAAAATCCCAAATCAATGCTCTGATAAGGAGGAATATGCCTGAGAGCGTCTTTGATTTCCATTATAAAAGCCAAGAAGGAAGTTCAAAACAACCAATTTCCTATGTTTTTGACAGACATCTATACTTGGAACAGTATTGTCTGTTCTGAAATTTTAATTGCTGCTCTTTCATTGGGAAATTCTCTGTCTGATAAACTGATAGAGCCTTTGTTTTAAAGCAGTGCATTAAGGGAAAGGGAAATTATGTTTTCTTTCAATTTGATGTGAAAGGCTGCTACATATATAAAGAAAAATAATTTTATATCAAATATAAATTGAATTTGCATCTATTCCAGCAGTCCATTCAGACTGAATAATTGTCTTGTCACTGGATGAAACTAGGATTTTAAAAGTGCTCTGGAGTACAAAGGCAGAGCTTTGTAAGTGCACTGGAGGGCAACACTTCACATGGAAATGTACTTGAAATGGTTTCAATGTGACATTCACCAGCAGATGTCATTGAAGATATGAAACTGGCACATGTCTTTCTCTGAAATGCATGCTCTTTCTCTCTCTTCTACACCTTTCCAAACTGATAAAGAGTATTGTGGATCTACCTACAATTTGAACTGAAATTTTTCTGAATAATATTTGCATTCAGACTTTGCATTAGTGCTCTAGGCCCTAAATCCATGGGTCCATCTCAACATAGACTTGATCTACAAAGAATATTCTGGTTGGGACATCTCACTGCATTTACACCTAGAGAATCTTCTTAAGAACTTAGGATCCTCCTTTCAATTATTTTGATTGATTTTGTAGTCCCATATTTGGGAGAAAAACATAACTTCCAGTATTTTCAAAAAATAATTATTGATTACAATGTTATTTTAGTGTACTACTAAATTAGAATGGTAAAATTGCTGTGTTGCGTGCTCTGGTGAACAGCATCTTTGAAAACCTAGATTCCAGTCATATTCTTCTAGGTTGATCTAGGCTCACAGGATTATTCTGAAGATGAAGTGGAAGGGTGGAGACCCAGGTACACCACTTTTCATTGTAGGAGCAGCAGTGCATAAATATACTGTATATACTCACATCTATAGAAAGGCAAGAGAACCTAAAAGGAGCACTGAAAATCTCATATCCAAATCTCTATTTTTGGCTCTCAAGCCAACCGTCTGGAGGTCAATTTGTGCATGAGTATATATAGTCATTGGCAAATAAATAAATACATTTAGATTTCAGGTTCCAGTAGTGGCCAGCCAAGTCTCCAGTAGCAGGCAATTAAAATAACACTTGACCCTTTGGTGTTCTTGAGTTTTTGCAGAATGCTGGGATTGTGTAGTTGAAGGCTTTCATGACTGGAATCACTGGGTTGCTTTGAGTTTTCCGGGCTGTGTGGCCATGTTCTAAACATCAGGAGATAATACTTCTGGAACATGACCATACAGCCTGGAAAACTCACAGCAACCCTATGCTGGTATTGTTTTCTTAAGAGGGTTCTTCTCTTATTTCCTATAGATTATGAAACAAAGAGCTTTAATGGTCTTTTACAATTTGACTCTATAATTAAACAGTAGAACAGTGTTGATGAAGTACAGTCCTCTACATAGACTAAAATTTCCAGCAGCTGTCCCAGTAAACTGCTGGAACTTGCAGTCAAACAAGATTAGGAAAGCATAACTTCTTCATTTCTGATATTTATTAATACTGTCATATTTTATTGTTAGAATAGCTTCTCACTGAGTTTTCTTCACTAGTACAAATATATTGGGCTTTATACAGCACCACACAAGCATTCCTCTACTGCAGTGGTTCTCAATCTGTGGGTCCCCAGGTGTTTTGGCCTACAACTCCCAGAAATCCCAGCCAGTTTACCAGCTGTTAGGATTTCTGGGAGTTGAAGGCCAAAACACCTGGGGACCCACAGGTTGAGAACCACTGCTCTACTTTGAGACTTTACCATCCTCTCTTCCTTCCTCCACTTTTTCTCTGGGAGGGTCACCCTGCCCTCTAGAGCAGATTTGGGGAGCAAGGAAGAGGCTACATGTGGTAGATCCCCAAATCCCCAAGTGGAGATGGCTACAGGATATAAATAAAGTTTGATAATAATGATAGATCAATTCCTTCTATCAGCTGTTTTCATTCTGCAGGGAAATATAATTGCTTCCTACTGGACACTTGAAAATAAGGAGTATTGAGCTACAACTCTATTACAATGAGAATAAGTGATCTTGGTAGGGCAATAGCTACTGCTTAATATGGGAAATCAATGATGCTTGGACAATATTGAACATCACATGACTATATGAAGTATACTTCTTTCTGACTTGCAGATCAGTTTCGACAGATGAAAAGGGGTTCACTAGGAGCACTCACCATGAACCAGATAATGAAAAGGCAGCTAGAACACCAGTGTAGTGCTCCCCATAATATTAGCAACTGGGATGCTGGTAAGTGTATAAATATGTATTTCTTCTGTAGTCTTGCATCCTAGACTAATTAATGGCTGCTTGTTGTGTTGAACTCGTATTGTGATATTGTCCAATGCAAAAAAAAAAAAAAAAAAAGAAGAAGAAAGAAGGGGTTTGGCTTTAATAGCAAGATAGTGGCAAAACGATAATAGCTTTGTTATGTTAACCATTATGCATATGTTATTTTTTGCTTTATCTGTATAATTTGCCTAATGCTGGAATAACATAGAAGCTGTCAGATCAGGGGTTGAAAATTGGGGCTCATCAGAGATGGTTGGATTTTCAACATCTCCATCTAGCACAGTCCAGAATACTGAGAGTTGTAATCCAACAATATTTAGAGCAGTGGTTCCAACCATGAGGGTCCCAGATGTTCTAATCAGTGGGGTTAATGATGAGGATTTCCTGTAGCTGCAATCTAGAAATACCTGGGAACTCTTGGTTAAGACCCATTGATCTGCATGGCTACAGATTGCTTCCAAGTTGTAGAAAAGCGAGTCTTAAGTTCTCTGATGTGAGAAACCAGCAGGTCCCCCTGAGCCCTGTGCTGCAGGGGTTGGTATCATATTTGTCCCCATTACTGACGATTGTTTATTTTATTCCCTGGAAACTTGCCAGAGACTGGCAGCCAGTGACTTGTGGACAAGCACTGGGCCATGAAACAAGACTGCTCTAGAGTTATATGTGATAAGAACAAATCTTCTTGTTATTCTATATTCTGATACCACAGTGGAAAACCATATAGATACCAATGAGAGCAGAGCTAGCTATACCTTTAAGAAAAGTGAGCCAGTTGCCCCTGGGAGCAGATTATGAAAGTTATCAAAAGCAGCCCTAACATTGCTCCTGCTGAGCCACCTGGGTTGTGTGTACTTTTTGGGCTAAGCCACCTTTCTGAGTTGTGTGTACTTTTTGGGCTGTCCTTTACCTTCAAACAGGCCTGCCTGCCCTAGTCACATGGATAGAAGGAAGTGATGTCAATACCAGTACTGAAGCAAAGTTCAACTTCCAGTCCAGTACAGCAAAATTCCTTAAGCTAACCCTGCATTTGAGAATTTAAAATCAGAACAGTCAACACTATATAAAGAGAGGATGCTAAAAATTCTCCAGACCGACACATAAAATGTCCCATTTAACATGGAATAAAATGCCAGGAGATTTTTCTCATTTCAGAACTTATACACACAGATAATTTCCTGCCTGACTTTTTCAGAAAAAAGAATCCTAAAAGAAGCACCAATACCTTGTATTCTTTCCATTGCAGCATGAGTTCTGGCAGTTTTTGAGTGCCTGGGCAAGAAAATGGTAGTGGTGGCAGTGAAAAAAATTGTTAAAATGCATAAAATATAATCTCACTGAGTGAAAAAGCTTTTGAAGTTCTTTGTTAATGCATGGAAGGGCAAAGTAAGCAGGGAATTACATCCGTATGGTTCTTCTTTGAAGACAGAGGTGCCACACAGCCTGCAGCCGGAACTCATCTGCTGCCCTCAGATTAAGAAGCAAGTTCAGTTTGCTCCTATACATGGAGTGGGAAATGGGGTGTTTCACCCTGGGCAGCAAAATATTTTAGATTGTTCCAGAACTCCAGGCGCTTCCAGACATACAGAGCAGGTTAAGTAAACACACTCCAAAGTGCGTTAAAGTCCCCAAATCCCGGGGGGAAATTGGCTTTCCTATGTGTTGTCCCCATGGCGGCTTGATAACTACTGTGCTGCTATGGGACCACCCCAGAAAACCCTTTCAAATAAAAGGAAAACTTACCAAGTGCTCTCTTCAGGCCAGATGGAACATACCAATGACACACAAGCATTATTGGTATGTGCCCTCAGTCCTTAAGAGAGGCCTGATGGTGCCTGGTAAGTTTTCAACAATTTTAGGGCTTTTGGGGGGATTTTGGAAAGGGGGAGGGCAACATCTTGCACCTTTGGGCTCCAGGCGCCCCTAATGTGCGAGATGGGTGTACGGACAGGCCCCCAGGATATCTGTCCCCATAGGGCCCATAGTCCATTAGACCTACAGCTTTCACAAAGACGTGGGTCTAATGGGCTATCAAATTAATTCGGGATGAAGCAGAATTTTCCTGATTTATCTCAAATTAATCATTTTTTTACTGGAGGCATCATTTGGATGCTTCCATTAAAAGTGTGACAGGGTCCGGGATATGGTTCCTCTTCAGGTGAAGAGGATCAAGAAATGGACCAGCTTCACTGACTGGATAGTGAAGAGGATTCGATGACTGAGGATTCATCTGATTAAAGGGGCAGGGATGGATTGCAAATGTTTCCTGAACCTTAAATGAAGTTAATGCTCTACAGAAAAGAAATGTGTTCATTGTTTGAGGAAACTTAATTTGAATATAATTTGTCTACAAAAAAGACAAAGAATGATATAAAACATATGACACATAAAAAAACAGGGCAATAATTTGTTTCAGAGGGCCATAAGAATAGGGTAGAGTTAAATATTATTGTAGTTACATGGTCTCTATAAAGTGTGCACTTGACATCAGTCTGGCTGCTGCATTTTGCACTAGCTGAAGCTTCCAAACACTTTTCAAGGGCAGTGTCACATATATAATCTATAAACTGCATATATGTGTGTAAGTCACTGATAGGATGCTAGCCACTGCCTGTTCAAAGAGGTTTCGCTCCATGTGAAAATTTCTTCTGAGTCCCCATCTGCACTGCCATATGATGCAGTTTGAACTGCATTATAATGGTCAGTGTGGACTCATATAATGCAGATTGAACTGCATTGAACTGGATTGTATGAGTTTACATTGCCATATAATATAGTTCAATGCAGTTAATCTGCTTTCTGAAACTGCATTATATGGCAGGGTAACGGGAATCCCAGTTGTCTAGAAATAGCCACATTTAAAAATTGATTTTACTCCCCAGTTAGACTGACCAGTTGAGGGGGAACTAATACTGGAATTCTGTATGAAAGGACACATAGTTTTTTGAGGGTCACTGTTTGCCAGTTCCAGTTTGAGTACTTGTTCCCCAATGTTTGACAGATGTTGGCAAAGTTACTTTTTGAAGACTATAGCTGCCAGAATCCTACTGACCATGCAGGATGGAGATTTTTTGGAAAATGTAACTTTTCCAAGCCCTGTTTCTTAGCAGATAACTAACCACCTCAGCAGGGGAATCTATTTAAAAATAAAATAGATCTAATCAGCCTGCAGTGTGTCTACGCAACATTAGTTTATACAGGTTGGCAGTTCATATTAGGAAGCTTACTTCTCCTCTTTTTCTTGTTCTATTAAGTTCTGTTTTTTAAAAAATAAAGATATTTCAGCCAACTGTTTCTTTGCAAAGGATGCTAACAATTTATTAAATATTTGACTTTCTCTGCCATTTCCTCCCTCCCAACTTGCATAAAAAACCTGTGTATGTGTCCCACTCCACTGATCATTCCACAGAATGATAGATTCTGGCACATTACAGACACCAGATGTTTTGCTGTACTTATCTGCCAAAATTATGCATTCTGGGACTTCAGTAATAGAGCAGCAAGTGCCAGGAGAATATGAGAGCTGAAAAAGTTGGGAAAGGTTCCATCATTAGATTAGTTGATACCTAAAGATTAGCATCAGTTTCGATCTCTGTTTCCTTTTTGACATCCATGATTTTAGTTTACTTCGTAATAATTATATAATAATTGTATAATTCATCTCTGAGGATGAGCAAACCTTTTATCTGTAAGTACAGTCCCCTGCAAAAAACGCAAGGAATTTTTTTTTTTACCTTAGAGAAGAATACTTTTTCTAGGAATCTCTAGGCTCTTCAATGTGACTGTTTGGTCAACTTCTGTCGAACGTTGCACTGGAGGCGCTAGAGAATTTTTGTGAGACCATACTAATCAAATGTACAAATAATAAAACTTTCAAAATATAAAACTGCAGATATGGAGGAAGAACTGTAATCCCCCTCCACACACTCAGTGACTTCAACTGTACAGTCAGTTGTGCTTACAGTTAAAACTAGCTTCATCCTGTTTCATGCTGTTGACATGTACTCTTTCTTTAATCTCTCCTCAACTCTCATGCAAAGACCCCAGTCTCTACTATCAACAGGGAAGTGTATCACTTCCTACTTATTTTATCCCCATTATTCATAATTTTGTAGATCTCTTTTTTGATTCCACATACCCTTTTTTAAAGCCACACCTTGTAATGATGCATCAGGAATTCAAGTAAAACAATCCAACAGGTAACACTGTGAATTGAGGGAACTGATCATAATAAGTGTAGGTTTCTGAGAGCCCTTCCACACAGCCATATAACCCAGAATATCAAGGCAGATAATCCACAATAATCAGAGTGGAAGCGAAGAATCTTAGGCACCTTCCACACAGCTGAAAAAAATAATAATCCACATTTTCTGATTTGAAATGGAATACAACAACAACAACAAACAACAAACAACTTAATAATAGCAAGATGAAGGACTTTGGTCATATAATGAGAAGACAGGAAAGCTTGGAGAAAATAATGATGCTGGTGAAAATGGAAGGAAAAAGGAAGAGGAACCGGCCCAGGGCAAGATGGATGGATGGTATTCTTGAAGTGACTGGCTTGACCTTGAAGGAGCTGGAGGTGGCCACGGCTGACAAGGAGCTCTGGTGTGGGCTGGTCCATGAGGTCACGAAGAATCGGCAGCGACTGAATGAATAAACAACAAAAAATTATCAATAATATATGGCAGTGTGAACTCAGTTCAAAGCAGATATTGTGCTTTCACCTTGATATTTTCACCTTGATATTTTGGGTCATATGGCTATGTGGAAGGGCCCTGAGAGAGAGAATACTGCTTTGAAAAAAATGTACAAATCTATTGCTGCTATATACCTTCTTGTTTATTCTGACTTATGACAACTCTAAAGCAAACTTAGTCTAGATTTTCCTTGGCAAAATTCGTTTAGTGGAGGTTTACCATTGTCTTCTTCAGAGAGCCCTTCCACACAGCCATATAACCCAGAATATCAAGGCAGATAATTCACAATATCTGTTTTGAGCTGGGTTATCTGAGTCCACACTGCCATAGAATCCAATTCGTTGTGGATTCTATACAGGTATGTGGAAGGGGCCTGAGTGGTGTTGTAAGACTCTTAATTTAGAATTATGGAAGATGGGTGTATGGCCAGGCACAGGCATTCTGCTGCTTAAGGTTAAGGACAAGATGGTCCCCCTCAACTTTGCTTGCTCAAAAGATGACCAGGCTTAGAGTTGATGTAATGGCATCTTCTGTTACACTGCACAACAGGCTAGCTTAG
The DNA here is from genome assembly GCF_035594765.1 of Anolis carolinensis. Lineage (NCBI taxonomy): Eukaryota > Metazoa > Chordata > Lepidosauria > Squamata > Anolidae > Anolis > Anolis carolinensis. The sequence goes on from NC_085841.1 coordinate 342,101,104, forward strand.
ACAGGGTAAGAACAACTCACATGGTACACATCCTTTCCAAAAGTCTGCCATTTCCTGCCTCCAGGCATCTGATATCCAAGGGCCCTTCTGCAGAGCCATATAACCCAGAATATCAAGGCAGAAAATATCTGCTTTGAAATTGGTTATCTGAATCCACACTGCCATATATTCCAGTTCAAAGCAGATAATGTGGGATTTTTTCAGCTGTGTTGAAGGGGCCCTATAGCCACCTCACTCTGGTTCTAGATGGATAGAATCTGTGCTCAGTTTCAGAAGACAAAATATTTTGGGCTTGCCACAGTATGAGTTATACAAGCTCTAACAATACATGGGAAAATGAAAATGGGAGAGAATTTCCAAAGCTTGTCAAATGACAATAGTTTGTTTTCTTAAAACTTATCTTTGAAGAAATTTTGTTGATAAGCAATAATATGGGGGATACAGCCTTTTCACCATCATTTCTGTTCTTTGTGTGGTTTGATGAGTTTTCTTGCTGAATTGTACACAGTATTACTGGAATCAGATTAGATTGGCAAATTGAGAACTAAGCTGAGCAGTGTGAACTTGAGTTCTCCTGCCTACTCAAGTGTTTATTAGTTGGGTGATTGAAGATACTGTCTGCAAAATGGGTATAATTTTATCATGTCTCATGCATGAGGTGAGGATTAACTTCATTAATTGGAAAGGGTTACTTGAAGAAAGTCACAATAAAAAATCAACTTTTTAAATGTGAAGCTAGATTTTATGTTTGTTATATGCTTTGGATGCCTCCACCTTCCCCATTCTCTGGTGGTTCTTCTTTGATGTTTTCATCTACATTTTTCCTAGCTGATTTCAAAAATATTCTTCTATTTTGTTCAGATGACTTATAGTCCCACAGACTTTCTTTCTTCTCATTCTTCATTTCAAAGTGTTCTCTCTTTTTCTGCAATGCAAATTTCACTGTGTATTTCAAAGTATCTTGTGCCATAGTGGTGACATCTTTGCTCTTCCTTTGTGGTGTGGCTTGACATTACTTTCTACTGCAGCTCTTTACATCATATTCCATTTCTTGCTAAATGGCTTTCCAAACACTTAACTTGCAATTTCCAAAAGTCACCACCACTCCCATCTATATAGGTCTACTGGAATTTGTTTGGAATAGAACGGTCCCTAAATCTAAAGATCTGAGTAACATTCAAACCCAATATGATCAGTATCTTTTGATGTGATTGTTGAGATTTCAAAACTCCATCCTTTGAAGATATGTTTGAAAGTTTAAAGAAAGTGAAGTCATGATTTGAGGGAGGAACTATACCTCAGTGTAGAGTACTTGTGTTACATGCTAAACATTCATTTCAGGTTCCACTTCCAGTTAAAAAATTAATGTACCAATGGATATGACTCTTTTTCTGAGACCCTGGAGAGCTACTTTCAATGGATTGTCCTGGTTTAAGACAGCTTCTCACGTTCCTATAGATGTGCTTTTTTCTTGCTTGCTTTAGCTGTTTGCTTGTAGCTGTTGTGTATCGGTGTGTGTATGTGGTGTCTTTGTCAAACCGTGGTGGTGGAATTAGAGTCTTGATAGACACTAGTGGGAACTGAAGTTCTATGTTTATCCACAGAACAGATACAGCATGGGAAGAGGCCGTGCAATGTTTCAGTTTGCCTAAACCCTGACCTGGAGGGACCACCACTAAGAATAAGAGGTTAGTTCAGTGTCCATTCAACCTTAGTTTTGCATCTATGTCTTGATGACTAAGGTGCTTATTTAGTACTAACTATACAGATGGTTTAGGTACTCTTTGAGTTGACCTCAATCATCTGTCTTCACAGGGCTTACGATATAACAGCTTTTTCTCATTGTCACTCCAAGTCACATATTAATTGGGAAGCTTTGAGGTTAAATTCCACTGTTCAGTTGGAATTAGTTACCATGTTTTTCTCTGGCGATCATCAGAGTTTTCTTGCTAGCAGCATTCAATTACTGTTCTATTACAAATCAGCAGTAAACTGGCTCTTGATTCACTTTCATTATCAGACTTGTAGCTGTTCTAACTCACTTGATGGCTCTTCAGGGTGTAGTTTAGCTTTATGCAACAAGCGAAGTCCTAATTCATTTAAAAATGCTTGTTAAATAAGCCACTAACTTCCTATATCCATTAACTTCTAGCTTCTTATATCAGCCTCCAGGTGTCAGGTGACTTTCTGTAATGAAAACCATAGAATAGACAGGACATGAGGAAAATAACATCATCAGTGAACATGGCTTTCAGTCTGGATGGTTTCCATGATTTCTGAAGAGCTCTGAAGACCAAGAATCCATGAGCAGCAAGAGTTCAAATGCACCATTGATGCATTATATTAAGATGCACTCTACATTTTCAGTCTCTATGACGGTTATCTTTATGGAAAAGTAGTATTTCTGCTCCAACTTAACATAATGATCATTCGACAATTTTCTCTTTTTCTCTTTTATTATCACAGCATCAGTGTACAATTCCAGGCGAAGTGTGACCGCATACCAGTTATAATGCAGAAGCATTATTAATCTTGTTTGTATAGTAGTAGCAATAGAAGTCATAGCGATCTAATCACCAGTGGTAACCATATTTTTTAGACATATAAGTTCTTTTTCTACATTTTCCCACACATTGTTAAATGACTAACATTTATAACATTTGTTTATTTTTCAGGTACCCTTAGATGTATACTTTTTTCATTTTAACCTGTGCACTAAAAAGACTTTCAGGTTTCTTTGAAAGAGGAAAGCCATTGTGGGAGTCCATTTGTAATGGCAGTCTTTCTGTGCCTCAAATATACAGTAAATAAATGACTTTACCATTGTAGACCAATTTTAGCTTTGCTGGGCAATTCTAAGACTCCATTTTATCTTCTCTGTCTAATCAAAAGCTTTTTCCAAATTTTGATGAATGAAATCTTTTCATCTCCACTCTTCCTTGAAGGTAAAAAGTAATTGATCTAATGCCACATGGAAATTATATTCATTGGAAAAACCTTTGGATGCTTTGTGTATCTTACCTCTATGCCAAGAACTAATTGAAGTTTGTAGAAATTAGGATAGCTTCTTAATTTCTTTTTCTTCCATAGAGATTAGCATAGAAGAACAAAAGCCCAGGTAGCATTTAAAAGATTTATTCAACCATTTCTTGTGCACTGGGGACAAATCTTGAATATTCTCTGGAGAAGCATCCTGCAGCACATCTCTGAGTGGTTGTTTTAGATAAATCACATTTTTCTAAATCTTGCATCAGCAAAAAGCATTGGAATTATCTATGGGATAGGATGTTGAGAAAACAATCTGTTTGCACATACAGAAGAATTATTTTTATTCGGCAACAGAAATTCCATTCATCAAGGACTACTTTCCTACTTCCTTTTCTTTTCTTTCTTTTGTCTCCCTTTTTCTTCCCTTCCTTTCCCCCCTTTTTCTTTCTCCCCCACTCTCTATCTCTTCAGGTGCCACGAAGTCCAGCTTGCTGTCAGCACCCAGTATTGTTAGTATGTTTGTACCAGCACCAGAGGATTTTATTGATGATCAGCCTACTATGATGACTGACAAGTAAGCACTACTGCGTTTGCTTTGATTTATCATTGGAGACCTTGTAGCAGACACTGCAATGGAATAAGACAACAGGTTCAGAACAACAGTTGGTATCAGAGTTGAAAATGGAATAATCTTTAGAAGACTTTTCAGGACTAGATCTCTCCTAGGTGTCCCACATAGGAGAGATATGTTGAACAAATGGGACTTGTGAAGTTCCATCAGTTCCAGGGGTCTAGTAGAAATTAGATGTAGCCTGCAGTATTTTAAAGTAAGGGAAGCTGGATTCACAATGGATGGGGGAATGCCATTCTGGGAAGTTTTTAAATTCCTCTCATGACAATAAACTTTCCCTTCACCTATGGTGACTGTCCTTTTGCATCGTTATCCATTCTCCTTGCTGGTAAAAAGGTGGATGGGTCTATAGAAAAATGGCAAAGCAATCTAGTAAAGGTGGGTTTCCAGGAATTCCACCTGAAAGAGGCATTGTAGGAAGAGAAAAAAGGCAAATAATTAAATTAAGGATATATTTTTATTTCTTTGGTTTCTCATTTTTCTGACTAATTGTTTCATCCTGATGCAGCACTGGTTCAGAATTATTATTATTATTATTATTATTATTATTATTATTATTATTGTTATTATTATTTATTTCAAATCCTGCACAAAAAACCTTTATGGTTACTCTTCTGAGTTTTAGACACACTTTTATATAATATCTCTATTTTGTAAACAATTTGCTCCAAGTTGTGAAGTTCCATCAGTTCCAGGGGTCTAGTAAAAATCAATGAAATTATGTTGAAGCCTCCAACATAATTTCACTAATTTCCACATTTTGTATGCATTTTCCCCTAGTATACAAACTATTTCACACATTTTTAATAGCCAAAGACCTCCCCCACACATATGATGTATTAAGATTTCCTTAATACACAAATGGCTGTACATATTTTTGATTTCTGAGCTACATTATAAAATTAAGTAAGGCATCTGATTAGCAATATACAACTGTATTTTGATTCAAGAAGTGAATATGGTAATTTTACTTACAGGGTCAAAAACAGGAAAGTCATGTCTTGCATAAGAAAACCTGCTCTTGTAATGTAGAGTTTTACCTGGTGATCCAATTTTATACTTAATGAAAATACAGTTTTAATGAAAATTTAATCACAAGGAGACTGTGTTAAGTTTTTGAAACTTAAAAAACAATTAAACTTTTGTTGTTCTCTTCAAAGACATGGCCGTTTCGGTGTAGAAAGATATAAAGGAATCCTGCAGTACCTTTGAGACTTAGAAGCATACATTTTCTAGCATAAGCTTGTTCTGACTCCCATCCACTTTATCAGATGCACCTGCATCTGATGAAATGAACTGATGTTCAGAAGGGCTTATGCTTGAAATTTGTTCTTCCTGGATAATCTGAAAGATGGTACAGGATATTGGTTGTAATCACTTTTTAAATTACCTGTTTGCTTGTGTTGTTTTTATCTCCATCAACTGCCATGATTATTTTTATTAAAATAAACATTAATAAGTAACACACACACTCTACCTCTAAAAGCAAATCCCTGGCTGTTGCTCTTGAAGATGGAAACAAAATGAAATGTGTGAGAAATGGGAGGTGTGGTGAATGCTAAATATGCTATGAGGTTAATTTATTTCAGCCAGTTGGTCTGGTTGTCTTCTAAAAACTTTGGCAGCAAGTAGTAAACTGGGCTAAATGAGATTGACTTTCATGACCTTGCTGGCATTTTCTCCTGCTGTTGTGGAAAGAGAAGAGGAAAATTGCCTGTACAATCCCATTAAGTTCAAATATCACAATCTGTTGGAGACATTAACGAGCGGTTGATCAAATTAACCCAGCATCCCCGTTGGGCCAAAGCGCACTGGTTTCCCAGTGTTGTTTGTCTCTCTGTATGGCTGGCAATATTCTGCCTCATCTCTTCTGCATCTGACATGTCCCTTAAGATCAGACAATTACAGAACCTTGGCGAAGCTTTCAAAGCATTTTAATGGCCTTGCAAGAGCAGCTTGCCATTCTGCAACAGAAACAACTTACTTGTTGGATCTGAAAGGAAACTTCTTAATGGTGGGGAATTAGCTTGCTTCCCATCTTGCTACCTATTTTCATGCTATCACTCATGATAACTGTAATCCTTGCACAAATCTAATGTGATCTTGAATGCCAAGCTCACTTTTTCATTATTTTCTTCCAGGTGCCATGATTGTGGAGCCATCCTAGAAGAGTACGATGAAGAAACATTAGGTCTGGCCATAGTGGTGCTTTCCACATTTATTCATCTTAGCCCAGACCTGGCTGCACCTTTGTTACTGGATATCATGCAGTCTGTAGGAAGGTAATACCCCTCCCCTCCCCTCCAGCCTACCTTCTGTGCAGTGCAAACCAGAGATTTAGCTCAGGCAAGGTAGGCAGGCATGAGTGGCTTCACTCACATATAGTTAAGATAGTATTTATTTATTTATTTATTTATTTACAGTATTTATATTCCACCCTTCTCACCCCGAAGGGGACTCAGGGCAGATCACATCACACATATAAGGCAAACATTCAGTGCCTTGACATAGAACAAAGACAAGAACAAACGCAGGCTCTGAGCTGGCCTCGAATTCATGACCTCTTGGTCAGAGTGATTGGTCTCAGCTGGCTGCAGCTGGCTGCTCACCAGCTTGCGCCACAGCCTGGGCTGTGTAGTATAAGTCTTATGTCACTGTTTTTCTGACACTCCACTTCCATTTTGGCTGTCTATTGAATTGTGGAGCAAGGGCTTCAGCATCCACAGTAACTGTTATGTGCCCTCAGGTCATTTTCGGCATGATGAACCTGCCATAGGGTTTTCATGTTAAGATTTGTTGAAAGGGAGTTTAACTTTGCCTTCCTCTGAGGCACAAAGACACAGGATGTTTTGTCTACTGCCACTCCTGTAGCAGCCAGTTTTATGGTGACAAGTGTGTCTTAGCCCTTTGTGGCTCCCAGTATGGCCTTGCAACTGGCAGAACTTGCCAATCTCTCATGAAGAAAGCTGGAGCATAGCACAGCATGAACCTTCCAATAGTTCTTGTAAGTCAAAGGCAACAGCAACCCAGTTGTTGTAAGCCTTTGAGTTGTTTCCAACTCAAAGGCTTAGGTGAACCTATCATAGGGTGATTTTGGCAAGATTTGTTCACACGGGAATTTCAATTGCTTTCCTCTGATGCTGAGGCTGTGACTTGCGCAAGATCATTCAGTGGGTTTCCATGGTCAAACAGGAATTCAGACTCTGGCATACAGAGTTTTAGTCCAACCTTGAAACCATCATACTAGCTCTAACCTTACTGTGCAAAAGCATGGAGTCTTAAAGAGCATTTACTTTTATTTGGGATGTCATCAAGAAATAGGTAATTTTTAATACAAAGGGTTCTTGCTTACATTAAACCAAATCACTAATTCATCTAGTTTCGCACTGCATTGCCAACACTGACTGACAGTGACTCCTCTGAATTTCAAAAGAAGCAAAAACTGGAGAGCATAAACTGAAATTCATATAGGAAACAACTGACACAACTCACACCCTTCTACACTGATAAAATAACCATCTGAGTATCTTAAGATTTCTCTACTTTTTTTTAAAGAGAACTTTCTGTGAATTCCCCTCCATTTCAGTCAGGGTCTTTCCCAGACCTACCTGGAGGTGTCCGAGATTAAATCTGAGGCCTTTCCCATAAAAAGCAGGTTTTCTTCCCTTAAATAGTGGCCCTTCTCCAATGATGTAATAAGGGGAAAGTATGTAGAATTCAGGCTTAGTCTCCCTCATTGGAAAATCCCAAATCCTCCAGAACCCAAAACATTTTACTAACAGCCATCTACTTCTATTTGTGGGGAAAGGGGGTTAATCACACACCCAGCACCCACTGACCTCAGGGAATACTGATGGGCAAAAGAGAAGAGGAAGTGGACTCCATTTACACAAGGCTCCTGTAAAAAGCAGACCTAAATGTTTCTGAAAATCAACTTCCACCTGGCCAATGGCTGTGTGTAAAAAGGTGCCACCCTGGAAATGACAGTGAAGGCAAGTGCAGAGTGAACACTTTGGCCACCACCTGTATCCAGCCACAGAGAATCAAAAAATACTCACAGTGGTGGAAATGGGAGGAGGATTTTCCTTTGTCTTCCCAGATACTTTGCTGAAAGTTCAGAAAGTGTTCAGACTACTGTGGAATCTTCTGGGACATCTGTTTTTTGTAAGGATCTTTTGTAAGTAGAGTCCTTCTCTCCTTCATCTCATTTCTTTCTCCTGTCAGGGCTCCTTGAGGAAAAGTTAAGCAGGCACTGGCCATGTGATTAGCCCCCTTTCTTCCTATCCCCCAAAACTCCAAAACCCCAAAAATATCTGATCCCAAACATTCCAGAAAAAGGAGACTCAACCTGGGTATGACTTTTTGTAACTTTTTACAGAATAATAATAAGACAATAATATGACAAAGTAAAGGCAGTTTTACACAAGCAGATGATTGAGCCCACATGATTGTAAAATGATTTTAACTGGAATTTGATTGCACCTGTCATTTCAGCTGTTTTGTTTCTGTAAAAATAAAGGCTTTTCATTAACCATTTCTCCCTATTTTTTGTGCCCACCAGGTTGGCATCAAGTACCAATTTTTCTAATCAAGCAGAAAGGTACAGTACAATCAAAACAAGTCTGCTACTACGAATTGCAGGGCAAAAAATAAAATAAATATGTCTTGTTTAGTAGAGGAAATTTTGTATAATGGGAAAAAGAATGTGAAGCCAGATCTCAATCAGGGTGGGGTTTTTTTGTTGTTGTTGTTGTTTAGGTACAGAGTCGGTTGGGAAATGACAGCCCTGTAGGTATTCTGAACTATAATGCCTGTCTTCCACTGCCTGTATGGAAGGTTATAGATACTGGATTTTATGTTATATTTTCTCCAAAAAGCTGTAAGCATTTCAAAACAATTAAAATGTTCACATGTTCAACAAAAACAAGAGAAATGAAGTAGAATAAAAACAAAACCTTCCTCCAGGAATTTCAAATGATTGGAGTAATTGATTATGCTGATTTCCTTGAGGAGATAGAAATGAGTCTTCTTTAGTTCTAGAATATGGCATTAGGTTAATAATGCTTCTTCTTTTCATTTACTTTGCCCCACAGCATGATGATCCCAGGGAATGCTGCAGGAGTGGCCAAGCAATTTCTCCGTTGTGTATTTCATCAGCTTGCTCCCAATGGTATATTTCCCCAGCTGTTCCAGAGCAACATCAAAGGTAATGTGCAGTGCCCCTAATTTCTTTCTGCCATTCTCCACCACCTCCATACTGAAATCTTATTGATACAAAATGGTATTCTTTGCAGATGGAGGTTTTTTGAGGACCTTGGCCACATCTCTTATGGATTTCAGTGAACTCAGCTCCATAGCTGCATTAAGCCAGCTCCTAGAGGTTAGTTCAACATGAATTCTACCTTAGCAATATATGGTATTGAGTGTATTCTGCTTCTTTCTGCCCTTTCTGCTAACTTTTATATTCAGAGGTTTGCTCGATGTTGAATTGCAGCTCCATAAAGTTCTAGCTAATATAGCCAATGGTGAGGAGTTATGGAGATGATCCCTCTACAGCAGTGGTACTCAACCTGTGGGTCCCTAGATGTTTTGGCCTACAACTCCCAGAAATCCTAGCCAGTTTACCAGGATTTCTAGAAGTTGAAGCCCAAAACATCTGGGGACCCACAGATTAAGAACCACTGCTCCCCAGCAACATCTGGAGGCCTATGGTTCTCCTTTTTTTAGAAGTACAATCTGCGATACTGTAGAAACAGGAGACCATGGATAATAGCAAACTCTAATGAAATGAACATATTTCACTGGATGTTACCAGAGAATCTTTCTGGAGGACCTAGAATATTCCCAGATAAGTATCTTGTCATGAAGGATTCTGGACTGATGAGAAACTTTGCACTTCAAGACTTATTCTGCACAAATTTAACACATTGTTGTTTTGCACAGAAAATAGCATTTTCTGCATGGATTTCAATGCTGAAATATTAATTCATAGAAAGAAAATTTTGCAAATATGAATATATTCTTTATAAAATTTACACTTAGTTGATTTGCATACAAAACAGTGTTACTTTTGCATCGAACAGTATATTTTGTGCAGAAATTAGTATTTCTGCTTTGAAATGTTATTTTCTACATACTTTCTGCATACAAATTTTGTGCAGAATAAATCTGATAGCTTTTGAAGACATTCTAACACCAGGAAGAGAATTGCTTCGACAACATAGGAAGAGGATTGCTGAAATTATTCATCGCTAATTTTGAGAAGAAACTTAGTAAGAATTCTATCTTTTATTGTTCTACTGTGAATCACCCAGAGATCTATCAGTGGATCTCCACTTAACCATCTGGTTATCCCTGGATTAGACAAACATCTGCAAGGTATCATAATCATAGCCACAAAGAATCTCCTGTGTCCAAAGTCAGCATATAGTTGCTTATTATGAGTTTTGATGATCCTTTTAGAAACTATTAGCCTAATGGAGCTTCTAGCATCTTTAGCTGTTGTTCTTTTTTTGCATTCTTATGATATAGATCTTGCACCGTGTTATGTCGTTATTATTTGGTATCAATGAAACATAATGGAAATGGGTTGGCTCTGAATAGATGCACATGCAATTGCAGCTGGACTGGTGGAAGGGCAGTTTTCTGCCCACTCCTTTTCCATGGCAGCCGTCCAAATTTGATGTAAAGGGTTGGGAGTCCATGGTGAATAAGGAGAGAGGAGATGGAAGAGTGTTCAAAAGTAATTGGGAGGACATTCCATGATAAAGCCCTTCTCCTAATAGAAAGCAGATTCTGCATTGAATCCAAAACACTTTGTAATGATCTGTTATTTCTCAAAGTAAGTGGAAGTCTCCAACTTTACTGTGAACTTTACTATTTGTATTTTTCATGGTACGTCTTACAGATTTTGGTAGAGAGTTGTTATGGTTAGTTGTTTCATTCTTTTATATTTGTGTTCATATTTACTTACGTAGGGTTTAAACACCAAAAAGAATTTGCCAGGAGGGGGTGCAATGTTGCGCTGTTTGGAAAACATTGCTGCATTTATGGAAGCTTTGCCTATGGATACCCCAAGCAACCTTTGGACTACCATCAGCAACCAGTTTCAGACTTTCTTTACAAAGCTGCCTTGTGTTTTGCCACTTAAGGTAAAGTATCAGCAGTATAAGTCTTCTGTTAACATACAGTTCATTGTCAGTGTTTATTCCTTTACGTTCCCTTACACGCACTCATTCCCTTACAACTGGAAAAAGACTCCTACTTGAAATGTAGGAGAGCCAGTATACAGTCAGTTTAGCCCACCTTTCCTAAACCTGATGCTATTCCAGCCACACTGACTGGAGAAGTTTGAGCATTATAGTTCAAAAATATAACTTTTCCAGGCTCTGTACCATTCAGGTGTGTTGGTTTACAAATATCATAGCTCCAAAGAAGGCACCACTGTTTGGGAAAGGCAAAACAGGGATCAGAAATCCTGTTCAGAGGATTTCACCTCACTTTCTGCCCCTATGATAATTGGATTTTGAACAATTTGGCTTGTTGTGGAAACAAGGATTGGTGAGAAAGCTCCAGTGGAGACACCTTTTCCCCATTATTGTTTATCTTATGATGTAAATGTACTTTGACTGGGCTTACTCCCATGTGAGCCTCTCTGAGTCCCTTCGGGGAGAGGGTGGTGGCATATAAAAATTAAGTTGTTGTTGTTGTTGTTGTTGTTGTTGTTGTTGTTATTATTATTATTTCCCTTCTGAGAGGTAGATTTCTCTCACTTCCTGTTGTCTCACCCCCATTCTTAACTATAAGCCATTTGTCAGTCAGACATTTGTAACTTGAAAATACCTGTACATGTTTTTGAGCTAGAAACTTCACATCACAATGTGGCCCAACCTCTAGGAAGAGGCAGACTTCTTGAAATAATATGTAGAGCTGCTGGCCCACATAACAGAATTTTGCTGGCCCCTTCCTCAACATTCATACTATGAAAGAAATGCAACAACACTGTCACCAAAATCTTGGTGCCATCCTTGAATAGGAGCTTCATTCAGCATTGCTGTCTTCCCATGAAGCCCCATGATACTTCCAGGAGGGTCCAGCTTTTCTACTTGTCCCCTCCCACACAAAGCATATTACCACTACAAACTTTGAATTGACTTTGTCCACTTATTGTACTTCCCATTTGGGCTATACATTTGTACTTTTAAAAATGTGAGTGCTTAGATTCTTGAGAATGTGAATTTAGTTTCCAATACCACATTTTGGGCTCCCACACAAATATTCACTGTCCCCTTTCCTCACTATATGATTCCTGATAACACAGAATTTCTTGTTTAAAGGTAAAATCTAATTGTTTCCTCTCTGTTTCCATTCTATTGAACCTCAGTGCTCTTTAGATTCCAGTTTAAGGATAATGATCTGCTTGCTGAAGATCCCAACCAGCAGTGCTGCCAGGGTAAGCAGTAAGGTTTTTCATATCAGTATTGCTTTTGATTTTGTCCTAGCAGGAAGGGTATAATGACTGATTAAAATTGTGCAGTATCAAGCTGGAAAGTGGGACTCAGAATCTAGGTTACATTGATGTGTGGGAGGGATTTATTATGTGGGTGGGAATTTATATCTTCTTAAGGAGTTGGATTTTGATTTTTTTCCCTTCTTTTTTAATCAGCACCAGCAGACTTACTTAAAGCCTGTTCTGCCATTCAAAAGTTTGGCCAAACAGTTTTTGGCCTGAGTTCAAACAGAACTGGACTAAAATGTTTTGCTGCTAGATCAGCAAATGACAAAATACCTTCTATCTACTGGAGTCCAAGTGTATACTACCTCATGCCAGCCACGGTATTCTGACACTTCAGTCACAGCATCCCACAAGTATCTCTCCATGCCCGGGCAGGAAAAAAAGTTCACAACAAAGAAAATAACCAGGTTTCCAGCCATTTCATATCACCCTATCACTACCTGAGGCATTTGCTTCACCTTACCTAATGGTAAAATTGGCCCCATGAACAAGTACAGTATTTAATAGGAAATGTTAGATAGGGTAGGTTCTTTGTTATTCTTAGTTACTGAAATGTATAGGCCTACTATATATATTCAAGAAATTTTAGTCAAAAAATCAGCCCAGAAAATTGGATCGACTTATCCATGGATCAATATGCATACCTTAATGCTTATTTAAAAAGAAACTATTCCCTTCTGTGTATACAGTGACGAAAATGAGAGTGTAATCCATCCCAGGCAAACACAAAAGAAGCACCAATACCTTCTACTCTCTTTGCAGCAGCCCTGCTTCTGGCCTTTTGAATACTAGTTTAGGAAAATGATGATGGCTCTTTGATCCTGGCAGGCCTGTAAGGGGGGGGGGGGAGGCTAGGGGGTTCAACCCCCCCCCCCAAATTTTTCAGGTTAAAAAAAAAACCTGGTTTACTCATGAATTTTAACTGGTTAACCAAATCCCCATGCTAAGTCTATGAGACGCAAAAAATTAAGAGTCCTTCTAGGCACTATTTCAAGCAGATATTGACAGGCCTGTATGGTTAGGTGGTTAGGGATTCAACCCCCCCCAAATTTTCAAAAAAAAAACAACCCCAAATATTTTTTTCTGGCTACAGCACTGGATCCTGGCACCCTCTCCAGGTGCTTATGCTGAAAAATAAGATGAGGAAGGGGGGAAGGAGACTGACTTTCTTTCTCCAGTTTTGGCAAGGAAGGGTTAATGGGATGGAAGCACCTTTTGCCTCTGTCTCTTGTCACTATCTTCAAGTTGGATCCTTGTTCTAACAATGATTTGTGTGTAAATTGACACAAGGTTCTGGGAGCTTATACAGTAGTATGTACAATGGTTCTTCACATAACACATACCCTGTTTCCCTGAAAATAAGACATCCCCGGAAAATAAGACCTAGTAGAGGTTTTGCTGAATTGCTAAATATAAGGCCTCCCCCAAAAGTAAGACCTAGCAAAAATTTTGTTTGGAAGCATGCCTGTCAAACAACATCAGAGCATGCAGGATTGGTAAATGTATGTAACAAGAACTTCTTGAAAGGATTCACAGTTTGTCTGGTTATGCTGGTTTGCGATGACAACTACTGTAAAGTATATGATAAATTTTCATTTTTTATTCAACAATAAATGTGAATGCTTCTTCATGGAAAAATAAGACATCCCCTGAAAATAAGACCTAGCACATTTTTGGGAGCAAAAATTAATATAAGACACTGTCTTATTTTCGGGGAAACAGGGTAAGTAAATGGTGAAATCCATTTCTGCAGGATGTAGTGATGCCCACTTATTTGGACAGTTTTAGAAAGGCAATCAATGGTTAATAATTCCTGATAGCAATATGTTACCTTCAAATTAATATTTTAATGTTTAATGGTTTCAATGACACAAAGGATTAATTGGATTTTAAACATTTTAATGGATTTACATTGTTTTAATTTGCATGGTGCCTTGAGTCCTTCTAGTGGGAGAAAGATGGGATAAAAATAAAGTAAATATTATATTTAAAAACCAATATCAAAGGCAGTATGTTTTTGATTATCAGTTGCTGAGTGGAAGATAAGTTACTGTGATCATGTCATTTTGGGGGGCTTCCCACTAGGCCTATCGTTAGCCACTATGACAAGCCTGAGTCAGGGTTAGATACAGCAGAGTTCTTCATATGTCCTTAGGAGAAGTGTCTCTTCACATTGGTCTGTGGTGCTCTATATGGTTAAAAGTGTCCAATGTGAGCAAGCAAACGGCTGTTCTAGTCTCCTTCCTTCATCCCGAAAAATACTTCGGGGGGAGGGCCCTGCTTTTCCTGGCACCCTCCCCAGGTGCTGGCTGGGAAATCCCTGAGCACAGCCGCTGGAATGAATCAACTTGGACAGCTGCAGCCTTATGTCCTCCAAGCAAAAGATTGAAGGCTTTCTTTTTTATGATGAATGATTTCACATCCCACTCAATAACCTTCGTTTTGCTGAAGGATGCAAGTGTACTAACATCCTCCTTCATATGTCTTTCACTTCAGAGTCTTCTGGAACCATTTTCAAAACTGCTGAGTTTCATAATCCAGAATGCTGTCTTCACCTTGGCTTACCTGGTTGAACTATGTGGTTTGTGCCATAGAGCATTCACTAAGGTAACTAAGTAATGCATACTTTAAATATTTGAGACTGACAAAGATACTTCTTCACACATATTGTCACTCTCTAGCACAGCAGGACTTTAATTTTTACTACTTGCAACCCCTTTTCTCCCAATAAGTTTTTACGTGACCCCCCAGGTATATACGTTTATAAAACAGATATAAAAATCAAGCATTTACTGATAATAAATTAATATTTGGAAGACTTTGCTATACAGGCTGGTTTTCTTTTCAATGATGTACAGCTGAAGGATTTTCTGCAGAGCCCACAGTAAATACTATATGTTTTTGCTAACAGATTTATGTAAATAGGTTGCATTCAGAAATCCTTTCACTGTTGGCAAATTTTTCTTTGACCCCAACTTTAAGCTAAGGGGACCTCATTTAAGGCCAGGACCCACAGTTTAAGAAGCAGTGATTTAGCAGTATTGATATTTAAACAAATACTCCTTTGTTTTCTTTCTTTCCTAAATTAAAGATTTTGACATTTTCTGTTTTTGAATTTTTATAGAATGAAACTGTAAAAAAACAAAAACATTCTTTGGGAGGAAAGAGGAATCCACTAGGAGTACTTTCAAGGAGTAGAGAGCCTTGGTTCATCAACACAACTTTGGACTCCAAATTTCGTAATCCCTTAATTTCGTAATCCATGATGACTAGGGATTCAGGAACTCCAAAATTTCTGGAGGTCAGGTGGCCAATAAATGTAGTTAAAATACAATAACTGGTAACTAATTTTATGGAGAAGATAGCAAGGAAATACACAATAAAATTCAAATCTACATTATAAGTGGAATAAAAATGATTATGATTGGATGTCTAGCACAAAAAGCATGTGGCCAGTGCAGAATTTTTTTATTTTAAATACTGTGATAAATGGTGCACTTTGTTATTCATTTTCTTGAGTCGGGTAATCATAGCATGATAAAGAGGGTCATGATAAAGAGACTCTATGGACATAATAGTCAGGATCATAATACTCAGTTATATGGACATAATAGTCAGAACACACTGTTATTTCTGTACATTTTGCCAATCTGTGGCTATTTGGGTATTTCCAGTGATTATAATTTGTTGCATTTCTGACAGCAACATCTCTTTGGCCACATCTCTATGCCCTTAGCTTCTTCACGCACCCATTCATTGTCCCAAAAATTTGGAGAAATCTTAGAAGGAAAACAAGTGAAGTGAAATATTTCTGCCAACAAATAACAGTAATTCAGTCAATTGTCCTGGGAAAATTTGATTCTTCTTCTCTCTTTGGTACGTTTGTAACTGTTAAGGAAAATATGACATGAACATCCACATCTGTGCTAAATGCAGAGCTTTTGTTTAGTGCTTGCTATTTGTTACATATCTGTTGTAATTGTTTTAAATCAGTGAGTCATTCTCTGTCTTTGCTTTTTCAACCTGAGAAAAATCCAGATCTATCAAACTGGAGAAGCTGCTGAAGCATATACTTCAGAGGAGAGCAAATTAGTTTGCCTGTATGTGGTGGGGAGCTGGGAGAGGAGGTGCTCCTTCCATTTGTCTGCATGCCAACTCAAAATGCTCAGTGGAACAGAACAGCAGATGTCACTGCCACACTCCTTGGCAATATAGCCATTTTCTTCCCCCATGGAATCAAAATCTGCCTCTCAGGGACTAGGAGCTGTGGAATTTGGACAGATGCAGAAACACACTGAAGGAACCAAGACATTGTGGGACATGTTTCCCTCAAGGGAACTAAAATGAGGCAAACATTAGGAATACATTAATAATAATAATAATAATAATAATAATAATAATAATAATAATAATAATAATAATACTTTATTTATACCCCGCCACCATCTCCCCAACGGGGACTCGGGGCGGCTTACATGGGGCCATGCCCAAAACAATACAATGTAAACAGCATATAAAAGAACAGCACATCACAGTACAATAAGCAATACAATAAATAATAATATCCATTACAAAATAAAACAAGGAGACAATGAAAACAAGGGCAGACCACATGAACATTAAGTTAAAACTCGGGGTGAGAAAGACATAAAAATAAAACCACAGTGAACAGGGTCATAAGGGAGTGGGGTATTCTGGAGGATAGATATTAGAGGGAGCAACGGAAAAGAAATATAAAATGGTTACTCTCCAAAAGCACAGCGAAAGAGCCATGTTTTCAAGTTTTTCTTGAAGGCTGCTAGTGTGGGGGCTTGCCTAATATCAGCGGGCAGAGAATTCCACAATCCGGGGGCCACAGCAGAAAAGGCCCTCTCCCTTGTTCCCACAAGGCAGGTCTGGGATATCGGGAGTGGGGACAGGAAAGCTTCCCCTGATGAACGAAGGGATTGGGTAGGCTTGTGATAGGAGATACGGTCACGAAGGTAGGTGGGTCCCAAACCGTTTAGGACTTTATATGTGATGGTATACACCTTGAATTGGGACCGGAAAATAAAAGGCAGCCAGTGGAGCTCCTTGAACAGGGGAGTAGATCTTACCATTATGATGGTAAGAACTGTTTGGCGGTGTAATATACTGCCTCAGAGCATAGTGGAGGTTATTTTCTCTGGAGGTTTCTAGGCAGAGGCTGGATGGCCACCTAACAGGAGTGATTTGATTATTATTTTTTACATGGCAGGGTACTGGACTGGATGGTCCTTGTGATTTCTTCCAACTTTATGATTATAATAAATTTATTCTTATATCCCGCCCCATCTCCCCGAGGGGACTCGGGGCGGCTCACAACAATAATAAAAACAGTGACAAATTACACATTGTAAAATCAAACATGAAAAGCAGTCTATGATTCTATGATTCTAGCAGAATGACTACATAAGAACCAACTTTGTGGTGAATTGAGTTATACAGATGCTGTTTACAATCCTGTCTGGCTCAGTATAACCTGCT
Organism: Anolis carolinensis; assembly: GCF_035594765.1. Taxonomy (NCBI): domain Eukaryota; kingdom Metazoa; phylum Chordata; class Lepidosauria; order Squamata; family Anolidae; genus Anolis; species Anolis carolinensis. The sequence continues at coordinate 342,118,743 of NC_085841.1, forward strand.
AGGTCTGCAAGTAGACCTATGGTCAACTGAGCTAAATACCATTCCTTGACTTACTGAACAATTTCTTATGCCTAGACGCCATAATTCCCTACCTTGTGGGAATGGGCACAATTACAGGAGCATCTGACATGAAATTATGACACTAATGCTGAGATCTGCCAGGGTCCTTTGGCAGGCGCAGTGACACTGTAATCATTGCACATCCAGCTTTGGGCATGTAGCCGAATGCTTCTACGATCCTGCTCACTTTCCACAAAGCAGGGGCTTTAGAGAGTTTTCAGTGAAGAGGAAGGGAATACCAATTCCTGCAGTGCCTTAAAAAGATATATGCAAATCCCATGTACATGTCCCTAACAAGATGCCAACTTCTCTTTATTTCTGTAATATTGTGGTATATCTGAATCAAGGAAAACCAATGTTGGCTGACTCCCTGCTTCCACTTCTTCTGCTGACAAGTGAAAACATTCCCATTCTGTCAGGTTTTTAGGAACTGAATGTGATAGGGTTTTAATATAGTTTACAAATGAACTTTAAATAGTTTTAATGTTATACATTTTAAAAATAGTTTTTAAATTATGTGCACACATGCTTAATTTATAAATCACACTGAGTCTGGTTATTGGGGAAAAGAATAAATGAATAAAACAACAGCAGCAGTAATGTTGGGCAGTCAGGGACCTAGTTGCATTCCCAGGACCATCTGTGGGTCCCAGTTTGTGCAAAAATGTATTAAATATTCTTTCAAAATCCCAGCTGAAAGTGATTTCTTGCCTTTAGAAAATGCTATAGTTAAAGGCTCCAATCCTTTTATTAAACATAAAATTGCTACTTCTGAGGTCCTCCTGGAAATGTTGAGGTGGGAGAGGAGGTCCAATAAAGGCCTTGAGGCAATATGGGGTTCCCGTGGGCCATGCTCAGCTGATACCTGATCTATATACTCAGAACATGTGTGTTTGTGTGTTGCTATCTGTACATGCAAAAATGCACAAGGATTTGCCATTAATGACTATTAGAAGCATGATTAACACTTATTGTCATTTTTGCAGGAAAGGGATAAATTCTACTTGTCTCGAAGTGTCATCTTGGAGTTGCTGCAAGCTCTGAAGTTAAAGTCACCCTTGCCAGATACAAACCTGCTACTCTTGGTTCAGGTAACCTTTATTTATTTATTTTTCCCCAAAGGTGGCACAGTGAAATTTCTTAGACCCTTGTTAGACCTGTTGCTGTCTAAAAAGCTTTAATGTCAGTGAGAACTTCTATGACTGAATGCCATCCCTGCCCTCATGCCCAGCCCTTACTAAGGGAGATACTTTTTAAAATCAATATACAATAGCCACATTTTCCTTCCCTTATCTGTCTAACTCAGCGGTTCTCAACCTGTGGGTCCCCAGGTGTTTTGACTGACAACTCCTAGAAATCCCAGCCAGTTTACCAGCTGTTGGGATTTCTGGAAGTTGAAGCCCAAAAACATCTGGGGACCTGCAGGTTGAGAACCACTGGTCTAACTGAATTTGGGGGCTGCATCATCAAAATGTAAAAAAAAACTGCACCTTAGTGGGATTGAGTCAGATCCAAGTGGATTGGGTTCAGATTGAATGTCTCTGGATTTTGCTCATTGATTGTTCTGGTATTAGACGTGGGACAAAAAATCTTAGAAGCACTTATTGCACAGTTTGAAAGAGATTTCTAAACTTATATATCGTATATACTCAAGTATAAGCTGACCCTAATATAAGCCGAGGCACCTAATTTTACCACAAAAATTGGGGAAACTTATTGATTCGAGTTTAAGCCAAAGGTGGAAAATGCAGCAGCTTACTGGTAAATTTCAAAATGAAATAGATCCCAATGAAATTATATTGAGGCATCAGTAGGTTAAATGTTTTTGTATATTTACCGTATTTCAAAGAAAAACAGTAAACTACTTCTGAAAGTGGAAAAGTAGGGTCAAAAAACAATATGATATTAACAATAATTTGATAATAACAACAACAACTTCATTTTTACCCTGCCCTATCTCCCCATGGGAACTCAGGCCAGCTTCCAACATAGTAATAGGCAAACATTCAATGCCTACATAAACAATGCTGAGGTAGATATAGATCTAATTTCACATATGCATTTCGCCCTGAAACATTTGTAAATCCTCTCTATATATGTGCATTTACCTCCTGCAATATTTGCAAGTCCTATATATTTATGTTTATATCTATCTAGAAATCTCTATGTGTGTGTGCGCATTTTCCCCTGCAATACTTGCAAGCCCTCTATATGTATATTCATATATATCTAACTTGACATCTTTATATAGATAATTAGATCCATATAGGAGTTGCAAAAACTTGCAAACATGTGAGGCGAAAATTCATATATAAAATAATGTATACACATAGATACAGATATACAGGTACATGGAAATCTCTAGATATCTATATGCATATAGGATTCACAAAGACTTGCAAACATATGAGGGGGAAATTCATATATAAAATTAATGTATATAGATAGATAAAAATATAAAAGGAACATAGGGATTGCAATATCTGTATATCTGTAGCAGAGATTAACAAATATTTCAGGGGAAAATGCTTTTATAAGATTAATGGGTGTGTGTGTGTGTGTGTGTGTGTGTGTGTGTGTGTGTGTGTGTGTATATATATATATATATATATATATATATATATATATATATACACACACACACACACACACAGTTCGAGGCCAGCCCGTGGCGGGGTGAGCACCCGTCAATTAAAAATTAAAAATAGCCCCTGCTCGTTGCTGACCTAGCAACCCGAAAGATAGTTGCATCTATCAAGTAGGAGATAAGGTTCTTCCTGACTTGCAAGGGCCTCTGTCCCTTTTCAAAACATTCCATTGGTTAAGAGCGAGGGAGGCTTTGAAAAAGTAAACACTGATAAGGGAGGGTAAGATGAGAGATAAATATATCATATATTACACAGGCTCCACTGCCGGCTTGACCTTGACCCAATTATAAGCCGGGGGAGGCTTTTTCAGCTCATAAAAAGGGCTGAAAAACTCGACTTATCTTCGAGTATATACGGTACGTCTGTGTTGACTGCACATTTCTTTCATTTGTCTAACCATTATCAGTGTGTGACTTCAACTCATTTCTGACTTATTGTGACCCTAAGGCAGACCTATCCCAGGGTTTTCTTGGCAAGATTTCTTCAAAGCAGGTTTGTCATGGCTTTCCTCTGAAGCTGACTCATAGTTAGCAGACTTTGAGCTTCTGAAATATTGAAGATGGTCATAAAAAAATCCCTTTGACGTGTTTGTCTGGAATTTTTAAGGCTTAATTAATCCATTCTGAGGGGCTACTATGTTTTTTCAATTTCATATCAATTTGTGAAAAGAAAAAAGTTATGACTGTTTTAAATATAAAGTTTAAAGGTAACTATTAGTCCCTGCTTTGGCAGAGATAATTCCTTTTAAGGTGGCTGCCATGTATCTGTATTATAAGGACACTCATGAAAAAGGGAAGAAAGGTTGTACAATGTTCATTTCCTAATTCACATCAATGGGCAGCATGATAATTTGGTTTTCTGAATTTCAGTTAGGATTTGGATCTGTAAGAACCAGGTCACGCCCAATGTCTGAATCGAAATAACTACATTTAGTCCCAGCCTGAAGAAGAGATTATTGAATTCTGCTGGCCTGAATCAGCTGGACTCACCTCACTGTATGCCACATGTGGTCAAGCATCTCTACTTGGTGTTTTCATTAAAGCCAGGACCTTTATTTTTAACTCCAGGCTAACAACAGCTGTGGCGCAGCTGTTGAGCAGCTGCCTTAAATCACTCTGACCATGAGATCATGAGTTCGAGGCCAGCCCGTGGCGGGGTGAGCACCCGTCAATTAAAAATTAAAAATAGCCCCTGCTCGTTGCTGACCTAGCAACCCGAAAGATAGTTGCATCTATCAAGTAGGAGATAAGGTACCACTTATAAAGTGGGGAGGCAAGATTAACTAATTTACGACCTGGAATGAGGAAGTGCCGTCAGTGTGGATGATGAAGCAGCTGCTCCCCCCTGTGGCCAGAATCGAACATCCCCTCAGAAGAACGTTAACTTGCCTCTGCGTGTGTCTCTCAGTCTCTGTTTGATGTGTTTATGGGCATTGAATGTTTGCCCTATGTGTGTTATAATGTGATCCGCCCTGAGTCCCCTTCGGGGTGAGAAGGGCGGAATATAAATACTGTAAATAAATAAATAAATAAATAAATAAACAAACAACAACAACAATTTATTTTTCTATCCTGCCTTCATCTCCCCGAAGGGACTTGGGGCGGCTAACATGGGGGCAAGCCCAAAGAACAAACATGAACAAAATTAAAAGCATATATAAACAACATGATGATCCCAGTCCATTCATTCTGCACCAGGGCAGAATGAAACCACATAGCACACACTAGAGGCAAACACATACAGAGTTTCTGTTTCAATGCTAATAAAGGTGATTAACTACAACATTCACACTGGCCTCCAACTGACAAGAGTTCTCTCACCCTGGATTTTCCACAGATATATATAAACCTCCTTGCTTAGTTTCTCCATACCTCACAACTTCTGAGGATGCCTGCCATAGATGTGGGTGAAATGTCAGGAGAGAATACTTCTGGAATATGGACATACAGCCCGGAAAACATACAACAACCCTGTGATCTCGGCCATGAAAGCCTTCGACAACACACATACAGAGTTTTTAAGTACAGGGAGCCTAGCAGTTGTTGTCTTCCATCGTAGAATGTCTGGGCTGGAAATCTCTGGCACTTAATCACATTGAAATGACAAGTAGCTGAAATGGAAGTGACCAGGTTGGCCTACAGCACGATGCAGAGCTCCATAGACTTGCTCCTTGGGTCACGCACAGTTCCACATGATTGACAGCTCCCCCCGGGGTGCTTGGCGCTGTATTTGGGCATATGTTTCTGCGAATCATAAGCACAAACACATTATTCAGATAAAATAAGCAGTTGCCAGAAAAGTGGAAGGCAACTTTGATATTCCAAATTGCACAAGGCTTAGTATTTCTCTAAAAACAATTATTATAATATTAGTGTTAGAGAAGAAGCTTCGTTAGGGGAGAGGGGAAAAGACAGATTAAGAAAGAGATTATATTTGCGAGTGTTTTTGGTGCAGGTTCTTTCTTGCTAATTAAAAAATGAATAGCCCCAACCTTATTGGTGGGTCTATATAAAAAGCCCACAGGAAAGTTTCTCTCTCTAAAGTAACAATCATTTAAAGGAGTTACATACATTGTGGCCTTTTAGATGTGTAGCTTGGAGAAGCAGCTAAAGGATTAGATGGGATTGTAAACTGGAAAGCTATGCTGAAATACATTCCAAGAATGCAGTTTGGGCCAAATAAAAAAAGAAAGACAGTCAGAGAGCAGAATTGCTGGGTACTGATCAATTTTTTTACGAATAAGTATGTTCTTATAAGCATGTGGCTAATTGTTGATAGATAAAATCTGGACCTTTCTTCTCCCTTCTAATGGTTTTGTTCTTTAAAAACTGGATTTGGACTAGATAGACTTGAAATAAGTGACCATCCTCTGTGAGAAAAGGACACAAGATCATCCTTCTTCCTACTTGATCAATAATCATCTTAGTAATTAGCAAATGATACATTAGAAGAACATTTCACATCTCGAATGGTAGAGCTGTGTGCTTCCTTACTCATTCTTTCACTTGTAATATTTGGCAGTGACAAGGAAGTATAAAGCAAAATGCCACACAGCCATAAATCAGGGATGGGAATTGTATGGGTCACAGGTAATATTTGCTTTCCCAAAGACTCTAGTAACGCTGCCCATTAAAGAGTGCAGCTCCTTTTTTGAACTGATTAGAAATCTGAGCTCTATTCCTGGAAGACTCTAGGGCCAATGACTCTCCTGGGTGTCATAGATGCAACACCCAGTATTTTTAAAAGCCATTTGTGAAAACTGGAAACTGACTTATTTTTAAAATCTATATTTCATTTTATTTAATTCTATTTAAGCAGGTCCTGGGGGTAGCAAATTGATCTGGGGCCACCTGGATTTTCCTTATCATTCATTATTGAAGTTGGTATTCTTGTGTCCAAACCCCTAAACCTCAAACTGCCCCCTCCCCAGATGCCTTTTTCTCTGGACCACAAGCCTCATTGCCAGAATGTTTTCTCTTTTCCCCCAGACATATATTGATTGACCTCTGTTACTTGTACCCATCCACTTACTCATGAAGCCCTTTGCTAGCACTTTGTTGTAGACAACAGATGTCTAGGCTATTGATTCCTTTTATTGTATGGCTTTCTTTCAACAACGGACATTAAATTTGTTGTCCATGACATTTTGGTACCTTGCACACAGTTGATATGGGGAATAGCAAAGCACATTGGAAATGAGTGTGGAGTCTTTGTCTGGTTTACTTGTCCTTCTCCCAATGATGTCACGCAGTCACCCACTCAACATTCTGGAGGGATGCAGATAGTATTATGAGAAATGATAAAAATCAAAAACATGAGATAAACAGGAAGCTGTTGTTCTTTGCAGAAGCTTAGTTGTTGTCACCTGTTCACATGTAAATGATCTTGAAACACAATTGAATGATATCCAGTTGAATGGTATGAACAGAATGTAGGAAAAGCACATGAGTGCAAGTCTCTATGATGTTGCATGTTATAAACACTCTCAAAAATGTGAGATTTGAAAAGGGAGCAAGCTTTATTTCAATTGCTCCAGAGACTAGGACATGGAGAAATGCATTCAAACTATAGGAAAAGAGATTCCACCTAAATATTACCTAGAACTTCCTGATGGTAACAGCTGTTTGGCCATGGGATAAGCTGCCTGAAGCCTGTTAATGTGGGATTTGTGTATAGGTAGTATTTAAATGAAATTTGTGTCTAGCATGTATTGCATCATCCAGGAAATGCTATAGTGTGTAAAGAGTTAATTTGGTAAGAAGCTGTGTTGACCTCGATGTGTGGCTGGAGCCAGAGAGGAGTGTCCAGACTCAAGTGTGTTTGTATATAGCTGATTGCATCAGATGAGATCTGTTCTGCCTGCTGAGAAGATCTGTGCTGTTTGTCTAGATTGAAAATCCTATGTCTATTGTCTGCAAGTCTGTTTGTCTTGTCAAGTAAAACTTTGTAAATACTTTTTACATCGTCTCTGACGTTCCTTCGTTCTGCGCTCAACTGACGTCATTCATCTGCTGCTATGCTGTGCGCATTACTCTGACAAAGCCCCCATCATAAAGGGCTAAAATTAGTGGTATATGCCAGTTTAGCCCTGGTCACCCACGTAACCTGTCGGCTCCCATCAAACGATGCTGGCGGGGCTCCACGGGTGAACTAGGGCAGAGCCAGCACATGCCACTGTGGCGACACAGGAGGCTTCCCATGTTGCCTTAGGGGAAAGCCACACAATCGCATGATCGGGTTCCCCACACCCCCGACAATACAGAGCGACTCCAGTGGTTGTATGACTAGGTTGTCAGAATGTAGTTGAGTTTCCTACTCTGGTGGGTTTTACACAAAAGATATGTGGTCAGCTGTCAGGAGTTATTGATTGTGTCTTACTGCATGGCAGGGGATGTACAGGATGGCATTTGTGGTCTCTTCCAATTCTATGATTCTACAACAATAAAAATAACATCATAAAATAAAATGTAGGACTGTGACGCTGACACTATTTTTTCTTCTTCTGTATGGTTTAAATTTTTTTTTTTGCTTGGTGTAGAAGCCAGTGGAGATTCCAAGTCTTGCATGATGCATTTTGTGCTTTCTTAGGCCCCTTCCACACAGCTGAATAAAATCCCACATTATATGCTTTGAACTGGAATATACGGCTGTGTGGACTCAGATAACCCAGTTCAAAGCAGATATTGTGGGATTTTCTGCCTTGATGTTCTGGGTTATATGGCTGTGTGGAAGGACCCTTAGTGGGCCCAATAAAGATATCACAGTTTTGTGGATTTTGGATTTTGTTTTAGTTGGGTAAGTCACAGTGCTCAACTTCAAGGGTCTCTGAATGAATCCAGCCAAGAAAACTCCGTAATAGAGTTGCCATTAAGTCAAAAATCTGAAGGTACATAACAATAAGTTGTCTGCATGTTAAGGTTGTCCTTGTGGCATCTTGGAACAGTGTAACCTATGAAACTCCTACATAGGGATGTAGTGATTGGGGGGGGGGGGAGAACTGGGAATATTATTCCCCCACCCAAGAATTCTGGCCCTTATGTGAATTATCCCCTTATTGCAGTTGAGCATTTAAAAAATAGTTTAGTCATTTAAAAAAGGTACTTCATTAGTGAAGAGCATTTAGAAAAAATAGTTTAAGCATTTTTAAAAAGTAGTTCATCAGTGAAGAGCATTTTGTAATTATAGCCTTTGAAAATAAAATAAATCAAGGAATTTGAAGTAGATCGTTTTTCCATAGGTAAGCCGGGAAATCTTGATGCATTAGATTTTCCTAATAGTTCAGATGATTATAGCTTAATAGCCACATTCATCATCTAGTTGTTCCTGGCTGCCCCCAGGATCTTTTGGAATTTCTGGTCTTTATGGTGTAGATTGACTTGGTTTTAGTCCCATTTTTAAAGGAAGCCATGGGATGTCCAAAATTTGGCCAAGACTGTAGAGCAACAGCATAGCTTCAGCCTAGTTTGGACAGCAATACTGGGTTAATGTGGACCACTCCACTGTCTGCATGGCCTGCCACCATCATCCCCTTTCCCCTGTGCACATCAGCACAATAAAAAGAAGATATGCTGAGTCTGTGTTGCTGATGACCACAGATCATTGTGGGAGCTCCTAGACATCATGGGTGACTGCTGATGTCAGGATCGGACTTCCATAATGATCAGGAGCTCTCACACAGCTTTACATCTATCTGGCAGGAGCAATGGCAACACCAATGCTAAAGTGATGGTCCATTGAGGTTGAAGTGGTCTTGACCTGTCTAGACTTGCCCCACTGTGGGTTGGGAATGGAATATGTAGCTGTTTCTTGGGCCAGTCCAGAGTATTTTGTTATTTTGCTCCAGACCAAGCTTGAATTAAGCAGCCAGCGTAGATGAGCCTCAAGTCAATTGGAACTGACATAATGGGACCAGGACTGCATGCTGTGCTTTAAAAAAATCCTCTTTGGCCCCATCTACACTGACAGCATTATGTGGCTTCAAAATGACTTGAAACCACAGCAGGTTCAAAATGCACACCACTAAAGTGTGCTGCAGCATGCATTACAGGGGATACAAGTTCAGCCATAAAATGCACTACAGCAGAACTAAGTGTATCCCAGATTCATGATGAATTTTGTTCTGCTAAATGTGAAACGCATTGTAGATACCTGCTCCTGCTGAAGCGCAGCAAAAACTTCTGAATGAGAACTGCCAAAAAATGTTCCAGGGGCATGGCTAAGCAGCAGGGGGCTAATTCACTCCCCCCCCCCCCCCCGCCCGAGAGATAATTGATTACCTCCATTCCTCTCACTTTTCCTTTTTTATACCATATGCGCCCAGTGTGATGATGCACATCTCTTCAGGAATTTTTTTTTTGGGGGGGGCATAGCGGTCTGAGGTCAGGTTCTGCATTCAGTGTAAACACCTAACTTCCCTCAAACCAGTTTCAGACCTGTCAATCTAATCACCTGCGCAGCAAAACTAGTTCCTCCCAAACCAACCTCAAGCTACATTATAGTGTCAGTGTAGATATGGCCTTTGCTGTCATGGGAGTGGCTTTGCTGGAGGCAAATACAAATCCTGGGTGGGGGGTGAGGGTTGTACAGAAAATTGATTTTTGAAAAAAAGAATATTATGCTTCTGTTTCACTGGCTTGGTGGTTCCTACTGTTTGTTCACAATATAAGAAATCCAGCAAATGCTACTACAAATATCAGCTTGGGAAATTGTATTTTATAAATGTCAAGTTATTGCATTTTACCCACTGCATCCCCAACACAATCCCTTGGTTAATCTTTCTTTCTCGTTAGTTTGTTTGCACAGATGCAGGAACCAAACTTGCTGAATCCATGATCTTGAACAAGCAGATGATTGCTTCTATCCCTGGAGTAAGTATCAAAATAAACACTGCTCTTTTTTATTCTCTTATTTACTTAATAATTTATGTCTCTGGGTGTATTAACTTGAATGCTTAAGGAACTGAATGTTTCTTCTCTCAACTTGCAGCCTTTTTGTTTTGGTAGTGTTCCCTAGAACAGGGTGGGAAACATGTAGCTGATAATTCATCCATGACCTGAACTATTCTCCTGTCCTTCACTTCTGAAATTTGGTGGCAGCAAAAACCTTACGACAAAACAAGCACTTTTGCTTTAAAGAATGTGAGATGTTGTACCTTGTTAATGCATCTAAACCCTTTTCAGAGGCATCACTTGGTTTTCAAACAAAGCACAAATATGTACCTAACAAATAGGTATATAAGTCAAAATTTAAAAACAGAATTAAAGACCATCTCAGTTTTAAACTATGATTTTTAAATTGGCGTTTTAATGTGTTTTAATGTTTACATCTTTTAATATAAGTGTTTTAATAGTTTTACATTTTTTCTATGGATTTTAACTATGTTGTATCCAACCTCAAGCCTTGGGGAGAGGTAGATAAGAAATAAGATTTTTATTATTATTATTATTATTATTATTATTATTATTATTATTATTATTATTATTATTATTAAGTATAAATAAAACTAAAAATCAGCTTCAATTTCCAGTCTGATTATTATTTGTTCCTTGAAATAAAGCAATAAAATGGAGAATTAAGAACAGTGGAAATATATCCTTATGGAATATCCCTTTAAATATGCTCCCATATATTAGTGCGATGGGAGAAGCAGTGAAAAGAAGAGGAAAATCCTTTGATTTAATACTGAACCATTAGTATTCAGGAGGCTGACACACAAAAGCCTTTATCATTCCATCACTCAGTTTGAAAGAAGCAATGTGTGGAATCCTCCGTCCAAACCAATAGGAAGATAGAGGACACTCTTGACAGGACTCTCTGTGACCTTATTTTTACTGTTTGTTGTCCTGTCAAATAAACTGACAGGCATAACCGTAGAGAAGACAGAAGGTGGTATAGTTCACCTCCATGTAGATTTTATATTAATATAGAGAAATGGGGAAGCACTCGGGTCAGCGTTAAAAGACAGCATTGGAACAGCTTTACTTTTCTTCCCTATCCCTCACTCCAAGTTTCAGCAACTAAAACTCAAGCAGGATATCTGAGTTTGTGCCTTCAGACCATCTCTTGTCAATGAGGGTAATTTGTTATTCCCCTAAGGTGATTATTTTGAGCTAGAAAAGTAGCTAAGTCTGAATATTTTGTTGCAGTATTGGCTAGGCACATTCAATTTTTTCTTTTAAAAATATAATAGTTGACCACTGGTGATGTTAGAATAATAGGATGTCACAATGCATACCCATTGATAACAATTCAATTACAGTCAGTAAAGCTACATTAGCATAATTGATCCTGTATTTGTACTGAGACTATCCAATGGTAAGATATACAGTAGAGTCTCACTTATCCAACATAAATGGGCCGGCAGAATGTTGGATAAGCAAATATGTTGGATAATAAGGAGGGGTTAAGGAAAAGCCTATTAAACATCAAATTAGGTTATGATTTTACAAATTAAGCACCAAAACATCATGTTATACAACAAATTTGACAGAAAAAGTAGTTCAGTACACAATAATGCTATGTAGTAATTACTGTATTTACGAATTTAGCACCAAAATATCATGATGTATTGAAAACATTGACTACAAAAATACATTGGATAATCCAGAATGTTGGATAAGCGAGTGTTGGATAAGTGAGACTCTACTATATCTTAAATGCTATACAGGCCTTATCTGATTGATCTGTTATATATTGGCTTCTATACAAGTTTAATTACCATGGTGGGTTCTGCAACATAATCTGAAAATCTAGAATCTGTGGTCTATTGAACATGTAACATTTGCTTCAGAAAGGATAATACCCTTAGTTCAAAACTATTCTATGACATCTCTAGTATGTTGTTGCATCCCTTCACATTGTTTCTGACCAATGGCGACCCTAAGACATACAGGGTTTTCTTGGCAAGATTGGTTCAGAAGGGTTTTGCCATTGCCTTCCCCTGAGACTGAAAGAGTGGGTTTCCATGGCCAAGCAAGGATTCAAACTCTAATCTTTAGAGCAGTGGTTCTCAACCTGTGGGTCCACAGATGTTTTGGCTTTCAACTCCCTGAAATCCTAACAGCTAGTAAACTGGTTGGGTTTTTGGGGAGTTGTAGGCCAAAACACAGGTTGAGAATCACTGCTTTAGAGTCATAGTCCAACACTGAAACCACCACCATGCTGGTCATTAATCTCTAGTATAGATACACATTTATAGTTGTCCCTATGTACATCAGGGCCTGCCGTCTTCCATATTTCCTACTCCTTTTGTAAGGTTGGACAATCTCCAAAGATTGGGGACCATTTTTCTAGTTCTGGTGCATTGAGTGTGAAGGCACATCAGCTATTCAAAAGGAGATCAGAAATGACTGCAAATATAAAATTACCAAATATTTAACAATGCACAAAAGAAAAAAGAAATGATTGGAAGATCAGATTCCCACTTCCAGTTGTAAAATAAGATTTTAACTGCACCTTGTTTTAAATTGTCAGAAACCATGAAACCTATCCTGGGAGAAAAGTGAGTTTTACATTTAGGAATTAAATAAATGGAATAAATGGAGTATAGAGGTTACATCTTGTTTTAGAGGACATATCTTCTAAAAGTATGGTTTTGGGAGGGGAATGTCTCTCCAACAACATATTTTGTGTGAAAATAATTGTCCCCTTTGGGAATTGCAAATACAGCCTTAGGGTGCATGGATGCCATTCTTGCTCTGCTAAATCAGGCAATGCTTTCCCTCTTAGGCCTGATCAACATTCAGAAGTCATGTGAAATGTTTTTTGCATGTGATGGTGACAGGTTTTTATTGGTAGGATATGATTAACTGGGGTGGGAGAATGTAATTGAACTGATATTGTTGTCTTTTGGGAATAATTAAAACTGTTATTCTTCCATATCTTAGTGTGGAACAGCAGCAATGGAATGCATGAGGCAATATGTTGGGGAAGTCTTGGATTTTATAGCTGATATGCATACGTTGACTAAATTGAAGGTGAGTATAGCATTTGGAAGGGTCCCTGGTGGTGGCGCAGTGTGTTAAAGTGCTGAGCTGCTGCACTTGTGGACCAAAAGGTCCCAGGTTCAAATCCCGGGAGCGGGATGAGCGCCCGCTGTTAGCCCCAGCTCCTGCCAACCTAGCAGTTCGAAAACATGCAAATGTGAGTAGATCAATAGGTACCGCTCTGGCGGGAAGGTAACGGCGCTCCATGCAGTCATGCTGGCCACATGACCTTGGAGGTGTCTATGGACAACGCCGGCTCTTCGGCTTAGAAATGGAGATGAGCACCAACCCCCAGAGTCGGTCACGACTGGACTTAACGTCAGGGGAAAACCTACCTTTACCTATAGCATTTGGATATCATCATTGCGTCGCATATGTATATCTGCATCATTACAGAGATCCTGCATAGAGATGGATAAAAATGTCAAATATCACATGTGATGGCAATTCCCCATTGTCCATTTGTAAACATAACAATGCCGTTGTTCTTGAGGGAGAAGCCAAGATGGGCAGTATAGATTTCTTTCTTCCATCATTATATTTTTGGGACCGAGGAGAAAGGAACAGTAATGTATATCTTTTTAAAATGTGATCTCGTGTTAAAAAGTACTTCAGCAAGAAAAAACAAAAAGTTCTTTTGTATCAAAAGAAAATGGGGGAGGAGACCAAGGGAGGAGAAATTTATCTCCCATGCAATGGGAAAGAAAACGGATAATTTGAATAGAAAGCAAAATGAGGGAAAAGTGTGATGGAGTAGGAAAATTATTTGTTTTATTTCCAAAAGGGGCATTGCAAAGCTTAAGGGGAAAACAACGATCCTCAACGCTTTACTTATCATGTGGAATGAAGTCCTAGGTCAATGTAAGCAGACACATGTAATTTGGCAGTTCCCATTTGGAGTTCAAGGACTAGTAAATAGCCCCTTGTACACCATTTTAAACAAGATATACATGCGCATAGCCCCAAATTTTAAGGCACAACATGGGAAATTTAACTTTCTGTGTCACATTTGTCAGAAATCTTCATGGCATGCATCCTATCTATTAGGGAATTCTGGAAGTTATAATTCAAAAAAGTGAATTTTTAAAGCCCAAGCTCTGACTGAAGAGCAGCACATAAAGACATAAATCCAATTGTAAATCCCAGCTAGAGAATACTTGCTGAATCAGTGGGAACTTGGGAAATCACCTCTTATATAAATTTCATTGATTAAATGGGCCTGTTCCAGTTGAGATCAACAATTAAGTTTAAGCAAGATATTTTTAATGGATTTTATAAATCATTGAAAAGGTATTTGTTGCAAAGGGAGTTACTGGTGGCATTTGATCATTTTTGTGTGGATTCAGTTCTGGCCATTCTTAAACAAAATATCCTTTTTCATAAAACATGTGGAAATAACAAGTATTAATTCCTCGCCCCTTGAGTAATCATTACTTAGAGTCTGCGTTCTCAGAGAACAATATGGAATGGCAGAATATCCACCTTATCTGTCCCATATAAATTCAGGGAAGTTCAGAAATGGAAGGGAATGATGAAAGTATTCTTCTTATTTGTGTGATGAGAAATAGACACCCAAAGGAGGAGTGATGTATTGATTAGTCAACTGCCTGTTTTTATGGGTGGAATATTGTTGACCAACAAAGCACTGCTTTCTTCCAGCCTGTGATCACAGTATTTCTAAGATTGCATATTTGCTGTAGATTAGACAGAGCTTTAAGTGGAGCTAATATTTTTATTTGAACTATGCAATATTCTTGTTTATTAAAACATCTTTAATATAAATTAATTTCCCTGCATTCCATCACTGTGCTGAATTTTCTTGTATCACAGAGTCACATGAAAACATGTTCTCAGCCTCTGCACGAGGACACTTTTGGTGGGCATCTCAAAGTTGGTTTAGCTCAGATTGCTGCAATGGAAATCTCACGGGTCAACCACAGGGATAACAAGTCAGTCGTCCGTTACTTGCCTTGGCTGTACCACCCTCCATCTGCAATGCAACAAGGGTAAGAAAGACCTGGACACAAATGGAATGATAATAAAGGGGAGAGACATCGCTAAAAAATGTCACAGATACTCTTTAAAGGAAATGTTAACATTTGCACATAACTACAGTAACACCTCCATAGCCATGGAACCCATATCTGCAGTTCCACTTACCCATGTACAAGGAAAAATTGTCTCTCTAGGAATTTGCTAGAGCCTCTAGGCGATTCCATGGTATGCTTCCCCCAAAAGTTATCACGACTTAGACAAAGGGTTAGAAGGCATGATCATCAAGTTTGCAGACGACACCAAACTGGAAGGAATAGCTAATACTCCAAAAGACAGGAGCAGCATTCAAAACAATCTTAACAGACTAGAGAGATGGGCTGAAACTAACACAATGAAGTACAACAGGGACAAATGCAAGATACTCTACTTAGGCAGAAAAAATGCAAAGGTACAGAATGGGGGATGCCTGGCTCGACAACAGTACATATGAAAAAGACCTTGGAGTCCTTGTGGGCAACAAGTTAAACATGAGCCAACAATGTGATGCGGCTGCTAAAAAAGCCAATGAGATTCTGGCCTGCATAAATAGGAGTGCAGTGTCTAGATCCAGGGAAGTCATGCTACCCCCCTATTCTGCCTTGGTCAGACCACACCTGGAAAACTGTGCCCAATTCTGGGCAACGCAATTTAAAGGAGATATTGACAAGCTGGAATGTGTTCAGAGGAGGGAAACTAAAATGACCAAGGACCTGGAGAACAAGCCCTATGAGGAACGGCTTAAAGAGCTGGGCATGTTTAGCCTGCAGAAGAGAAGGCTGAGAGGAGACATGATAGCCATGCATAAATATGTGAGGGGAAGTCATAGGGAGGAGGGAGCAAGCTTGTTTTCTGCTGCCCTGGAGATTAGGACACGGAACAATGTCTTCAAATTAAAGGAAAGGAGATTCCACCTGAACATCAGGAAGAATTTCCTCACTGTGAGGGCTGTTCGTCAGTGGAACCTCTCCCCTGGACTGTGGTGGAAGCTCCTTCTTTGGAGGCTTTTAAGCAGAGGCTGGATGGCCATCTGTCAGGGGTGCTTTGAATGAGATTTTCCTGCTTCTTGGCAGGGGGTGGGACTGGATGGCCCATGAGGTCTCTTCCAACTCTATGATTCTACCAGAGAGTTGTATTGGAGAACTCAACATATTCATAGAGAAGTCCATAGTCGGCTTTGATTGAAAATCAAGTACTCTAATGGCATTCAATTGTATATGTGGTTTCAGGTACCAGTGATCTGGCCAAGAATGTATTTCTCACAAACACATGACTTTAAAATCAGTCAAGTGGTGGTGCCAATTGAGCTTTTGGAGATGGACATCCCTAAAGTGGGTGTATTCTGTGGCAATAGTAGAAAACTGAATCAAAATATGTTCTTTCTCAACAGGCCCAAAGAATTCATTGAATGTGTATCTCACATCCGGTTGCTGTCCTGGCTCCTGTTGGGGTCACTGACCCATAATGTTGTCTGTCCAAATTCCCCTTCAGTGTGTATGCCTATTCCACTGGATGCAGGATCTCATGTTGCTGATCACCTAATTGTGATTTTGATTGGATTTCCGGAGCAGTCCAAGGTAAATGAATTCTGCCAGATGATGAGCAACTAAGTATGTTCTGTATAATACAGCCTCATTAAATGAATGAGCACCTGCTTCCCTGAACAATTAATGTTCATCAGACCTATAGTCCCTTGGCAATGATTCAGAGTTGTGGTGGTTTTATAGGTTCTTGCTTGGAGGCACCTGCTCATTGTTTCAAGCTGACTTAATTATGTTCATATCACCTGTATACAGCTGTCATTAATTCTTTTTGAATCTTAAGAATGTTCTTAAATCCATTTTCAATAGACAGAGTACATCAGACACTTTCAGAGAAAGAAGTAGACACACAGAGACCATGACTGGGTTTTATAATAGCTATATTGGTTGCATAGACAAAGGGGAAACATCACATATACTCAACATTCATACAGCATTCATACTCACCATCCTTTTTTCTGTTCAGGTCTGCTGCTGGAAAAAGAGAGGTGGTGGACAGTGCTGTATCTCTGTGGATCTGGCACACAGTTGAAAAGGAAAAGGGTCTCTTATGTAGAGCTTTTGGTCATCCATTATTTGGTTGTTTAGATAACCTCTGTCATTCAGCTCAGACCTGCTGGGGCCTCATCAATTCCAGAACAGATAGGTTGTTTAACTTCTTTAATTTAAAGAGCAACTGTCTTTGTCAATGTAAACATGTGTTGTTTGCACCCAAAGTTCTCAGTTTAGTTTAGCACTTTTCTTGCCACAGTTCATAAAATTCTTCACTTCCTTTGTTCTCCATAATGCAGTTTACAGGTTCCATTCATTCAACCCGTTCATTACACAACCAAAAGTCAATCAATTGTTGTAGTAGAGCTCTTTCTGGAAGCAGTAAATAACAGGTCCTAGTCAGGGGAGAAAAGGTCCTAAAATAGCAACATTGGTCTTCTCAGCCAGATGGTTGTTCACTTTCCTGGTTTGATAGCTCCAAGTTTCTATATTAACATTTTGTTTATTATTAATATGCACGAGTTTTAAGTTGTTAGTCTTGTTACCATTACACAAATGGTGGGTGTCCAATGGTAAATACGGATGCAACCTGAAAGTCCTTTCAGCATCCCACTGCTACTGGAGACAAGATAGCTGTGATTTTTGTCAGCTATCTCTCCTTTGAAATTATTACTCTGATTGGTGTGAGAGTTATAGGATCATTAAGCAGATCCTGACCTACTACAGCACCTGTTTTAGAGAGAGCTTTATAGGGTTACTGTATGCCTAGCGTCTTGGTTGTGAAATGAAACTTCAGTGAATTCTAATGAGTTTTAATGACACATAATGAAATCTAACCTTGTGTAAGAGGGTTTCCTCTTCATCTGTTATGGAAAGTTGCAAGGTTGGGTCTACATCTTCCTTTTTCACATGATGGAGACCATTCTGTTGGTAGAGGGGGTTAATTCAACACCTCCATTCCAGTGTTGCAAGGTCTGACAATCAGAAGATATTGATCTGGTTGCTGATGAATCAAAAGGCCTTTCCTACCTTATTAGAATTTCTCAGAATCACGGATTTACACAATATCATAATATGGGTGTTACAAATGCCCATGGCAACTCCTTTGGCTTAAAGATATTTCAGAGGGTTCTGTAGACAGTCACAATAGTGATGGAAAGCATCAGTGGTCTCCACTACTCAAACTTATTCCATTCTCCCATTCCTGATCCAAACAATTATCTGACTTTTCATGGGCTTCAAGCTCATCCACCCTTTTGCCTAACTTTAGTTTGTGAATATAAATAAGTTCTTTCAATATGGATGAATTGCTGTATCATTCATTACAGGTTAACAGGAAAGGAAATCTGAACTAAAGACAGCCCTGTCTTTATTGGGATTAATTTGATGGGTGTGTGTGCTACTGAAGGAGGGAAAATGTGCTCCGCCATTACGTTATTTCTAACCCCCCACAACTTCTTTTCTTAATTCTCTTCCTGCAGACCTCTGTCTTGCACATGTGTTCCCTCTTTCATGCCTTTATATTTGCCCAGCTGTGGACAGTATATTGTGAACAAGCAGCGGTTGCTCCCACAGTCCAAAATCAGAATGAATTTAGCTTCACAGCTATCCTCACTGCTCTCGAATTCTGGAGCCGAGTGACACCAAGCATCCTTCAGCTGATGGCACATAACAAGGTGGTGAGTCAGATGCAGTGACAGACAAACCATTTGAAAAGGCAAAATCCTAGGTCTGTGCATTGGCATACATAGCAATGGCATCAGCCCTTGCAGGAGTGCACAGTTGCAGAAGGTCTCAGGTTCAAATCTTCAGCACTGCCAGCTAAGAAGGGCCCTACTTAGAAACCATGGAGAATCACTGCAGTCAGTATATAACTAGGTCTGCACAACCTGTGGCTCTGTAGGCATTTTAGATTTCAGCCCCCAGAATTCCTGACCATTGGACAAGCTGGCTAGGGCTTCTGGGAGTTGGAGTCCCAAGCACCTAGAGGACCAGAGATTGTGCAAGCCTGATATTGACAGTAGTGAACTACGGGGTCCTGGGCTAACTCAAGACATTTTCCTACCTTTCCTGTCAAAAAGGAAAGCATGGAACTAGAAAGTAATACCACCTGCTACTTTCTCAAGTGCCAAGATTTATTGACATTATTTTCTTATAGTACAAAGAACAAGCCCATTCAAATAGTACTTTTTGATACAGAGTATTGTGGTGATCCTGGTGATTTTATCCATTTACAATTACTCTGTTTAGGTTTTGTTTTGTCAAATGGTATGCTGTTTTTTGATGTTTATATTCTGTCTTTTGATTGATTTTATATGCTTTTAATTTATATAGATTGCTTAGTTGTTGTTGAAAATAATTTTTGTACATCTTACTGACATTTTCTATGTTTTAATCTGTAATGGTTTTAATGGTTTTAAAGCTATACTGGGTTTGAGTATGTGGGAAAAGACAGGATTTAAATTAACGCAAAAACAATAGCAACAACAACAACAGAATGAGGAGGGTCTGATGTTTAAATCCAGTTTTGGCTTTTTTGTGCATGTGGTTTTAAACATTGACCATCTCTGCATTAGCAATCCCTTTTGTAGAACAAATTGTACCACCTTTGAATCCCCAGGGTGATCTGAAATGTAATTAAACTAGGCCTTTCATATCACAGTGAAACATTGCTATAAAAAGGGATTAATCCTGTTAGTAGCGTAATAGGTAATCCAATGTCTCTTGATATTGAATCACATCAGAGAGCTTAAAATGATGCTTGTGACCTAAAAGATGGGGGACACGTTCTTGTATGCTGTATTAGACCTTGGAAAAAAACCTGAGGAATGTAGAGTTATAGCTTGTTTGGAAAGGGAATAAATTAGGTTTAGGTACTGAGTTAATTTTGAGCGAATTTTGTAAAATCTGGGGGCACCAGACTGGGGAAGGTCTCTGATCATGAATAGCAACTGGCAGTAATGGGATGTTGGGAAAAGTAACTTTTGTGGACTGCAACATTCAGAATCTCCCATCTGTCATAGGCATTTGTAGGTGAAAGATACATACAACTGTTTTATTGAGTCAAAACTCAATACAATATTGCACTGAGAGGCAGTTATGACCAGGGTAAATGTTTGTTTGTTGGCTCTTTAATCTGAAATGACTGTGGCTATATACTGATTGCTCTTATTTTAATTGCTGTGCTAATGAATTTAGGTTAATCCTCTTAGCTACTGGGTTTTTGTTTTTCTGATGTTTGTGTACTGGGTATTTATTTCATTTCAACATATTGTTTCCCCTGCAGATGGTAGAGATGGTGTGCCTTCATGTGATCAGTTTAATGGAGGCTTTGCAGGAATGTAATTCCACTATTTTTGTCAAAGTAAGTCAGCTATCTGTTGCAAAGGCATATATGTTTTTAAGGATTTCTAGAATTCAAAAAGCTATAGATTGTTGTTTTAATGTTTCCAGGCTCCCACTGCCCCCTGAGAAAAAGCTCCCCAAAATAAGGGGATTATCTGGGGTAGAATTTCATTTAGTGCAAATCTGTTGTAGTCTAACCAGGGAAACTCTAGCCAGAAGTACTGAAAAAAAATGTAAAAACAAAAGCACTTTACTTGTAAATTTCAAATTTGTAGAGAGCAAAGTTTGCTCCAGTGATTGGATGCATCTGGTAAAATACTTTTTTTATGAACTTTTACAAAACTTGGCTTTAACCTTGTCCAAAAAGGATGTAGGTCTTAGTAAAGTGTAGGAACAAGAATATGAATAGTGATTTTTACATAGTTACTTGGATTTCTCAGAAAGGTGTCTGTGTTATGCAATGCAGTGCATTTGTTGCCAATTGATGAAAAATATTTTGGACCATTTCACTGGAAAGAACACACAGATTCCAGACCGTTGATCAGCTGCAAGTTCAACCAACAATGTATGAACAACTTGGGGTTACAGGGAGACTCAACTACCTCTGCCATTGTCTTCCCAATTGCCCCTCCTTCCTGCTTTTCATATAGCAAGAATTATCTTTCCACAAGCTCCTTCCCAGAGTGCATAAAGAACCAATACTATTTTTCTAATCTAGTCCTTTTGAGGCAGGTTAAACTGTAAATCTGCATTTTTCAACCTGGGGGTCGGGATCCCTGAGGGGGTCACGAGGGGAGTTTCAGAGGGGCCATAAAAGACCACCAGAAAACACATATTTCTTATGGTTTGAGGAACCCAAATCCCTCCAGTATTTTCTGTTGGTCATGGGAGTTCTGTGTGGGAAGTTTGGCCCATTTCTATCATTGGTGGGGTTCAAGGGGCTCTTTCATTGTAGGTGAACTATAAATCCCAGCAACTACAACTCCCAATTGTCAAGGTCTATTTTCCCCAAACTCCACCAGTGTTCAAATTTGGACATATTGAGCATTTGTGCCAAGTTTGGTAAAGATCCATCATTGTTTGAGACCATAGTGTTCTCTGAATGTAGGTGAACTTCAACCCCAAAACCCAAGGTCAATACCCACCAAATCCTTCCAGTATTTTCTGTTGGTCATGGGAGTTCTGTATGAAGTAGCTATGAAAATAATGTTATGGTTGGGGGTCACCACAGCATGAGGAGCTGTATTAAGAGGTAGTGGCATTAGGAAAGTTGAGAACCACTGCTGTAAATCATCATCTCAGCCAGCATGCTCTCGTTGACCATATGTAACCCTAATCTTTCCCCACCAGTTCCCCAAGGTATGTCAACCTCAGATTTTTTTTATAAAAAGGGGAAGTTATGTCTGATAACTATGAAGAAATGAAAATTCCCCAGTCAACTCCATGTACACCCCAGAAACCTGTACTACCCCTTTATAAAAACTTCTGCGTTCCTTTCTGGTCCTTTTCAAAATGGTGACAGGAGGCAGCATGAAGTCACTTGTGTCATTGGCCACTGATCTCCACCCAATTGGCCACTCATATTGGGGATCTTCGTGTCTCATGGAATCCAGCTGTGGGAAGGCTAATCTAAGCACAACATCAGCTCCTAAATACAAACATGGTGATAGGAGGATTCAAAAGGTCGTGTATGTAGAAAACTGTATTTGGCTTCCGGAAACAGAAGGAACAAGGGGTTAAGATTGTTAGTTGATTTCCAGTGATTACTTGATAGGGGGCATTAAGATTTGAATTCACAAATAAGTGGTCTCGAATTGTTTTCCAAATTCCCAAAATTATGATCTGAACGGATTTTTGGGGTCAATGCACACTACAAAATTCTTTATGCTTTACTTGTTCCAACATGCCCAGATATGTAACTCTATCCAGCTGCTTTTTCCAATAGGAGTAGATCTAGATACGCCAAATAGTAACTCAACAGTATGTAGCTTGCACTGATTCAGTGGGTCTACTCTACTTTGAACCATTATTTAAAGTTACTAACACTTAAAAGTATCTCCCCCCAAACTGCAATGCAGTTATGGTTTGTAAGTGTTCACTTCTTCATTGGGAGTCCCTAAACATCATGGTTGCTAATTGTGATGTCCAAAATAAGCTTTGGATTTGAGCCACCAACAGAACTCTGCCAAATGTAATGTCATCTAGACTGGCCAGTGAAACATTCCCCGAACAGTGCTTTATCTCAAGCTGTCAGTATTGATTAGATTTTGCATGTAGCTCCCAGTAGCTTAATTAGAAAATTGCAAATCTTGATGCCATTTGGAGGAACATTTTAGAATAATATATCCAACTCTTTAAATAATGCTGGAGCACATGGACAATAAGTTGAAAAGCTTTTCAGGTTGGTGGTGAACATGGCTTGCTGTATTCTTTTTTTTTTTTTTAAATCTTCCAGTACAAAGCCTCTTTGTATTTTTAATGAAAACAAATGGAAACGGAGCTAGCAAACATCATAAACTGCTACATTTATTTAGTTGTCTGTGAAAAGAAATGTCATAGAAATAAGACATCTCAAAAAAGGATTCATGGATATGAATGTGTTTTAAAATGCAGGTATTTCACTCACTATCATTCTCAAGATATTTTTGAACATCTGAATTGATACCTTTCTAGGGATGCTGTGAGCCACAGTGGCTATTTAAACGCAATAGGTGTGCCTTCAGTAATTAGGTTATTGGACTGGGACTGGGAAGATTAAGACACAAGTCCCATTTAGCCATGAAACTTTCTAGGTGGCCTTGGGTCAGTCATTCCTTCTGTGACTTACCTGTCTCACAGGATTGTAATAAGGATAACTGAGGAGAAGAGGAGGAGAACCAAGTATATTGTATTCTGCTTAGTGGAATAGAGGCAAGATATGAATGTAAGGAATGAATAACTTACATTGCAATAAGTCAGTTAAGCCTTATGTCTCCACTTGACTTTTGAGCAGAAACCAACATGAAGAATTATAGACCTCATCAAGAAAATCTCAGGTGCAAATCTGTCAGCTCAGCTGGTGTCATTTTTCCAGTCAATGGGATTTGGAGGCATATCATGACAAACCTATTTTGTTGAGACTCACCTCAGCCACCTCAACTACCAAACAGCTCTTAAATAATAGCACATTAGACAGAATCCTGGCATTACTCAACTGCAAAGCTCCTAAGGTTATTTGTAGGCAAATTACTCATGGTTCCTACTTCTGACTAAGAATATTTGCCAATATCTCTTTTAACCTAATGTGATGTAGTATCATGGAATTATCATACATTTATTATGAGTATATCTTGTTAAATAATACAGATTTTTCTCTCTACTAACAGCTCATCCCAATGTGGTTGCCAATGATTCAATCAAATCTAAAGGTAGGTTCAGCTTCCCAATCTCTCTTCAACCATCCTTGAGCACTTTACATTTGTTTGTTTTTAAAAATACATCAAACAAAAAGCATCCATTCATGTATGCCAGATTTTTGTGTCCAGCCCTAACTTGTATGATTATTAATGATAACCTAGGTCTGTTCAACATATACATATACATCAGTCTTTACATGTGTAGTTGGATGTCACTTTAAAACATTAGGTTTGTAGATTACCTTCCACCAGTGCAAATACTTCTTCCATTGGTGAAGGACACCAGGGACTTTTTCACACTGTGCAAGGGTTATGATTGTACAGGTTGAGCATCCTTAATTTGGAAATCTGATATCCAAAATGCTGTTGCCAGTCACTTACTTCTCCCTTCGAGGTGACTGTTACCGGCAACTGGCAGGCTCCCTAGAGAGCCCCTGTTAAGAGCATACTCCCCCCCCCCCCCCAAAATACCTGTATCAAGTCCCTTGTGTACTCAGTCTCTCAGATCCTCAGTCATTCTCCAGCCTCACATCCATACATAACACAAGTAGCAAATGAATGAGATGCAAGACAGGAGAAACACATGAAAATATGTGAAATGGCAAGAGGTGTGGATTTGCACTGAGCAGTACACTTGAATTTTTCCTCTATTTTACTATTCCAAAATCCAAAAAACTCCAAAATCCAAACTACTTCTGCTCCCAAGGATTTCAGATAAGGGAAATGCACTTTCTCTGTCATGGCAGCATCCTACGGATTGAATCTGTGTTTATGTTTCTGACTGGCATCCTCTTTGCGATTATATATATACACACACACACACACACACACACACACACACACACACACACACACACACAGAGTAGAGTCT
The DNA here is from genome assembly GCF_035594765.1 of Anolis carolinensis. NCBI lineage: Eukaryota > Metazoa > Chordata > Lepidosauria > Squamata > Anolidae > Anolis > Anolis carolinensis. The sequence continues at coordinate 342,143,610 of NC_085841.1, forward strand.
CACTTATCCAACATAAACGGGCCGGCAGAATGTTGGATAAGTGAATATGTTGGATAATAAGGAGGGATTAAGGAAAAGCCTATTAAACATCAAATAGGTTATGATTTTACAAATTAAGCACCAAAACATGTTATACAACAAATTTGACAGAAAAAGTAGTTCAATACGCAGTAATGATATGTAGTAATTACTGTATTTACAAATTTAGCACCAAAATATCAGGATGTATTGAAAACATTGACTACAAAAATGCGTTGGATAATCCAGAACGTTGGATAAGCGAGTGTTGGATAAGTGAGACTCTACTGTATGTATATGTATGTGTGTGTGTGTGTGTGTGTGTGTGTGTGTATATCTATATATATAAAAGAGTGATGGCATCACGGCAATTCACAAAACAACAAAAGTACAGGCCCCCCAACCTCAAAATTTGACAACACAACCCATCATCCACGCCTCAAGGTTGATACAACAAAAAGAAAAGAAAAATAAAGTCCTAATTAGAGGGAGAGCAATAATTGTTTTTATCCAATTGCTGCCAGTTTAGAGGGCTAATCGCTGCCCACTTGGTTGCCTAGCAACCAAGGGACAGCCAGGTTTCAGTTAGGGGACAGGCAGATTTAGGCCTCACTTAGGCTTCTTCCACAGATTATCTAATTTGCACTGGATTATATGGCAGTGTAGACTCAAGGCCCTTCCACACAGCTATATAACCCATTTATAATCTTATATTATCTGCTTTGCACTGGATTATCTTGACTCCACACTACCATATAATCCACTTCAGTGTGCATTTTATACAGCTGTGAAGAAGGAGCCTCATATAATCCAGTTCTGAGCAGATAATATAAGATTAGAAATATACAGTAGAGTCTCACTTATCCAACGTAAACAGGCCGGCAGGATAAGTGAATATGTTGGATAATAAGAAGGGATTCAGGAAAAGCCAATTAAACATCAAATTAGGTAATCGTTATACAAATTAAGCACCAAAACATCATATTATACAACAAATTTGACAGAAAAAGTAGTTCCATGCGCAGTAATGCTATGTAGTATTTACAGTAGAATCTCACTTATCCAACACTCGCTTATCCAATGTTCTGGATTATCCAACGCATTTTTGTAGTCAATGCTTTCAATATATCGTGATATTTTGGTGCTAAATTCATAAATAAAGTAATTACTATATAGCATTACTGTGTACTGAACTACTTTTTCTGACAAATTTGTTGTCTAACATGATGTTTTGGTGCTTAATTTGTAAAATCATAACTTAATTTGATGTTTAATAGGGTTATCCTTAATTCCTCATTATCCAACATATTCGCTTATCCAACGTTCTGCCGGCCCGTTTATGTTGGATAAGTGAGACTCTACTGTACTGTATTTACAAATTTACCACTAAAATATCACAATGAATTTAAAACACTGACTACAAAAACATTGATTATGAAAAGGCAGACTGCGTTGGATAATCCAGAACATTGTATAAGCGAATGTTGGATAAGTGAGATTCTTCTTTAATATGAAATAATTACTGGGATAGAATAATGCAGAACAATATAATCTCTAAAACCAGGACAGTAAATAAACGGGAATTCCACACAGGAAACAATCAGGGCCAGCTAACACCTCCCAACAAAGTATTCCCATCATCAAAGTCTGGCAAATCCTGTTTTCTCAGGGCCACAGACAGTAGAAGCACATAAAATATCGCAAACAACACCACTCTGAAAACAAGGGAATTCCAAACAGGAAAGAATCAGGGCCAGCTAACACCTCCCGACAAAGTATTCCCATCATCAAAGTCTGGAAAATCCTCTGTTTTCTCAGGGCCACAGACAGTAGAAGCACATAAAATATCGCAAACAACACCACTCTGAAAACAAGGGAATTCCAGACAGGAAAGAATCAGGGCCAGCTAACACCTCCCAACAAAAAATTCACTCAGGGAGGAAACAGCCAGGCTTTAAAGCTGCAAGGCCATTACATCCTAATCATTTTTCCTAATTGCAGCATTCATACTTGCCTCCAACAAACAAAAAAACCAATCAGAAATATTGTATATTCACAACCTTTAGGAAATAATATCCCCTGATGGCGCAGCGTGTTAAAGCGCTGAGCTGCTGAACTTCTGGACCGAAAGGCCACAGGTTTGAATTGGGGGAGCGGAGAGAGCCCCCACTGTTAGCCCCAGCTTCTGCCAACCCAGAAGTTCGAAAACATGCAAATGTGAGTGCATCAATAGGTACTGCTCCGGCGGGAAGGTAACGCCGCTCCATGTAGTCATCCCACATGACCTTGGAGGTGTCTACGGACAATGCCGGCTCTTCGGCTTAGAAATGGAGATGAGCACCAACCCCCAGAGTAAGACACGACTGGACTTAATGTCAGGGGAAAACCTTTACCCTTGACCTTAACTACCACCAATTCCTCAATACTTTATTTCCCATACCACCATACTTCGCCACAGCAACGCGTGGCCGGGCACAGCTAGTGTGTGTATGTATATATATATATAAAAAATATAACACACACACACACATACATATGTGTGTGTGTGTGTTGTGGCAATCAGAGTTGCATTTATGGACCATTTTGGGTATGACAGCACATTAAAACACACACAGTAGCAGTTGCACAATTGGTTGTCATCCATGCACAATATAGAGACTGTATAATTGTATACTTTAAACTCTGCTGACAGATACTTATGCTACTCTGTAGTTATGTGGGATCTGGATCTCTGGGTCTTTACCTGAGTGCACTGTATTACACTTGGTCTGGATGTTAATTCTACTTATTCTTGTGTGATGTCAGTATTTATTAAGTTACTTTGAGGATTTTACAGTGGTTCTCAACCTGTGGGTCCCCAGATGTTTTGGGCTTTGACTCCCAGAAATCCTAACATCTGGTAAACTGGCTGGGATTTCTGGAAATTGTAGGCCAAAACACCTGGAGACCCACAGGTTAAGAACAACTTGGTTAAAAGGTTTGAAATAAAACACATAAAGGATGGTGAAACTTTTGACTCTTTTTAAACAGCATTTATCTGCTGGGCTCCAGCTCCGCTTGCAAGCTATCCAGAACAACGTGAACCACCATAGCCTTAGGATGTTACAAGGATCTGTTCAGATGAACACCTGCTCTTCTGTCCTCCGCAAATGGCTGCAGTGCACCCAGTTTAAAATGGCTCAAGTGGAAATCCAGTCGTCAGAAGCAGCCTCTCAGTTCTATCCTTTATGAACTGGGCAAAATCTTCTGAAACTTTTAGTTTAGTCTAGCAATAATAGGGCTAAAGCTATAAGACAAAAGGCCATCCTTAAAAAGTATATAACAGTACTGTAGCTACAATTTTTGTTGTCTTGTAGATATAGAGAATTAATAAAGATAGTTGTCTGGCTGTGTCTGCCCATCACCACAGACTGTTTTCATTGGTCTGAATAATAACAGAGTCTAAATCCCATTGCCAGTCCCAACTAAAGTAGGAACAAATCTTAATCCAGCATGGTTTTATTCATTTAGTGGTTGGGCATTAGATTGAGACCTAGAATTGCTCAAATTGGCCCTGGCCTGATATGCTTAGCAAGATATTTAAACACATGCTTGAAAATGTTCATTTTTACAATTAAGACTCCTCTTCCCAAATATTTTTATAAATTGAAAATATAGTGGTTATGTCTGTTTACAGAGACATCTGGGTTTTCTTTTGGGCTGTTGTTTTTATGGTGTAACAAACACAAAGGAGAGTTTTAGGAATCTTCTAAGTGCTTTCTGTTGTTGTTGTTGTTGTTGTTGTTTTGAGCCTCAAAGAAATGCAATAAATATTGTCACCAAAAAATGGTGACCTTATAATGAGGATTTTTAGCAGAACTTCCTTTTATTTTCCAAAATGAGAGTAACAACTGGCAGGCTCCAGTGAATGGTTTGGACCTTAGTCTCAGCTCCATAGTTTCAGGGGATATTATATCACGTTCCCCGAGAGGAAGGGAGGGAGGTGAGAACCTTCCCAGTTCAAAATCCCTACTTTCATTGACTTAAATCCATCTTACAAAACAGGGTTGGAGAGGAAAATGAAATGAAAAAGGTTAACTTCTAAGATGAAGATCAACCTTTTTTTTTTGAGCAGGTCAGAGACATCTAAAACTAGTCAGGTTGGCTTACAAAGTGCACTTAGAGCTTAGGTGGTTAAACTGTGCCAGTCTATTAGTCTATTTTTTGTTGTTGCTTAAAAACTGTTGAATAAAGTTATGTACTTTTAACTTTGTTTCCTTGTCGATAACTCTCCTGCAGTTATTAAATGGTTGATTAACCTGCTGTATACTTGTATCTGTATAATATATCCTGTATTTTATGCCTTCTTAAATACTTGTACACAGTCAGATTTTCAAATAAGCCCCATTCCTGTAGTTGCTGGGGAGAATGGCAATGTTTCAGGCTTCCCTGGGGCAAAGGTTTGGGGTTGTATATTTGCATATAGCACATAGAAATTGTAGAGCCAGCCTAGAAAGTGATGTTAAATATTTTTAAAGGATAGAGTTTACTAGTATTCATAAGGACTGATCCACAGAGATGTACAGAAAAGCAACCTGTTGCTTTGCATGGGGCTTTGGATCAGAGCCTCAAAACAACCAAATGCCTTGTAATTGAGTTGTAACCTTTTTTGTATATACATACATAATTGAGATATACTGTATTTATTGCTGTAATACTGTGAATAAAGAGGTAAAAATGAAGCTTTATATTAAACTGCTATGAAATGCATAGCTCTTTAATACCACACTCAATGATACTGGTTATTATTTTCCTTCAAATAAACTCAGTAGCATATTATATTGCATTTCTCATAATTATTTTCTCTTTCTGTACCTATTCTATAGATGTTTTTATATAACTGCGAGAGGGACAATGGTAAAGCCATCCTCCAGTGTTAAGCTCACAATGGGTTTCCTCCTATTATCCAGCAAGAGGCGTTGCAGAATAAAACTGCAGAATTAACAACCCTAGGGGGAAAATGAACCTGAAAAGTCTTACCTAATTAGGCAGTTCTCCAGAGTTCTTGATCTGAATCCAACAATATGAAATCTGCCCTGCTCCTGCATATCTAAATTACAATATTTGGTAAATGGGGGAATGCACCTTCCCTCACCCCACTAGATTACAACTCTGTGAATCCTGGGGCAATTCTAGAAGTCATAAATCAGGTGAAGTAGAAGCACAGAGGCAAAGTGGCAGTGGGTGGAAGGTTACCAAGTATAATACAAAAAGAGTAACAGGCTTTATAGGTTGAAAGATACATTCTATGGCTGGAACCTTCTTTGTGACAAATGCAGATGTCAACTTCTAACAGCTTTATATACAAGGTGTTTCAAAATGATGGCCCCAATTTCAAAACAAGATACTTCACAATGACAATATGTTACAATTACACTAAAAGTTACAGTTTAATGAGTTATCCAGTTTTACCAGCCATTTTGAGCTGGAAACAAATCTAAAAAATAACACCGTAAATGGAGACTATCTTACTACGCTTATGTTGTGGGGCCACCATTTTGCAAAAGACTGAGGCCAGGGGTTGTTTGTGTGCTGGGAGAGGTAATCCTTTGAAACTCTGTGCCTCATCCTTTCAAGGTGAAAGAGTTTCATTCATGAATTTATATTTGGAGAAATATAATTATTTCAGATAATAATAATAATAATAATAATAATAATAATAATAATAATAATAATAATAATAATAATAGCAGGAAAACGTTACAGAGAATGAGCATGTCAAACTACTCTGGGACTTCCGAATTCAGACAGACAGAGTGTTGGAGCACAATACTCCTGACCTCATGATCGTGTTAAAAAACAAAGTATGGATTGTCAATGTTGCAATCCCAGGTGACAGCAGGATTGAGGAGAAACAACTGGAAAAGCTGGCACGATATGAGGATTTAAAGATCGAATTGCAAAGACTGTGGCACAAGCCATTCAAGGTGGTCCCAGTGGTGATCGGCACACTGGGTGCAGTGCCTAAAGACCTTGGCCTGCGCTTGAACACAATCGGCGCTGACAAAATTACCATCTGGCAGCTGCAGAAGGCCGCCTTACTGGGATCTGCACGCATTATTCGCCCGATACATCATACAGTCCTAGACACGGCGTGTGATCCAGTACAACAGCCTGCAGAGTGTCTGCTGTGGACTCATCTTGTTGTGTTTCAATTATTCTTCTTCTTATTATTATTATTATTAATAATATTTGTATATCGCTCTATTTCCCTGAAGGGACTCAGGGTGGTTTCCAACGTAGATAAAGCATTCAGTTGACATCAACATACAACATAATCATAATAAAAACATCAACATATTACTATTAAAAACAATCAAACCCATTTAAAATTCAGTCCCAGTACTACTCCTTGAGTAAAGTTCAACCACCAATGGTGAAACTTTCAGGGTGGCCCAAGACAACTATTTGAAGTAACATTGGGCTGGGGAGTGGGTAAAGTGCAAACTGATGGCCAGGGTACTCAATTCCCTGAGCAGTTATAGGAGGACTAGGGTAGTACGTGGTCTCGTAAGGATGGGGAAGTGAATAAAGTGTAATGCAGGGTCCTAACTGCTTTGAAACTAATCCTTTTCAAAGGCCTGCTGGAACCACCATGCCTTCAGGTCAGTGCGAAAGGAGGATAGTGACGGGGCCTGTCTTAATTCTCTGGGGAGTGTGTTCCAAAGGCGGGGGGCCACAACCGAGAAGGCACTCTCCCTCGTCCTCGCCAACCATGCTTGAGACGTTGGTGGGATCAAGAGGAGTGCCTTCCCGGTAGATCTAAGTGTCCACACTGGTTCATAAGGGAAGATGTGGTCGTGGAGATAGGTGGGGCCCGAACAGATAAGGTCCATCTTATGAAACACCCTGTATTTTAAGTTTGTTGTGCTAGGAGGTATTCAGTACCACCTTTTACAACACCTCAGATGTGCAAATGGCCTATCTGATGATGGTGTGTGCCCCCCACAGTCAATTGGTAACTGAGGGTAAGCAAAGATGGTAGTGCAGAGAAGGCTTTCTTGCGGGGAGGTTTTTGAACTCACTATGGAGTCTAGGATATCTTTCTTCTTACTTTCCTTATTTCAACAATGATTTTTTTCTGTTTCAAAAGGCTTTTAGGAACAGATTGCGAACGTCTTTTATGGATTAAACACTTTGAGAGTGTTTAATTGTGCATGATTTTATTGATGGTGTTTTTTTTTTACAGATTTGTTTAAATGGTTTAAATTTAATGAGTAGTTTGCATTTTCACTAACTTTATTTTATGGTTTTGTAAACACTTTTAAGTATATTTATTTTGTCTTTGAAAACTGGCTTGAGTTCCTATTTTTTGGAAAGGAAAGGATAGGAGATGAATGCATGTATCCATGCATGAGTAAATATATTTTTTCCATCATGGAAGGGAAAACATCCTTCTATATCTCTAGTGAAAACTGGAGTTGTAAGAGGTTGGTATCTGATGTTCCTATGTTGCTTAGTCACCTCCTAGCTACTGATTGGTCGTGGAGGCATACTCTTGCATTAAATAGGTTGGTTGCACATGAGGCAGGGAAACAGAGAGATTTGTTTACAGAATGTTACATCTTACCACACCCATGTAGGATTGTTACCAGTTTTTGAAAAGATAGAAGACAGCAGAGATGCAAGATCCAAACTCACCTTTTATGTGCGTGTTTTCAGTAAGACCCCCTTATCTGTGGAGGATATGTTTGTTATGAACCCAAAGGGTTCCTGTTCTTTTTGATGCAGAGTGTCTAGGGAATAGTGGTGGATCAATGAGGCACTTTCAGAGATCTAATTTGGTTTTAACACTTTTCATGTAACATTTATTGATAATCACAGCAGAATCACATCAAAATCTCATCAAGAGAGAGCTCTCATGCACACGCACATCCCATACTCACACACGGGCCATTCTGTGAAAAAGGCGATCAGTCTTTTCCTAGAAGGCGTGGATGCTCCGTCGCCTCAAATCAGGAAGCATGCTGGATCTTTTAGGCCCCCTACATTTATAGCCCAAAATTTAATCCTTCTTTTGGTGAACGTGCTGTTCCCTTCTTATGACATGGTTTCAAAACATTCTACATCTCAGGCTGTATGACTTATGGGGTACCAACTGCACCCTTTATTGTCCATTGTTATTTCAAATTCACCTTATTGATCCCTCGTTTGGTCTTGCCAGGTTAGATATGCCTCGTTGATGCCTCGCTTCACCTGTCAAGTCCCTCCCATATCATACTTTGCGTGGTCTCCATCTTTTGAGGCCTGTGTTTCTTCTTTCATTCACAAGCACACACACAAACTCTCTAATTCCTTACATATTCCAAAAAAAACAACAACCTCAATGGATTCCTGAAACTATAGATAGTACCAAACCCTATATTTTTAGATCATGGGTGACTACTTAAATTTACCTACTAAGTTTAAGTAGTCAGTTGTGGTCTGAAAACATAGGCTCCAGGCAGAGTTAAAGAGGACTTAAACCAAAGCTTCTCACCTGCTGCTGACCTACTCCCGATTTTTTCTCATTGCTTCCTCAGATGCTCACACAGATGCTCGAAGGTGAGAGATCAAGTTGCAGCCAAAGCATACCATAGACCTGTGCTGGAGATATTCATAACTGCTGCCAGGAACAGCAACTGTGGGTACGTGAAACCATGGAATGATTATACAGGTAAGGGGATTTTATCTGTGTAATCATTTTCCATGGTTTGACCTACCCACAGCATGTGCCTTCAAGTTGTCTGTCGATTAAGGGCACATTGATATGGGTATTACATCCCGAAGTGGGGGAGAACCAGCTTCTGTGGTATTTATATGATGCACAGAGTCATCTTGCACTTATCTGTGTTGTATTGTTGTTGCCATAGCATTGGCCACAGAGTTTCAAAGATGTACGTAATTATGTCCACGTGACTCAGGTCCCTTCCACATTGCCCCTATATGTCATAAATACTTTTTAAACATTAAAAAAAATTAAAAGGGTTGATTTATTTTGTTCACAATGAGACAGAGTATATCACAGAGCAACACAGAGAAAGAAAGTAGACAAACAAACTCTATAGTTACATTGGGTACACAAACAAAGGATAATTACATTTTACTCAGCATCCACACACATTTAAACATTCAATCATCTTCATGCATACATACATTACCATTTCTTCTTCCAACTCCTGGAACAGAGACTCCGAAGTAGGCCAAATTGAGTTCCCAGCAAATCTGCCATTCTGCGAATCCATCTCTCTCCATCCCTTGTTGAAGAGCAGCAGGTGAACTAGGTTCCTCTGGTCTGCCACAATTTTTGGAATAGTAAAGTGTCCCTTATATAGTAATATTTCTTGCTGATGCTCCAATTGTCTTTGTAAATGGTTGACAGGTGTTTTTCCAGCCAAAACATGTTGACTCCCATAAGTTCCTGGACAGATGTTGACTTTGCTTCCTTAAGTGATAATTAGTTTTTCTTTTTAAGTAAGGAGCCTTTTTGCTTCCTTCTTAATATAAGGAATTTGTAAACAGTTCCTTACTTAAAAGAGCCATTGCCTTTGGTAATGTAAACATGTTGTTTTCTACCAAGAGTTCAACAGTTAACCATGTGTCTTCAGCTCAATTCATACTTCTTTTATATAATTCCATTCAAACCATACATCATATTTATCCATGACATATATCCCAGGATCTGATTCCAGGTTATTTTCTTATCACAGATTATTTGGCAGTGGAGACTCGTATAATCCAGTTTAAAGCAGATAATCTGAGATCAGATCCTGAGATATAGAGAGGTTTAGAAGGGGCCTCAGGGAGGGGAAGGGGATTGGCCTCTTCCCCCTCCTCTCCAAGCCATGCAGATACTTTTTCTCACATTGGCTAAGGCACCCAGGGATGGCCAGGAGGTTTTTGGAGGTCTGTGGTCACCATATGGCAGTGACAACATGACACAGGTAAGTGTGGACATGCAAAGTGGCTTAACTGGGTTCGGCCCTCCTGGACAGTCTGGACACCATTGTGCCCTTGAAACAGGATAGAGGCAGGCAGTGTAGCCATTCTTAGAGCAGGTCTGGAATATTGCCATTCTAGGACAGCCTTGTAGTAACTTGTATATATAGATGTGTCCCTTAAGGCAAACCCATGAATTTCATAGGGTTTCCCTATGCAAGTAATATCGAGTTGTGGTTTTCTCAGTTACTTCCTCTAAAATATATCCTACAACACCTCCCTTCCATTTAAATGTGAGACCACTTACTAACTGCAAAGGCTGCTTGATGTTAATGTTGGCAAGATGACTGTTTTATTGGAAATTTTGTGTAGTTTCAGGGGATTCTTTCTTCATGGCAGTGAAATAACCACAGCTACTCTTTCAATCTGCCCCACAGCTGTTAAGCTTCAAGTGTTTAACTGTTATCCAATTAAGAGAAGAAGATTCTTTCCAAAAAGATAGTTGCTACAGGTTTTTTTGGAATGGGCACAGCAAGTCTTAGGATCAGACTGGGGGTGGGTGGGGGTGGGAATCACTTAATCCAAGGAACTTTAGATACCCTTTTAAAGCTTTTATTGCCAAACTTGAAGAGGAAGCAATTTCTTGGCTGTGCCAACTGTATGAGTGTTTTGTAATGATACTCAAAGTCTTTAAGATAATGTCTTTCTTCTCTCAATGAGACTCAAAGAGAGAGAAAGCTATATCTTCTTAAATTGCATGCACATCTTTTTTCCAATTTTCAGTATTACAATGTAATCTTTTCTGGATCAGAGTGTTACCATTATGAGTCCTGGACGCACTCTCATATTCGTCCCTTTTCTCTAAATCCTTATAGGCTTATTGATTTTATTAGTAAGATGGTAATACCTTGTATTACTCATTGAGGCAAAATTGAGTTTGCCTAATAATGAAGATCTGCTTAGTTAAACTATATTTCCCTGAAAGTAATCCCATTTGCACACTCAGTTAGTTATGACTCTCCTCTTTTTTCTTTTCTTTTCGTTTTTAAAAAGCCAAACTGCTGGTTTTCCTTGGATGCAGAACTAAAATTGAAAGACAGAGATATTGGTATCTAGGAAATTGTCTTATACTAGTTCAGATTATTTGTCCATCTGGGTCAGTATTTTCTCATTTCATAGAATCATAGAATCATAGAATAGTAGAGTTGGAAGAGACCACATGGGCCATCTAGTCCAACCCCCTGCTAAGAAGCAGGAAATCGCATTCAAAGCACCCCCGACAGATGGCCATCCAGCCTCTGCTTAAAAGCCTCCAAGGAAGGAGCCTCCACCACAGCCCAGGGGAGAGAGTTCCACTGTCGAACAGCCCTCACAGTGAGGAAGTTCTTCCTGATGTTCAGGTGGAATCTCCTTTCCTGTAGTTTGAAGCCATTGTTCCGTGTCCTAGTCTGCAGGGCAGCAGAAAACAAGCTTGCTCCCTCCTCCCTATGACTTCCCTTCACGTATTTGTACATGGCTATCATGTCTCCTCTCAGCCTTCTCTTCTGCAGGCTAAACATGCCCAGCTCTTTAAGCCGCTCCTCATAGGGCTTGTTCTCCAGACCCTTAATCATTTTAGTCGCCCTCCTCTGGACGCTTTCCAGCTTGTCAACATCTCCCTTCAACTGCAGTGCCCAAAATTGGACACAGTATTCCAGGTGTGGTCTGACCAAGGCAGAATAGAGGGGGAGCATGACTTCCCTGGATCTAGACGCTATTCTCCTATTGATGCAGGCCAGAATCCCATTGGCTTTTTTAGCAGCCGCATCACATTGTTGGCTCATGTTTAACTTGTTGTCCACGAGGACTCCAAGGTCTTTTTCGCACACACTGCTGTCAAGCCAGGCGTCCCCCATTCTGTATCTTTGATTTCCATTTTTTCTGCCGAAGTGAAGTATCTTGCATTTGTCCCTGTTGAACTTCATTTTGTTAGTTTTGGCCCATCTCTCTAGTCTGTCAAGATCGTTTTGAATTCTGCTCCTGTCTTCTGGAGTGTTAGCTATCCCTCCCAGTTTTGTGTCGTCTGCAAACTTGATGATTGTGCCTTCTAACCCTTCGTCTAAGTCGTTAATAAAGATGTTGAACAGAACCGGGCCCAGGACGGAGCCCTGCGGCACTCCACTTGTCACTTCTTTCCATGATGAAGACGATGCATTGGTGAGCACCCTTTGGGTTCGTTCGCTTAGCCAATTACAGATCCACCTAACCGTAGTTTTGTCTAGCCCACATTTTACTAGTTTGTTTGCCAGAAGGTCATGGGGGACTTTGTCGAAGGCCTTACTGAAATCCAGGTACGCTACATCCACAGCATTCCCTGTATCGACCCAACTCGTAACTCTATCGAAAAAAGAGATCAGATTAGTCTGGCATGACTTGTTTTTGGTAAATCCGTGTTGACTATTAGCAATGACCGCATTTGTTTCTAAGTGTTCGCAGACCACTTCCTTAATGATCTTTTCCAGAATTTTGCCTGGTATTGATGTGAGGCTGACCGGACGGTAATTGTTTGGGTCGTTCTTTTTTCCCTTCTTGAAGATAGGGACCACATTCGCCCTCCTCCAATCTGCTGGGACTTCTCCCGTTCTCCAAGAACTCTCGAAGATAATTGCCAGTGGTTCTGAAATAACTTCCGCTAGTTCCTTCAGTACTCTTGGGTGTAGCTGATCTGGCCCTGGGGACTTGAATTCATTTAGAGAGGCCAAGTGTTCCTGGACAACTTGTTTCCCTATTTGGGGTTGGATTTCCCCCAATCCTTCGTCATTTAGAGACAGGGAATATATTTTTTAAAAAATGTGCAGAGATATAAAGAAAAACACAGAAACCATATTCTGCCCACAAAGAACATTTCTTCTCATCTTCCATTCTGGTCCACAAGTACACAGAGACAGAGATATTTGATTTGGGTATAGATGCTGTGACTGAATAAAGGTGGGTGAGTATACGCCCATGAACAGTAAAGCACAATGCACTGCACAACAAGCCATTCAATATACTGCAGTAGCTGTTACATATTTTCAACTGCTGAAAACATATTGTAGTAGGATAATTTCTTTCCAATACATCTTCAGTTGATGTGTATGGATAGGCAGGTAACTGTAGAATAATGCATTCTGATTATTGGACTGCCTATAGAAAAACAAAACACTAGAGGAGGTTTGAAGAAGGTTGTAATTTCCAACAGTGTCTTCTTTTCCTGGTCTCACAGCTTCTGGTGGTGGGGTGTCTTGGAGAAGGTTGAGAGTTGTGATTGGTCATCAGTTCCCCCAAAATCCTATCAATATTGGAATCGGAGATGTCGGTAACTTCAAGTCATTGTTCCAATTTGGCTTCATTCTAATAATGTGATTTGGCATAATTTATTTTTCCTTTTTATCAATAAAACATTGGAGGGACTAAGTCAGAGAGTTTGCAACTTGAGGTGTTCTAGAAGTTTGATGTGTTTGTGTGATGACTCCAAATTCTTCAGTCCCTGAACATTGGTCAAATTGGTTGGGCTTGAGGGGAATTCTAATCCAAAATATCCTGAGGCTACCAAGCTATTGACTCCTGCTTCATGGGTACTATTTTTAAAAAATGCTGGAAGATGTACCAGTTGTTGTAGGCAGTATTTCAGAAAAAGGTACTGGCAAAGCCACTTCTGAATATTCCTTGCTTAAGAAAACATTATGAAATCCACGGTGTTACCATAAGTCAACAAATGACTTGAAAAGACACACAGAGAGAATTAAATTTAAAATATTTTAGAGGCTTGCCTGAGTTCATGACTGCCCTGAAAGAATTCCCAGTTGCAAGAATAAAGAACACTTGGCTCTCTAGATAGTGTTGAAGTGCAGGTTCTATCATTCTGTACCAATTTATGTTGACTAGGACTCAGGGGAATTGTAGTTAAACAGCATACTGAATACAGCGTGTTTCTGACCCTAATCTGAGATGCATGGAGCTTTTAAAGCATTGCTTTGGTTTTTCTTGCTCCTCTTGTCCTATGTGACATTAAAAGGGTGTAGCAAATAACTTCAGTTTTTGATTACATGAAGACACAGTCGTCCACCTCTTCTCCAGCATCAAGAGGCTACCCGTGGATTTTTGAGGAGCAGTGACAATTTCAGCCACTGCAGGACTCCCTGTTAAAGGTAAGACTTGGAGTGTAATCAAGCCTGAAGCACCAAAGAAGCATTAGGTTTTTAATACAATCAACACTTGGTTAACCAGCAGGGAAGCTCTGAGGCTTTTACTTCCAAGCAGACAAAATATGGGACAGAACTGCTGAGTCAGTTTCTTCACTTGTACTGCTTTTGTTTTCTTCAGCTTTGCACCATTAAATATTTTGAGAATTGGGTTGGGTATAGTAGTTTCTGCCATTACTGGCAAATGCGGAGATGGATGTAGCTGTCAAAACCAAACCAAAATTCTATATTGCTTTTCTCATCCCTCCCTCCTATCCACCCGTCTCCCCCGAGTCTAAATGAAATTAGAAAGAATTAAATTTTTGAAGCATGACTATTGCATTGCAAATCATCCTGGGGAGAACTGTCCACCTTCCTAGAGAACTCTCCCCTCTGACTGAGAGCATTTGCCTGTTGTCTTTCTCATTAATTAGGTTTTGTGATTTAAACTGGATTTTGCAGATGATGGATTCCTTTTTAAAAGTACTGTACAAGACAAGACATCAAGGTCAATTCATCATGCTGGAAATGGAATAATCTGCCACATACTTATACTTGGTGAGTGCTTGGGAGAAGCAAAAGAATGTTTGTTGAGCATTACAATTACTCACAAAAGTTACCTTGTGTACTGCAACTCCCAGAATCTCCCAGCTGGGAGGTCTGAGGGATTTTAGTAATTGTAATGTTTTCAAGCTTTTCATTTTGGCAAGATTTGTTAAATTGGGGTTTGCCTTTGCCTTCCTCTGAGGCTGAGAGAGTATGATTTACACAACGTTACCCAGTAGGTTTTCATTGCCATGTGGGGATTCAAACTCTGGTCTCCAGAGTCATAATTTGAGACTCCAACCACTACACCATGCTGGCTCTCTCAGGACAGGTTTATTAGGATTTTCTGTCCACTCATTTTATCTGCTTGCTTGTGTTGTTCTTTAGCTGTGAACTATCACTTGGTTGAGTTCAAACTCTTCTCTCATGGTATATAGGGTCCCTTGAATGCAACACTGTTGAATATCTTCAGAATTGGAACACTTTTCTTCCAATTCATTACTACCCTTGGCATCTGATGATGAATTGCTGCAAAACATCAGAGATTAGTTTCAATATTCAGTCATCTACCCTGCGGGAGGCATCAATCTAGAAGAGATGTTGGAACAAATTGCCAAGTTAATATGAACTTCTCCACTTTTCCATAACTTGGAAGAGCTTGAGCCTCCCTTCTGACCACCCTCTTTCAAGAAAGAAGAAATGTACAGAAAATAAGTCTAGAAAGAGAATACATGCACAAACTGCGCAACACTAAGTTGGCATGATTTTGATTTCCTAAGTGCTTGATTAATCCTTCCAGCATGACCTATATTGTGCCTCTCTCATCTCAGGCTATTATTTCTCTGAAATGTACTGAAGAGTCCCTGATATTTAAGTATGCAAAGCCACAGTTTCTCACACTGGGATCAAGAGTTAAAACTTGCTAATTTCAATCAGCCTCACATTTGTAACAATTTAGCTCACTGCAGAAGGTTGATTAGATTCATCGGGAAAGACAGCTGCAGAATGTCCTGTGGCAGAAAAGAATTAGTCTTTGTAAAAAGCACTTGTGTTGATGGAAGAAATTATGATGGGGAAAAGCAGCAGTGGGTAAAAAGGAAAATGTGTTTTCTCTCTCCCGGTTAAGACAAGATTGTCAATGGGCCAATTAAAAACCTCTTGGAATGGATTTTTAAAACATATGTATAGAAAAATTGATTTCCTACAAAACATCTTAATCTTCATTGCCCTAACTGATGAGGTCAATAAAATACTGGGTTTCCTGCAGAATAACAAATCTCATTTTTTACTAGTGATAGAAATCCAGGCAAGACCTGGAAAGCAGGGACTTGCTAATCTACTAAAATGGTAGAGTTGCGAAGTGAAATAAAGGACAGGGTTTTAATTGCTTTAATGATTGTACAAAAGAGGAATTTCAGCAGGTACTGCTCTTTGTGTGGCAAGTAATGCTGGCAGAAATACTGTCTTCGACACCAAAGCTTCTTAAACTGTGAGTCGCAACCACATTTGGGGCCCTTTAACTGAATTTGGGGGTTGTTAAAAATCAGTATTCCTTGCCACCTAATGGTGGTTTTTGACATTTACATGAATCTGCTAGCAATAATGTGCAGCAAATGCTCAGCAGGTTTGTTCAGCAAATCTTTCAAATAGAGATGTGCACAGTATTTGTCTCATTTATTTCATTCATGTTTTTATTTCGTATCATCCATTCGGATGGCACAAAACATAGAGACCCCCAACGAAACAAAAACCGACTCAAAACGAAAGGCAGGCAGGAGCCAATTTCGGCTCCAAGTCTGCCTTTCGGATTGATCAGCTGTAGGCCCTGCAAGGCCTGGTTGTATTGAAATGGCAGACAAAGGTTTGAGGTAATGAGACAAAGAGAGTTCCAGTTGCTGTAGAAAAAGACGTTTATTCTCAGTGGTCAGAAAGAATAAGCAATAGGAAGGACCCTCTCCTGTAATCAGGAAAGCGAGGGTACAGAACAAAGAAACACAGGTGATTATATACCCTTTTTGCCTCCATCTACCTACATCATATAGGCATTATCCATCACCAATTAGTGTCAAAAAAAGTCTTACTTTGCACTTTACTAAAAGCTACTTTTGCATTTTCCTAAAATATAGGCTACTTTCAAGACCTCTGACCCTCCATTAGGCCTTATCTAAGGAATTCCTATCTAGGCTTTCTGGGATCCATTAATTGAGGAATTCCCCCTTATCCTAGCTTTTAGGGAGTCATTAGCACTCCTACATGGTGCCAGGTCTTATCTTGACATCCCAAAAGCCTTAATTTGTCTTTTGTCGATTAGCTTATCTATTCTTGTTGACACTTGACATATGTCTCTGGCACTTAGGGTGAACTTTTGGTCTCTGCTATGGGGAGACAGTTATTTGCTAGGCAGAGTGTATTTTGAGCTATATGCACACATTCTTCTTGTGATTACATATTTTCTATTCCCATTTCTAATATGATTACATTCAATATATAGTTTCCAATACAAGTATTATATTTTTCCAATACACCTTCATCAGTGTAGGCCCAAAGCCTGCATCCGTAGGCCCAAAGCTCCCGGGCCTACAGGTGCAGGCTTTGGGCCTATGCACCCAGGTCTTGCTGGGCCTGCAGCTGACTGCAGAATAAGGAGTGGTCCTTACTTGGCAATTGGCTGGGTTTTGCTGGGTCTTGCAGCCGATTGCCAAGTAAGGAGCCCTCCTTACTCGGCACTCGCCTGTAGGTCCTGCAAGACCCAGGTGCCTAGGCCCAAACCCTGAACCTGTAGGCCTGGGAGTTTGGGTCTACGGGAGCAGGCTTTGGGCCTATGCACCCAGGCTTCGCAGGGCCAGGTGCCTAGGCCCAAAGCCTGCATTCGTTTTAAAAAAAGTGATGTAAAAAGGCATTCAAATGGATTGGGAGGCGCAACTCATTTGTGATGTGATGAGTCAAAGTGCAGTATTTTCCAAATGTAATGAACGGGTGTGATGGGGTTTGTATGCATTCCATGTGAATACAGCCTATATCCATCCCTTAAAAACAATGGTGTGGTGTTTCTCAATATTAATGTGATTAGGTCCTAAGTTGCATTCACAAAACATACTCAATTGAAATAAAAAACATTAAACATTCAAGAATTTGTCTGTAACTTTTGCAGGAAGGGAAAGGTTAATACCACCTATTTGTTTTTGTTTTTTTTGGGGGGGGGGGAAGGAAAGGATATGAATGGTGAGCATGTATGTGAACAGACATGATGGGAATGAAATGGAGGTAGGTGTGGGATTATTTCAGGCACATGGCCCACTCTGTATCCTGGGGCCATTAAAGTTGGAGTAAGGGCCCAAATGCCCCATTATGGTCCCCCAGTTCAGGAGAAAAAAGGAGAGCCAACAAAGTATATTCTGCCAGGCTGTAAAGCCAGGGTGGCATGAAAAATGTTGAAGGTGCTCTATGTCCTGCAGTATCAAATATTCAGCCAAGATTTAATTTTTTATATAAAAATACATAATGCTGGGAGTGAGAATCTAGCTCTGAAGGATTTGTCCCACTGGATTGCACATATAAAATGTATTTTAGAATTGTGTTGAGAAAATAAATATGAATACCTTGAGTTTGTAAAAAAAAAAACTACTCGTTTGATTTGCTTTGACTAGGACTTTTCTACTGATTTGACATTGTGTAATGCAATAACAGGTTTAAAGCCATCTTAATAGGCTGTGTGATAATGTCCACAGTGTAGTCATGCGAAATCTACAGTGGAAGATCAGAGACTAGAAAAGCATCTCCTCAGTACTAGCCTTTTGGCTTCCTGTGCTTAGAATAAACTCTGAGAAAAGGCTAGCTATTCAACCCCATCCTTTCATGGGAAGATTTGTGACTCGGCTGAGATATTCATAGCACAGTCTGTCTGGCTCTGCTTGGCTACTTACTAAACCCAATTTATTTTCAATCTATGCTGATTGATTTAGTCAGGCAAAAAGGCTGAATGGGATGAGTAACCGAAACAGCATATAGAAAAGTGCCAAGAATCCTTTTGGATTTCCAAACTTTGCTTGCACATCACTGTCAAGTTAAGGCTTGCCTACACAGGGTCTAAAATGCATGTCAGCATTTAAAAAAATGAAATGCAACCAGAGGAAAGTCCAACCTAAACTGAGTCACAGAGTGCCGAGTGGGAAAATGAGAGCTTTTTTCTTTTGCTAAATGGACATTGTGTCTACAAAATAATTTGAAGTAGCTATGAAGAAGGCCCTCCCCATATTCCTACCAGGTGAACATATGAAGATGGTGGGACAGAGAAACGAACCTCACTGTAAGATCTCAAAACACAAGCAGGTTCAAATGAATGAATATGGACCTTCAGAGAACATGGACCTGAGCCATATAGGGCTTTCTAGGTCATAACCAGCACTTTGAATTATGCCTGGAAACAGATGGGCAGCTAGTGGACTCTTGCAGCAAGGAAGCTGTGTCATCCCTGTAGCTGCCCTCCAGTTATCAATCTGGCTGCAGTTCTTTGGATGAGCAGCTCTCAGGACCTGGACCCTCTTCTTTGGTCCTCAGGGCAATGAGGAAAATCTCAGGGAAAGAGCACTACCTTGAAAACTTTCTGAATATATTCTCCTCTGTTAGGCATTTAAAGAAGTGAATGATGCACTACATGTAACTTTTTTAATGTTAAGATTTATGGTTACCAAAACTGATGCATGATTTAAGGACCTCATCTCATAAGTGGTGGGAAAGCCAGGGAAAGCAAAAGGAATAATTGTCTTGCCCCATTCTCTCCTATGTTTCCTTGTCTTCTTTTATGGTCCGCCACCCCAGTCCTTTCTGCGAGAAGGTCTGTCTTTTCCCTACTTTCTGCCATTTGAAGTCAGGTAACACCTGATTCATCAGGACAGCTTTAGGGCTCTGTTTCCATGTGCTTTGGAAACAGAGCCCCACTGAGTCCCACCAGAAATGTCCCTATGGCATGTGATGGCCTCTGTGGGACTCCCGTGGGGCTCCGTTTTTGAAGTGCATGGAAATGGAGCCCTAAAGTCTTTAGCTACTATTCCATTGCTAATGTTGCAGCAAGATTCAGATGCTGATCTTCTTGGGAATGGGAGGTGGTTGTCATGTTGGGCTTCACCTCAGGCACCAAAGTATCTTCAGGCAGCTCTGCTATGCTTGAAGAGAAATGATCCAGACTCACTCCTTGGTTACAGTGCTAGCTTTTTCTTGGCAGTGCAATAGAACATTTAAATTGGAAACTGAAACACACAGAAACACTTAAAATGAGGGAAATCATCCCAACTGAGGCCAGTCACACCCATTTTTGCTGTCTGAAGCAAATAGCAAATGGTGACCTCAGTACTTGACTTAGGATGCAAAATATCCAAAGCCAAAGAAATGATTTGGGCATAGCTGGCAGAAAAACCAAAGTACCTCTCCCCATTACTCACAGTAAAATAGTACTAATACAGTAGAGTCTCACTTATCCAACATAAACGGGCCGGTAGAATGTTGGATAAGTGAATATGTTGGATAATAAGGAGGGATTAAGTAAAAGCCTATTAAACATCAAATTAGGTTGTGATTTTACAAATTAAGCACCAAAACATCATGTTATACAACAAATTTGACAGAAAAAAGTAGTTCAATACGCAGTAATGCTATGTAGTAATTACTGAATTTATGAATTTAGCACCAAAATATCATATATTGAAAACATTGACTACAAAAATGTGTTTGATAATCCAGAATGTTGGATAAGCGAGTGTTGGATAAGTGAGACTCTACTGTACTAATAAATTAAACAAGTAATGAGTAGGCAAGCTACCTTTTCATAATTTCCCCAAATCTGTTGCCTATGCCAGCTGACCCACAGTGCCTAATAGAAGGGCCAGCTCTGTTTGCTGTGTCGATAAACTGCTGAGGATGGAAGAAAACGGGCTGAATAATATGTCCTCATTTTCTCCCCACTCATTCAGTGTTCTGCTGAGTCAAAAGTCTGTGATGTCATTTGCAAGAAGTGCCTCGTTTGGGTCTCCCTGAAGAAGGGAGAAAAATGTGAGAAGGATTTTTTCCAGTTGTGGATTTACACTATCTTGCCATCCTGCACTGACAACATTTTTGTCATCAACTTTAAGTCTTATCCTGACTCTTTGCCCTCCAAGTCTTTTTATTACACAAGCTCTTCTCCAGACAGGTTCCCGGGCGCCAGTTTATCAGCACTTATGTAATAACAACCCCATTTATCCATAGGATCTTGCTTCTCCTTAAAAATCAATCCCTTTAGAAGTCTTGTAAATAATGGAATTTACATGAGGCAGCACTAGATGTACTGTCCTCAAGTGATCTTGTTCAGCTATGTTCCGTTGCTTTGTTTATTCCTGTGGGTTTGACTTTTTCTTTTCCCCTGACATCATCTTGCAGTTGTTTTCATTTAAATACCCACTCTGGTGATTTGTGAAAGTGGGGCGGCAGTGGGAGAGAGGGATAATGGAATAATTGTATTTGTTATTTCAAAGTCTTTTGCTTGTTTTAAATTTTTTAGGAGCAGGAATTAATATTCTTCCATTCAGAATCTAGAGTTGACTCTAATGGATCAAAGTTGGAATTATCTCATTGTAATATATCATCAGAGCCAGTTGAAGGGGGTGGGGGGCATTTCACCTAGCCATTTTAGGGCAAGGGGCATTTCTACTTAGGTCACAGATCACCCTTCATTCCCTTCCATGTGATGCTTCTTAATACAAGTAGGTAAAGTTGCCTCATCAGGTCTGTCTCAAGTCCTGAAACTTTGGTGCTAAATGGAAACATAGGGATGTCTCCTTGTTGGCCTCAATGATGTTAGAAGCATCAGCTCCTGGTAAAGTCTTTAAGCATAATACCCATAATATCACTCTACAGTTGCACAGAAAATACAAACACAGGTTTACAGAGAGAACAGAGGTTAACTGTGGTATAGTGGTTTTAGCTACTGGGCTGTGATTCCAGAGCAGGGAATCACAGCCATGGATACCCACTTGGGTAAATCACACTTTGGCCCCATCTACACAGCTGTATAAAATCCACACTGAACTGGATTATATGGCAGTGTGGACTCAGATAACCCACTTCAAAGCAGATATTGTGGATTATCTGCCATGATATTCTGGGTTATATGGCTGTGTGGAAGGCCCCTTTGTCAGCCTCTGAAGAAGGCAATGGTAAATCTCCACTGAACACATTTTGCCAAGGAAAATATGTGCTAAGTTTGCTTTAGAGTTGCCATAAATCAGAATAAACATGAAGGCACACAGCAGCAAAGATTTGTACAGCTTTTTCAAGGCAGTGTTCTCACTCTCGGGGCCCTTCCACACAGCCATATAACCCAGAATATCAAGGCAGAAAATTGCACAATATCTGCTTTGAACTGGGTTATCCGAGTCCGCACTACCATATATTTCTGTTCAAAGCAGATAATGTGGTGGTGGCCCCTCGGCTGTGAAACTCCCTCCCCAGCGATATAAGATCAGCCCCCTCCCTTTTGGCCTTCAGAAGGAAAGTGAAGACTTAGCTCTGGGATCAAGCTTTTGGATAGCTGTGCAATGCAATAAAGGATGTCTAATATGTATAATGACCTTGGAATGGCTTTAGACCACGATTTTTTTGGATGACGTGATTTGCATCTGTTTGTAATGTTTTAAATTTGTATGTCTTATTTTTTAAAAAATATTTGATATTTCAAGCTTTAATTGTATATGTGTTTTGGGGCATCGAATTGTGCCATGTGTAAGCCGCCTTGAGTCCCCTTCGGGGTGAGAAAGGCGGGGTATAAATAGGGCAAATAAATAAATAAATAAACACATTTTATTCAGATGTGTGGAAGGGACCTCAGATTCATCCCTTCCACCTTGAGAACCAGAGAAGAGAGACCCAGCCATGAGATCTGGCAACTTCCTATAGCAAAAGGATCACACATGGATCCTGTAGGCAGTTGTTGGGCTCTTATTGCCATGACAAAGTTGTTGTCGTCTTCTAATCTAGACCTGTCACTCTGAAGGAGGCAGAACTGGCTGTTATTATATGTAGCTCACAGCTTCTAATATAATATCTCTCTGGTCAGGGGCCTGCTTTTACCCTCCAAGAAAGACGTGGAGAAGGATGGTAATGGAGCAGGACTTCTTGATTGTCTCATGTGTGAAATGCTCTTATCATCTGCCCCAGCTATTATTATGATTTGGGCTCCAGTTAAGGATGTTTCTCTATACCAAGAATGTAAAAAAATGGGGTCTGCAGTGTTCAGGAGTTCACTAAATTATATATTTTAGGGACCCCCCCCCCCCCCGACATTACTTTTGACTGAAAAAGCTAACATCCATGCCCTTTAAGAGGCAGTGTAGGCAATTAAACCTTAGCACCATTGCCCACACTGTTTAGGTCTGCTGGTATTGTCCAGTTTTTCTCAGATGAACCCCAAAACATGTACTACCAAGCAACATCCTGTCAACGGAGAGGAAGGAAATGTGGTGGATTCACAATTTACAAACAGGCCAGGAACTGAGAAACTCAAACGATTTTTTATTTTCCTCATCCAATCTAGTTTAGCCCTTAAGTATATCAGTGGGCTTTGAAAGTACTTAATGAGGGTTAAATCTTGTCTTAGTATGTTTCACAGTTGTCTCACACTATGTGCCAAATATTAGACTTCCCACTGTACTAAGACAGTTATAATAATATTACTACTGCAGAACTCCTAGACAGATTAACCCAAAATACTTTTTTGCAGTGTTTAATTAACTGTGATTTTCCCCTCAGTGGAATAATGAGATAAGGACAGATGGTTCTCAGGACTGGGTTGAAAGAAATATTCAAGTACAAGCTCTCATCTGATAAACGGATCCATTTTGCTCCAATGAATAAATTAAGAGATCAAGTGGCAACAAACTCACTGACAACACATATATTCCTGCTTCTTCTTTTTAAATAGGGCCTGCTTATGAAAAATAAAAATTAAAAAATATTATATTCATTGTTTCTAACATTAGTTTTTAATGTTTTATTGTTTATGTGGTTGTAATTGCTTTACAACTGTATAGTATTTTTAATTGATTGTTTTTGGAAGCCACCTTGGATCCCACACTTGGAGAAAAGTGGCATCCCAATGCCTTTCTTTAAAAAGCAACTGGCAGAAACTAAGGATGCACCATCTCAGATGATATAATTTGTTTGAGTGCATGAGCATTGGTACAAATGAGTAAGGGGCTGGTTATATTAATGGTCCTCCCTCATGCTTGTTTTAAAACATGAATTCATTTAATAGTTCCCTAGAGGGAGATTTCTGTCCACTGTCTGTGAGCAGACATCTGTTGGTAGTTGAATACAGTAAATGTGTTTATTCTTTGAGAGGTATTAATGGTAGAGTTTCTTATAATGCAACCCATTTTGCCTTTGTGGAAAAGAAGATTCAATAGTTTTGCCAAACACATTTATAACCTGAGCTGGTGCTAAATGTCATGGTTAGGTTGACTTTTTAAAATTACTTCATGTATTCTTAATACATATTAACCTTTCTGCAATGCTGAATATTTTCTGGATGAGTGGTATTTTAAGAGTCAAAGACTGCAGTCATTTGTAAGCATTCTTATACACCCTCTTGGCCTGATACGCACGCGTGCTTTTCTATTTGAATTCTTTTGCAATGGCCTATGTTGGCTGAATTCAGGAGAGCTTCATCCATGATAAATGTGTGCAGGACTGCAGTCCAACACAGGTTTTCCATACACAAACTCTGTTACATATTTTGGGTGTATTTTTGTGGAGACACACATAGGAATGTGTTCCCAGCCCCACTAGTGCAACCATTGGGATTTTACACTGCTTACTAAGGCTGTCAAATCCTGTTTGTGGCTGAACTGTTCATGCTTTGGCGTTGGACAATGCACGGATGTTTAAATTGCTTGAAATGTCTAATTGAATTACCCTCAAATTGCAAATCAAAAATGGGAAGGGCTGTCTCTGGCTTACAGGCTTGGTTGCTCGGATGTGTCTCTCCAACAATTATGCTTTCTCCTCTCTTCTCACCCCTTTGTCTCCCTACAAAGACTGTGCTAAAATGAAAACTCAGAGGACGGAATTATTTCTTATGCAGGAGAGTGGGAGGGAGGAAGTCAGACCAATTTCTGACCATTTAAAAATTAGTTCAGAGTAATAATTTCATAAGCTGGAAGAGAGCATAGCAAGAAGGTGGTCTGTGCACCCCACCAAGTTACAGCTGCTACAATCTCCAGACAAGATTTGTAAAGACCTTGTCTCTACATCTGACCTGCTCCTGTCAGTTAGTGCATGCAGACCAGGAGCAGAGATATTGTTGGACTTCAACCATCACTGGACCCCACTCAATTAAACAACTTTTGGCCTGTGTCCAATCTCCCCTTTTTGGGCAAAGCCATGGAACTTGTGATGGTCTCACAACTCCAAGTGTTCTTGGAAGAAACAAATTATCTTGATCTTGTGCAGTCTGGCAATAGGCCGGGACATGGAACTGAAATAGCCTTGGTCACCTTAGTGGATGGTCTGCGTAGGAATCTCGACAAGGGGAGTATGACCCTGTTGGTTCTCCTGGACCTCTCAGCAGCCTTCGATACCATAGACCATGGTATCCTCCTGGAGCGCCTCGCAGGAATGGGTCTTGGAGGTACTGTTATACAGTGGCTCCAGTCCTTCCTGGAAGGTCGTACCCAGGTGTTGCTGGGGGATACCTGCTCGGCCCTGCAGTCATTGACTTGTGGGGTCCCGCAGGGCTCAATATTGTCCCCCATGTTGTTTAACATACACATGAAGCTGCTGGGAGAGATCATCCAGGGTTTTGGAGTTGGGTGTCATCTGTACGCAGATGACATTGAACTCTATCACTCCTTTCCACCTGCTGCTAAGGAGGCTGTTCAGGTCCTGAACTGGTGTTTGGCCACTGTGACGGTCTGGATGAGAGCGAACAAATTGAAATTGAATCCAGACAAGACAGAGGTACTCCTGGTCAGTTGCAAGGCTGAACAGGGTGTGGGTTTACAACCTGTGTTAGAGGGGGTTACACTCCCCTTGAAGACACAGGTTCACAGTCTGGGAGTGATCCTGGACTCATCACTGAGTGTGGAGACCCAGATTTCAGCAGTGATCATTCTTAATTTTTGGCATGTTGGTGTGTGCTTTCAAGCCATTTCTGACTTATGACAACCTTATCACAGAATTTTCAGAGGTCTTTAGTGCCTCATCCAAGGTCAACAAGTGTATTTACACGGCTGAGTGGGTCTCCAGAGGCACAGCCCAATGCTACATTACACTGGCTCCCTGGGGCTCTAGAGCCAGGTAAAGTGGTGCCCACTTGTTTTAGAACAGGGTGCTTTGGATGGAGTTAATGAGCTATACATTGCTTGGAATCAGGAGTGCCAATTAAAGAAGCTTGCTAGCAGCCAATAAGATTTTAGCTATGCAAACAACAAAACAGGAAACATTTTATAAGCACGTTTTTATTTAAAATAAAAATTAGTTATGGTGTCTTTTTAAGGTAATATACAATCTGTATATATAACACAGTTTTTTGTTTGTTTTTGGTACAGAACATAGGTATTGAGCAATATCCATAAATGCTAAATATACATTAATGGCTTGTCTTAGAAACATGACAACATTAATTTTGAAATGGGTTTTGGACATGACCCAATGAGCTCCAAGCGCGCAGTGAGGTTTCTGAGCCTTCCTCTGGAAGCAGCCATCTTGGTGCATGCGTGAGGCTCTTGTGTGTTATCTAAAGGAACTCTTTGGATCGTGGCCATTAGCTTTTGTCGTTGAACCACTGGTACAGATTGTCTATGAACAATGGCTGTTTTAATCTGTACATGTGGTTCAGAGTCAACAAGGCAGATCTTAAAGAGTATTTACATTCATGCATTAACTTTTTTAACACACTATCTTTGCAGTTTAAAAATCATATATTTTTGTTTGCAGAGATGCAGGGAGGGTTGTAAAGAATATATAAAAATATATTTATAACAGTCATGATTCTCCATTGCCTTGGACTATGAGTTATTGTATATACCTGTGCAAAGCAAAATACAAAATAGGGTGAGTTTATACCCATTTTTCATGGTACAAACCAAGTTGCAAAGTGCGAGGCAATGGAAATTCAGGTCCATACCTATATAATATATGGCTATGATCCTGCCAGATGAAACACTTTTAAGCTCTATTGCAATGGGAGAATTTAAGCACAAGCTTTGTTCTACTCTCCCATAGAAATCAATGGGATTCAAAAGTATTCCGTTCTAGTGGGATCATGCTCTCTATGTATTATGTATACCATAAATCTCTTTTACTGGAAACGAAGTTGCAAACCGAGAAAATCTCTTAGCTCTTTGGGTCAAATTTGTGGTGCACACAATCAGCTACCATCTGGAAAGCTTGCTCACAACATGCCCCCAGGTATGCAGAGACTTTCAGCATCTAATTTTAGAGTATAAAAATAAACTTTAAATCCCTGTGAATTGCTGACTTGAATTACCAATTTTCAGTGTAATGGGTCCCTATTGTGAAGAAGCTTTTATCTGTCAAGACTTGTATATATCATTGGTATTTAATTAACTGTATTAAAGAGCACACATGCTCCTTTTATGTAAGCTTTGCTGCTAATCGGTACAGTTTCAAACAAAATCCTAGCTATATTCTGAAGCTCTAGGAATATATTCCTCCTGAAGGCATCACTTCAATTTCTCCCTGTTCTGAAGGCTGACCGCCAAACTACACGTACAGAAAAAAACCAAGTGGCATCGTTCCATGGTTTTGTTAAGTGATTAATGCAACCCTGTACCCCTTCCCCTATCCCCTGAAGTGGTACAATCCCAGGACTATATCACATTCTTCTAAATTTTTAGATCGACATTGGTTCCTGCTTTTTGTATATTTTTCCTTTAGATATTTCATAAGCTTTCCAGCAGGAATGAACTGTGGTTCTCCTGGTGTTGTTGTGCTACAAATCCCACAATCCTTTATCATTGGCTTTGCTGGGTATGGCTGCTGGTGGGTGTATGCATAATATATCAGAAGAATCACATTTTTACATCCAGGGAAGACATACTTTGCATTATCAGGATCTGTGTTTTGGAGTTGTGGCAAAAGAGTTACCCTCAGCAGGTGCTAAGCACAAAGGTTTCTTTGATCAGAACAAAGTTGCAAATTCACGATCATGAAATTCATTTCTGGTTATTTTCAGCTTTCTTTGTTCAGTAATCTACTAGGGCTTAATGTTGAAGAATCTAATTCCTCCATTCCCTTCACTTGTCCTAGACCATATATAATATTAGTTTGGTTTAAACTCATATAAAATATATATGAATTACAAATCAGAGTTTGGAAGAATTCATTTTTACCGCACCCTCTAGGATCTCCTAGTCTTAGGTACTTTTGGGACTTGAGGACAAGCTTTGATTTGAATATATCCATTTGTTTCAAAATGCAGACTTCACTGCATAATTTGTGTTTAAACCATTGATAACTGTTTCACATCTGGAGCAAAATCTGGCCAAGAGCCAAGTTTCAATTCAAACATTTGTGTGGGTCAGGTCCTTCTGACTAGAAAACTCAAGGAATAAAATCTTTAAGTGTTCTTTGATCTGGCCACCAAGGGAACCAATTGGTTCACATCCACATTGAGGTCCTCATCCTACTTAATTTTACAAGTGATGGGATCTGTACATCAGTTTTCTTAATTTATTGGGGCAGTGGGGAGGCTGAAAAAGAAAACCAGGAACATTTCACACCACATTCTTCCCAGTTCTGGGTAAAGTGGGAACAAGAGTGATGTTTTAACTGTCTAGAATCTCATTGAGGTTTGTTATTTGTGAAGCAAACACAGAACAAAGTATGCAAATCTTAAAAATAATTCAGAACTGCTCATTAGCATGCCTAGCATACAAGTTGTAATAAACACTGTTATAATGGAGATAACAATACAGACCACAAGAACCTCTCTTTTTCATGGGTGGGTAACCTTTGGCTTTTTAAACATCTGGACCACACAAATTCCTGTCTTCTCTTGCCATGGGCCACGCTGGTCAATGTTGCTTGGAGTTGAATTTAAGAACATGAAGAAGTTGTTTTTATAGTAAACAGCTACTATGTAGGAGCAATTCATTCCAATTTGAAATATAAGTGGGCTTAAATCCTGTTTTAACTCCAATGAGGCACTAAATGAATTGGTTTTATCTAAGTGGTGACTTCCCAATTAACTCATCTTCCCCCAACACTAGCTATGCTGTCTTGGGATGATGGGCATTAGATCCTGTTACAGAGCAAGGGAAAAGTCCTACTTACTTGGACGTAGGAGAGGCTGCTTTCCTAGAACCCAATGTGAGAAATGGTGTCTACGTTGTGCCCTCCAGATGTGTTGGATTACCATTTTCACTACCCATATATTGGTTGGGAATGTTGGGAATTGTAATACAACACCTCCAGAGGTGCCATGTTGCAAAGGTTTGTCTTAACAAAATAAATGTACAGTATTTTAATAGAAGACAATCTTTCTGAAGCTTGCGCCATATTGCATTTTACATCATGTTTCTATGATTCCAGCTTCCTTTATAAATCAGAGTCTCGGGGGGAAACAACTGCATCAAAATAATATCTCGTTAGAACTTTCCCTAAAAAACAACTCAGAAAAAACTATGTTGCAGCATTATGGGGAAAGTGCAATTCTAAATATAAGTGACAGTGGACTTCATCTGAAGCATATAGGTTGACACAACTCAATGTCAAAAATGGCAATTGGCTTCAATCAACTGTGTTCTGAGAACCCAGATTATTTTCTTCCAGTTAATATAGTGCAAAATGATGCGCTAAAGTGACTGGAAGCAAAGGATTTTCTTCCTCTCTGAGAAGAGGGTCAGTGACATTATTGTCACTCTATTTTCAGCAATTCTTGACATTTAAAAGATTACAAAAAGCCACCCATACTATATTCTTAGAGGGAAGAAAATGAATATACCCATGACTTGGTGGATTTCTCCATTAAGAGTAAATAAATAGCTGTCTTTTTTCTATTGGTGAATACACATATTTACACCTGTTCTACCACAGAACCAAAACTGAACAGTTCAAGAATTGTATGGAGAATGGGATTCTGGACCTGCAAGATGTGGAAACTGGGCGGGGGACATTGGGAGTGTCTGTCTGCCCTCTTTTTCTACAATCTTTTATCTTTAAAGCCAGTGGTTCTCAATCTGTGGGTCCCCAGGTGTTTTGGCTTACAACTCCCTCAATCCCAGCCAGTGTAATAGCTATTAGGATTTCTGGGAGTTGAAGGCCAAAACATCTGGGTACCGACAGCCTGAGAACCACTGTTCTAAGCAAAAAATTGAGATTACACTATGGATGTAGAACTTGGAGTTTTTTTGTGGACCACACCACTGAGCATTTCTCCAGTCATGATGATTTCTAGTTGTGATGGTTAGAAAATTCTGAGAATTATAGTTCAAAGTGTAATTTTTCCAAACTCTGTGGGAAAGATACCTCATGTACATGCATGGTACAGAGACTGGGCATATATATACTTAGTACTTCCTGCTGCTTTTACTACATTTTTAACTGATAAACAACGATTAACAAAACTCTTTTAACCCCAGATTTCACAGTTGCTTCATTTAAACACTGAATATAAAATAGCTGACCATTCACTTTGTCACTACAATCAAGTGACTTCACCGACGGCAGTATTGATCTATGATTCTATGATTTTACGATTCTAGGTAGCCCACTACTGTTTTTTGAGAATTCCCCCATTTTGTCACCATCACTAAGAAGACGTTGGGTTTTAGATTGCGATTCAACTCTTTGGAGTCTCAATATAGATTTTCTAGGTCTGCTGCACCCTTAAGATAAAATGAGTCCGAACATCAGATTCTTAGCAATAATGGTCTGTATTGACACGATGAGGTGATTCTATGCAACGGCACTCAGACAGCTTCTTCTGGATTGCTTGAAGACACAGAGACAATGTCACTAAAGCTTGACAGCAAGACAAGAAGCCAGTGATAAACAAGGGTATAGGAAGGGAAAGGCAGAAATGTTTTTAACATCTTAGTCCAGGTGTGGACAATAACAGTGTCTGAACAATGGTCTTTTCTTTTAAGAAATTAAAGTGACTGAGCCTAATAAGACTCGCAAGAAAATGGGTTTGGCTTTTCAAGTCATTTGCAGTCCTTATCATAAAGTGGTACAACATTGAGCTATCACATAGAATTTGGCACAGTTGGCAGTCCCTTGTCGACGGACAGGACTGAGCTATCACAGCATTCTCCCTGAAGTGGAGAGTCCTTTTTTCCCTCCAAAAGAAGTTTTTTGGAGGAGCTACTGAAGAAACAGGAAAGTTTTGAGATATCTGAGCTTGCAAGGAGTGTAAGAAGGACTTCCATTTTCACTGCAGCTTGTCTTCCCCCAGCTCCAAACCCAAACATTTCAAAGCCATACTTGTAGAAAGATCCCACCAGCAGATCTGTGTGGTATACATACATGTGCAAAATTGTGCAGAACTGTAAATGAGGAACACACATGTGGAACTTCTTCAACCTAAGGCAATAATGCTACATAATAACAAAAATGGGGAATAAGACTGTATGAATAGTATACAAAGCACCCTTAGCTGTTACTACTGCCAATAATTTTCCCTTTTTGATTCACAATGCTAACTGCTACAGGTCGTACAGTGACTACTTTCTGCTTGAAAAGTCACCAGCAGTGGAAATTGCAGAGTCACCAGACTGTAGATGTCTATTTTATAATATCATGCAATAGGGGTTGGGGAAGTTGCTTTGGGGTCAATGGAAACTTTTCCACTTAAGAATGTAATCATAACAAAAGATGGGAATGGCAGTGCCTTGTAAAGAAAAGAAAAAAAAGACAAATGCAAAGCCATGCTAGTACAGCTTGGATTTTTTTCCAGATTCAATTACAATGTTTCAGGACCAATTACAGTGCCTCTGTCAGATCAACTTCACTCTCAAAGGATCTCTATTAAAGCATCCTCCCTCCCCTCCCCCCAATAAACAGCGAAATAAAAATAAAACAGGGAAGGAGGGAGGGAGAGAAAATGAAGGGAAAAAAGAATTAATGAATGAAAGAAAAGATGGACAGAGAGATCTGGGGATATCGTTATGTTGCTTTCAACTGTCAGTCGCATGCAGTAAGTGTGCCTTTGTGAGGTCTTTTCTCAGAGCAGCCCTGACTGGCAAGTTTATACCTCCCTTTCTGACGATCAGCAAGCCGAAGAGAAGTTATCTGCTTTTCTTCTCGTAATAACTGATGCACGCACTATTTCTGAAATGAAGTCCCTTGGCCACTGAACTTCTTCCACTGCTGCATTTCATCCACCTTGCATACGCTGCATGTGCTTTTAATGTTTACTACTCAAGAGGAGGTCTCAGAAATTATACCACCGCATTGTTAGATTCAACTGTTTTGTTGTTTTGGGAGGAGGTCATTGCATATTCAGCTTGACTTGTTCCATTCTCTTCTTTTCTCAGTGGTTTCCTTCGTTGAGGCCCAGTCAGTCATAGGATGTTTTGAAAAGAGAGAGAAAAAAGGAAGGACAAGAGGACAGAAGAGCAGAATCATTAGTACAATATAACATTTCAAAAGCTTTCTGGGCAAACAATTCGAAAAAGATATTAAGTCTAGTCATGTGAGACTCTGGGGGTTGGTGCTCATCTCCATTTCTAAGCCGAAGAACCGGTGTCGTCCGGAGACACCTCCAAGGACATGTGTCTGGCATGACTACATGGAGTGCTGTTACCTTCCTGCCAGAGCAGCACCTATTGATCTACTCACATTTACATGTTTTCGAACTGCTAGGTTAGCAGAAGCTGGAGCTGACAGCAGGAGCTCACTTCGCTCCCCGGATTTGAACCCCCGACCTTTCGGTCAGCAAATTCAGCAGCTCATCTGTTTAATCCACTGCACCACCAAGGGCTCCTATATAGGGAGATATATATATATATACACACACACACACACACACACCCTCTTTTGTGCAATTGGATTTTTGTGCAATTCTAATAGATCTGAAAGTGTGTGTTTCTCTGTGCAGCTAAACTTTGCTTAAAGGTTGAACTCTAACAAAAGGGATTGTAAAAGAAAATTACATCCACAAAATCAAGAAATGGTTTATGTAGTTCACAGCAACCCATTTCCATTTATTTTAATAACAAAGAAAGAAAGATGAATCTTAAAACAGCATTTAAAGGAAAAAGCTGCATTAATTAGATCTTCACAAGCTCCACTTCCCCGCTGAATTCCTTTTCTGAAAGCATTTACTTATTTAATAATTGAATACCAAAGGATCATGCATTCCCTGTGAGTGGATGGGCACATTCAAACTAGGAATATGTTGTATATCAGTTTATCTACCATGGCCTCCCTTGCAGACATTTGTTTCAGTGTGTATACTGAAGGTGCATTTACATTCGAGAATTAATGCAGTTTGACACTACTTGGCTCAATGCTGTGGAATAATGAAAGGTATATTCCCCTTCAGACTCTCCCTTTACTGTGCCGTTAAGCATCAAAAAGTCCAACCTATAGATCATTTGCAGTATACAGTATCTTGTGTAGTTTGAAATTTTGTCTTTTGAGTTCCTATCAAGGAAGATTCTACCCTCTTTGAGATCCCTCAGAAGCAGGTACTTTGCTTCTATCACAGTGTAATTTGGTCCTATCCTGGCATTTAAATCTCCCATTATTAGGATGGATACCCTAGGATATCTAGTCATTTGGGGTAATATATGTTCTTCTAATTTTAGCCACGTATCCTCTAATTCCTTTTTAATCTTGGATGGGTGGTGGAGGAGGTAGACTGTTATAATTGCTATCGTTGTTTGCTTTATCTTTTAACAGCATTACTTGTGCTTTTTGTTTCAGGCTGTCTAAGCATATGAGGAAAGTTGTAGTTTTACATGATTTTTAGTCTTCTCTGCCAAAGAATGGTGGTGCCTCACCAAACTACAGTTCTTGGGATTCCATAGCACTGAGCCATGGCAGTTAAAGTGGCATCAAACTGCATTAATTTTAAAGTGTAGAGGCACCCTGGGAGTTCTCTGTTAAGATCAACATAAATACAAAATACAGAGCTCTTCCAAACCACACAAATGAACAGACAAATATGCCAGGACTTGATCAAGCCATTGACCTCACTTCACACTCTGATTTTAAAGTCAGTTTATGAGACTGGGGTTACAGATCGGCACAAAAAATTCAAAAATCCAAATACTTTAAGGCTATGTTCAGGATTTAAAATGACTCTGGAACATCCTCATACCAGGGATCCAGTAGATGCCCACATAGGTACAAATTAAACATATTCATACAAATTATTTGTACTGCTTTCCTTGTATTATAGTAAGTATTTATGATTTATCATTTTAGATGTTCACAATTTATAGTTTTAACTTTGTATTTTTACATACATTACTTGACCTGAGTCCATATGAAGAAGGGTGTGGTATAAATCAAACACATAACAGACAACAACAATAATGCTAAGAATAATCTCATTTTTATATGATTAGGACTAGCTGAATTTAGAAGGATTGAATTCTGATAGATACCATAACAATAATATGCTTTGGTGTTTTGAAAAATGTACCCTAAGTACATTATAAATGATCAAATCCCACTGTTATATATTCAGGAAATAATCCATTTTCACAAAACCTTGTTAGTATTTCCTGGCAAATGGGGAATTGTGGGTTGTTAATGTTAGTTTGATGTTTAGTGAATCGAAACAGTACTGGAGAAGGCTAATTATAAAGCATGCTGAGTCCTAGCTTTCATTGCTCATTAAGAATATGAACCAAACATATTTTCTAATTAAAAGAATTCTGTATATCCTATTTTGCTCTTATATCTTTTAAACTATTCAAATATCTGAATATTGGAAAAGTATGCATTTTAAAGAAAGCACATAAAGTTATACACAAATTGGATGATTAGCGAAACATTAGCTAACCATTGGAATAGTTGCAACTTTCTTTTATCTAATTCTAAAATACAGAATCAGTGATATGGCTCTTTTCTCTTCTCCTTTCTATCTTCCTTTTTTACTTTTAGCATTCTTTCTTTTCATCAATCTGCTTTACTACCCACTCCAGTATGTACGTACGTACATATAAATATATATATACTTAAATTGTTGTTGTTTAATTATTAGTACAGGTGAGTGTTAAGAACACTTTATATTCATCATACTCACTCCATGGCTGGATAAATGGATAATTCTTTAAAAGCCATTTCATCTGTCCACTATGAAATTTTCTACATGGAGTTATTTTTGCTAAAAAGTACATCACTGCCCAAACTCTTTGTACAAATTGTTTTCAGATGAAAAGAAAATTCAGTTGCTAGATAAATGTAACTTTATGGTGCCCAGCAAAGGCATGAAATAGGACTTCGGCATCCATAATCTCTCCATCACTCATGTATGAATTTTCATGTATCCTAAAATCAAAGAACATAATTCAGAAAGTATTTCAATTACATTTCTCCTGATCTTTTTAAAGATTCAATACTGCCAACACAGAATTATTGGAGAGAGAGTCCACCAAAGACACTGAAAGCAGCAGAATGGAAAATATTTGCAACTGTATTTACTGGATATTTGTTGCTTTCCCTGTTTTGTATTCCATTTTCTCCTTGCATTGAAATTTGACAGTAATATACACTTATACAGAATGATGTTGCCCAACATACAGAAATTGACTCATCACAATGGGAGACTTCAGTCATTTAAACTATTTTTGTTGCTTTTTGTAATGCTGGAAAAAATGTGGTGGTGTGTGTGTGTCGACCCTATGGGGAAGATATTTATGCATAACCCTACAAGGGAGATGTGAGAACCACCATTTGGGCTGTTCCTAATAGTATGGTACACACACAAATAAGCAAGGGATCAATTCCAAGATCCTTGCTGCTCTTTCCTTGCTCGTCTGGAGGGCAGAGTAGCCAAAGGGAAGACTCACATATTAGGGTGCAGGCTGCTTACCAGCCCCCCACCACGCTAAATCCGACTGGGAGACTGGCTGTGTGGAGTCATATACCTCTCTCCACTGAGAAAGGGGTTTGTCTCCTAGCTCTGCCAAGCATGCAACCAGACATCTATCACTCTCTCACCAAGCAACAAAGTTATGGACCAAAAAGGGTAAAGTACATGTTTTATTTCTGTTTGTTTTTCACCTTTTCTCAACAGGTGGGTAAGCTGAGTCAACAGTGTTGGGATGGTGACAGTGCTTAACTTGATATATAGCAACGCTTTGGGACCTAGCTGCCTATCTTCCCCAGGATAAATGTTGAGCGAAATTTGCAGGTTTTCCTTTGTGGATATGATTATCTGACAATTTTATCAATTTGTTCTTTTTAATTCATATTTTTTTCCATTTTCAGCCTGGTTCTGATCCCCAACCCCAGTACCTATTGCATGTGCTTATCTGGGGTTCATGTGTGTGTTTAACTACTGTACTGTAGGTTTGGGCAGGCTTCAATCTTTTATGAACTACCTGAGGCTTTACCAGAAAACTAATGTTCATTCACTTACAAAACTCACACACTTAAGTGATGACCTTTCAAGTGCCAGAACTGAACTGAACTTTTCTACAGAAAAAAAGGACACGAAAACCTTCTCCCAACCCCAGCTTACTTTGTATTATCTTTGTGCCTCGACTCCAGATTTATCAGTAAATCACAACTTACTTATTGCAAACTCTTGTTTTACTGAAAATGAGGGATGAGGCCCTCCAGATGTAGTGGAACTGAAGATCTCAGTATTCAGTATCTGCTGGAGCACTTTCATTTATGCATCTCATTCTTTACCTGCTCAATTGAAAGGCCTCACTTCTCTTGAATAATTTATCTTGTGCTAAAGGATGCTCAGTAGAGCTGGGATAAGAAATATATGGCCCTCCAGATCCTCAGGTAACATAGACACAACTTAGACAGTGGTGAGGAATATTGGGAGCTGCAGTCCAATCACATATGGAAAACTGTACAGTGTTCATTATTACAGTGATGCAAGGGTGAGCAAAAGATAAACTAAGATTTCCATCTGTTCAAAAATGGTAAAGGAGTCCTTTAAAAATGATGGTGTACTTTGACAATTTTAGCTCCTTGTTGTGTGTGCCATGAGATGAAAAAGGATAAAAACCACTGGTCTATATCAGTCCTCCAACTGGTTTCAAGACACGTTTACTTTCAGCTGGCCCTTTGGTGCCCTGACCTCAAACAACCCTTCACTGTTTACGTGACAGACTGGATTTACAGGAGGCAAGCACACACACTTTAAAAAAATGATAACAAAGCCCTTCAGATCTCTTTATGGTCTTTTCAGTTCAGAGTAAGGGACTCAAGGGGTGTACATTCCAAGTCTTCTGAGAGAGGAAAAGAGAACATTTTAGTGTAATGCCCTGTAACAATCTCAGTTTAAATTAATTAAAAGACATCCACTGCATTTTCTCTGAATTCAGAGGAGTTTGCTGCAGGGCCCAAAGATCCACTTTCCGAGGCTGAAGATTCTTTCTGAAGAGAAATGCAATATATCCCAAATCTACAAAACAGCAATACTCCTTTTGGACAAACTAAAAATACATTGTGCAAGTCCCAAAAGGGTACCCCCCATTTTTTGAATATTGTATTTTGTTGCTTGGCTAATACAGCTACCTCTGTATTTTGCTGCCTGGAAATAAATCTGGGTGATCACGGTTATCCAGAGCTTCCCAATATGATCTATTCAGTATCTAGAGATGGGGAACTGCTCTTTAGGCATGTACTCTTGGATATATTGACCAGAACTTGGAAAAAAAAGTTGCTTTTCAAAACCACCCCCTCCCAAAAAAACCCTCCAAAGGCACAATAGATGTTGGTCTAGGGTAGTGGTTCTCAACCTGGAGTCCCCAGATGTTTTTGGCCTTCAATTTCCAGAAATCCTAACAGCTGGTAAACTGGCGGGGATTTCTGGGATTTGTAGGCCAAAACACCTGGGGACCCCAGGTTGAGAATCACTGGTCTTGGGCATCCTGAGAGCTGCAATCCAAGTGTCAATTTCTCAATCAGAACTTGGGACTATTCATGTTAAAAAGCTCTGGTACTGACTAAGGATGCATCAACATTGTAGAATTAATGCAGTTTGACACCACTTTAATTGCCATAGCTCAATGCAATGGAATCATAGGAGTTGTAGTTTTACATGATCTTTAGCCTCTTTTGCAAAAAAGGACTGGTGCTTCACCAAATTACATCTTCCATGATTCTATAGCATTGAGTCATGCCAGTTAAAGTGAGGTCAAACTGCATTAATTCTACAGTGTAGATGCATCCTAGGTTAACACCCCAAATGAACTTTCCAAATATGACTGCCATGAGAAATGTGAAGCAGCTCTTTGATCACATGCAAATGCCAACTCTGTTTGGAACACTGGAAACTGTTTTACTGAGAAAACTCTGGAACCTTCTTGGTGCAGAGTAGGCCCCGCACTTTTATGGATTAAAGTTTTGTAAATTTGTTTATTTTTTCCTGTTTGCTCCTCTGTTGCAACTCCATTTTTAATAAAGTCTGTAAGCCTTGCAAGTCTGAGGGAGACTACAAATATCTGACAAAGACTTGTACATCACAACTAAATCTATAGGGCAGAAGCAGAGACCTGCCCATGCCTGTTAACCGGGTTGTCAATGCTGCTACGTCACGGCCTCTTCTGTGCAGGGGAGTGTTTGACTGGCGGCAACTACATTGCCTTTGCCTAGACATCTTCAATTGCCCCGTTTTTCCTCCTCCTGGGTAAAACTGGATAGAAAGATCTCCATGAAGAAGGCAGCAGAGGGCCAGGGTGCAGTGGTGGCAGCTGGACTAAGGTGTCTCCCTGCAAAGAGGAGGTCTCGGCAGAGTGGAGGCAGCCTCCATTGCCCAGTTAATAGGTGAAGGCATGTTGGAGCGACAAGGGGAATGTGTCACATCTAATCCTTGAGGAAGTGGAGGATCCACTATATTGCCCACCTTGCTGTCTCAAATTGTTTCCTTTTTGAGCTAACAGAACAGATCTAGTGGTAGTATTGGTGTCCCTTGGACTGATCAAGCTGGAAATTGCAAAACACATGCCACGCTCACCTGCAGCAGAGCTTGGAGAGTCATGGGATACAACTGGCAATGGGGCTTTGGTGGGGGTGGCAACAAGAGTTTAAACAAGCATTAGAGTGCAACCCCCTTATCTGCAGACTTGATATCCACTTACCCAAGCTCCAAAAAATATTCCCTCCCGGGAGTGTTTGTCGGGTTCTCTACGTTCTCCACTGCTATTTTACGACATGCTTCCAGCTCAATTATAGTCAAAATATAGGTTTCACTATTATCCACGGTTTCAGGTATCCATGGGGGGTCTTGGAAGGTATCCCCCGCAGATACAGGGGGCGTACTGTACATTTAAAAACCAATGCAACAAGATAAAGTTATTTTACTGCTGTAATGAGTAACAGTTTCACGGCTTTCTGTTATCAAATCTAACGTTTTCTCCCCCTCAAACATGAAAGAGAAGTAATGGGAAACAAGGTACACATATATCATCATCATATTGTGTTACAACAATGATTCAAGATTGTGCAACCCCTATGACTGCCATGGATATGCCTCATCCTTCAAAACTGATATTTAATATTTTCTATTTGTATCTGGGGATTGAAATGAGTCTGTGTTTAATTAAGTACTGAAATAACTGTCATAGACATGACTGGTGTTAGATTTGTTGGGCCACTGTAATCTCTATAGTAGGGATGGGCAAAACCCAGGGATCTCTGGGCCAATTTTGGATCTCTAGGATCTACTGCCAAACATATTAACCTCTCAAAACAAACAAAAAAGAAATGGGCATAATTTCACTTCTCAGTTTTGGGGTGAATACTTTTCCCCAGTTTGGAATGGGAGGAGGGCTGCACCTTTATAACACCCCACCCCTCCTCATACGGTTGGGCTAAAATAATGAGCTCTGTTACATTACTTTCAAACTTTACAGGGATTTGTAAGCTTTATGTTGCTGCTAACATAGCTCTGATTTAAATGGAGACAATGGACAGTTCTATTTTATGACCTGCTGAAAGGAATCAAAAGTGTATGTTGATATGTATGGATCTCAGCAATCATTTCTTAAGTTGTATCTGTTTTCTAAGTTGTTCTGTCTATCATCACTGGTGATCATAGCATTTTATAGTGTATTACGGTATATAATAGATTTATGCCCTGATGTGCTCACAAATGAAGAGGAAGGTATGCTTTGCATATTGAATGTCTCATGTTTGATTCCTGCTGCTTTACATTACTCTTCCTTTGCCAAATCTTGCCACAGACATCACACTCTGCATCCTGGAAAGTATCCTCCTGCCTGTGAGGAAGGCTGTGACAATCGGAAGCAGGACCCCTGTCACAATTCCTTGCCACATCCTTGCTTGTTGAAGGAAAAGGGCTGGAAATGTCACCCTCCACCACCCTGATCACCAGCTGAACAAATCTCCATTGCACAATGTGGCTCCTGGCTGTTAGGATAGGCTTGGGGAGTCATAAATGAAGATGTTTTCTTATGCAACTAAATAGGTGATGCAGGATATTGGCAGATCATCACCAATTCTCCTCCTCTGCCAAATGATTAGAATGGTCCTATTGTTATCATACTGGGGAACAGTGGTGGAGCATGTGCCTTACATCAAAAACTCCTCGGTTCCATCTATCACTATCGGCAGGACAGAGGTTAGATGGCCATCTCTTAGGAGTGCTTCTGTTGTGCATTCCTGCATGGCAAGGGTTGTACTGGATGTCCCTTGCAGTCCCATTTTGCTTTATTATTCCCATAAGTAATGAATATTCAGTTGCAAACAACTTTACATCATGAACTATGGCTCTATAGTTTTCTTTAAAGGATGCTGGGTTGTCCTCAACTATCAGATACAGCTAAAACCTACCATTTGATCCAAGGACATGCATGCAAAAGAATGGATGGTTCTTTCCTCTCTGTGCCAAGAAATGCTCAAAGATGCTCTGCAGCCTAGCAAAAAGTTGCACTGATGAGTGATGGGTCCCTGATGAGGGACCATTAATGCCCACATTCTCCTGCTGACTCAGCAACAGTGCTCTTTGTCAGCAAATCCTTTGATCCACTACAAAACAGCAGGGTGAAGAAGTCGCTTCCCCAGGTAGAGCGGGCTGCTGAGAAAGTCACCCTTGGTGGTGTTATTCTGGTTCTCTCCATTCTTAATGGCTCTTTCCCCCTGCTAAGATGAAATTAATTTGGAGCATGTCCCATCAGTTCGACTAATCACTTGGAGGATTAAGTGGCAGAAGGTTTCGGAAGAACAGCACTTGCTATTCTTTTATATCTCTGGAGACAGCTACTGTCTCTTCACTTTACATAACAAGAGATGGGCTTGTGTTCCCTTTGCTTTTATATAAGCATCTTATCAAAATCAAATTTCCACGGAGCCACCAATTTTTAAAAAGAGAGAGTTACATAATGCAGTCTCTCGTCCCCTTGCCCCATATGTTACTTTAACTATAGCACTTAGTCCTTGCCAGACTTTCCCCTTAAATTCTTTCATCTTGTTTTCTCATCTAAGAACTTAACATTGTAAAAAAAAATTCAGAAAACATAATAAGATGTAACAAGATCAGTGGGTTTAATAGGTAACAAAAAGCCAATACTGCAGGCTGGTATCATTGTATTTAAGATAGTGCTGTTTAGAATATGAGGGATTTAAGGTCTGTTGCTTTAAGTTCTAGACAGCAACTTTTCAAAGTTTTATTCTATGATGTATAAGGTATGAAGTTATTGATGCTATGCTCAAGCTGTTTGGTTAATGATAAGCAAGTCTACTCTTTTGGCATATGTTTGTCCAATTTCTATAGAAGAGGCTTGAGTTGGTTCTAAGCATGCAGAGAAGCAGTTTGGATCGCATGTCCCTTCAACACTGAATAAGTTAGCTAAAAGTGGGTGTCAGTTTGGGTATCGAATGTTACGAACACATAACCATATTGGCTGGAGTTCAATATGTGGAGAGAGTTGTGGACAACTGAATTAAACACCGTGTTGCTGTTTTCAATCTTTCTACACTAAAAGTTTAAACTTTTAATATGCCTGCATTTATAAGAAAATGCATTTTGATGGAAACTTGCCCTTTTCCCTAAACAAACACAGGGGGCAGGGGGAATCATGTTTAGTGGGATTGAACCCACGGTAAGTAAACAAAAGAGGTATACTCTACTTAAAAGATACTTAGCAACTCTGTTGAAATCAGTGTGTGCATTAAAGCTATTTAGAAGCTCAATTCTCAATAGCCCTTCACATTTTTGAAGACAGATATCACCATGGTTCTTGATCTCTTCTTCAGGCTTACAATACCACTTTCAACTCTTTCTCATAGGGCTGGGTCCTCAGACCTCTACCAATTTTGTCAATTCCTTTGGATTTAGGCTTGTTTGTGAACATTTTTGTGAACCACAGTGACCAGAAATAGTGAGGTCTGGCAGGAAATGCCCTTATGGTAAGGGTCAGGGACATATGGCTCTTTAATGCTGACTACAGTTCCCATCAAATCTTGCCACCATCATGATCATAACTGCTCTTCACCTACCCTGTTTCCTCGAAAATAAGACATCCCCTGAAAATAAGACCTAGTAGAGGTTTTGCTGAATTGCTAAATATAAGGCCTCCCCTGAAAGTAAGGCCTAGCAAAGTTTGTGTTTGGAAGCATGCCTGCCAAGCAGAACACCAGAGCATGCAGGATTGGTAAATGTATGTACCATAGATTGTTGTACATGGAAATAATGATAGTAACAAGAAATTCTTAATAGGATTCACAGTTTGTTTGGTTATGCTGGTTTGTGATGACAACTACTGTACAGTATATAATAAATGTTCATTTTTTTTGTTCAACAATAAATGTGAATGCTTCTTCATGGAAAAATAAGACATCCCCTGAAAGTAAGACCTAGTGCATCTTTGGGAGCAAAAATTAATATAAGACACTGTCTTATTTTCGGGGAAACACGGTAGGAGAGAGCCTCAAGGCTCTGTCCTGGCTTGCTAATTTCCCACATTTTCATAAATGATTTAGATGATGGGATAGAAGGATGCTTATCAAATTTGCAGATGATAGCAAATTAGGAGAGGTAGCTAATACCCTACAGGACAGGATCTGGCTCCAAAATGATCTTGACAGATTAGAGATATGGCCCCAAACAAACTAACAAAATGAATTTCAGCAGGGATAGATGTAAGATGCAATATCTAGACAGGAAAAATGAAATGCACTAATGGAGGATGAGTGACACCTGGCCTGAATCCCAACTCGGGAGAAAGGCAGGATATAAATTCAATCAATCAATCAAATGAAAAGTAATACATATGAAACAAATCTCTA
Source organism: Anolis carolinensis (assembly GCF_035594765.1). Taxonomy (NCBI): domain Eukaryota; kingdom Metazoa; phylum Chordata; class Lepidosauria; order Squamata; family Anolidae; genus Anolis; species Anolis carolinensis. The sequence continues at coordinate 342,186,773 of NC_085841.1, forward strand.
GGTCTTAGTAAACCACATGCTAAACAGTGTTTATGGTGTGATACAGAAGCCAAAAAAGCAATTGTAACTCTAGGCTGAATCCACAGAAGTACATTGTGCAGAACAAGGAAAGCAGTAATGCTAGTGTATTCTGCTTTGGTCTGATCTCACTTGAAATACTGTCTCCAGTTTTGGAAAATACAATCAAGAAGGATGCTGAGAAGTTTGGATGTGTCCAGAGAAGGCAACCTAGATAAGCAAAGGCCATCTTTTGAGGAATGACTTAGGGAGCTGGGTATATTTAACTTTGTGAAGAAAAGGCTGAGAGGTGAAATGATAGCCAATACCATCTTTGTATATTTGAAAGGACATCATGTAGAAGATGGAACAAACTTGATTTTTGCTACTTCAGAGGCTAGAAAATGAACTGAGTCAGATTACAAAAAGATTTTTTTTTAATTAAAAGAGCTGCCTGATAGTCAAATGGGTGTGATGAATTCTCTTTCTTTGGAAATTCAAACTGAATTAGGATTACCGTCTTTCAAGAGTTCTTTAACTATATATAGTCTTACATGGCAGGTTGACTAGATGGCCCTTGCAGTCCCTTTCAATTCTATAATAATAGGATTATAGAAATATTCTGCTTCTGTTCCAACTAGCTGGAAGATAGAACATAGATCTGGTAGTGGTGGTGACAATGTACCATTGTTTCAGTCATAATTCATTTCATATTTCTCTCCAAAATTAAAACAGGTGCAAACAACCCCTACAGTTCACCTACTATTTAGTCAGAAAACAGGATACATCTACAAGAATTATCATTGGATAGAGGAATATACCACTGTGTTTCATGAACAAGAAAGCAAAACAATTTAAGTGGCGCTTCATTTATTAACATCCCACAGCCAGCCTCCATTGCATGGAGTAGCACTTCAGAGCACTAAGTGAGATTTCAAAAGTCCCAATTTCATGCAAGAAAGGAGTTTTACACATTCTATGTTGCAGACATCTTCTGCCATATCTTTAAGCTTTTTCCAACAGTAGTAAAAACTCTCGGCTCACTCTGAATGGAAGGCTGTCTATCTTCATGACACACAGTTGGTATCCTGTTTTTCGTTTTGTTTAAGCCAACTTGGCCCTGCTTTGAGCAAAGTCAGGGGATACTCCGGAGATTGCTGAAAATTCCAGAATATCCATAGATTTAGATAGTCTGTACAACTAGATTGGCTGTGATTTGATCCAATGTATTGTCCAGGCTTGACTAAGAGGAGGGACCATAGTCATGTTGCCACCACTAGTGCTCCTAGTCAGTCACAGAGCTCCATGTGAGCTTCTGGCCATTAAGATACCTTTGTTGACATCAACACGGGCCGCACAACTAGCATGAAGGAGGATGCTCTCCCTTCTTCTTCCTTGTCACATGAGTGTCTGCTCCTCCTAATAATACAGTAATACCAACTTTTAAGATGCTAGCTCAGAAAATTATTTTTCAAAACTGACACTGGATTGAGTGTCAGTTTTGAAAAATAAGTTTATGATATTGATAAAATTATGATACCAAAGGGCCACCACCTTCTTGCACCACTTGGGAACACTCACATAGACACTTATCTGGTCACTGGTATAAACTTCTGACAATCTTTATTAAACTATTTAAAAGGTATTAATGTACATTCACACCAGTTTCAAGGCTTTTAAACTGTATCCCGTGACTCACTGTGCTGGTGGTCTGCCTTATAAAATGAGTCCAAAATGTAGTTATTTTAACTGTCAGCTTTCTAAAGTATCTACCTACCTACCTACCATATCTAGATTCTACTAGTACTAAGAATGGAAAATAGTAAACAACAATTAGCAATCAGCATGCAAAATTTACATTTGGGAAATTATCTTTATTAGGCCAACCACATGGGCACAAAAATGTGCAATCTCTTCAGATTTCAATTTCTCTTAAGTAGACATGATATTTTTAAAATGCAAGCAGAGGCGAAAAAAGGCATGTTCTTAAACTTATGTTGTCTGCATGATGTCTTAAGATGTAAGCGAGGATGAGGAGTTTGCAGGAAAAATAATAATCTGAAAATGATAATTTAAAAACTATTTTAGCAGTATGCTTCCAAGATCCAGTGATGCAGTATACTGCCAAATTTTAAGTGTGCTCTGGGTAGGTCTGGAAGTGACACTCAGCTTCCAGCATGTTCATTCTTATCTTAATGGAACATTTTAAAAACCACAATTACTTTTTACTGTTTGGGGTGAAAAGGTCCTGAAACTGTAAAAATGATGAGTTTTCTTGAGATCCTATTTTGCTCCAAACTGTTACTGGACTTTCAGAAAGCAAGTTTAGCAATATATGCCTGCATCTCCTGGGTTAATTTTGATGTTGTTGAATAAACCTCCACATCTGTAATCCTTTTAGTGGCTCACACATACAGATTTTCCATATGCATGTATTCCTCCACAATGCCCTAACTTATATCTTTGCTCCTTCAACAGCCTTGGAAGCCATGCTCTGCATAATCATTCTGCTCTTTGTAGGGAGCATGCAGGATCACAGAAGTTGGTTTGTCCATAGATAGCAGTGTCCGTAAAAACAATTATCAGTATGCAAAGGGATTTTGTAGCACCTTAGGAGTCTAATTCAGAAAATGAAGCCTTTGTAGTCTAACAGCCCATCTGTACAGGCCATCTAGAGAGGCAATATCCCAAAGTGGCCCCAGGGACACCTACACTGCCTGTCTCCACCCTGCAACAGCCCCGGTGGATGGCCACCCTTTCCTGTGCCATTTTTTTGATCATCACAGCAGTGGCCAGAGAGCTCCAAAGTCAGCAAAAGCACAATTTGGAGGGCGGAAAAGAAGGGGGTAGCCCCTTCCACAGCACTTTGGAGCTCTGTGATTGCTGCTAGGCTACAAAAAACAATGAGAAAAGGGGAGGGGGGAGCAAGAGGAAAGATGTCGCTTTTGGCCATAATGAGCAGATAACCATATGAATGGTGGAAGGAGCTATTGGCATGCAATGTGATTCTGAAATCAGGAAAAAGATGTGATAAACTGTACAAAAGGGTTCACATGAGGGTGGGTGCTAACTAGTTCCGTAATAAATGTAGTGTGCCAGAAAACCATAGTCTCTTTTCGATCCACCATCAATTAATTGACGTTTGTGGATATATTCCAATTCCACTGTTTCTCTTTCCAATCTTCCGAATAGTATACTAAAGTAGAAGTGTCTGAGGGATTTATGAATCATTAAGAAAGGAAAGCAGAATAGGATATTGGAAAAGAATCAGTAAAACCACTGGACTGGCTTTGTATGCAGTACTTAAGTTGAAAAAACTTAGTTATCCTTTTTAGTGCTTTGTAAGATCTGCAACATTGCAGTATCTGAATGGTACTGCATCCACAGAACAATTATCTTGCAGCTCTGAATTCAATCTTACCTTTTTATGGCTTTGTAGCAAATGATGAAAACTAGAAAGAGGAACACTGGTGTGGTGCAGCATGCTGCAATTATTATAACTGGGCCTGGCCACCAGGACTCTGGAGCAGGACAAACAGGAACTGTGGGAGCTGTGAAAGAGTAGATGAAAAAAGAAATACACTCAGCTGAGTCTTACCAAATAAGACATTTATGATCTGATGAGCTTCAGTCACCCAAAATTGGTGTGGGAGATTACAAAGTTTATACCCAATCACATATCTCTCCCACACCCCTGAACAGGCATAAACTTTACTGTGCTTTCCCAGTAAATATCATAACACAGTGGCAGGCAATATTTTTTTCAGATGCACTAGCTGACATGATGTTGTCTTAAATAGTGAACTCTCTGGATCAGCAGATTCCAGATATGCGATTTCAAATGATTGTGCATCCCTTGTTGACTGGAAGCTTCCTATCGGCATGGAAATAGTCTATCGGACAGATGGCAAACTATTTAACCTCAGAAGATTGAAAATCAAAACCAAGGTCATAGCAATGTCTGTTAGAGAACTCCAATATATTGATGCCAATGTAATCTGTGTTTATTCAGAAAAAGACTTACAATCCACTCTAAACACTTTGCAGAAGCATACAAAAAGTTTGGCCTCTCACTGAACATCGAGAAAACCAAAGTGCTCTTTCAGTAGGCACCAGTCAATCCCTCTGCAATACCAGACATACATCTAATGGAGTAATGATAGAAAATTTTGACCATTTCTGCTACCTTGGCAGTCACCTTTCCACAAAAGTGAACATAGACAATACAACACCGTCTAAGCTCTGCAAGTGCAGCATTTTTTGAATGAAGCAGAGTGTTTGAGGATCAAGACATTCATAAAGATATGAAGATGCTTGTTTATAAAGCTGTTGTCCTCCCAACTCTGTTATATGCCTGAGAAACATGGACCATCTACAGATGTCATACTCAGCTTCTGGAACGATTCCATCAGTGTTGCCTCTGAAAAATCTTGCAATCTCTTGGGAAGACAGGCGTGCTAGAAGAAGCAAAAACCACCAGCACTGAAGCAAGGACCCTCTGCCATCAGCTCTGCTGGACTGACCAAATTGTCCAAATGACTGATCACCTTTTCCCAAAGCAGTTACTATACTCGCAACTCAAGAATGGAAAACAGAATGTTGGTGGACATGAAAAGAGATTTCAAGATGGGCTTAAAGCCAATCTTAAAAATTGTGGCATAGACACCAAGAAATGGGAAGCTTTGGCCCTTGAGTGTTCTAACTGGAGGTCAGTTGTGACCAACAGTGCTGTGGAATATAAAGAGGTGAAAGGGAGAAATGTGTCAAGAGGAAGGTGTGTCAAGTCAACCCTGATAGGGACTGCCTCTCCTCTGGAAACTGATGTCTTCACTGCAAAAGAACATGCAGAACAAGAATAGGTCTCTAATCATCATCATCATCATCATCATCATCGTCATCGTCATCGTCATCTTTATTTATATCCTGCCAACATCTCCCAGAAGGACTTGGGGCAGCTCACAGAACATTCAAAGTGTGACATACAAAATACAACAAGTGCAAAACAAAACAAAGACAATAAACAGTCAATACGACATCATAAATTCACAGTCCCCCCTGGTAAAAACAATAAAATACAACAATTGCTGTAGATAAAACATCAGTATTTGACCTCAAAATTGTGAAGTGCTAATAAAGGTCCTCATATGTATTATTAAAGAGTCTAAATGTGATCGAAGACTTATGAGAAAAGCCAGGTCTTTAATTGTGTGTGGAAGGTTTAGAGGGTAGAGGTTAGCTTGAGCTTCCTCGGGAGGGCTTTCCAAAGCCGGGGACCACCGAGAAGGCCCTCTCTCTCATCCCCCACCAGCCGCACTTGAGATGGAAGTGGGACCAAGAGGAGGGCCTCTCTGGTAGATCTTAAAGTTCGTGCCGGTTCATAGAAAGAGATGCAGTCTCACAGATAGGTTGGACCTGAAGCGTCACCTATGGACCCACTGCTAAGACCCTACACTTGGAAGGCAAACATACTCGGCCACAAGGGATCACCTAAGGATATCATTAAATGGGGGCAATGTGAATGTAGACATATTGAAGCATGCATATTCATGTTGCTGCCATTTAAAAATAAAATAGGTCATGATTATCTGCATGCTCTTGTTTCCGCACAATATCTCAGAACAAAGGTCCCATCTATACTATCAGATAATACTGTTTGTATGGCAATGCAGATGGGGCCTGAATTTCCATGAATATGGTGGAGCCACAGTGCTGACTCCATGTTATCTACAATATATAGCAATGCTTCTCCAGGGTTTTATACAGGCGTCTTTCCAGGGTATGTATCGAGATGCTGGAGGCTAAAGTGAGGACCTTCTGCATGCCACATCTTCTAATCGTCTCTTCCTGGAGACACTAGGGACAGGTATAGACAATCCAGCATTTTCAGGTGTTTAGACCATACTGCAATTAGACTGAGTCAACATAAACTGGATTGTGGAATTAAAGTTTTACAGGATTACAAGATCTGTTGTGAAAAACATCAGTAAGGCAGTTAAGTTGTCTACCCTGACTGAAGATTGGTACCCTATTGCTGAGCTATAGGCTCCCCTCGAAACTGAGTCCATCAGGATGTAGGTTAAAAATTGAAATAATTAAAAATGCTTGGCAGTCACCATCTCTTGGTGTCTGCTTATCATTTGCTATTAACTGAGGAAATTATGTGCTTCTATGCTAGGCTTTTCAATTAAATTAAGGAAGATTTATTTAGCACATATGGTACAGTCTGTAATCATAGGGCTACTATAAAATAATAACCTTGGATGGAAAACAAGGAGCAAAGTTTTGAAAGGAGACTGAGATTGGCCCTTCTTTTACCATGTCCTTTTATTTCCTAAATGTTTCCTCCTATTGTGCATTGCAAATGGATAATGCATCCCACCAAGAACTAGCATGGTGTAATAGTTTAAGTGTCAGACTATGACTCTGAAGAATCCTTGCTTCGTCATGGAAACCCCCTGAAAAACCAGGGTTTTTTGTTCAACCTTATCATCAGAATCAAGGTGGTATAAACAGGACTACTGAAACAAGCCTATCCTATCTAACATAGCTTGCTAGACAGAAAATGTCTTGTTTGAGAAACACCTACTGACTTTCATAACTAAGTAACGATCTGAATGCGGGCCTTCCAAATTCAATTAAAACACATAGGGAATTACTTAGGAAAAACCCTATATTGTTCAAAGGGTAAGTGTATGCAGAATTTTTAAAACCACAATGATGGTTCCCAGTTTTGACACAGTTTTAAAGATAGATGTAATTTATGGAGGATGACATTATCATTTCCTGTAAGAAACGGAAGCTATAGTAACTCCAGGGTCAGAGATTACGAGCCTTTATATATTTGTTGCTCAGAAACAACACTGGAAGGATGCAGTTGTTCTTATGTCTTGCCTGCCAATTTCCCAGAGGGATATGTTTGGCCATGGTTGGAAACAGAATGGCTGAGGAAATAAGGCCCTTTGGTCTTATCCAGAAGGACTTTTAATACTCTTTGAACTGTAGCCTGAGATTACAATCTTACACATTTATTTGGGATAAATCTCATTAAGCCTACTTGGGTTAAATTCTAGGTAGACATGGATGACACTGAACTACAAATCTCTCATGAAAATTAAAGAAAATGCAACTGATTTGGGCAGGTAATCTTATAATACTATGAGATCAGAAGTGCACTTTGTGGTTCTAAACACATTATTTCATACAACCTTTCCCAATCTTAGATTTTTAAAAAATATGTGAGATCATATATTTCTTTCATTTCAGACACCATGCAACAACTGTGCTATCTGAGGATGATATCATATATAATCCCAGCTATGTAGATGATATACCAATTTGGGGAAAGTAATTCCAAGTAGTTTGGTCGGGTTCTACCCTTCCCTTCCTCCCTTCCTAGGCTGTAAATTGTAATTTTTTTATGATTTATAACAGTATTTTAGAGTTTATTAAGAACCACAAAACAGCGAATCCATGAAAAGTGAACTGTGAAGTAGTGAGGGAACACTGTACAGTGACAGTTTCTCGGCAGAATCGGGACTTAAGCATACCTTTTTAACACGTATTTTTGTCCGCTGCTGTGAAATAACACAGATTTACCAGTAGCATCATTAGACCCCCCCCCCCCCCTTTTAACCCAGTTACTTCCATATTTTAGGGCCTATGTAGAACCACAGCTCAGCTCGTGTGTCTCTTATCTTCTGAGAGTTTGTTTTATTTGGATAAGCCTCTTGAATCTGCATTGTGAACAGACATGCACAAGTATCTATTGTAGTTTGGTCTTTCATATAAACACTGATTATGGGGTCATAGCACAAGGTTCCCTACAGTTGTGACCGGACTAGGTACCACATCACCATGGATCATAGGGAATCTGGCATGGGGTGTGGGGAACCCGTCACCACATGCCCTATGTCACCCACGTTGCCCCTTAACTCATCCCACAGCAGGAGGGGAGAAACGTCATTGCCCAGCTTCCCCTCATTGTTTTCTATGGAACATGAGAAGTCTCCCGTGTTTCCAGTCCTGCCTTTTACAACAGTTCGACCTCACTTGAGGCACAGAACCTAGCTGAAAGTAGATCAATGTCATGTGATGGGATCCATCAGGTTCCGTGCCTGAAGTGAGGTCGAACTGTCAATTTTGCCCACCTGATCAGGTTGAAGGACCACCATTCAGAAAATAAAAGCTATTCATCAGTTTTGATCCTTCAAAAAACTTTCCTAAGGGGGGGGGGGGGGGGAACTAAGATAGTACTTTTTAGAAAGAACTGCATTGCTTATTATTCTGACCACCTAAGAGATCATTACTGTTATGCCTTTGTCTCTGCAAAATCCACAAGTGCTCTCTGAGCAGCATAATTCAGAGTGAACTACCCCATGACCCCCATTACCTTTGTTTGTACAAGCACAGCAAAATAAACCATAAAGTGTCATGTGCTTTTCTCACATGTACGGTACTTTGGGAACATGTAAAGAAGCACTCAGTCCAAAATCCTTTCCATCTCCCTCCCCAACGCTGCTCTAAATCTCCCATCTGAGCCAGCCTCAAGCATGCAACAAAACATTTATTTCTCCTCTCTAGAAAAAAGTAACATCATAGCTCCTTGTTGTTGCAATATGTAATTATTTACCAAAGTAACTTGCTAGAAGTAATTTCCAAGTTTTTAAAGAATTAAATAACCCCTTGAATATTTCATACAAACACTCTGGTTTACATTTCATATATTCATTTTATGTGTGTATTTACAATTTAAAGCAGGAAAGCTTTCAAGTTCAGGCAATGCATCTCAAATTTTTCGTATTACACCAGATTACACCTTTTTGCTAAAGATCTCAATGCAGTTGCATGCAGATTATGTCACAGTGTTTCTATAAAGCTTATCTGAAGCATGTTAGAGTGAAAAATAAAAACTGGCTCAAAATTAGCCAGTTATATTCATGGCAGAACAGTGATTTGACCTCCAATCTCTCTGGGCTAATCCTGTATTTACCACCCACATTGGCAGATTTGTGCTCATCACTAAGCAACATTGCAAGCAGCCCAGAATCTCTAATAATAAAACATAGCATGTTTATCTACCAGTTTCTACCATAGTTCCAAGATCATCAAACTCAGACATGAGGAACAATTAATTTACAGTTTATACATCCTTAATTCCTTTATGCGCTGAATATAAATTTATATTAGTTCTAAACCTGCTTTGGAACTACTTTGGATTTTGGAACATTTCTGATTTCAGAACTCTAGATAATGGATACTAGACTTGAACACTATTTTATATGCGGAAAACAACATTTTCCATGTAGAAAAATTATCTTCTGTGCTCAGGTATATTTCCAAATTCCAATTTGTCTATTAGGAGGGTTGCATGCTAATTGTCCGTCTCTTCCATTTAGCAAAGAATGACAATGCAGGCTACCATAATTTGAAATTTATATTGACATAGATGATAACATAGATATGCTGTTTATTAGATTAGGAGATGACACAAAGTGACAGAATCCAGATTCAAAACTATCTTCACAGGCTGGGACAAGGCTCTGAAACCGCTTTAATTCTACAGTGTAGATGCACCCCCAGTTCAGCACAAGCAGAATATGAACCAATGATATGATGTAGCTGGGTAAAAAATACAAATATAGTCTTAGAAGCATTCACAGAACTAAAATGTCTATCAAAAAAAAAAAAAGAATGAAAGAAATAAGCCCGATTCATGCAACCCATCTTTCATATTCTATCAATGTGTAAGTAAAAACCAAAGATATGTGGACTAGTCCTGACCCATCCATGTAAACAAGATGAATGCTTTCATATCATGAGTTATCAAGGCTCAAGGAGTACCTATAACGGCTGCAGTAACACCTGACATGACATGGTTCTATATTTTTACTTAGTATGTGGCAGTACTGCGAAGAAGTGCTAGTTTATCAGTTCTAAGATTAGGGATGGGACTAATTGGCATAGCCCTACACAATAGAATGATGAGACGGGTCACATTGTACAGACCTACAGGTTCAATCTGTTGTGTGCTGCTCAAATTAAATTTGAAGTACTGAGTCCAGTTGAGAATGTAAATTTCAATGTTTTTCTTGTAGTTAAAAAATTTACATCCACCAATACTTTTCTCCCTGTGTGAAACTGAGAAGTCAAGTGCTTCCCCCCCCCCCCCCAAGGCCCTTTCACACTATGGAATTATAGTACTACTAGCTGTGCCCGGCCACGCGTTGCTGTGGCTTAGTCTGGTGGTGTTGGTCAGTCTACATTAGGTTGTATTGATGCTGTGACCTCCACCCTTCTTTATACTCACATTAGTAGTAGTATTTGAAGTCTGTTACCTTCTTCAATTTTTGTGTTGATTGATAATTGCTTGAGATCCCTGTTGTCTTTGGTTTGTTGTTAATTGTAATGTCTGATTCTGCTGAGTGCGGTTTATATTTTTATTGTGGTATAATAGTCTTTTTTTTTTGTTTTGCCTGTGTAGGTGTTTATTATTATTGTTGTTGTAGTGATTATGAAGGTTGGATAAGTTAGATGCTACTGTATTGTTTTTTGGAGGCCCAGTGTAGCACTGACTGGCCTCTCAGCCTCAGTGCCTGGCTCTTTCTTGCCTGTGATGGTGTTGATTCTTATTGTTGTTGTTGTTGTCGTTGTTATTATTGTAATTGTTTTTTGGAGGCCAAGTGTGAATGTAGGAATTGGGGAGGTGGATGAGTTGTGTTGTCAAATGTTGTATTTGTTATAGTCACAATGCGTTGTTGTGAGTTTTGTGGGTCTGGATTGTGGTTTTGTGGTGTGGTTGTGCTGTTACAACTGAGAGGCAAGGCTTTTGTGTTGTGTTGAGAAGTTTTGTATTTCTGGGTCGTTTAGTTGTGTGCCAAGTTTTGTATTTCTGGGGCGTTTAGTTGTGTTGTTATAGTCACGAAGCATTGTTGTGAGTTTTGTGGGTCCAGATTGTGGTTTTGTGGTGTGGTTGTGTTGTTACAATCGGGAGGGAATGCTTTTGTGTTGTGTTGCCAAGTTTCGTATTTCTGGGGCATTTAGTTGTGTTGTTATAGTCATGATGCGTTGTTGTGATTTTTGTGGGTCCGGTGTGGTTTTGTGGTGTGGTTGTGTTGTTACAACCGGAAGGCAAGGCTTTTGCATTGTTTTGCCAAGTTTTGTATTTCTGGGGCGTTTAGTTGTGTTGTTATAGTCATGATGCGTTGTTGTGAGTTTTGTGGGTCCGGATTGTGGTTTTGTGTTGTGGTTGTGTTCTTACAACTGGGAGGCAAGGCTTTTGCGTTGTGTTGTCAAATTTTGTATTTCTGGGGTGTTTTGTTGTGTTATAGTCACGATGCGTTGTTGTGAGTTTTGTGGGTCCGGACTGTGGTTTTGTGGTGTAGTTGTGTTGTTACAACTGGGAGAAAAGGCTTTTGTGTTGTGTTGTCAAGTTTTGTATTTCTAGGGCATTTAGTTGTGTGCCAAGTTTCGTATTTCTGGGGCGTTTAGTTGTGTTGTTATAGTCACAATGCATTGTTGCGAGTTTTGTGGGTCCGGATTGTGGTTTTGTGGTGTGGTTGTGGTGTTACAACTGGGAGGCAAGGTTTTTGCGTTGTGTTGTCAAGTTTTATATTTCTGGGGCGTTTAGTTGTGTGCCAAGTTTTGTATTTCTGGGACGTTTAGTTGTGTTGTTATAGTCACGATGCATTGTTGTGAGTTTTGTGGGTCCGGATTGTAGTTTTGTGGTGTGGTTGTGTTGTTACAACCGGGAGGCAAGGCTTTTGCGTTGTGTTGTTCAGTTTTATATTTCTGGGGCGTTTAGTTGTGTTGTTATAGTCACGATGCGTTGTTGTGAGTTTTGTGGGTCCTGTGTGGTTTTGTGGTGTGGTTGTGTTGTTACAACTGGGAGGCAAGGCTTTTGCATTGTGTTGCCAAGTTTTGTATTTCTGGGGTGTTTAGTTGTGTTGTTATCGCATGATGCGTTGTTGTGAGTTTTGTGGGTCTGGATTGTGGTTTTGTGGTGTGGTTGTGTTGTTGTAACCTGGAGGCAAGCCTTTTGCATTGTGTTGCCAAATTTTGTATTTCTGGGATGTTTAGTTTTGTTGTTATAGTCACTGCGCAAACAACTTTATCATTTTATATATATAGATATGTTGTTGTGTGTCTTCAGGTCATTGCATTACATTGGCTGTGGTAGATACAACACAAAGATTAAAACACAGATGATGGAAACAGGAAGCTCATTTATACCAGGTCATATTAGTCCAATATCAAGACTAGGAATGGGGAACATCTGGACTTCTGGATGATACTGAACTGTACTTCTCATCAACCCTAGCTAGAACAGATAGTGGCTAGGGATAATGGAAAAGCTGTAATTCAACAATAATTGCAGGGTGACATATTACCCAACTGTGACCTATGGGAACTGCAATCTTGACTGACAGCCAAGAAATGCATTAAATAAATAAAGTGAAAGCAAAGGTACTGGCAAATTAGACGGTTGGTATCAAAGAGCTGGAAAACATTTCTCTTTTAGCATTCCAAATGTATACATTCTTACGCAGCAGCAGTAGCTGCTGCTGTTATTGTTGTTGTTGTTGTGTGCCTTCATTTTTGGATTACAGCAACCCCCATCACTGCTTTTTCTTGGCATAATTTGAACAGAAAGTGTATGCAATTGAGAGAGCACTAGAAAGGTCCTATCTATACTGTCATATAATGCAATTTGAACTGGATTGTATTGGTCAGTGTACACTCATATAATGCAGACTGAACTGCACTCAACTGGATTATATATGTCTACACTGCCAATTTGCTACTGAGCATAATTCAAAGTGCTGGATTTAGCCTATAAAGCCCTAAACGGTTCTGGCCCAGCTTACCTGTCCGAACGTGTGAACAGGATGGATGCTAAGATCATCTAGGGAGGCACTGCTCTCAGTCCCACCTCCTTCGCATGTGCGGCTGGTGGGGATGAGGGACAGGGCCTCTCAGTGGTGGCCCCTCGGCTGTCAAACTCCCCAGTGAAATTAGATCACCCCCCTCCCTCCTGTCCTTTAGAAAGAAAGTTAAAACCTGGATATGGAATCAAGCGTTTGGAGAGTAGTACAGTGCAATAGGCAGCTATGAAGTGATTGTAATATGATTGGAATGGCTCCTGGATTATGATTTTGGGTCTCTGTGTTAAGTTTTTAACAGTTTATTTAATGTATAATAAAATCATAAAAATCATAACATATCAATACATTAAATAAACTGTTAAATAACTGGGGAAAATGGAAGGAAAAAGGAAGAGAGGCCGACCAAGGGCAAGATGGATAGACGGTATCCTTGAAGTGACTGGGTTGACCTTGAAGGAACTGGGGGCGATGACGGCTGACAGGGAGCTCTGGTGTGGACTGGTCCATGAGGTCACAAAGAGTCAAAAATGACTATGTGATTGAAGAAGAAGAATGTATAATGCATATTGTTATTGTATGTTTATGTTTATTGTGGCATTGAATTATTGCCAATTTGGAAGCCGCTCTAAGTCCACTTTGGGGTTGAGATAGAGCAGGGTCAAAATACAGTAAATAATAAATAAATACACTGTCATATAATCCAGTTCAATGCAGATAATCTGCATTCTGAAACTGGATTACATGGAAGTGTAGACAGGGCCTTACTGTTACCCAATAAGTTGAATGGGGATTTGAATCTTGGTCTTCCAATGTCCTAGTCCAACACTCAAACCACTACATCATTCTGGCTGTCCTTATTCAGTACTTAATATATCATATCCCATGTACTTCACAAGACAATGGAAAAGATTTGGCATTACTTAAACCCAGTTTAGGAAAATAACCCAAAAGGCTTTAGCCATCATTCTCTCAGTAAATGAAGAACAAATAATATTTCAGATTTGGGCTTTCCAATGTATATTGTCAAGGATCACACACACACACATACACTTATACACACATGCACATCTTATCCAGTATTAATGAATTCACTTTTGCACTCTATGGCATATCTAAAATGTCACCACATCAGCCTCGCTTCACAGTTCCTGACCCTTAGAAATGCATCTGGCAACGCTTGATCAGCCATGAGCAACATGGAAAATTGAATCAAAGCATACAGCAAGAGGGGATTTTGATAACAGCAAACAGTTCTTGGACAGCTGCATAAGGATCCAAAATGCTTAACTGGGCACAGGAGGAAGAGTACAGTTTACAAAAATGCAGGTGAGTGTTAAATCAGGTAATAACTTAATTCTCTGTTAGATGGTAGTCCATAGGGAAAGCCATTTCCTCGCAAAATTAGCAAGTCTTCCCCAACCAAAGGGAATGGGAATGGAAATTTAATCCATAAAGGGGAAAGGTATTAATTAGGCTGCGGAACATTTTATTAGACCAATTTCATTTTGCAGCAAGAGTGGTGAATTTCATCATGAAGTTTGTTCTTTTCACCAGGGTTGCAATCTATTCTTTGAAATACTTCCAGATGTATAAGGTGAAGAGACAGCATGAACCCAGTATTTCCCTTCATTAAGTTTATGTCCCATTCTTTCAGAAACTGCTTTTTCAGCCTTAGTTAAAACACAGATGAGGTGTGAAGACCGCAGCAGTAAGCAAAGCAATGGATTTTGCCACCATGTGTTCTTATATACTTCCATGGAAATTCTGCTGACCAAACCCTTTTCTTACAAGAACATGATCATCTGGGCAGTGGAAGGAAAATGCTGGGACTGAATCTTGGACAAAATTCCTGGGTTTAGTGAGGTGAAAATATCCCAAATTTCCTTTCATCCTATTTTCAAAATTGCTCTTTCCCCATCACATGACAAAGCCGAGAAGCAATAACCTCAAACTGAGTTTGTGGGAGTTAAGGCTTTCACCTGCACCATTTCTGTGATCTCACGACAGTTCCTATATTCATTCAAACCCTGGTCACAGAGGGGAAATGATCACATTTTTTCCCAAAGATAATTTTTCACCACAAGAAAATTCTATTTTTACATCTCAATGCACTTCACTGCCTTGTTGTGCTCATGAATCCCCGAAGAATCATTGTTGCTCAAAACTATTTGACAAAGGTCGGAACCCACAAAATAGAAAAGATACTAATCTGATATATTTAAGCATTTTGATCTCTCTCTAAAAAAAAAAAAGGGGGGGGGAGAGAAAGTTATTAAACCTCAAATAATATTAGACTACCACACAGTGATTTTTTTTTTCAATTCCCAATTTTCTACCATTGCAGAAAGTGAGAGTTAAAACGGTTTGCACCTAGAACTCTTACATTTGCTGTGTTCACCTTTCAATTTTAAATTTCCTCCAAACTTTTTCTTTGGTTGCCTAAACAGTATTTTGAAATTTTATTTTGGGTTATCAAAATGCTAAAAATGAGGGAACTGATGGAACACTATACTGGAAGGATAGCATTCTTATTTAGAAAGGGTAATCACCTCATTTTGCTCTCCTCCCATAGCTACACTCCAAACCAACACTCCCCCTCATTAAATGAACGTTTTGCATAGCAAGTTTGTGGGTAAATGTGTGTGTGAATGAAAAAGTCTTTTGTCTGCTGGTGAAAGAACAACAAAGAAAAAGTCATATTCTGCCCCTGGACTCCCCTTCTTCTCTTTGTTCATTTGGATGGAATTTAAGACTTTAAACTCACCTGGACAAGCACCTGTGTACCCTATGAAGTGCTGTATACACTTGTGGCTCAGGGAGATTGGTATGTTTAGCCTGGAGAAGAGAAAGTTAAGAGGTGACCCATGGGTAAATATTTGAAAGGATACCATATTGTAGATAGAGCTAGATAGTTTTCTACTGCTCCAGAGGCTAAGACAAAAATTCAAACTGCAGGAAAAGAGATTTCATTTAATCATGAGGAAAAACATGGTAAGAGGTTTTCGGCAGTGAAATATGCTTCCACAGAGGGTGGACGCATATTCCATCTATGTAGGTTTTTAAAATAGAGGATGAGTGGCCATCTGTTGGAAGAGCTTGGCCATCCTTCATGTTAGGGGGCTGCACTGGTTAGTCATAGAATCATAGAGTTGGAAGAGACCTCGTGGGCCATCCAGTCCAACTCCTTCCCAAGAAGCAGGAAAATTGCATTTAAAGTGCCCCCGACATCCATCCATCCATCCTCTGTTTAAAAGTCTCCAAAGAAGGAGCCTCCACCACACTCTGGGGCAGAGACTTCCACTGCTGAACAGCTCATCATACTATGAGGAAGTTTATTTATTTATTTATTTACATCATTTATACTCCGCCCTTCTCACCCCGAAGGGGACTCAGGGCGGATCACATTACACATATAGGCAAACATTCAATGCCTTTTAACATGGAACAAAGACAAGACAAACATAGGCTCCGAGCGGGCCTCGAACTCATGACCTCCTGGTCAGAGTGATTCATTGCAGCTGGTTTCAGCTGGCTTGCTCTTCAGCCTGCGCCACAGCCACAGTTCTTCCTAATGTTCAAGTGGAATCTCCTTTTGTGTAGTTTGAAGCCATTGTTCTGCATCTAATCTCTAGGGCAGCAGAAAACAAACTTGTTCCCTCCTCCCTATGACTTCCTCTCACATATTTATACATAGCAATAATCATGTCTCCTCTCAGCCTTCTCTTCTGCAGGCTAAACATGCCCAGCTCTTTAAGCCGCTCCCCATAGGGCTTGTTCTCCAGAGCCTTGATCATTTGAGTTGCCCTCCTATGGACACATTCTAGCTTGTTGACATCTCCCTTAAATTGCGGTGCCCAGAATTGGGCACAGTAGTCCAGGTGTGGTCTGATCAAGGCAGAATAGAGGGGTAGCATGACTTCCCTGGATCTAGACACTATACTCCTATTTATGCAGGCCAAAATCCCATTGGCTTTTTTAGCTGCTGCATGACATTGTTGGCTCATGTTTAATTTGTTGTCCATGAGGATTCCATGATCTTTTTTACGTGTCCTGCTGTCGAGCCAGGCGTCTCCATTGTGATCCTTGAGGTCTCTTTCAATTCTATGATTTTGTATCAGGTATGGACAAACTTTATGTCCCCTGCATGTACTACCAGATGATGGGTCATAGTGGGGTGGAATCACTCTTAAATGAGAATTCTGCCCCTGCCCACTGCATTTTTCTTTTATTCTCCAGTTTAGGTATCAGAGAAGAAGGTGGCAGGCAAATTTACCAAGGGATTATAAACCCAGCATTACATGAGTTCTAGATGTGAGTTATTTTCAGTATTTCCCTGTGGGGGTATTCATTTGGTAAATGAAGGAAAAATGTATTGGGGTGGAATTCTTAGAGGGAGTGGCAATGCCCTAATTTTGCCCCCACTCCCACTCCATGTTACTACAGTCCTGCATCAGAAGCTACATATATTTATCTATATAAACACGTGCACACGTTTACACTCTTTCCTCTTATTAAACACCTCTCTGCCCACTGAGATGGGAGACGGTAATGGCTGAAAACCATCCCTCCTCCCAGATCCCTATTGCATTACTGTTAAAGGTTAAAGAGCCAGCTAAACACAGAGAATGCTGATATGCAACTAGGGAAAGCATGTGTGGTCCAGATCATGTCCACTGTGCTGTGGGAAAGGTTTTAGCATTCCCTCAGCAGGTTTCTATTTTTAAAAAAATTATTCCTCACTACCACATAGTGTTTTTAAAAGGGAGAAAATACCTCACCTCAAGTCATATTGCTTGTTTTCCAACCACTATGTTGGGAACAATAACAACAAAATGGGGAGGGGAATGTTTACGCCTGACCTTAAATGTCATATACAGAAATATCAATAAATATTAAAATATTTGCACACAGAGAAATATGCATGAAGGCAACAGGGAAACAGAAAGCTGTGCTACAACAAACTGCAAAGACTCCATGTGTGCAGATCAATATCCTATTGCTTAGCAAACTAGAGGCAGCATTCACTTCAGGGTACCAAAAGGAAAAACCCTGGAAGGTATTAAATTATACATTCTATCACAAAAACCATGACATTAATTTTGGCACCTCTGCTCCCAAAAGTGTACAAATATAGCACTGCAATGTTGCTACATATCTAGTGTCATTAAAAAAAGAGGTCTCCTCATTCTATTCCCTTTGGTTCCACTTTGTCAGCATAACCCCCATGGTAGAATCTAAAAATAAACATAACAAATGCTACATGGAGTTGCACTCATCATTTCAAAAGGGTAAATATTATGCTAGCAAAAGGTGCCAGACTGACAGCCTTCAAGAAAGAACCTCACAGGTCACATAGGAGACAGTGGCTTGTAAAGAAGGAAATAATCACAAAGATAGCCAGAGTCCAAATAGATCCCCAAGACATTACCTTTTAGGTTTACATCTGAATAGAGCCGGCCCTCCACTATTACGGGCTTCACTTTTGAAGATTTGAGTATTTTGCAGATGTCATTTATATGTTCTTTCTAGAAATCTTTAGATCCTCCAATGTGACACTATGGTCATAGAATCACAGAGTTGGAAGACAGCACAAGGGGGTTAAGGGGAGAGAACTGATGGACACAAGTGGAAAATAGGGTTAGTATTTTCCACTAGTAAGTGGAACTAGTAAGGTTAAGAAAATAGGGACATATCAAATTGAGAGAAAATTTAAATGGAATATCATTATCTGTTTGTTCTATTTAACCTTCCAGGATTGTTATTTATTTATTTGTTTACATACCACATTTATACCCTGCCCTTCTCACCCCACCGGGGACTCAAGAGCAGCTTACATATTTAGGCAACAATTTGATGTCAAAAAAGTACAACCAATAAAGTAAACATGTACATTAAAAACAACCAATAAAGCATATCAACATTAAAACCATTAATTAAAAATGATGCAATTATTGAGATTTGTATAATTCTACTTGTGTTAACAACAGCAGCAGCAGCAGGAATCAATTCTTAATACTACAAACCATACAGCAAAAATGATCTGTGAGTCACAAGGTATATATTAGGGCCGAGCTTTAGCACAGCAGGTTAAAACATCAGCTGCAATAAATCTTGTCAATCAAGAAGTTGACGGTTCGAAGCCTGAGTCAGGGTGAACTCTTGGTGTTTAGCCCAGCTTTTGCCTATCTAGCAGTTCAAAAGCAAAATGTGAGTAGATAAAGGTACCACTCAAAAGTACGTAGGTATTTTAAGGCACCCATAAGGAAATGGTAGAAAAATGCCAGTAATTCAACCAAAAGAGGAAGTTTACGAACAGAGCTCTTTGGCAGGGAGATGGAGTGACAGCCGCCTCCCCCGCCCCCCGCCGGTGGCCAGGACTGAGCATAAGCCTCTAAGATGCAGAAGATGGGAAAACCTATTCATATCTCTATCTATGTACAATTCTATGTCTTGTCAATGTATAAACGGCACTGAATGTTTGCTGCATATGTATGTTCTGTGATCCGCCCTGAGTCCCCTTATGGGTGAGAAGGGTGGAATATAAATACTTTAAATAAATAAATAAATAAATAAATATCTTACAGATTAAATATGAGTCGTTTATCAATCATTTCCTTAGACACTGACTGAGCTGTACCGGTGTCCCACAATGTTCACAATCAGTTTGATATAAAAATGAAACTCTCAATTTAAGGAAAACAGGAAATATAACTGGTATCGCTGTCAAATGTCAATTCTCTTCAAATCTGAATAAATTTGTGGGATACAAAAGGGTGATAGATACGTAACATCTTCAAAAACTCCACTCCACAAAGTCTAATCTTCTTTATGGCTTTCCATTGATGAAAAAGGGTAGGAAACAACTTCAAAGGAAATTGTAAGAATTCTGAAACAAATGACACGGCTGTAATGTCCGCGTGATTCTGGGTACTGTATTCAAAAAAGTAACTTTTCTAAATCCCCAATGAATTTCAGTTTTTGTTTTTAGTATTACATGTACTGTAGTCTCCATGTTATTGTTTTATGGATTTTAATTATGCTGAAAGCTACCTCAGAAACTGAGGTTAGGAGATGCAACATAAATATCTTAAAACTAACTCTTAGCTCCATTATATGGTAGAGCAGTGGTTCTCAGCCTAGGGTCCCCAGATGACTTGTCCTTCAACTCCCAGAAATCCTAACAGCTGGTGAACTGGCTGGGATTTCTGGGAGTTGTAGGCCCAAACACCTGGGGATTCACAGGTTGAGAACCACTGTAGTACAAGGAAGAGCTTTACCTGATCCCAAGTACTTTCGACCATGTCTTAGCAAAGTTCATGTGCCAGAACTTTTACACTCATTGTTTAGAAACGCATGGAAAGATATTGAAGCTGACAAGCTGCATGAGCCAAAGACAGTAAACAGGCCTCGTTTTCTCACCCTGCTGAGGCAAGCTCATTTTGTCCAGTTTAAGAGATGGATGATGTAAGCTGTCATCTTTCTGTTTGGAAAACAGTTATCCACTCTGGTCTTTAATACAGTAAATGCCTACATTATAACAGCAGTGTGCTGCAGTGTTCACATTCTTGCAAAACAAATTGAGCAAAATCTTCCAGTTCCTGGCCTGTACAGAGTACTCTGGATGTTTGGTACATTCAGAAATCAAACTAATGGGACAATGTTCCTGAGATAAGCTTTCTTTGTCTCCTCAACCACACAAAGTCAAGAAGACTGAACATACTACTCCAAGACACCAAGTTTTAAAGTGGGAATCTATGCCATAATTTCCTTTCCCAGAAGTGTCAAGTCCAAAACCAAATGCTTGAATAGCTCTTTTGTTTAAAGGAGCGCTCTTTATTAACATACGTGCCAATTCCCCACCACTGCCATATTGTTATGCTCAACATTTCAAAGTACATCTGATCCATCAAGAAACATAGGGCAACACATACTATCTTCCTTATGCCTGTTTAAGTCTTAGAACAAATGGGTGGGATAGACTAAGCTGAGAGGTTCAGGTTCACTTCATGACAACATATGGATTTCAGCTCATTAGTGGAAGTATCAGCACTGCATCACACTGCCTCTCAGATCCATGTCTAGCCATGTAATCTTATATAAATTCACTGAGTTCAATGGAAAATATTCTCAAGTGAGTATATATCATGTTGCAGCCCAAATTAGTAAAGTCTAGATTGCATTTAAAAACTACAAATGTGTGGGAGAAAGAAAGAGAGAAAGATACACACAGTTTTTCTCACTTTAACACAAATATTTTCCATTGTATCCAAACAAGAAATAAAAAGAGTAAGCATGGGCTGCATCATCATCACTTGAGGCTGAGTATGATTGCCTTCCAAGTGTAGGGTCTGGTCTGGGCGGCAGGTCCGTAGGTGCAGTAGAGGCCTATTCTGGATCAGTTTGTTATTTTACAGTGAGGACATAGATTTCCAGATGGAAGGTGGTCCCAACAAGGGTTGGCTTGATGCGCCTTGACACATTTCTCCCTTTTTCCCTCCATTCGTGCATCTTCAAATTCCACAGCACTGTTGGTAACAGCTGGCCTCCAGCTAGAAGGCTCATGGGCCATGGCTTCCCAGTTCTCAGTGGCTATGCCACAGTTTTTGTTAGCTTTAAGCCCATCTTTAAATCCCTTTTAACCAGCATTCTGTTTTCCATTCTTGAGTTGGGAATATAGTAACTGCTTTGGGAGAAGTTGATCAGGCATTCGTGCAATGTGGCCAGTCCAGCAAAGTTGATGGTGGAGGATTATCGCTTCAGTTCTGGTGGTCCTTGCTTCTTCCAGAATGCTGACATTTGTCCGCCGATCTTCCCATGAGATTTGCAGGATTTTTCGGAGGCAATGCTGATGGAATCGTTCCAGAAGTTGAGTGTGACATCTGTAGACAGTCCAGGTTTCACATACATATAACAAGGTTGGGGGGACAATACCTTTATAAACAAGCATCTTGATATCCCTAGATGGTCTTTCTTTTTTGGCCACAAGGTGGTGACCCCTCTGGACATGACAGTCCAGTCAGGTATAAGAGAAGCAGACTATGTTTAGGGCATCTTTTCTAGCCCCCTCTCCATATCGGGTGAGAAGAGTGGATTCTAAAAAGGCCGCTCAGTCGTGGATACAGCTGCCGAGCTACTCAACTGCTTTGGAATTGAGCTAAAATGACGGAATCCATATCCGATGTGCCAGACTGAAGCCGATGTGCCAGTCTGGGGCTAGGGGCTTCTAGATTCCACAGTCCTGCCCCATCACTATGGGATTTTTGTTGGTTTTAATTTTTCTTGGAAGAAAAATTAAACATAATTTGATTTATGTGTGCAGATGAGTGTACAGCCCATCAACATACAATCTTCACAGAATGAAGTGCACATCCAGTGGTGTGATTAACTTGAAGACTGGTGGCTTCTCATCAGCAGTTTGGAACTTGTTTGGTATGATAACAGGACTATGCTGCCAGTCTTTAGCTAGTAGAACAGCAGCTTGTTACAATTTCAAAGGCTTAAGGGATCTGTTACTTCAGTGTTCAAAACCTTTCTATGTGATTCTATTAATTTACAAAGCAAGCATCCAGGGCTAACCTTGTGATATGTATTAACCTTCTGGATAAAGGCAACTGTGCTAGATAAAATGATTCCTATCTTGTCTTCCTAACTATGTCAGAAGAAATTATCCCCTCATTTCACCCTGGCCTCAGAGCAAACCAAACGTTATCTAAGACTTAATTTCCAAAGAGGAATATACATTTTCTCTCTCTGTGCATGTGTAGGTTTCATGGTCAAGCTGCAAGTAATTGGGGTTGATGCTTAATTCCTAACACTTAGCAGTAATATCAGAAGCTATTCCTAGATCTCTTGTTTTGGCTCATAAACCTCAGATTTAGGGAGATCCTGAATGGGCAAACTTAGTTGGCCTGAATCCTACTGGTTACTTCACACTAGAATGGACTTTTATCAACTGCTGAGTGATGAATTACATGTAGGTAAGTTCCACTGATTCAATGGATTTACTCTCGTTGGGACTCACCAACAAAAATCAGGGCTGCCACTAATAGAGATGTGCATGGAAACTTCTTTCATTTCCTTCGTGCTATCATTTCATTTTGTCCAATTATCTACACAAAATGAATGACGACATTTTTGTAGGAAATGAGAGGTGACACGAAAATGAAAGCCGCACAGTCTTCATGATGGCTTTTGTTTTCCTTTCGTTTTGGCCCCGTAATAATAAGCAGGTACTGACAGAGGGCTGCTTTTCCATTACAGCTGTTGTGTACCAATGGGTGTTGTTAATAATATTAATTTTAATAACAATAGTTATTCTGGGATCCTAAGCTGAGTCTGAGAGAGGAATGCTTCCCCATTACACCTGATGTTGACTAATGGGTGTTAATAATAATAATAATAATAATAACAAAATTAATAACAATAGTTATTGTGGGACCTCAAGCAGAGTCTGGGAGAGGAGTGCTTCCCCATTACATTTGATGTGGACTGATGGGTGTTAATATTAATATTAATAACAATAATTATTCTGGGACCCTAAGATGAGTCTGGGAGAGGAGTGCTTCCCCATTACATCGGATGTGGACTAATGGGTGTTCATCATCATCATCATCATCATCATCATCATCATCATCATCATCATATTAATAACAATAGTTATTCTGGGACTCTAAGTTGAATCTGGGAGAGGATTGCTTCCCCATTATATCTGATGTAGTCTAATGGGTGTTAATATTAATATTAATAACAATAGTTATTCTGGGACCCTAAGCTGAGTCTGAGAGAAGGCTGCTTCCCCATGACAGCTGATGTGTGCCAATGGGTGTTAATAATAATAATATTATTAATAATGATAGTACTCTGGGGAAGACCCTAACATTTTAAAAGTTGGTGGACTAAAAGGGGTCGAAATGCCCTCCATGTGTGGTGATTATCTACCCTCTAGCCCAAAAACTGAGCCGGGGGGGGGGGGGGGGAGGTGCGTCTCAGAAGCCCTCCCATTGCAGCCAAAGGTCCAAAAAAATTCATTTTTTTGTAAGCCAAACAAAAATTCTGTTCATATAGGCACCCCATTTTCGTTAGCAGAAACAAATATGGAAATGAGACAAAATGAATGAAACTACACAAAACGAACAACAATTCCATACAAAAGCACAACACTAATAGCTAATATTTTACTATGTAGTCATTAGCTAGATAGAAATTCTATGCCTTATCTCCATATGCAGTATTTGAAGACAATATGTATTTTTAATGCTTGAAACAGTAATGAATCTAAACCAGAGCAATGTGCTTTATGCTAGGGGGCAACCAGGACAATGGCTTCATCTTGTTTTAGGAGGTCAGGTCTGAGCCAATTAAGATACATTTATTGAATTGTCAGAGTGAGGCGAGGCTCTGTTCCTGCCACTGCCTGGGAGAGCTTACAGATTGCTTTGGATGGAAATTGGCGGTATCTGACTCATCAAGATAACTTTCCCTGAAACATTTGAGCCTTCAACCAGAAGAATAAAGGGTATGGATGGACTATAATATCTTTTCCTCTCTTGAAACGTTTCTATCCAAACAAAGTAGACCCGCTAAAAAGGGAGTGACTCAAAGCATGACAACAGGGGAATTCTATTTTTAAAAGAGATGTGTGAAGGAGGGAAAAAAGAGACGCACAGAGGAGAAAGATAATTGCCATTGAAAAACAGTAAAGATTGCATATCCTTTATCCAAAATATTTGGGACCAGAAGTGTTTTGGATTTTGGAATGTCTTGAATTTAGAATACCCACATTTTTATATACAGTGTTCCCTCACTACTTCGTGGATTCGCTGTTTCACGGTTTTTCAATAAACTCTAAAAGACAATTATAAATCATAAAAAATTACAATTTACAGCTTAAGGAAGGAGAAGCCAAAGGGAGAGAAAAGGAGCCCAACTGGCAAAGGGATGAGAAGGAGGTGATTTATCAACACACGATTGGTTGATAAAGACTTAAAATAGCGTATAACTACTAAAATAATGTATAAATATTAAAATAAATATAATGTCCCTACTTTGCGGATTTTCACTTATTGCAGGTGGTCCTGGAACCTAACCCCCACGATAAGTGAGGGAACACTGTACTTGAGTTTTCAAAATTTCAGATAAAGGTCACTCAACCTGTAATTTTTATATTCCTATGACACCCTTTCTCACACTCCTCCAGCTGGTCATGGAGGAGGAAGAGGATGAAGAAGAGGAGAAATGGCAGAGGTGGCACAGGGACTGTTGCTGCCGTTTCTCCTCGTCTTCCTCCTCCCTCTCCACCTGGCCATCTAGAAGGAAGAGGAGGAAGAAGAGGAGAAACAGCTCCCTCCAGCTGGCCATTGAGGAGGAAGACGAAGAGGAGAAATCATGACATTGGCCCTTTCTCTTCTTCTTCCTCCCCCTTCAGTTGGCCTTTGAGAAGAGGAGGAAGAAGACGAGAAATGGTGGCAGGAAGCTATTCTCCTCTTCTTCCTCCTCCCCTTTCAGCTGGCCATTGAGGAGGAAGAGGAGGAAGAAAAGGAGAAAACGTGGCAGCAGCCCCTTCTTCTCTTCTTTCTCCTCCACCTCCAGCTGGCGATTGAGAAGAGAAGAAGAGGAGAAACGACAGTGGCATTTTGGCTACATCATGAGAAGACAGGAAAGCTCGGAAAAGATCATGATGCGGGGAAAATGGAAGGAAAAAGGAAGAGAGGCCGACCAAGGGCGAGATGGATGGATGGTATCCTTGAAGTGACTGGGTTGACCTTGAAGGAACTGGGGGCGGCGACGGCCGGCAGGGAGCTCTGGCATGGGCGGTCCATGAGGTCACAAAGAGTAGGAAACGATTATGGAATTGACCAGCAGATTCACCTCTGATTAAATCATTATTCTAACCTTCTTCAATGTACCAGTAAATGTGCTTACATATCCTTCCAATAGTAATAAATAGGGTAAAATAATAAATGTAATAGTAACAATAATGACAGAGTAAAATAACACATGTAATAATAATAGAGAAAAATAAATGTAATAACAATAGAGTTGTGATGACTCATGGGCCATGTAGTCCCGTTCCTAGTGCTGTTGTGAATGATGAAGAGGAAAACTTGGGTTTTCCACCATTTCAGCCAGAAAAGGAACTATCCCAGCCAGAAATTGAGCCTTTGCACCTGCAGGAGGCTTGTCTTCCAGAAATCTGCCAAACAAGCCCTGAGTCGAGTTCTCCCCCTTTTTCGCGCCGTAATTATTATCTCCAGCAAAAAGGAGTGCAACAAGCTAATCGCAGGAGCTTGAGAATTGCAGCAAAGCATTCAGATGATTAAGCCTGCTGCCATGAGAAATTTTAGGGAGTCATACATCTGGACACAGAGATTGACTTTCGTTTCTGATTTCCCCAGAGAAGTGTTCTCTGGTGGGAAAACGAGGCCTATTTAGGTTCCTTGCTCCCGAAGGAATCTTGCGGAGTCAATTCGTCAGCTACCGGAGCAGCGTGTGTGGACGGCTACTCCTGCTTTCAAGCCTTTGTTCCTGTTCCAAGCCTTCGTTCTCAGCCTTGTTTCTCCCCGGATCTTGCCTTGTTTCCCGGACCTCGCCAAGTAATTACCACGGATCTTGTTCTTGCTCCTCGTTTCCTTGAATCAAGCTTTGTGTGCCAAGAATCAAGTTATTTCCTAGCCTTGCTCAAGTTCATGGACTAAAGGACCTTGTCATCTCCCCTCACTTGCTTGGCAAGTGAGTGTTTCGGTTATTGGATTACAACTTTGGACCTTACTATTTCATATTGGACATTGCTTTTTTGGACTAATTTTGACCTTTCCTGAAAGGTCTACTTCTGGACTATTTCCTATACTTGCCTTTATTAACTTTATATATTTCCTTAATAAAGATATTAGATAGATTCTGGCCTCTGTGTATGGTTATTGGTGCTCTGCAGCCTGGGTCCTGACAGTTTGACTCCGCCACCCTAAGCACCAATTAACCTAGGCCAGAATGTCTACCGGAGCCGGACCGGGGGCCCAACCACTCAGTTACACCATCGACAAGGATGAAGTGGACCGCATCCGTGATAAGCTCAATGCGCAGGAGGGAGAAATAAGGGGATTGAAGGAACGCGGAATCCGTCTCCCGGCCCTGGCGCTGCCAACCAAGTTTACTGGAGAAGCTTCTAAGGTTCATGTTTTCCGTCGCCAATGCCAGGCTTATCTAGAGGCCCGTAATGCCGAGTTTCCCCAAGAAGACATCAAGGTGGCGTGGATCTACAGTCTCCTAGACGGGCCAGCGGCCAACTGGGCGACGGCACTGTTCGACCAAGACTCCCCACATCTAAGATCAGCGCAACAATTCTTGGATCACATTAAGGCGACTTGGGGGATTGAGGACAATTTGGAGGCAGCCGGCCACAAACTCCGGCGCCTCTCCCAAGGGGACAGACCCATGTCCCAGTACATAGCCGAGTTCCGAGTGCTGGCCCATAACACCGGATGGAACGATATAGCCCTCAGAGGACAATTTCGGGAGGGTCTCAACATCGAGATGCTGGAGGAAATCTCCAAGGTGGATCCTCCACACTCCCTTGAAGCACTCATTGATCAATGTTTACGAGCTGAAGTCATGATTGCCAACAGAAGACAATGGATCCGAGGCCAGAGCGGTAGGACCGGAGCGAAACCTCCCGCTCCCACCGGCGTCCAGCCGCGCCCAGTGTGGAGACCCCCGCCACCAGCCCCATACCCCAGAGGAAGCGAGGAGGTGCCGATGCAGTTGGGCAATGTGCGTCCCAGATTAGATGCCGCCGAGAAGGCCCGCCGCCAACGCCTAAATCTCTGTTGGTACTGCGGAAACGGGGGCCACTTTGCCAGAGAGTGTCCAGCCAAAGGGAAGCCCGCCGCTCGTCTGGTGGCGGCGTCCTCCACGGAGACGAAGACGTCTGAGGCGGCTGGCGCACAGCCGGCGGGGGAAGCCAGCGACCGGGCGTAGAGAGGCTCGCCAACCCGGTCAAAAAACCCACTCAAGAGCCGCCAACCGGGGTCCTATTTCTTCTAGTGGTCACCTTGTGGTCAGTAAAAAAAGGACCCGTCATGGTCCATGCCATGATAGACTCAGGAGCCACAAACAACTTCATTGATAGAGAGTATGCCGACTCTCTGGGATTACAATATCACGACTTCAAGAACGCCCGTGTGGTGCAAGCCATCGATGGCCGCCCCCTCAAGACAGGTCCAGTAAGTCAGTGGTCGGAACCCACCAGAATGTGGATAAGGGAACACATGGAAGAGATTTCCTTCTTTGTTACCGAGGTTCCCCACTTCCCTGTGATTTTGGGAATTCCATGGCTGACACTCCACGACCCAAGCATCTCCTGGTCCAACAGAGAACTGCAGTTTGCTTCAAAATATTGCCAAAACCATTGCCTTGTAGCCAAGGTATGCCATGCCACAGACGCTGAACCCATCATCACCTTGCCCAAGAAGTACTCAGAATATTGGGATGTATTCAATGAAAAAGAAGCCGAGAGACTACCCCCACATAGACCTTATGACTGTGCCATTGACTTGGTGGAGGGGCCCCCGATTCCGCGAGGACACCTCTACTCCCTGACTGAACCAGAGCAAGAAGCTCTCAGGGAGTTCTTAGAGACAAACCTCCGCAAGGGGTTTATCAGACCCTCTCAATCCCCAGCCGCTTCCCCAGTGATGTTTGTGAAAAAGAAGTCAGGGGACCTACGCTTGGTGGTGGACTATAGAGCATTGAACAATATCACTAAACGAAACCGGTATCCCCTGCCTTTGATCTCAGACCTCTTAGACCGGCTTCGAGGGGCTAAAGTTTACACCAAACTGGATCTTCGAGGAGCTTATAATCTAGTTCGCATCAGGGAAGGGGACGAGTGGAAGACTGCCTTCCAGACAAAATTCGGTTTATTCGAAACCCTGGTTATGAATTTCGGTTTATGTGGAGCTCCCGCAACATTCCAGCATTTTGTCAACGATATCTTTCAGGATTATCTAGATCGGTTCCTGATTATCTACCTGGACGATTTTTTGGTGTTTTCTAGATCACAATCAGAACATGAGAATCACGTCAGAATGGTGTTACAACGATTGCGGGACCACGGACTTTATGCCAAGTTGGAAAAATGCGCTTTTGATCTACAAGAGGTAGATTTCCTGGGATATCGTGTCTCGCCACTAGGGCTCACCATGGACCCGGCAAAGGTTGCAGCAGTATTGGAATGGCGGGCGCCAACCAACAAGAAAGAGGTGCAACGATTCTTGGGGTTCGCGAACTACTACCGCAAGTTCATTCCAGACTTTGCCCGCTGGTCTGACCCAATCACCAGCTGCATCCGTGGGAAACAGCCTTTCCGCTGGACAGATCAAGTAGAGAAAGGGTTCCAGCAACTAAAGAAATTATTCACGTCCCAGCCAATCCTTCAGCATCCAGACCCTGAAACCCCTTTCGTCGTGCAGGCGGACGCCTCCGATGTGGCGATTGGGGCTGTACTCCTACAACCAGTGGGAGATCATCTCCATCCTTGTGCCTTTTATTCCCGTCAATTGACCGCACCAGAGAGAAATTACACTATTTGGGAAAAGGAACTTTTGGCCATAAAGGCAGCCTTTGAAACTTGGAGACATTGGTTAGAAGGGGCCAAATTTCCCATTGAAGTACATACTGATCATCGGAATCTAGAGCATCTAAGAACTGCCCGCAAGCTAAATCAGAGGCAACAACGCTGGGCTTTATTCTTTGAACGTTTTAACTTCCAAATCCATTATGTAACCCCAGCCCAGACCAAGCAAGCAGATGCTCTGTCACGGAAACCGGAATACGCTGCAGGGCGCAAGGAGACCTTTGAGTCCCAGCTGCTACAACCCAAGAACTTTGCCACGCTCACAGTGGGAAACACCAAATCCACTCCCATTGAATCAACTCCCTCTACTCCAGGGCCCCTTTGTGCTCAGGAAATCAGGGCTAGTCAGCAAGCAGATGCTTGGGCACAAGACCAACTTCGCCAAGGGCTATGTTTTCCCTTTTCGCTCAAGGATGGGCTACTTTGCTATAGAAATCATGTTTACATCCCCCCAGGACCGGGCAGGGAAAAAGCACTTCGTCTGTGTCATGACTGCAAGCCAGCAGGGCATTTCGGACTATTCAAAACCATGCATTTGATCCTAAGAGACTTCTGGTGGCCCAAGATCCGCAAGGATGTGGAGAAATATGTCAACACCTGCCCAGTATGCCAGCGCTCCAAGACAAGAAGGGAAAGACCCTCAGGGCTTCTGCATCCCCTCCCTACCCCATCCCACCCATGGGAAATAATCTCTGCGGATTTTATCACTGATCTACCACCTTCCTGTGGATTCGCCACGATCCTAGTGGTGGTGGACCTTTTTACCAAGTTAGCCCATTTCATTCCCTGTGATGGCCTTCCCACGGCCAAAGAGACTGCAGATCTATTCCTTCAACATGTTTTCAGATTACATGGATTGCCCAAGAGTTTGGTCACAGACCGTGGGTCCCAATTCACCTCTCGGTTCTGGAAAGCACTACAAAAACTATTGGGCATAGACTCTCGTTTATCTTCGGCTCACCATCCCCAAACGGATGGGCAAACTGAGCGCACCAATGCCACTTTGGAACAATACCTTCGCTGTTATGTGAACTACCAGCAGGACAATTGGGTTTCCCTGTTACCACTGTCAGAGTTTGCCTACAACAATGGGGTCCAGGCTTCAACTAAAGAAACCCCGTTCTTTGCAAACTACGGCTTCCATCCACGTTTCTTTCCTCCTGTCATTGAAACCTCAGAAGTTCCCGCAGCAGAGGACTGGCTGCAGGAACTCACAGCGGTGCAACAACTTTTGCTCCAGCAACTGGACCAAGCCAAGGAGGACTATAAACGCCACGCTGACAAACATCGCCAGCCGGGCCCCGAAATCAAGGTAGGAGACCGGGTTCTTCTGTCCACTCGCTTTTTGCCCTCCCATCGCCCTTGCCGGAAATTAGATGCCCGTTTCATTGGGCCCTACCCAGTGGTGGCGCAACTTAACCCCGTGACTTTCAAACTCCAACTTCCGCGCTCTATGCGCATTCATCCAGTGTTTCATCGCTCTCTGCTCCTTCCGGCGGACGGTGTGCGCCCTGATGCAGACCGGCCAGCCCCCACTCCTGTTTTGGTGGATGGGAAGGAGGAATTCGAGGTTCAGGACATTTTGGATTCTCGCTTTCACCGCCGCCGCCTACAATATCTCATTGACTGGGTGGGTTTTGGCCCCGAGGAACGTTCTTGGGAAGACGCTTCCACAGTCCATGCCCCCGATTTAACCCGCCGCTTCCATCTGACCTATCCCGCCAAGCCGCGGCCTCGCGCCTCGGGGAGAGAGTCCCAGTTTGAGAGGGGGCTTGAGGAGGGGGATAGTGTGATGACTCATGGGCCATGTAGTCCCGTTCCTAGTGCTGTTGTGAATGATGAAGAGGAAAACTTGGGTTTTCCACCATTTCAGCCAGAAAAGGAACTATCCCAGCCAGAAATTGAGCCTTTGCACCTGCAGGAGGCTTGTCTTCCAGAAATCTGCCAAACAAGCCCTGAGTCGAGTTCTCCCCCTTTTTCGCGCCGTAATTATTATCTCCAGCAAAAAGGAGTGCAACAAGCTAATCGCAGGAGCTTGAGAATTGCAGCAAAGCATTCAGATGATTAAGCCTGCTGCCATGAGAAATTTTAGGGAGTCATACATCTGGACACAGAGATTGACTTTCGTTTCTGATTTCCCCAGAGAAGTGTTCTCTGGTGGGAAAACGAGGCCTATTTAGGTTCCTTGCTCCCGAAGGAATCTTGCGGAGTCAATTCGTCAGCTACCGGAGCAGCGTGTGTGGACGGCTACTCCTGCTTTCAAGCCTTTGTTCCTGTTCCAAGCCTTCGTTCTCAGCCTTGTTTCTCCCCGGATCTTGCCTTGTTTCCCGGACCTCGCCAAGTAATTACCACGGATCTTGTTCTTGCTCCTCGTTTCCTTGTTGCCTTGAATCAAGCTTTGTGTGCCAAGAATCAAGTTATTTCCTAGCCTTGCTCAAGTTCATGGACTAAAGGACCTTGTCATCTCCCCTCACTTGCTTGGCAAGTGAGTGTTTCGGTTATTGGATTACAACTTTGGACCTTACTATTTCATATTGGACATTGCTTTTTTGGACTAATTTTGACCTTTCCTGAAAGGTCTACTTCTGGACTATTTCCTATACTTGCCTTTATTAACTTTATATATTTCCTTAATAAAGATATTAGATAGATTCTGGCCTCTGTGTATGGTTATTGGTGCTCTGCAGCCTGGGTCCTGACAAGAGTAAAATAATAAATGTAATAATAAACTGAATACAATAATAAATGTAATAATAATAATACAGTAAAAATAATGTAGTAATAATTAGAGAAAATTAATAAATGTAACAACAAGGGAGTAAAATACTAAATATAATAACAACAACAATAGAGAAAATATGTAATAATAATAATAAAGAGTAAAATACTAAATGTAATAATAATAATATTACAATTTCAGACTGGGGATAATGGGAACTGCAATCCATTAGCACATGTGTCTGAGGTTGGGAAAAGGTTAAAGGACATTTTAAAGTCACATCCACAAGCCTTGTGTCTAAATTCAGACCCCACTATCCTAACTAAACAGAACAAACTGCAGCCTTCTAGATGTTACTGTATCACAACTTCCATCAGCTCTAGACATTATGCCTAATGATGAGAAATACAGCAGTTGTAGTCCACATAAAATGGCCCACATGTGCCCTAAGTGAATAGCCAACTAAGTGAAACTGTAGGTATGAAAAAAAAACATGTATCAACAGCACAAATACAGGAGTCACACTGCAGAAATATACCCAGATGTAGTTCAAAATATACCCCTCCCTTTCCCAAGATTGAGTGGTCATGATGGTTGTTTTGAGGGGGCTATGCTGTTTAACCTTTTTCTGAAGCTGTCTATACAAACATTTCAAGTTTCACAAACAGTACTGTACACTTTGTGCTGACATAGATGCCAAATAGATATTCTCTTGCTCTTGCTTTATTGATTTCTTAAGCAAAGTTGGCATTCTTACAGTTGGTGGAGTAAAAATCACCAATTTACGTCCATTATTGTGGCTGAGACTAAAAGACCTTGAGTTTTGGAGATGAAAAAGATTTCCTTCTTTTGGGGGGAACAACATACCTGAACCACAGCTTGTATTTACTGAGCGCACAGAAGCACTTCCACTGAGTTTAGAAGCCTGTGAGGAAGACTAATAATGTATCTAGAAATAATATACAATGTATATACCCATGTAAGCAGATTTTAAGCAGATATATTTCACAAATGCATCAATTCATAGATTAATTAGAAAAAAATGCTTTTTGAGGGTGGCATCTCTAAAGCACATACAATGTGCTCTAATGTCAGAAAAATGTCCATATATACATTTTTATTATGTTTATGACCCGAAAAAGAGTGAATGCATCTTCTGCTCTCTGGGAAATGTTATCAGACTGAATAGGACCCAAATTTTAAAAATTAAATTGAATGACAGGAGGGTTGTCGGGTGGGAGTTAGAAAGTTGCTTTTTTTCTGAAAGTAAATTGACCAATTTCTGTTCTTATAAAGATATAGGTACACAATTTCTTGTCAAGTAGTTCAAAATATTGTTATTTTGTTTCTGGAATTACATCCTGTGGTGTGACACAAATTCAGACAATAAAAGGAAAACAAATAGAAAAAGAAGGAAACTAACGACAGAGGAGGGGGGAAAGAAACTAAATGTAACAAAAAAACCCCAAAGGACAAATACAATACTAAAACTGGATTTTAATATTGCCCTTAGGAGTTTTTAAAGAATATTTTAATATGATTTTTAAATGCTTTTGTCCTTGTTTTAAAAAATTATTTGTTAATCATTTTGGTAACCCTTGTGAGCCGAGAGGCAATACAGAAATACTTTTACATACATACATACATACATACATACATACATGTATACTCTCCAACAGTTTTCTGATGAAAACTGAACATGCAGACAAGCAACATCAGTATGTGGGCACACTGGCAAAAGTTATTAGTGGGAATGAACACAAAAGTTAAGAGAAGCTAAAGCAGTTTGATTTTGCCTTAGTCTACTGGCAAATTATATCCCTCCGGTTCTTTACTTCCCTTCAGTAGGTTGATTGAGTGGAAACTACTTTTGCACTTTGAACTCATCTTAGTGGAACTGAAGTAAGCTGAAAACTGAGGGGGAATGTAGTAGTCAGAGAGAAAAAAGGGATATTTTGAAATTCGGTAAAAAGATAGGCCAACAGAGCATGAACTGGGATAGTCCTTGCTAAACTGGGACAGTTAGAGAGTATGCAGATGAGTTTCTTTCCTTCTTCACAAAATATATGTCTCCTTTGGTTCAGTTAAAGAATGCTGCATTTCCTAAATCTTATTTGTGTATAAACATATTCCTAAGTTTTATCTCAAGAAGGGCCTTGAGGTACATCTATAATGTGGTAACAATGCAGTCTGACACTACTTAAACTGCTCAATGCTATGGAATCATAGGAATTACAATTTTGTTTGCCTGGAAAAAAATGTTTGTTTGCTTTCAGAAGCAAGGTACCTGGAATGTACTTCTTTTGTTGTTTTCTAAAACCCTGCCTCTGTTTAATATAAAATTGGATTAGGCTATACTTGCAGGATGTGCCCACCCATGAAGGAGGCTCTGTTGCCTTCACTCTAGACCAATCCTTGTGTGGATCCTAGCCATTCTCATTTTCTAGCCAACCAGAGACAAAAGAGTGACAGTTCAAATGGAAAACAATGGTGGCTTGTTAGTATAAAACTTTTTTTTGCATAGCACATGTTCCCTTATGCTTGCAATTTTGGGGCAGAAGCCCACAAGCATCACTTCTTGGCCAAAACACCTTGACCTATGTCTTCACTTCACTGGTGAGGCTTTGCTCTGGAACTTCAGTTATTAATTATGGTTAGCAATGATTGCCAGGCCATTCCCTCTCATTTTATTGTGTCTATATTCCATATCAATCACATGCACTCCCAACGCTTTACAGGTTGAGTCTCCCTTACCTGGAAATCTCTCTTATTTGGAAACCTGACATTATAACACATATACATTCCCAGAGCAATACATCAAAAAGCAAGAATAAATTACTCAAGTTCTCTGCACAAGTGACTGAACTGAAGAGGTCCTAACAATTTTCTAAAATAGCAAAATTCTTTCTGATGAAGGCCTTTCATTACTAGATAGCATGTCTGACCTAATTGGTGTGCAACAAAAAGACATCCCATAGACCTCTAAGAAAACAGAGGAAATAGAGATCAAAGAAATTTTTCCCAGAGACACCATTACTAGTCTAATGTACACAAATTGCTCTCACAGAGCACGCATTTTCTCATTCACAGCTCAACTTGCACGATAGGCACAGAAACTACAACTCTCATGAATCTATAACAAAGAGCCATGGAAGTTAAAGTTGAGTAAAACTGCTTTAATTCTATAGTATGTAGATTCACACCAAGAGAGATACAGCATCTCAGGAATATCAGCAACTCTATGTCAGTCTCTGAGCTATTGCTACATGTGGAGATCTAGACAGTACCTCATTGTGCATGTTCACAGCACAGCTGTATTTGTGGAGATATTTTCCCCAGCATCTGTGTGGATGTCACCATTCCTGGGCTCCATCACAGGTGTTTGGAAACAAACCCATTTTTTAAGAATTGCCCACTGTTACAACCACTTTAATCACATCTTGTAATGAACCTAACATTTAATGCACCTGGACAAGTTCCTTTTCATAAAAACTCATATAACAATTTGTGAGCTAGTCACAACACTTGTAATTTTTTTTGTATTATTTTGGTGAGTTTTAGCTGGCATGGATCCCTCCTTGGACTTTTTTCAGAGCGATAAGAAGTAGTTGAGGCCAGTGGTAAACCAGTGGTGAAGGAACTTGGAGAGTCTTAGTATCTTCTGGTAGCCCTTTCCTTTCCAGCAGCATAAGACTGAGATCTGGAAATACAGTATGACCCCCAGATTCACCAAGGGGTTATACTGTGTTTCCAGATATCAGTCTTATGTTTCAAGATGTTTCACAATCACCACCACCCCATCAAATCCTTGGATAAGGGGCTCATACTGTATTGCTCTCTTTCATTTCTTGGTTTTGTGACAGTAGTAGTACTTCAACAAGTCAGTCAAAGTTAGGTCAGTACCATACTTTAAGATGTTCTCCAGGTTAATCCAGATCAATCGAAAGAAGTTGTGGCAAGAACTTTAAGATCAGTAGCCATGGTTTTTGCCAAGAGCTGCCTTTCCAAAATAAGAAGCATACATTATTCATTGCAGATGAAGGTACATGCTGTATTCCTGAATGAATGGAATTTGTAAACATGAATAAGTGGATTTGTATCCATATTCAGAGACTATTCTTGTAGTGTATACAAGAGTTCTGAGACTCACATGGAATTTCAAGGCATGCCATAGCACTGATTTTTCACAAGATCTTTAGCCCCAGGAGAGTGCTGGTGCCTTACCAAACTACAAATTCCAAGATTCCATAGCATTGGGCCATGGCAGTTAAGTGGTTGCAAAGAGTATTAATTCTATAGTGTTGATATAACCCTAAACAAGAGAAAGTAGTTTTGGACCAAACAAGATCCAGGCAGACCCAACAAAATCTTCGGAGCCACAGAGTGGTTTTTAAATCATTTTGAGCTTCGCAAATTTGCTCTCTCTCAAATACACACACACACACTCACACTCACATAAATACAAATATTTAAAAGAAAGGGTGTGAACAGTGGGGTCCAAAGAATATCAGTAAGTCTGTCCTATTTGTATTCAGAGCCAAGTATACATGAGACAAGAACAGAGTGCCCTATTCAAAACAATTGTCACTGGCAACAGTGCTGTCTTTCTTATTATGCAAATCTGACACATGCAGAGGGACAAATTATTTTCTGTGGTGGGAAAGACAGCTCCCATCTCATGCTCATGCAATTCAGAATTCAACACAACTGAATGTAGTAATACATTCTAGTTTAACTGTTTCACACTGGACCCTCATATCTGACAACTATTCCTTCAAATGTGGTGACTGTAGGATAAGTATCTGAGTAGCCCGAGAGGATGAAATATTCTCTTGCTGGTTTTTCAAGATTTTGTTTCACATGTCAGATTTATGGCCATTTATGCTTTTAAGTATGGACTACTGAAGTGTACACAGGTCAACAAAAGTTCACTTTTTTAAAGTCTTCAGTCTCTGTGTGTTTCTCTTGAGCTAAGCATTCAGATTTTCTAGCCCTGAAGGAAATACTTTCACGATTCTGTGCATTATATTGTTGATATTATATGGAGAATTGTAATAAAATCAGAATAGCAAACAAAGCTATACCTTGCAGGATGGAAAGCATAGAGACATATGGAATAAAAAGTAAGATTTTTTTTTACTTCTATTTCACAATAAAAAAATTACCTTATCTTATAAAACCTAATTTGTTTAAAACTGATTCCTTTCTCCAGGTTTCCAAGTATTTCCTACAGGTCTAAGGAAAGAATATTTATAAAAAGGTGAAGTTAAAATAATAGAAACAGGTTTCATTCTATTATTGCCCTTTTCACTTTGACAGAAGTCCAAAACACAATCATGTAGAACACATTCACTATCTGGAGTTGAGTTTGTTAGAATCCATCTAAAGACAAACACAAATTCATCTAATACTAGTTTAGAATTATCAGACGTTTCATCCATTTTCATGCAAATTATAAAATGACATTAGAAATTAAAGCTCTCTAGGGCTTCAGTGTTAATGAGCTGCTCTGAGAAAAGAACAGAACAGAAAGAATTTGTCTTGACTCCTCTAAAGCAATCCCTGTTCAGTGAGCCAAAGGATATTTCATCTTCAATTAGATTATTTTCATATTATCCATTAGAAAAATGCAAGTTAAGTGAATTCAGCTCCTGCCCACTCACTTTATACATGAGACTTTTCTAGCTGCTTTTTTGGTACAAACAGAAACAATAGCTATCTTTACTTACATGGAACTCCAAGCAACCTTGGTGGTGGTGGTGGAGGAGGAGGGGGTGGTAATGGGGGTGGTCTACATTGACAGATCTGTTGACAACTGTCTGTGACTTTTGCTGCTACAGGCTTGGAGCATGTTTTCTGTGGCTCACCGTGAGTGATCTGCAAAGAAAAAAAGATGTAGAAATTACTCTCTTATACTATGTTTCCATTTTGAAAACATCAATCAATAGTGTGAATACCAGACACTACAGATAGCATTTCATCCCTCACTTTTTGGCAGATAATGTGCAGGGGTAGGGCTTGTAACGTTCCTCCTTAAACCGCTACACTGACTTCCCAACCTCATCTGGGGCTGGCATAAATTCTTTCTCCTTGACTGCCCCATCCTTCTACTATAATTTCCTATTATGTATGCTCCTTAAGAGACAAACCACACAAGAGATCATTTCTCAAATGGAATAAATTCTTCTGGTTCCATAATGTATTGTCCCATGTTTAAAAAAGTTGTAGGGTGCTCTGAATCTCCCATGCAGCTCTGGAGCTTGCCTGCGCTTTGTGATGGTGTGAAAAATTGAAATGCTACCTATTCATAAGCATCTGTGCCTGTTCACATGACCATCCTGCTTCTCCCTCTAGTCCTCAATTAGCAGTGACAAAACTGCTGGTGATCGTAGCCCATCACATCTACTGATGCTGCCTGGATCAATGGGATGATTGGAAAAGATCACTCTATTTAGTTTTAGAGGATGTGATGAGCAATAATCACTGATCACTGGTAATTTCATGTCCGGTAGTTGTCACAAAGCTAATGATGAGAGGGGAAATGTAAGGGTGGTGTTGCACCCCAAGGCTGGGATACACCTCCGTATTTAACACACCATCCGGTTCAAGGTAAAATAGCAAAGTGGTTTATTGAAGAAAAAAATATAAAGCAGTTCAGCAAAATACTATACAAATCAATGTTCAAAAGATAGGAATAATCCTCCGCGTTCAAAGTACATGATATGCATCAAAAACCAGGAATACAAAAGCAGGATACATCCAAAATACAAGAAAAGTCCTTGGAAACTTGAAACATGAAACAAGGAACATAAACACAAGGAAACCTGGAACTAGAAATCCCTTGGAAGACTTGATTTGGCAGAAGTTCTATGATCTAACACCAACGTTGCCTAGACTGAGGGAATGTTCTGCTGGTGCCTCTAATATAGACAGAAAACCATGCAGTTTCCCTTCAAAAGCTGATAAGAGCTTCTTGGCTAATAAGCGGCTTGACATTCGTACTTTCCCATGAAAAGCTTTATGTTGAGGAAGCATCTCCTATCTAGCTGCTGCTCATTAGCCGGGCCACCTGGACTTGCATTTTCCTCCTCTGAGCTCAACTCTGTCTCTGACCTTGCATCTCTAGGGAACAGCCTTTCTGGAATGTGGCCTTCCTCGGACAGAGAGTTCTCATTCTTAGGACTTAAGATCCCCTGATTCTCCTGCTAGTCTGCAGGCCCACAATCCCCATTGTCATCATCAGGCTGCCTTAACAGACCCAGGTCCAGAATCCCCATTGAGATTAGGTACAGGCACAATCAAAGGCTGGACTATAACAGGTGGTGGTCTGGTGGCACCAAACAAACTCTATCCAACCACCGAGCTGTTTCAGAGCTGTGCAGACTCCTATGGCACACAACACTCCAGATCAGCATTGACACCTAAATCTCTGCTTTAATGTTAGTATTAAGATTGTGTAATTATGCTAAAGCCAGCAAATTGGCATTGTATCTCACTCACTTGCAGCTAATCTTAAATATGTACATATTCAAAATCTCTGCCTCCACATAAGCCCCAATCCTAAACCCGTCTCTGAAACCTTATTCTATTATAATTCAGTGTCAAATAGTTCTTATTTGTCTATAATTTATTATTGTCCCTTTTGTAGAATGGGGTTGTTATGAGTAGGGTAGCATAGTATTCGTTCAGATGTCATTAGCCTCGTTGAACATATCAACAGGCTTGGTTGAGGCAAGCAGCAATTGACAAAAAAAGTTGGAATGAACTTTTTTTTATTCACAGGTGGCATCCTATTTTTCAATTACATCATGTGTACAAGTGGAATCCTATGTATCTAAATCTCTTGGGACAAAGCCCATTAAACACAATGACACCCCCTCTGGGTGACTGTTTGGCTGGTTTTTTGTTTGTTTGTTTCAGGGATAACTTGGGAGAGTTAGGAAGTGTCTAGAGCGGTGGGGAATCTGGAGTGGCATTTGCAGCCAGCCTTTAGTTAATGTTGCTGTTGGTGTGGGGTTAAAAACTGCTCCAAAATCAGAAGCGTTTTCAAAAAGAATATTGAGGATTGGAGACTTTGTCACCAGGAGAGCTTGAGACCAGAAGTAGGCCACAGACCACTTGTTGGAGATTCAGTATGGGACCATTTGCATGCAAAGCATCTGTTATAACACTGACCTAAAGCCCTGCCTATGATGAGCTTTCAAAATGCTCTTGATGTTTATTTCCACTCCTGACTCAGCTTATAAATTAATGAGTATCTTCTGGCTTCCATACTACATGTTCAACTGGAGCAATGCCCTTGGTTGGCCAAGGGCCAGCAAAATCAGACACAACAGCAAAATTAGCACAAACTATAGTTTCCAAACTATCCTTACATTGCTTGGTCTCAAAGCAAACCAGAATTTGAAGACAAGCTCAGGTTTAGACATTACACAAAGTTTAGCTTGGTTTAGTTTAGTTAAGCAAATAATGGTTTCATGTTATGTCTAAATCCAGTCATTCCTTTCTTACTACTCTTTGCTGTCTGTCTTCTCCCTTTATAATTTTCCACGCTATCAAATTTAGATGGTGAACCTTTATGTATAAATGTTTTCCTTTGTTTTGGGTAATCTCATAGCAAAGGGGATATACTCTAATGATGATGATGAAGCATTACTACATAGCTAAAAAAGATCATAGAATCATAGAATAGTACAGTTGGAAGAGACCCCATGGGCCATCTAGTCCAACCCCCTGCCAAGAAGCAGGAAATTTTAGCAGGACTAAAATGTTTGATTGTTTAGAGGCTTCTTTCATGTCCCTGTATGGAGCTGGAGCTGATAGAGGGAGCTCATCTGTGCTCTCCCCCAGTTGGATTCAAACCGGCAACCTTCAGGTCATCAGTCCTGCTGGCACAAGGGTTTAACCCACTGCGCCACCGGGGCCCCCGGCGCATACATGAGACTCTGTCACATTATGTAATTGTAGCACTATCATTCCTCTTCAATTGCTGTTGCTGCATCTTGTGAAATCCTGAAATGTATAGTTTGGTGAGACACAAGATCTATGTGGCTGAGAATTCTAAATAACCTTCCATAAACTACAAATGCCAGGATTCCACAGTTGGAACTGTATCAATTAAAGTGCAATCATAAAGAATTTTGTAGCATGAATGGGCCTACAATTACCTGCTAAATTGCAAAACAATTTTTCATTTGTGACCCAACACACTAACTCAAAAATGAAAAAAAAAAAACCACATTAATATCTAGGTGTGCAAGTGTGTTCAATTGTTTCCTAGGCAACTCCTTTTAAACAACTTTTATCATGTTTGGGGTGATATAATCGTGCATGTGACCCT
Source organism: Anolis carolinensis (assembly GCF_035594765.1). NCBI lineage: Eukaryota > Metazoa > Chordata > Lepidosauria > Squamata > Anolidae > Anolis > Anolis carolinensis. The sequence continues at coordinate 342,228,340 of NC_085841.1, forward strand.
TGCCACAGGTTTGAAAAGTTACTTTTGTGACTCGCCACCTCCCGAGTCAACATGGCTATTTGCCATAATTGTCTGGGGATTCTGGAAAGTCTGATCCATAAAGGTAACATATCTGAGCTCTGTCTTATCTAAATTCAGTTTCCATTTTTTTATTCATCTAGCCCATTACTGTATCTATACTGGACAAGTTATTCTATTGTAAATCTGCCCCAGAGCAGTATGTGTTGAATCTGGGGCTTATGATTAGACACACCAAGATTACACCAGCCTTTTTGGGATGCCACCTCATCTTCCACATCACTGCTGTCATTCTCCACCAGCCACAGAGCTCAAAAACCTGGCCATGATCTTTAACATTTGCTGTTGTCAGAACAGTGCATCCACACAATCAGAAAAAAGCCCCCCCCCCCACCCACTGATTTGGGAGTCAACCCAACTGAACTCAATGAATCTCAGTTCTGCAGTGACATACTATAATTGCGGATTGAGTATTCTTTATCCAAAATGCTAGGGGCCAGAAGTGGTTTTGATTTTAGTTTTTTCTCAATTTTGGAATATCTGTATTGGCATATACACACATTATGAGATATCTCAGTGATGAGACCCATATCTAAACACAACATTCATTCATGTTTCATATACATTGTACACACATACTCTGAAAATAGTTTCATACTGTATTTTTTAATAACTGTACTGTCTTAAACAAAATATGTGTGTATTGAACTATCAGAGCACAGAGACATCAGTATCACAGTCTCCCATGTGGACAGATTTTTGAATATTTTGAATTTTGAAAATCTGGATGATGGACACTCAACCTGGATTGTATCTGTCATTGAATGGCACATCCACGTCTTGCATTGCAAATAATACATAGGTATGTTACTCAGCAAAAACAAAAACAAAAAAAACATAGTTCTTCTCAGCAGGGGATTAAAAAGAAATTAACAGTCTTATAGCAGAAGCTAGAATATATGAAGAATGGTGGTGACCTTTCTGGTCATTTTATTTGAACATCCATGCAATTATTATATAATGTTAATCCTTTGAGAAAGAACTGGTGTAGTTACTTTTACCTTTTTTGTTACCAACATCAAAATGGCATACAAAGCATGTAGACTCTAGTCAAGTTAAAAATCCACTCACCATGTATACAGTACAATGCAAATCATGACATGCCCAGATGCAGAAACGTAAAGCATTCTTTCTCTGATGCCCCAGGGATTGCATTTTGTACCTCTAATACCCGAGGAAAAAGATTATTTATTTGAGAAAAATTCTATGCTTAGCTGAACTGAACTGCAAAGCCATTAAAAAAACTTTCAGTACTTTAAATAGCTTGTCAAAAAAAATCAGATTTATGCATACAAAGCATGTCAATCTTCCTCTTATAGCTAAAGAGAAATAAAAGCACATGTTTCTTTTACAAGTTTTCAAGAACGTTGAAGGATGCTTTGAATACTGTTCGCATAATACTGTTGCTCTTTTAAACATGGATAAAAGAACATGGGCAGGCCGCAGGTGCATCACTTCTACCCAACTAATTATTTTGAAATCTTCAGCTGAAAATAATGTTTTCATTATTTTAGGTATGGGGTTATCCCTCCCCTTCCAGTCACACCCTACCCTTTTGTTTAAGCACAAGTTGATGGTGATGTGTATGTTTATGGTAAATGCACTTAATAAAAATTATTGAAAAAAATCTTCAGCCACAAGTTAAAGGTTTCTTCTAAATACAGTAGAGTCTCACTTATCCAACACTCGCTTATCCAATGTTCTGGATTAGCCAATGCATTTTTGTAGTCAATGTTTTCAGTACATCGTGATATTTTGGTGCTAAAGTTGTAAATACTACATAATTACTACATAGCATTACTGTGTATTGAACTACTTTTTTTAAAATTTGTTATATAACATGATGTTTTGGGGCTTAATTTGTAAAATCATAACCTAATTTGGTGTTTAATAGGCTTTTCCTTAAAGCCTCCTTATTATCCAACATATTCACTTATCCAACATTCTGCCGGCCCGTTTATGTTGGATAAGTGAGACTCTACTGTACATTGTTTAATAATAAACCATGCCTACACATGCCACAGGATTGTCTTGTGCCTTATTTTGTTCAGCAGAGCCCCTAATTTCATAACCTTCTATAAAGCAGATCTTTGTTTGAGGGCTTCCATTATCTGAACGATAAGGACCAGTATGAATGGGCTGTTGGTGCTCTGAAGGTGGCCATCAATAGGTAATGTAGCACTTGGACAGTAAGCCAAATAGGTATATCTGGTCACACATTTTGAAATGTATAAATTTCTATTTAAAATATAGCACAGTGATACCTTGACATATGAGTTTAATTTGTTCTGTGACCAAGCTCGTAACTCAATTTGCTCCTATGTCAAAGCAAATCTCCCCCTGAAATGCACTGACATTCAATTACTGTGTTTCAGCCCCCACATAAAACCACACCAATTTCCCCCTTAAGAGCTTGGTCACAGAATGAATTAAAAAAAATATCCTTCCCCACTCCCTCCCTCCCTGTCAGAGGCCTCGCTGGCTAATTCCTACCAGAGGCCGAGCTGGAGGCCTCTCTGCGGCGCCTGGAGGAGGAGGCCCCGCAGGGCTTGGGGTGGTTGTTCTCCATCCACCGCCCCATCACAGAAAAGCCGCAACTGGGCTCGAGGCGAACCATGCACCTGGTTGCAGCCAAAGGAGAAGGCAAGCGGGCCCAGAGTGTAAGGCAGAGCTAGGGCAAAAGTACGTGCCATCTTGTGCAGGGTCTGTTCATGGGGCGTGGAGCCTCCTCCTCCAGCCATGGCTCGTAACTCAGCTTACAGCTCACAAGTCAGAACAGAAAATTGTCTCGGATTGCTCATGTTGGGACATTCTTAAGTCAAGGTTCCACTGAACTTAAAATCTAAATCCACATCCATACATATAAATCGGCACATCCAAATCTGGATCCTACTTGACTATTTATCATAATATTATTCTAGCTTTGGCAAGCCATGAGTGGTATCCTAAACAACTTGTGATTGACACACCAAGTAAGGTGGCCTGCAAATATTTGGTAAGGCCCTTGGTTTTGGAATCTCAGACAGAAAGTGAAAACAGGCTTGGCCATGTCCACAGGAATAATCAGAAATAGTCGATATCACAACCCTTACAGAGAATCCCAAAATCAAAATACAATAGAGTCTCACTTATCCAACATTAACGGGCCGGTAGAATGTTGGATAAGCGAATATGTTGGATAATAAGGACGCAGTAAGGAAAAGCCTATTAAACATCAAATTAGGTAATGATTTTACAAATTAAGTACCAAAACATCATGTTATGCAACAAATTTGACAGAAAAAGTAGTTCAATACGCAGTAATGCTATGTAGTAATTACTGTATTTACGAATTTAGCACCAAAATATCATGATGTATTGAAAACATTGACTACAAAAATGCGTTGGATAATCCAGAATGTTGGATAAGCGAGTGTTGGATAAGTGAGACTCTACTGTAATCCTACATTAAGAACTGTCCATATGGGTGGCTGAGATAGTGACACGTTTCCTTTCTGATGGATCAATGTACACAAAATTATTAAAATATGGTCTAAAGCTACATTCAAGCTATATGTAAATGGTGTGTATAAAATATAAGTGAATTTTGTATCTAGACTTGGATCCCATCTTAAAAATATTTAATTATCTATTTAATTATTCAGGTATTCCAAATCTGAAATTCCAAACACTTCCAGTCCCAAGCATTTGGGATAAGGGATACTCAATCTGTTATACTCAGCATGGCAAGTCACAAGTTGAGTGGACACTAAAGCAGAGTATCTAAGCAGGATTTACATTCAATCAAAGTCTCAGGTTTTGTTATGAGAACTCTGGTGAGCATCAGTCCACATGGAATACTGAAGCGAGAAAGGAAGAGAGTAATCACAACAGAAAAGAGAGTGAACATGTGAATTGTCAATTTGCTTCTGAAGGCTTGCATTGGTATAAGATCTATCTCATCAAATGGGCTCTACATACAATCTCATATAAGTAATACAATTCATTGCCATAGAATTTTTTCAATATTTCTTTCAAATAACTCATCCCTTTTACAGGCAAATGGCAGCCTTCCATTGGTACATCTACCTCATCAAACTGACTGCATTGCAGACTCTTTTAATAAATCAGCCATACGTGCTTTCGTAAATTTCTCTTTAAAATACCAAATCCATTTCACAAAGAAGAGTGTAAGTAAGTAATCTGGATAATTATTTTAAAAAGTTAATAATGTAACCATTTAATCTAATGTATTAACAATTTTAAAATGAAACTCTTACTACAGAACTTGTCCATCAATGATTCACACTATTCTATTCAAAGTGATGGTCCTTGGACTGATGCCACTCCTTGCTGAGTTTTCCAGAAAAAAAGAAGCAACTGTTGCCAATGGGCACTGTGAAGGCACACTGGGGGAAAATGGCTATCTCCAGGTCTGGCTACCCAAGCGGCTTCGGTTTACCTTATAATTATACCTCAAACCCCAAAGTAAATACTCTAGAAGCTGATTAAAGATAACCAAAAATGTGTTTATTGAAAACAGGAAACAGTCCTTTTAATGTATTAGAGATAATATGAGGTAAAATCACTGAAATTATACAGAAATAAAACTATATTGATTGAGAATGAAAGCTATAGAGACTATAAAGGATAAACACACAAGCTATGAGGAAACTATAAGGTAAGGACTATAGGGTATGTACAAGGCTATGATAAGCACTATCTATAATGACTTTAGTGGTAAATACCAGCTATAGTGAACTATCTATAATAACTCTGAGGTAAACTATAAGGTGATAAGCTATAAGGTAAGTACATAAGGTAAGTACAAGGCTATGAGGTAAGCTATGAGGCTATGAGATAAACTGTAAGTACATGGCTATGAGGTAAACTGTAAGGTAAGTACATGGCTATGAGGTAAACTGTAAGGTAAGTACAAGGCTATGAGGTAAACTTTAAGGTAAGTACAAGGCTATGAGGTAAACTTTAAGGTAAGTACGTGGCTATGATGAGCTCTATCTGTAATGGTAAGTATGAGGCTATGAGGTAAATACCTAAAGCTATGATGTGACTATAAGGTAAGTACAAGGCTATGAGGTAAACTGTAAGGTAAGTACAAGGCTATGAGGTAAACTTTAAGGTAAGTACAAGGCTATGAGGTAAACTTTAAGGTAAGTACGTGGCTATGATGAGCTCTATCTGTAATGGTAAGTATGAGGCTATGAGGTAAATACCTAAAGCTATGATGTGACTATAAGGTAAGTACAAGGCTATGAGGTAAACTGTAAGGTAAGTACAAGGCTATGAGGTAAACTTTAAGGTAAGTACAAGGCTATGAGGTAAACTTTAAGGTAAGTACGTGGCTATGATGAGCTCTATCTGTAATGGTAAGTATGAGGCTATGAGGTAAATACCTAAAGCTATGATGTGACTATAAGGTAAGTACATGGCTATGAGGTAAACTGTAAGGTAAGTACAAGGCTATGAGGTAAACTTTAAGGTAAGTACGTGGCTATGATGAGCTCTATCTGTAATGGTAAGTATGAGGCTATGAGGTAAATACCTAAAGCTATGATGTGACTATAAGGTAAGTACATGGCTATGAGGTAAACTGTAAGGTAAGTACAAGGCTATGAGGTAAACTTTAAGGTAAGTACAAGGCTATGAGGTAAACTTTAAGGTAAGTACGTGGCTATGATGAGCTCTATCTGTAATGGTAAGTATTAGGCTATGAGGTAAATACCTAAAGCTATGATGTGACTATAAGGTAAGTACATGATTTATGTTGCCTGTTTGAATTTGCCAGGTCAAAGAACCCAGACCAAATTCTAAGACCTATCTCTAAGGTTTTTCTCTGGAATGGCAATAGGAGGGAAAAAAGCCTCTAGAGATTAGCTCCCAGGCTGAACCATCTCATCCAAACCTAAAGGGGAGTCCCAAGCTCCACCCCCAAAACAGGAGCCAATGGAACATTCCTCCCAAGAACAGCAACCAGGAAATAAGCAAGGGAGGGAAAGCCAAGTAGGACAGCACAGGGACCAAGACTGCGCTGGTCCCTGGCATATTGGAAAAGAATAATTGCTGGTCTCCAACAAAACACACTACTCTAGATCACGTCATCTTAAACTTTTTCGTCACATGGTCCCTTTCTGACTGAGAAATTTTTATGTGACCCTGGGTATATAGATATATAAAATAGGTATAAAAATAAAACATTTACTGATAATAAATCAACATTTACAAGGATAAGTAAACAAAAAACCAAATCTTTAATACGGTCATAGATCAACATATGGCTGGCTAAACAGGCTAATTTCATTTTCATGAAGTAGAGGTGAAGCACCTCCTGCAGTGTCTACTACAAAAACTGCACAACAGATTCATATAAATGTCTAAAATTGCCATTAGGGACCTCATTGGATGGACTTCTGGCTCTGCTTCCATGCTCTTCAGAAATGGAGCCCCATGATAGTCCCATAGATGCCGTTATATAACATAAGGCAGTGGTTCTCAACCTGTGGGTCCCCAGATGTTTTGGCTTACAACTCTCAGAAATCCCAGCCAGTTTACCAGCTGTTAGGATTTCTGGGAGTTGAAGGACAAAACATCTGGGTACCCACAGGTTGAGAACCACTGACATAAGGGCACTTCTAGTGGGACCCCATAACAATAATAATAATAATCATCATCATCATCATCACTACCACCACCACCCCCTTTATTTGTATTCCCCCTTATCTCTCTGGGCAGATTCCAACATACAAAAAGGCAAACATTCAATGTCTTAATAAAACAATCACGTGCCGACAAAATAATCCAGAATAACCCCACATGTAAACATAAAATTAGAACCTAACATCAACAAATTAAACAAAGCATAAGCAAACAAAATTATATAACAAAAAAAAAACCTAAGCATAAAACATCCACATTGATTTCCAAGAGCCAACCAAAATTCACAAAGTCATAAGGGTTGATTGTGTGGGCAATGATGACCGCTGAGTGGCAGACGCCATGGGACTCTATAGAAATGCGATTTTGCCCGTCTGATGAGACTGTAGATCACATGCTCTGTAGATCACATACTCAGATGAAAATAACAATGTAACCAAAGTCAGCATGGTGAGGTGGTTTGAACAATGGATTATGACTCTGGCAGCCAATTTTTGAATCTCTTGCTCAGTCATGGAAACCAACTGTGTGACTCTGGGCAAATCACATTCTCTCAACTTCAGAGGAAGGCAAAGGCAATCTCCTCTGGACAAATGTGGCTAAGAAACCCTTAGAATCACAAAGTTGGAAGAGCCCACAAGGGCCATCCAGTCCAACCCTCTGCCATGCCAAAATGCCCTAAATCAGAAATGACTCAACAATATAACAATAGTGCCAGTAGTGAAAATCTCCCTTTATCTACTGAATAATATCTCACTATTTAATGCAAGTGTGAAATTGTTTGATGTCAAATAAATTGTGATCATAAAATTAGACAGCTATGGATATTGACTAGGCAATCCCAAGGAAACAAATCACTAGATTCGTAGTCAGATCTAATAAAAATAAGTACATACATACATCATGATAGCAGAGCAAAATGGGTCTCACCCCTGTGTAGCATTTCCAGTGGGTAGAGGAGCAGGCATGAAGAAGAGGGAGAAAGGTACAGTAGAGACTCACTTATCCAAGCTAAATGGGCCAGTAGAAGCTTGGATAAGTGAATATCTTAGATAATAAGGAGGGATTAAGGAAAAGCCTATTAAACATCAAATTAGATTATGATTTTACAAATTAAGCGCCAAAACATCATGTTATACAATACATTTGACAGAAAAAAGTAGTTCAATATGCAGTAATGTTATGTTGTAATTACTGTATTTATGAATTTAGCACCAAAATAACATGATATATTGAAAACATTGACTACAAAAATGACTTGGATAATCCAGAAGCTTGGATAAGCGAGGCTTGGATAATTGAGACTCTACTGTAATAATATTCCAATAGTCTTGTTGCAATCTCTTTAATTTGGTTCTCACTCTACACATTTACTCATCTCTCTCACTGGGCTCTAAGTAAATTACTCCTATGTAAAGGTGAATAGGATAGCATCTTATGTAACAAAAAGAACTGGGTTAATGTTTGTTGCAGGAATGTTGCGTATAATTGCTTTAAATATTTTAAGCAGGAAAGCAGTTTACAAATACATAGACAGAAATAAAGAAAGACAACTATGAAAAATACAGAACAAAATGTATTCATTATTAGTTGTTTCTGGTTTAAAATATTAATTTCCATTATTCCATTATTTCATTTCCTTATAAACTTCTATCTGATGTAAGTTGCTTGTGCTCTCATTACACCCAGACCAGATTTCTGAAATGTAAAGTATGTGATGCTATTATTTGGAATCTTCAGCTGTTAAAAGACCCAAGGACCAGAATACAATATAACCCCTATATAAGCAGGGGATATGTTTCTCAATTTAGTGTGGAAACAGGAAACTGTGGGTAATAGTGAATCATATTGTAATGAACACCTTCCACCACAGTGTCATCCTGAAGCACCTAGTTAATTCCTAAAGAAGTATCATTCTTAGGAAAGTGCTACGTCCTGCAGAAACATGCCACAGAATTACCTGGGGGACTGAGAAAATTCCCGGAGAAGACTTATTTTGTCAGATGTGGGTAGATGAAACCCAGGTATCCTGAAGATAAAGAGGTCCTCCTGTACTCTTGGTGCCAGGCACTAAAGTGGTTTCCTGTTCATGCCTGGGCTCAGTCTTTAACTTTTAAAATATTTAGAGGATTTTCAAAGGACTACATGTTTACACATAACCTGTCTGGGCCCAGGCTCAAAGGCCTTATTTCTTGGCTCATCACAAAAATCATCAAACAGACAGGTCTCACAGACAGGGCCTTTTCAGTGGTGTCTGCATATCACTGGAACTTCTTCCTGCAGAAGTAATAGATGGCCATTCACTTTAAGAAGAGCTGCACAGGACTATTCAGATGTACACCGTCCCAAGGGGATGAAATATTTTTTTCCAAAATGCTTTTTTCCTCCAGAACGATTTCTAGAGGATGTGAAAGGCATTTCCATTACATTTGGAGACTTCCTAAAAATGTAAAATTATTCAATAAACATTTTCTGCCTCAAGATACTCCAAAATGCCCTTCCCAGGAAGGCCCCAAACATAATGAGAACATCATGTTCTTAATGGATGTTTGGGGTCAGCTTTTATTTATTTATATTTGCTTCTACAGGAGAAGATGCAGTGGAAATGCAGCCCCCTCAAGCAGAGCTTTCCAAACATTTCATGCTGGTGATAGACATGCATCATTTTGCAACATAGTAATTCAATTTTACTAGCTAACCAACTCCTTATAAGAGATACAGACACATACATAAACTGTAATAACAGAACATATCTCATCAAAACCTATCATTTATATTTTTAATATGATTTATTGCTTATTTCACATAGGCTAGAGATTTCCTAAACAACTTGTGATTGACACACCAAGTAATTTTTTTTGTTTTTTTTATCGTGTCAGAAATGACTTGAGAACATATTGCAAGCCGCTTCTGGTGTTAGAGAATTGGCCGTCTACAGAGACGTTGCCCAGGAGACGCCCAGATATGTTACCATCCTGCTGGGACGCTTCTTTCATGTCTCACTATACAAAATCCCAGAATACTTGTAAAGTATCTACACAAAATAAGATGGTCTATGTACAAAGAAAATATAATGTCCAAATAGCATATAGTATTATTAAAGTTCCCCGTACAAAGCTCAATTCGGTAGTACCAGGCAAAATGAAAAGAAGCAACAGCTCTAACACAAAAGTTATCTAAGTCTGATATTGGTTCCAATGTATATAGGCTTCAGGGATACATGATCAATGAAAATATCTTCCAGACGAAGTAAGCAGACGAAGTAAGCATGTCCCACCAAGTAAGGTGGCCTGCAAATATTTGATAAGATTCTTGATTTTGCAATCTCAGACAGGAAGTGAAAACAGGCTTGGCCATGTCCACAAGGGACAATCACAAATAGTCAATAGCACAAGCCTTATCCAGAACTCCAAAATCCAAATAATCCACAATCCATGTGATGCACCTGCACAATGCAGCTGACACGCTAATGTGTTGCGACACACAGTTTGGAAAGCTCTGCTCTAAAGTCTTCCAGCTGGTAGATATGGCTCCCTTACCTTCCACAGCTATCCACCCTGATGTTAAACAAATCATTTTAGATGATGTCAAAAGCTGAAATTTGAGTACAGAACTGTTTTCTTGCAATAAATGTCCTGTTCTGTTGAGCTATGTAAACAAGCAGCTGTTGCAGAACAAGGCACAAAACACCAATTAAGACTTAGAAAAGGCTCTGTTTTTTGTGGCAATCCTCAGCCCTCAAGTCACCACAGTCACAGTCACTGCAGGGGAGAAAATGTGGGATTTGCAGCAAAAGAAACATATCCAAATTCTATTAACTGAATAATCAAGAGTCTCATAGCATAATTTATAAATATAGTACAGGGCTAAGTAGATACCATGATGGGAGCAGGTCTTTTTTTAGAAGTACAAAGTGGTTTTCCTTTTTAAGAAAACACTGGATCTTGGTGAGAATTTTGAAATCCTATATTTAGATATGCATTTTTGGTATAAAAAATTGAAATCCTTAGAGAATGTTAATTTCAGATTCACTTTAAAATACTGCATACATCACCTGGACACGCAGAACTCTCCTGTTCATTCTTTGACAGTGAAAATGATTCTCTATGGGTTTCTTGGTACAAAACCGAACATACGGTATTACTAGAAAATATGGAGGAGAAATATGGGGAAAACTGCTGCTCTCACGAAGCATGATGACTCATTTGATGTGTAATTGCTCTTTTCTTTCTCTAATGCCTATACAAGCTGCCTTCAGGTTGGCAGATTAAAAAGACAACAAAGCTTTGCCCACTGTTGAAAGAGTTAGCTAAATATAGGTATCCTACAAATCTTACAGCTCATTTTGTGTTTTAATGATCTACTAAATTAATATATGACTGGCATTCATTCAGATTAATGTTTCAAGAGAGGGAATAAAGAGACCGCTTTTTATTCACTCCCATGCCCAGACTTTCTTGTCTGGATGTTACTGTCACCCTTGTCAGTGGAAAGGACTATGAACTTTTGTCCCATTATTTTTTTTCTGAGAGCAAAATCTTTTTGTTTACATCCACTTGGAGACTAAATGCCTTCAATGATATATTAATACATCCATGGTAAGACTGAGTGTGCTTTTTGGGACTGGGCAGGACTCAGAAGTGTAGGTACAGGAAGAGGAAAAAGAAGGGCATTAGGCCCAAAGAAAAATTTTGCCTCTTTGAAATGTCCCTACATTTCCAAAATCTCTTGCATTTCAATAACTTAAAACACAAATTTGAATATTTAGGAAGAGAGGCAAAGTTATCAAAGAAATACAAGCACAGAAAATATAAAATTGTGTGAATTATTTTCAGTGTCTCACTTAACAACGTTTAGAAATTTGTAAATGGAATTAAATTTTCACTTTGGCTGCATCTCTGACATTAATTGAAACAGCTGTGAAAGAAGGAAAATCATATCTCCTTCATCATCCTGCAGCCATTCCCTCAGGCTGGGAAGAGAGAAGATAGGAAACAGCACCATCCTATTAGTGAATAGCTAAATCAGCAATTCAAAGCTCCTCCTTTGAACAGTATCTAATCTAGATGGTCGCGATGAGAAGACTAAGATGATCCCATTATGTTTGGCGATCCTATCAGTGCCATAATATTAGATGCTTGCATCTGTATTTTTCTGCTCATTCCATTTTTGTGCATGTACGTGTTGTGTCTTTTACAACTATATGCCAGAGATTGATTTGTTTCATTTTTACTGGTGTGTAAGACTTTCTGAAGGCATGTTCAAATGCAGAGAAGGGTGTAATTGGAATCAGCAAAGGAACAAATAATTAATCTACAACTTAAAACAGACTCTAAAACAACCAATACATTGAGAAGTAAGGAGCTAATTTATAAGAAAGATGTAAGCTTTTTGCTGTTGACGTTGTTATCTTTTGATACTAGCATTCTTCTCATCCTTTTTGAAAGCACAATATGTTACAAACTAGGCTGACAAGTATTTCAACCCAACATACTATACTATCATGGAGAACCAGTGTGGTGTAATGATTTTAAAGGTATGAATCCACACTCACCCATGAAAACCCACTGGCAACTCTGGACAATTCACTCTCTGCACCCAAGAGGAAGGCAAGGGCAACCCTCCTCCAAATACACATTGACATGAAAATCTAGCATAGTGTCACCATAACTCAGGGTGCATCTACACTATGAATGCAATGCAACACCACTTTAACAGTCATGGCTCAATGCTATGGAATTATGGGAGTTGAATTTTGGTGAGGCATCAGCAAAGAAGGCTAAAGACCTATAAAACTATAATATTGTCATGGCAGTTAAAGTAGGGTCAAACTGCACTAGTTTAACAGTGTAGATGGAGCCTTAAGAGTCAATTGGAAGATATAGCAACAACAATTTCACTAAGCTTTTTTTTCCAGGAAAATGTTAGGATACAGTTTTCATGTTTCTATGTTGAACAGAAAAATCTGAATTCTAAGCACACTGGACTCAATACTCTTACATTCCACTAACACTCATGATGTAATGGACAGAGTGTGAACTAGAACCAGAGAAACTGTGGACTCTTTAATACTACACAGTTATTCTATAATTCCACTTTGTCATGGGAACATCCTAGGGGATTCTGATGTCTCACCAAACAACAAACTCCAGGGCTCCACAAAAGACAAAGTGAAATGATAGTACTAAATCTGTACAGTGTGAATAGGCTTCAAGTTTTAATTTCTTTCTGAGTAATGAACATCAATGACTGACCTTGATCTAGTCCTTATTCCACATCCTAAACCATCTCACAGGAAGACTGTGGACACCACATTGAGATGTGATATGAAAGTAACAACAAGAAATAATCTGGCACTAAGATAGCAGAAATGGCAACTATGTACCTGGTATGTGTTTCCCACAACAGTTTACATCCACAATAGACTGTGAAAACATTAATAGAGCTCTAGTCCTTTGGTCAAAATAAGACCAGAATCCAATCCTGGAACTAGCAGTCATGATCCCTAAAGAACATATAATATGATTTCAATGCCTTCGGAATCAGTATTCACAAGTTCATCTATCCACATTTAATTAAGGACTTTTCTATGTTCTATGTTCTATATTATTTCTGCCAGAAAACCTAGCAAATTTCTAGAAAGGATACTTCTCTAGGAATTGTGTAGGTCCTCTAGGGCAACTCTATGGCAACTTCTGGTGGAAGTTATTCATTTCAACAGGATTCTCTATTATCCATGATTTCCTATTTACACTGTAATTTCGGAAATGCATTCCTCATGAATACAGGGATCATATTGTACTATCCATCTGACAGATCATTGCACAATTATTGCTTCCAAGAATGGATCTCTGTAATATCTTAGAAGGCATGAACAACCATGATGGCAAGGTATGCTACAATTGGTAATCCAACAATAGCTGGAAGGTTTCACTTTCCTCACTTATTTTCTACAGCAGGGCTTCTTAATTTTTTCCATGACCCCTTTCCTCCTGAGACATTTTTATGCAACCCTAGGGTATATAGGTATATAAAATAGGTTTAAAAATCAAACAATTACTGATAATAAATTAACATTTGCTAGGCTTGAAACGCCGGCTCTTCGGCTTAGAAATGGAGATGAGCACCAACCCCCAGAGTCAGACATGACTGGACTTAACGTCAGGGGAAACCTTTACCTTTACCTTTACCTTGGCTTGCTAAACTGGCTGATTTCCCTTTTTATAAAGTACAGCTGAAGCATTTTCTCTGGAGTCCACTGTAAACAATGCTAACAGAGTCATGTACTTGTATAAGTGTTCAGAAACCTTTTACTGTTGTCAAAGTTTTAGGAACCAACATTGAACTAAAGGGGACCCCATTTGGGGTTGGGGCCCATAGTTTACGAAGCCCTGTTCTACAGTGTGTGTGTGTGTGGGGGGGGGGGGGGGCATTGGTGTGAGAGAGACCTGCACTACACTTTGTAAAGATCAAGAAAGAAAGAGCCAGGTATGAGGGGAGACTAAAGAAGAAAAGAAAGAGCAAGGTAAGAGAGGCAGAGAATAATCAGAGAGAGACAAAATTGTCCTGTACCTAAAGCCTGAAGTCCATTCATTGGATTTTGAGTGAGTCAATCCCACTTCATGGACCAGCACCTCCTATGCTCTGCGGATTATAATTCTATCAAGGAACAAATTACTATAGAATGTCTGCTGCTCTTAAATTAAATTAACCTCAACTATCGAAGTAGGAGTAATACATTAAGTTGAAGTTAAAATTATCTTTGCGGCTACTTACATTAAGAAAGATGTTTTGTTAGCTATAATGAAATGTTATTAATAAAATTAATAAAAGTTGAAACGTATTTATAATGAACCAAATGATTATTTAAAAATTAAATTTGTTTACTTCTTTAAATAGAACAAAAACAAAAATAGGGTGGCACCCAGAATCACCTGTTAGCAATTGTTCACCTCTTTTCTATACTATCTGGTATCATGCACCAAATTAATGGGCTTCCCACCTGAGAAGAAGTAGCCTGGGTGGGCAGCCAAGGGAGTCATGGAATTCTGCAGTGGTTCTCAACCTGTGGGCCCCCAGATTTTTGGCTTTCAATTCCCAGAAATTCTAACCGCTGGCAAACTGGCTGGGTTTCTGGGAGTTGTAGGCCAAAACATCTGGGGACCCACAGGTTGAGAACCACTGTGCTAGAATCACTGAATTTTCTGAATGAAAGGGGTAATTATCATTCTTAAAGTTGTTAGCTAATTGGTGTCCCAATCTGGGGGAAAACAAATAAAAATAGCAACAACAACACGGCTCATTAGTGCAGTCAACTTTGTTTTCCTTCAAGCACTACTTTTGTGGTGCTTTCCCCCTTCTAACAGTAAAGTAGAGCCTGTAACATGGATTTATCTATTAGTTATCAGTGGTTCTTGTTTTAGCTTGTTGTGAACTGCCTTGAATCTTGTGCTGGAAAAAATGCAGGATATATATATATATTAAAAACCCAAACATTTTTGATCCTGCAATTCTGCATTGCAACTGCATGGAATATAAGCCACATTTCAGAAGAACAGCAGAACTCATGTGGAACACTGGTGGAACAGATGCTTATGGGAAGCAACTTAGCAGGACATGAGGAAAATAATGTCAACATGGTTTGACTTCCTTAGTATGAAGGAGAAAGCAGCCAGTTATGGCTCAGAAAGGCTGAGAAGGGGGGGGGCTATAAGTGAATCGAATGTACAAAAGTGTCCTTGGAATGGTCAGACTGGGTTTGAAGCTTACAGAGACAGAGTTTTGGATTTGAGAAAGGACAGATTTGACAAAGACAGAAATAAATTGAGAGGCGAGAGGATAGCCACCAGAAGGAAGAACTAACTATGGCATATTAGAGCTCAATATATTGTTCTGTGTTTAATAAATCTATTCTTCTTGTTGTTTTACAACTACCTCTAGCTGTTGTTTTTTTATGTCAGGAGCAACTTGAGAAACTGCAAGTCACTTCTGGTGTGAAAGAACTAGCAGTCTGCAAGGATGTTGCCCAGGGGATGCCCAGATGTTTAATGTTTTTACCATCCTGTGGGAGACTTCTCTCGTGTCCCCAAATGGGGAACTAGAGCTGACAGACTGGGGTAGTTCTGCTGGCACAAGGGTTTAACCCATTGCACCATGGGGGCTCCATTAGCTGTGGCTATAAAGCTGGTATTGGAGCCAGACCATACAAACAACTCATTAGAACAACACAGCCACAAGCTGTCACTTAAGAATTCACTCTGAGGCCCAAGAACCTAATCCAGAAAGAGTTTAAATGGGGGAACAAGGGGAGGGGTGAGTGGAAGGATATCAAAGGTTCAAAAG
Source organism: Anolis carolinensis (assembly GCF_035594765.1). Classification (NCBI taxonomy): domain Eukaryota; kingdom Metazoa; phylum Chordata; class Lepidosauria; order Squamata; family Anolidae; genus Anolis; species Anolis carolinensis. The sequence goes on from NC_085841.1 coordinate 342,244,411, forward strand.
TATGGCGCCCACCTGGATTAAGGGATCTGTTATGTATATACATATTTGGTGCTGAGGGGTGGGATATTGTGAGAAGCAGGATCTGATCAATTTGATTTTGTGAGGAGGCCTATTTGGTCAATAGGAAACCAAAGAGGTATTGGAGAAGGCAATTGGCTGAATTTTGTCCAAAGTAGAGAAGTGGAATGCCTGATACCTCACAATAATATGTCACTGGGGAAATCCTCATCCAGTCTCAACTACTGTGAGAGTTACAGCTTTTTACCTCCGGGATTCCACTTTTCTTTAAACCTTTGCAGCACCTTTTCCTCAGCTCAAATCAGAGAGGTCAGAGCTGTCCGAGAAAAGTGGCAGCTTTTGTTATCATCCCTGACAATTAAAAAGTCCCAGCTTGAACCTTTGAGACTTGCCTCCACTATACTACTGTCCCTAAACCTTGGTGGTGACATATTAAATCTTTAATGTTTACAATGTTCTTAAACTTTCTGGAATAATGGAACAGTTCAGAAAATGGCTGGGGCAGTAGGGCACATTTTTTAAAAAGTGAAAACACTCCAGGCAGCAGTGACCTACAAGCTTTGGGTCATCACAGGAAGAGTGTGGCAAAGTCTTTAACACAGCAGGTCTGTATTTCCCTCAGATTTATTTGGTTTGCCTTTAAAGCTCCAGTGCCTTTCTCATGGGTGGATGGGAAGGGAACAGCAATTTATGAAACTTCTATTCCTTTCTGGAGAAACAGTAATCCTAAAGCAATCTGACAACCCATTTTAGCATCTCTACAATTATGGAAAACCCTTTTAACAGTTCATTTACTCATTCTGTGGCATTTGAGATCATTCTTACAATATGCAATTATTTTAGGATAGTTTTCCATTATTGCTCTTACAGATTTTTTAAAGGAACAAAACAAAACAAATACAGTAGAGTCTCACTTATCCAACATAAACGGGCTGGCAGAATGTTGGATAAGCGAATATGTTGGATAATAAGGAGAGATTAAGGAAAAGCCTATTACACATCAAATTAGGTTATGATTTTACAAATTAAACACCAAAACATCATGTTATACAATAAATTTGAGAGAAAAAGTAGTTCAATACGCAGTAATGCCATGTTGTAATTACTGTATTTATGAATTTAGCACCAAAATATCACGATATATTGAAAACATTGACTACAAAAATGTGTTGGATAATCCAGAACGTTGGATAAGTGAGACTCTATTGTATGAGCTAATAAATAAGCTTCTGTACCGCTTGGCACTAGCACATCCAGACAAAAAGATAGGGCAAATAATTCAAAAAGGCAATGTGTGTGAAGCAACTGATGACTGCAAATTACTGTGAACATTGTTGATGTCTAACATGAATTACTCTGAATTCTAATATTTTAACCTCAGTACTAAGTTACACCATCAAAGCTAACTTTGTACTTAAGGGAAAGGTAACAATTATTTTCAAACATTATTTTCAAACGACATATTTAGCTAACCGCTTGCTCCCTTCTGGCTGTTTATCAAGATCATGTATGATGTTAAATGCATCTTTGGATAAAACACAAACTTAACCCCCAATTCTTACAAAGAACTGTGGAAGAATCCTGCTGCAGACTACTGTTTTAAAACTACTAATTTGGTAACTACAAGGAATTTCCTCCAAATACAATAAAATAATTAAAGGAGCAATTTTCATTAATGGAGCAAAGCTAAAATAAAAATCAGCCACCTCACCTGCTGTCACCCTGATAATTATCAGCACCATGCATCAGCAGCTGCTATTTCCATATTTTGAAATATTTGTGCAAATGTGACTTAATGTTGCATGAGATGCTTAAATATCCTAAATGCATTAGATCCTGTCTGATCCCAGAAACTAAGGTGGGTCAGCTCTAGTAGTCAGAATGGGGGCATGTCTTTGAATACCAGGTCCTATAGGCCACTGTGGGTCCTGACTCCAAATGGGGTCCCCTTAACCCAATGTTGGGGTCTCAAAAATTTGGCAACAGTAAAAGTTTTCTGAACGTCACCTAGTAGCTATTTTAGACATTTACACAAGTCTGTTGTGCAGTGTTCACAGCAGACTCTGCAGAAGGTGCTTCAGCTGTACTTCATAAAAAGGAAAATCAGCCTATTTAGCAATCCTTGCAAATGCTGATTTATTATCAGTAAATGTTTTTTTAACCTAATTTTAGATACATAAATACCCAGGGCCATGTAAAAAATTCTCAAGATGAAAAAGGTCATGCATGGAAAGAGTTTTAAAAGCCTTGCTATAGGCTACATTTTAGTGGAAAGAACAGGTGAAATTATGTCTAAGTACGGTCAGATGGTGTTAGAGGCACAGGGCCCATGTGAAAGAGAAAAGCTGTAAATAAATAAATTGCTATTTTTTTACCTGAGAGATCATCTCTATAGAATTTCTATGTTCTCTCTAGAAATCAATAGGTCCTCCAGCAAGACTGGAAGAAGTTAAGACCAGAGGACCCAGAGTAGTGGTTCTCAACCTGGGGTCCCCAGATGTTTTTGGCCTTCAACTCCCAGAAATCCTAAGAGCTGGTAAACTGGCTGGGATTTCTGGGAGTTGTAAGCCAAAAACATTTGGGGACCTCAAGTTGAGAACCACTGACCTAGAGTTTTCAGAAATAATATTTTAAAATTAAATCCATGAATAATCTGCAAAATGTAGAGGAACAACTGTATTTGCTGCCTAAGAGTAGTCTGGTAAATTCATGTTGAAACTTGAAGGCATTTACATATACTCACAAACCCGAAAAAAACAAAGCAAGGACAGTCACAATATTCTCACTTATAATGTAAATTTTCTAATCTTCTTTGAGATGTGTAAACTGTACATTTTTATTTACTAGTTGTATTTATATGCTTGATTTCCTGCATTGAGTTCAAGGCTGTATACATAACTGTCTTCCATTTTATTTATACAAATCAGTGAGATGATTCAGGCTGAAGCAGAGAGACTGGCCCCAAACCACATCAAGTCTTTAATGAGTCAGAACATGGACTCTCTCAGGTTCCAGACCAATTACACTGAATGGTGAAAAGAACAGAGGAGGAACTATAGTTCTTCTGTGTTGTAGAAGATTTATAAGGTAAACAAAACAAGTGGTCCATTGGCAAATACCTTCTCAATTATTTTGGCACCTGATGGCTGTGCAGTCTTCCATTCAACTATGATGTTCCTCTCCCAAAGTCCATACAAGCAGATGTAGAATCACAGAGTCACAAGTAACTGTGAAGGGCATCCAGCTTAACCCTCTGTCCTACAGTAAAACCAAGGGACCATCTAACTTCTCTTTAAAGACCTCCAAAGAAGGAGAGTCCATCATTTGCTATTCTAAGGGAACAAGGAATATCTTTAGCCGAATCCACAAAAAAGTGCTGTTGCCTCACCAAATTCCATGGCCAGGACAAAGTGGTGTCAAACTGCAATAATTCTACAATATAGATGCATCCTAAGGCAGTCTAATCCATTGCTGAACAGTTTTTTACTGTCATGATATTCCTCTCAATGTGTGGGTAGCTAAATAAAAGCTTTGACTGGCTCACATATAATCAACAATCCTAACAAAAAATGAGTGTCATCAAACAGTCACTCCATACACCTTATGATTAAATGAGAATTTGAATCCAGATCTTCCCAATCCTAGTGCAACACTCAAAATCAAGGGTCCCCAAACTAAGTTCCGCGGCTCTCCAAGGTCATTTTTCCACCCCACCCTAAACTTTAGGGTTGTTGAATTAGTCTGCAGTGCCTTTCATGTTCTACAAACAACCTACAGATCCATTGAGAAAATTTAACAAATGCTACATTCAGCAAAGGATAAGAGGGATCCTCTAACCACTGCAGGAGTCTACCGTATACCGTGCAGCTGTGGACAAGTCTACATAGGGACCACCAAACGCAGCACCCAGACACGAATCAAAGAACATGAAAGGCACTGCAGAATAATCCAACCAGAGAAGTCAGCTATAGCATAATGTCAGACAACTCAAAGAAGCCATTGAAATCCACAGGCATGTGAACAATTTCAACAGAAAGGAGGAAACCATGAAAATGAACAAAATCTGGTTACTAGTATTAAAGAAACACCAGAATCAAGACAGTAATTAAGGAACACCACTCAGAAACAGGGGAATTCCAGATAGCAAACAATCAAGTGCCAGTTAACACCTCCCAAACAGAGTGTCTCTTCAGGCAATAGAGGCAAGGCTACCTCTATGCAGATACCCTCACTGATTGACTTCGCGGCTTAATGGCTACTCATTGCTAGCCAAGCTTGCTAATTGCAACATTCACACTTGCTTCAAACAGACAAGGGTACTTTCTCACACCCAACACATTCCACAGATATATATATATATATATATATATATATATATATACACACACACACACACACACACACACACACACACACACACACTTCACTTGATTCAATGCCAACAGAACCTCTGAAGATGCCAGCCACAGATGCGGGCAAAACATCAGGAGAGAATGCTACTGGAAGACGGCCATAGAGCCTGAAAAGAACTCACAGCAACCCAGTAATTCTGGCCATGAAAGCCTTTGACAACACATTAAACCCTATGTGTTTGGAAAATCAGTGGAACAAATAAAAAAAATGACGCCCCTGGACTAATGAATGAGGATGTCTGCATTAGAAAATGATATAACTGAAGCACATTAAACCCTATGAAATTGCAAGTATTTTAACATATCACAGATTTATCACCTACTAAGCTTTTTCAAAAGATGCTTATGTAAGTCATGGTGACTGGCTGATTGACTGGAGTGTGTCAGTTTCAAATTTTAAAAAGGCAGCTCTTTTTGCATAACTAACCACCTTTGTCTTTAAACATGCACAGTTTCAATTACCCAAGATAGTTTAGGCACTCTGATTCAAGAGCATGTCAGCTGGCAGAAAGAGAGCCTAATTTTACAATTGGACAGCTGACAGATCTTAAGGCAAGGGAAGCAAAAAGTTAAGCCAAGCAGCATCAACAACAAAATGTGGAATATGCCAAGTTTAGAACAGAAAGGAAAGAACAGCATTTTCTTGGTACAGTACTTACATTACTCAGGTTATCAAGGACTCCCTTAAGATCTAAGTTGTAAACAAAGACATTAACTCTGGAAAGGCTGCATGCCATGTTATTTAGTGTTTTATTACTCCAGCTGCCTGAGCTGGATGATGATTGTCCTACTTTTTATAGGTGCATCCCCGCATACTTAAATCACTAAAAATGAAACAATAGCGTCAAGATCTATTCAACTATCCTCAGATATCAATGCACATAACTACCAAGGTCAAAAGACATGACAAATCAGAACCAGAAAGACAACAATGCTGATTCAGCCTGAACTCAATGGGTGCCTGGTATATAGTCACATTTGATGCTGTGCCAAACTGCTAATAAAATTAAGCTATTTGGAGAGACCTTGTTTTGTACACATTTCCACCTACAGTCGTGAGGCTTGGAAAACCCACTTCCCCAGCATTCAAGGAGAATGAAATCCCTGCTCCAAATGAACAAGCTGAATTTCACAGGCACCAAGTTCAACAGTGCTCTTCAGTAAAAAAAAAAAAAAGTACTGTGAAAGATTCAAATGGTTTAGTGCATAAATGGCAACTATAATTGTCCATAGGGCAGCTCTTGCTCATGAGTTTGTTGTTCTTATGTGCCTTCATGTGGATTCCAATTTATGGCAACCCTTGTTTTAAGGGTTTTCTGGGTAAGATGTAGTCAAACATTTGCCCTTGCCATCCTTTTGTGTAACTTGCTCAAGGTCACTCAGCAGGTTTTCAAGGCTGGATCCAAACCATGGTGGGGAGGAAAAAGAATATATTTTTGTACAAATCTGGAGTACTTGAAGGGTCTAGAAATAGTCACACACAGACATGCTGAATGCTCGTAAATACGATATATAGCAGGCATGGGCAAACTTTGCCCCTCCAGTTGTTTTGGACTTCAACTCCCACAATTCCTAACAGCCTACCGGATTGACAGATTGACATCTTTACTTACTTATATGTTTATTTATTTTCCTTCCTTTCTCCTGGCATGAGATTATCTGTGAAGTATTTTATTTGGAATAATCACGGTTTTAAGATAAATTGTACAATACAAATATCTGCTCGGGGTTGTTTTCCTTCTTTTTCTTTTCTTTGGCTGTTGTTGCAAGTGTGTGTCTCCCTTCATTATATAAAGAGGTACTTGAACAAGATGAATTTTGTTATGAAATATGGAGCTTCAGCCAACATCTGTTCCAATAGTGTGGGAACATATTTTGAAATACAGGCACTCACAGAAATCTGAAAAACTTAAGACAGCTGCCATTGATCACGGTCAATAAAGCATTTCTTCCACTCTTCTTCTCTACCTAAATTGAGTCTTTTGTGAAGCAAATCAGTGGCTTGTTGACCATTCTAGACCAGGCCAAATCAAAACAAACTGCACAACAAATCTTACAATATATATCCACTGGGAAAATACGTACATCTTACAATCTGGAGGCTGCTGATAAAATAAGAGAAAATAGAGTAGTCTGTGAAAGAGGTTGTGTTTATCCCCCCACCTCCAAAATCCCAAAGTGTTGACTTTGCAAGCCCTGACCCCACTACATCACTACCTATTGCGTAAAATGAACCTAACTTTTAAATTACGCTGGCTTTTCTGTTCCAGATAAACCACAACATGCAATTGAAGGAGCAGCTGACACAAATGTAGTCATAGTATTTCAATCTCTAAAATACATCAACGATTTAAACAAAGCCATCTTAAAAATTCAAAAACCCTTCTAGAAGGCAGACAGCAAGGCATATAATAGATTATTTCATTCAACAGCTTCTAAAATCAAGTTTCCCCATGAAAATACTACAGAGATTGCTTTTCCACTACATCAGGGGGCCCCTTGCTCCACAGTGCAAATGCCAGACATTTTCCAACAACCACTATACATTTGCTTTTCTCTACATTGCCCCCCTTACTTTGTGTGATGCCTTCAGAAGGACTTTATATGAAGCTGGAAGTGAAACCCATTCAGTTCAGTCACACATTCTCCCATGAGAGTGCACATAAGGCTCTAGCTTTAGATTCCAGAAACCTACATTCTACCTACAATCTACCTACCTACAAACCTACAACCCACACAGACAGCAAACCTAAGCCTACTTAAGTCCCTTAAATAACTTACTTGTGAATAAATACAGTTGAGGATTGAGATTGCAAGTTTCTACTTTCCTTAACAAAAAACATCCACTTTGCTTAGACGACGGTAAATGCCAAACTCAATGAAAAATGTTGACTCTTGAACTGTCACGTGTGGTTTGTGCCTTAAAGATTAATTTATTTATTGTGCCATTAATTTTGGTGACAAATACAGACTTTGCCTGATATCTAAAGTAGAGAATGAAGGTATGAGGCTTGTTTCTGCACAAAGCTTAAAGCACAGTGGAAGTGAGGCAAAGTAATCACTTGGGAACTCAAGATATTGATAGAAAAGGAGAACGTAGCCCAAAATAAACTACTCATTTTATCTAGCGAGCTGTCATCAAAATCATATTTTGTGCCTTCAGGTTGCTTCTGTATTACAACAGCAATATGACAAACCTATTACAGAGTTTTCTTGGCAAATTTTGTTCAGAGGGGGGGTTGGCCTTTCTTTCCTCTAAGGATGAATGCGAGTTGCCCAATGTTACCTAGCGGAGTCTCCATGGACAAAAAGGGATTTGAACTATAGTTTCCAGAGTTGTAATCCAAAGCCCAAGCTCCATCAAAATCATACTACAGTAGTCTCACTTATCCAACATTCTGGATTATCCAACGCATTTTTGGAGTTAATGTTTTCAATATATCGTGATATTTTGGTGCTAAATTCATAAATACTGTAATTACTACATAGCATTACTGCGTATTAAGCTACTTTTTCTGCCAAATTTGTTGTCTAACATGATGTTTTGGTGCTTAATTTGTAAAATCATAACCTAATTTGATGTTTAATAGGCTTTTCCTTAATGCCTCTTTATCCAACATATTCGCTTATCCAACATATTCGCTTATCCAACATTCTGCCGGCCCGTTTATGTTGGATAAGTGAGACTCTACTGTACTTCCAAAAAGGCAGCTATGAGAGATGTGGCACTTTAAATACTCAACAGAATAATTACAATCTAAGTTTCATGGCACCATATCCTGACGTTCTTTTTGATTTTGGATGTCAAGCAGCGTTAGTACTGGCTAATACTCAGATAGGAGGCTGCCAATTAATACCACTTGCCATAGGCTATATTTCAGAGGAATGAACTAGCAAAACCATCAATGAGACATCATTCCCTAAGGAAAAAAACCAACAACCTGGCAAAATGGCATTATCTAAAAGAATCCTCCACCTTGTGTGACTGTGGAGCTGAACAGACAACTCCGCATCTGTATGCTTGTCTGCATTTTCCTGCCTCATGTACAGAGGGAGAATTGTTTGAGGCTACAGACAATGCAGTCACCATTGCCCGTTTTTGGTCAAAAGATATTGTGCTCCTATTTTTATCATTTTTATACTAATGTATTTTTACACAAAAATAAATAAATAAATCAATAAATTCCCTAAGAAAACTTATGAAATTCATGAAGGTGCCATAAGCCAACAAGCATACAAGCATTGACAAATTTCATGGACTGAAGTTTCCTATACTTCATTCAATGCTCAACATGGGAACTTCACTTGACAGGGAATTCTGCAGATAGTGAGGCCAAATGACAAGAAAGTGCAAGAAGTACCTCCTAGGCATAGTGGTTTTAGCACTGAACTATAGCTCTGGAGACCAGGGTTTGAATCTCCACTCGACCATGGAAACTTACTGGGTATCCCTGGACAATCACACTCCTACAGTCTCTTAGGAAAGAGGGCCACAAAGTGGAGTCCACACATGCAAGTATGGAGAAGAACAAACCACAGACCACCTATACAATGCAGTCTGAGCCCAGCCACATGCACAATGGAGGACCTTCTTACAGCAACACCAAAGGCACTCCAAGTGGCCAGCTACTGGTCAAAGGACATTTAGTATACAGTGTTCCCTCACTACTTTGCGGTTCACTTTTCGCTCCTTTTGCTGTTTCAAGGGTTTTCAGTTAATATTAATGTACACATTTATCGCGGTATTTTCGCTGTTTTGTGGGTTTTTGCGGTGTGCAAAGGGTTTTGGAAGGGGAAAGGGAGAAATAAAGGGAGGGTAGGGAATGGTTGGAAATAAAAAAAAGGGTTATTTAGCTTCCATTCTTCCTCCCTGCCGGTGTACTGTATATTGTAACCACTAAAATAAAGTACAGACTGCATTGTAGTAAGTGGTCTGTGGTTTGCTCTCCTCCATACATAGAATAAATATAGTGTCCCTACTTTGTGGATTTTCACTTATTGCGGGTGGTCCTGGAACATAACCGCTGTAATAAATGAGGGAACACTGTAATGCCAAATTGTTGTTTTTTAAAACTTTGTTTGTGTTTTCAAATACATTACAACTTGTACCCTCGGTTCGCTTCTGACACGATAAATAAATAAATAGTCTAATAGGAAGGTAACAAAAAACCCTCTAAACAAAGGAAACCCTGTGATAGGTTTGTCTTAGGATAGCTATAAGTCAAGAAGGACTTGAAGGCACACAACAACAACCTGTGCAAAGCTTAAGTTGAAGCTTCATCAAACAATCTACTTTTCACAACAGCATTAGTTGGCAAAAACACTATCATTCTACCATTGCTTAAATGCATATTCTGGTTCCTCCTGACTCATAATAGCAGCTCTAGTAACCCTATTTGTCCTGTTCAGAGGAAGTAACTCAAGAAAACAAACCACAATCATTGTAGTAAACATAAACATTTGAGGAGTCTACAAGTTGTAACCCAAAACAATAACTTTCCCAGACCGAGGTTCATTCACTCAAGCTACTGAACACCCTCTATGGGGACATTTGTAGCTGTCTTGTCAAAAGAAGAATGCTTTGCTGCAGTAGCAGCAACAGTAACTTGTTTGGGTTGCTGTGAGTTTTCCAGGCTGTCTGGCCATGTTCCAGAAACATTCTCTCCTGACGTTTCACCCACATCTATGGCAGACATCCTCAGAGGTTGTGAGGTTTGTTGAAAACTAAGCAAGTGAGGTTTATATATCTGTGGAAGGTCCAGGGTGGGAGAAAGAACTTTTGTCTGTTGGAGGCAAATGTGAATGTTGCAATTAATCACCTTGATTAGCATTGAAAGGTCTTGCAGCTTCAAAGCGTGGCTGATTCCTGTCTGGGAAGTGTTGTAGGGAGGTGTTAGCTGTCCTTGATTGTTTTATGTCTGGAATTCCCCTATTTTTGGGGTAATTCTAGAATTAGCCAGGCTTTGAAGCTGCAAGGCTTTTCAGTGCTAATCAAGGTGATTAATTGCAACTTGCCTCCAACAAACAAGACTTCTTTCTCCCACCCTGGACATTCCACACATATATAAACCTCACTTGCGTAGTTTCCAAAAAACCTCACAACCTCTGAGGATGGCTGCCCTAGATGTGGGTGAAACGTCAGGAGAGAATGCTTCTGGAACATGGCCATACAGCCCGGAAAACTCACAGCAACCCAGTGACTCTGGCCATGAAAGCCTTCAACAACACAAGTAACCTGTTTCTACTCTACCCAAACCATCAACTTTGGTTCTCTCTCCAGCCCAATCCTCAGTCCAGAACAGAAGTACCGTACTTTTCTATAGAAGTCAGTGCCAGATAGGAAAAGGGCAGGCGTGGACGCCAAAGGAATTGTGCAGGTAAGGAGGTGATAGTTACCTGGATGAAGCCCCATATGGGGTGAAGGGTCCAGTGCAGCAGCAGCGAGGGCCAACAGCACTGAAGGAGCAGCAGGACTTCTCTGATGAGCATCACTCCTCTGGGGAAGAGGGGGACGTCTTCGCCTGGCAGCCTGTGGAACTGGAGGGAATCAGAAAGCGAGAGAGAGGAGGAGAGCTTGGGCAAGGCTGGGTGGCATCGCAACGGGAAAGAGAGGCTTCCTTTGCCTGCTCCCTTCTCTCCCAAGAGTTGCAAGAACCAAAGGGATCTAGTGGAAGGAGAGGAGGGCTAAAAAGGTTGCCTTGTGCTCAGAGGCAGCAAGGAAATCCAAGCACTCCAAGGGCTGTTGGTTGAATAGATATTGGGTGGGAAGGGGTGGCGAAAGCAGGAGGTGCCCCAAGCAATGGGAGGGGGATCTTGGGCTGCGGTGGGGGAAGCCCAGGAGCAGCAGGGGGAGGGCAAAGGAAACTTCCTACTGGATCTGCACAATCGCCGCCTCCCTCTCGCCTATGGAGCGGCCCTATAGCTCAGCCAACTCCTCCCCAGGTCCCCACCCCAAATAAAACTAGGAGGCAAATGGAGAAGGCTCCTGTTCCCCACCCAGGACTGGTGGCGACTGGCCAAGAGAACCACCGGGAAGGGAGGGAAGGAAGGAAAAAAAGAGAGAGAGACAGAGGGAAGAAGAGAGGGAAGGAAGGAGGGAGGGCAGCTGGTGCTGCAGAGCCCAGCAAAACCAAGTTTACTGCTCCCGCTGGTGATGCAGCCGCTGCAGTTTGGGAGGCAAATCAAAATGTTCCAAAGTCTGTTGTCAAAGGCTTTCATGGCCAGAATCACCGGGTTGCTGTGAATTTTCCGGGCTGTATGGTCATGTTCCAGAAGCATTCCCTCCTGACGTTTTGCCCACAGCTATGGCAGTCATCCTCAGAGGTGGTGAGGTCTACGCAAGGAAGGTTTATATATCTGTGGAAGGTCCAGTGTGGGAGAAAGAACTCTTGCCTGGCCGAGGCAAGTGTGAATGCTGCAATTGATCACCTTGATTAGCACTGAAAAGACTTGAAGCTTCAAGGCCTGGCTGATTCTTGCCTGGGAGAATAATAATAATAATAATAATACTTTATTATTATAACCCGCCTCCATCTCCCTGAAGGGACTTATGGCGGCTTACATGGGGACCAAGCCCGGAATACAAGTATACAAAATAAAAAATAAAAACACATAACAACAATATCATAAAAGCAACTAACCATCAAAACACATCAATAAGCATTGAAGAACCAAGTAGTGGGACAAATTAAATCGTCTGGGAAAGGGCAGGGCTTGTGCAAAATGCAAGATGATAGGATCAGGAATGGAATAAAGTACTGGAGGTCAGGACAGTAAACAAATCATTTGTTGGGGGATGTTAGCTGGCCCTGATTGTTTCCTGTCTGGAATTCCCCAATTTTCTGAGTGCTGTTCTTTATTTACTGTCCTGATTTTAGAGTTTTTTAAAAATACTGGTAGCCAGATGGATGGACGGTATCCTTGAAGTGAGTGGCTCGTCCTTGAAGGAACTGGGGGTGGTGACGGCCGACAGGGAGCTCTGGTGTGGACTGGTCCATGAGGTCATGAAGAGTCGAAAACGACTGACTGAATGAGTGAGACGACGACGACGATAACGAGCCAGATATTGTTCTTTTTCATGTATTCCTCCTTTCTGTTGAAACTGTCCACATGCTTATGGAGTTCAATGGCTTCTCTTTCTAATGCAAACCAAGGTGATTAATTGCAAGATTAACAGACAAGAGTTCTTTCTCCCATCCTGGACCTTCCACAGATATAGAAACCTCACCTGCCTAGTTTCCAACAGACCTCACCACTCCTGAGGAGGCCTGCCCTAGATATGGGCGAAGCGTCAGGAGAGAATGCTTCTGGAAAGTGGCCATATACAGCCCGGAAAACTCACAGCAACCCAGTGTCCCAAAGCCTTTCGCCGCTTACCCCGAGGAACGGAAAGCGCTGCCGGTGCGCAGCCAGGGGGGTCTGGTGGGAAGAATTGCAAGACAAAGTTTGCTGCGCCTCGCGTTCCCCTCCCGCGGCTGCTCGTGGCGCCAAGAGAGCCCACGCCGCGCGGGGAAGGAAGGGAGAGAGAAAGGGAGGAAGGAGGGAAGAAGGGAAGCCCTCGCTCGGGAGTGAAGGGTTTCCCTCTCCGACCCAAACGTGAGAGGAGGAAGCCGATCCCTCCTCTCCTCCCCCGGACCAAAAATAGAAGGGAAAGGAAGGGAAGCAGCAGCAGCCTCTTGCTTCGGAGAGGGAGGGAAGCGGCCACTCTTCTTCAGCCAACCAAACACACACACACAAACAGACAGACAGACGTGGAAGGGGGTTCTCCCTTCTGCAACTCACTCGAGATGGAGCTCTCCAGCCCTCCTGCAGTTCCCTCGGACCGTGGGCTCCCGGCAGAGTTGTTGCAGAAGCAGCAGCAGCAGCGGCCGCCCCTCGGACGTCCCTCCTCTCTCTCTCCCTCTCCCTCTCTTTCCTTCTCTGCGGAGCCTCCGAGTAGCCGCGTCGCGAACCGAAAAGCAACACAACTCCCGGGGTAGAGAGGGAGGGAGGGAGGAGGAGGAGGAAGGAGCAGGAGGAGGCGGGGAGTGGGAGCGCCGGCTCGGCTCCCCCGCGAGTGGAAGCGCTCGCCTTGCTTCTTGGCGCCGCTGCAGGGATTTCTCCTCCTGCCCATGGAGCCGGCGGTGGGTTCGGCGGTGAGGCGGTGCGCATCCCTCAAACTCCCACGCCAGGCTTCGTGGAGGGTGGGCGAGGAGGAGAAGGCGAGGAGGCAGCGCTCAGATGGGAACGCCAAGCATCCCCACGCCGATGCTGATGCTGCTGGAGAGAGAACTCCTAGATCGGACTAGGTATTCCTCTTGCCCCCAGATCCATCATGATATCTCCAGGGCTCTCAGACAGAAGGCGTTGTCTCGCCCTCCCTTTTCAGCACTCCAAGAGCCTTAGAAACAGCACCAAAAAGCCTACCCTATGCTTCAGGTATGAGGATGACACCTTCACCATTTGGAGCCATGGAGAAGAAGAACTCAACAATGTTTTCAGCACTGTATGGCTCAAGGAAGCCCTAGAAACAGCACCAAAAAAGCCTACTCTATGCTTCAGATACGTGGATGACACTTTCACCATTTGGAGCCATGGAGAAGAAGAACTCAACAATGTTTTCAGCACTGTATGGCTCAAGGAAGCCCCAGAAACAGCACCAAGCACTGTATGGCTCAAGGAAGCCCTAGAAACAGCACCAAAAAAGCCTACTCTATGCTTCAGCTATATGGATGACACCTTCACCATTTGGAGCCTTGGATAAGAAGAACTCACCAATGTTTTCAGCACTGTATGGCTCAAGGAAGCCCTAGAAACAGCACCAAAAAGCCTACTCTATGCTTCAGATATGTGAATGACACCTTCACCATTTGGAGCCATGGAGAAGAAGAACTCAGCAATGTTTTCAGCACTGTATGGCTCAAGGAAGCCCTAGAAACAGCACCAAAAAGCCTACTCTATGCTTCAGCTATGAGGATGACACCTGCACCATTTGGAGCCATGGAGAAGAAGAACTCAACAATGTTTTCAGCACTGTAAGGCTCAAGGAAGCCCTAGAAACAGCACCAAAAAAGCCTACTCTATGCTTCAGATACGTGGATGACACTTTCACCATTTGGAGCCATGGAGAAGAAGAACTCAACAATGTTTTCAGCACTGTATGGCTCAAGGAAGCCCCAGAAACAGCACCAAGCACTGTATGGCTCAAGGAAGCCCTAGAAACAGCACCAAAAAAGCCTACTCTATGCTTCAGCTATATGGATGACACCTTCACCATTTGGAGCCTTGGATAAGAAGAACTCACCAATGTTTTCAGCACTGTATGGCTCAAGGAAGCCCTAGAAACAGCACCAAAAAGCCTACTCTATGCTTCAGATATGTGAATGACATTTTCACCATTTGGAGCCATGGAGAAGAAGAACTCAGCAATGTTTTCAGCACTGTATGGCTCAAGGAAGCCCTAGAAACAGCACCAAAAAGCCTACTCTATGCTTCAGCTATGAGGATGACACCTGCACCATTTGGAGCCATGGAGAAGAAGAACTCAACTATGTTTTCAGCACTGTAAGGCTCAAGGAAGCCCTAGAAACGGCACCAAAAAGCCTACTCTATGCTTCAGATATGTGGATGACACCTTCACCATTTGGAGCCATGGAGGAGAAGAACTCAACAATGTTTTCAGCACTGTAAGGCTCAAGGAAGCCCTAGAAACAGCACCAAAAAGCCTACTCTATGCTTCAGATATGTGGATGACACCTTCACCATTTGGAGCCATGGAGAAGAAGAACTCAGCAATGTTTTCAGCACTGTATGGCTCAAGGAAGCCCTAGAAACAGCACCAAAAAGCCTACTCTATGCTTCAGATATGTGAATGACACCTTCGCCATTTGGAGCCATGGAGAAGAAGAACTCAACAATGTTTTCAGCACTGTATGGCTCAAGGAAGCCCCAGAAACAGCACCAAGCACTGTATGGCTCAAGGAAGCCCTAGAAACAGCACCAAAAAAGCCTACTCTATGCTTCAGCTATATGGATGACACCTTCACCATTTGGAGCCTTGGATAAGAAGAACTCACCAATGTTTTCAGCACTGTATGGCTCAAGGAAGCCCTAGAAACAGCACCAAAAAGCCTACTCTATGCTTCAGATATGTGAATGACACCTTCACCATTTGGAGCCATGGAGAAGAAGAACTCAGCAATGTTTTCAGCACTGTATGGCTCAAGGAAGCCCTAGAAACAGCACCAAAAAGCCTACTCTATGCTTCAGCTATGAGGATGACACCTGCACCATTTGGAGCCATGGAGAAGAAGAACTCAACAATGTTTTCAGCACTGTAAGGCTCAAGGAAGCCCTAGAAACAGCACCAAAAAAGCCTACTCTATGCTTCAGATACGTGGATGACACTTTCACCATTTGGAGCCATGGAGAAGAAGAACTCAACAATGTTTTCAGCACTGTATGGCTCAAGGAAGCCCCAGAAACAGCACCAAGCACTGTATGGCTCAAGGAAGCCCTAGAAACAGCACCAAAAAAGCCTACTCTATGCTTCAGCTATATGGATGACACCTTCACCATTTGGAGCCTTGGATAAGAAGAACTCACCAATGTTTTCAGCACTGTATGGCTCAAGGAAGCCCTAGAAACAGCACCAAAAAGCCTACTCTATGCTTCAGATATGTGAATGACATTTTCACCATTTGGAGCCATGGAGAAGAAGAACTCAGCAATGTTTTCAGCACTGTATGGCTCAAGGAAGCCCTAGAAACAGCACCAAAAAGCCTACTCTATGCTTCAGCTATGAGGATGACACCTGCACCATTTGGAGCCATGGAGAAGAAGAACTCAACAATGTTTTCAGCACTGTAAGGCTCAAGGAAGCCCTAGAAACGGCACCAAAAAGCCTACTCTATGCTTCAGATATGTGGATGACACCTTCACCATTTGGAGCCATGGAGGAGAAGAACTCAACAATGTTTTCAGCACTGTAAGGCTCAAGGAAGCCCTAGAAACAGCACCAAAAAGCCTACTCTATGCTTCAGATATGTGATGACACCTTCACCATTTGGAGCCATGGAGAAGAAGAACTCAGCAATGTTTTCAGCACTGTATGGCTCAAGGAAGCCCTAGAAACAGCACCAAAAAGCCTACTCTATGCTTCAGCTATGAGGATGACACCTGCACCATTTGGAGCCATGGAGAAGAAGAACTCAACTATGTTTTCAGCACTGTATTGCTCAAGGAAGCCCTTGAAACAGCACCAAAAAAGCCTACTCTATGCTTCAGCTATGAGGATGACACCTGCACCATTTGGAGCCATGGAGAAGAAGAACTCAACAATGTTTTCAGCACTGTAAGGCTCAAGGAAGCCCTAGAAACAGCACCAAAAAGCCTACTCTATGCTTCAGATATGTGGATGACACCTTCACCATTTGGAGCCATGGAGGAGACGAACTCAACAATGTTTTCAGCACTGTAAGGCTCAAGGAAGCCCTAGAAACAGCACCAAAAAGCCTACTCTATGCTTCAGATATGTGGATGACACCTGCACCATTTGGAGCCATGGAGAAGAAGAACTCAACAATGTTTTCAGCACTGTAAGGCTCAAGGAAGCCCTAGAAACAGCACCAAAAAAGCCTACTCTATGCTTCAGCTATGAGGATGACACCTGCACCATTTGGAGCCATGGAGAAGAAGAACTCAACAATGTTTTCAGCACTGTAAGGCTCAAGGAAGCCCTAGAAACAGCACCAAAAAGCCTACTCTATGCTTCAGATATGTGGATGACACCTGCACCATTTGGAGCCATGGAGAAGAAGAACTCAACTATGTTTTCAGCACTGTATTGCTCAAGGAATCCCTTGAAACAGCACCAAAAAAGCCTACTCTATGCTTCAGCTATGAGGATGACACCTGCACCATTTGGAGCCATGGAGAAGAAGAACTCAACAATGTTTTCAGCACTGTATTGCTCAAGGAATCCCTTGAAACAGCACCAAAAAAGCCTACTCTATGCTTCAGCTATGAGGATGACACCTGCACCATTTGGAGCCATGGAGAAGAAGAACTCAACTATGTTTTCAGCACTGTATGGCTCAAGGAAGCCCCAGAAACAGCACCAAAAAAGCCTACTCTATGCTTCAGATATGTGGATGACACCTGCACCATTTGGAGCCATGGAGAAGAAGAACTCAATAATATTTTCAGCACTGTAAGGCTCAAGGAAGCCCTAGAAACAGCACCAAAAAAGCCTACTCTATGCTTCAGCTATGAGGATGACACCTGCACCATTTGGAGCCATGGAGAAGAAGAACTCAACTATGTTTTCAGCACTGTAAGGCTCAAGGAAGCCCTTGAAACAGCACCAAAAAGCCTACTCTATGCTTCAGATATGTAGATGACACCTGCACCATTTGGAGCCATGGAGAAGAAGAACTCAACTATGTTTTCAGCACTGTATTGCTCAAGGAATCCCTTGAAACAGCACCAAAAAAGCCTACTCTATGCTTCAGCTATGAGGATGACACCTGCACCATTTGGAGCCATGGAGAAGAAGAACTCAACAATGTTTTCAGCACTGTATGGCTCAAGGAAGCCCCAGAAACAGCACCAAAAAAGCCTACTCTATGCTTCAGATATGTGGATGATATCTTCACCATTTGGAGCCATGGAGAAGAAGAACTCAACAATGTTTTCAGCACTGTAAGGCTCAAGGAAGCCCTAGAAACAGCACCAAAAAAGCCTACTCTATGCTTCAGATATGTGGATGACACCTGCACCATTTGGAGCCATGGAGAAGAAGAACTCAATAATGTTTTCAGCACTGTAAGGCTCAAGGAAGCCCTAGAAACAGCACCAAAAAAGCCTACTCAATGCTTCAGATATGTGGATGATATCTTCACCATTTGGAGCCATGGAGAAGAAGAACTCAACAATGTTTTCAGCACTGTAAGGCTCAAGGAAGCCCTTGAAACAGCACGAAAAAAGCCTACTCTATGCTTCAGCTATGAGGATGACACCTGCACCATTTGGAGCCATGGAGAAGAGGAACTCAACAATGTTTTCAGCACTGTATTGCTCAAGGAAGCCCTTGAAACAGCACCAAAAAGCCTACTATATGCTTCAGCTATGAGGATGACACCTGCACCATTTGGAGCCATGGAGAAGAAGAACTCAACAATGTTTTCAGCACTGTATGGCCCAAGGAAGCTCTAAAAACAGCACCAAAAAGCCTACTCTATGCTTCAGATATGTGGATGACACCTGCACCATTTGGAGCCATGGAGAAGAACTCAACAATGTTTTCAGCACTGTAAGGCTCAAGGAAGCCCTAGAAACAGCACCAAAAAAGCCTACTCTATGCTTCAGATATGTGGATGACACCTGCACCATTTGGAGCCATGGAGAAGAAGAACTCAACTATGTTTTCAGCACTGTAAGGCTCAAGGAGGCCCAGGAAACAGCACCAAAAATGCCTACTCTATGCTTCAGATATGTGGATGACATCTTCACCATTTGGAGCCATGGAGAAGAAGAATTCAACAATGTTTTCAGCACTGTATGGCTCAAGGAAGCCCTAGAAACAGCACCAAAAAGCCTACTCTATCCCTCAGATATGTGGGTGACACGACACCTTCACCATTTGGAGCCATGGAGAAGAAGAACTCAACAATGTGTTGTCGAAGGCTTTCATCGCCGGGATCACAGGGTTGTTGTATGTTTTCCAAGCTGTATGGCCATGTTCCAGAAGTATTCTCTTCTGACGTTTCACCCACATCCATGGTAGGCATCCTCAGAGGTTGTGAGGAACATACAGCCGGGAAAACATACAACAACCCAGAACTCAACAGGTTCCTGGACCACCTCAACAGCATCCACCCAAACATCCAATTCACTATTGAAAAAGTAAACAAAGGAAAACTTCCATTTCTAGATGTTCTAGTCATCCGCAAACCCAATCCACAATTGGGCCACATAGTTTACAGAAAACCTACACACAGAGATAGATACCTTCATAAAAACTCCTAGCATCACCCAAGTCAAAGAAGAAGCACAATCAAAGCCCTGACAGATGGTGCAAGAAGTATCTCCAAGGTGAACTAAACCATGTAAACTAGGCTCTCCAGGCCAATGGCTACTCCACCACAGACATCAGAAGAGCTGCAAGGCCAAGAACAAGCCATGAGAGTAGAGACAAAGATCCACCCAGAGGAAAAGTGTTCTTGCCATACATTGAGGGAACCACTGACCACATATAGAAGCTGATGAAGAAACACAACCTACAAACTATCTACAGACCTACTAAGAAAACCCAACAAATGCTACATTCAGCAAAGGACAAGAGGGATCCTCTCACCTCTGCGGGAGTCTACCGTATACCATGCAGCTGTGGACAAATCGACATAGGGACCACCAAATTCAGTATTGCCCAAGCACAAATCAAGGAACAGAGCACTTGATGAACCAACCTGGACACGGTATATTATTTGAGAAATCAGAAATGCTGGACCACTCTAACAACTATCATGTCAGACAGCTCAGAGAAGCCATTACAATCCACAAACATGTGGACAATTTCAACAGGAAGGAGGAAACCATGAAAATGAACAAAATCTGGCTACCAGTATTTAAAAAACTATAAAATCAGAACAGTAAATAAAGAACGACACTCTGAAAACAGAGGAATTACAGACACGAATCAATCAGGGGCAGCTAACACCTCAGAACAAAAGATCCCCCAGGCAGGAATGAATCTTGCAAGGCTATTAATGCTAATCAAGGTGATAAATCACAACATTCTCACTGGCCTCCAACAGACAAGAGTTCTTTCTCCCACTCTGGATCTTTCACAGATATATAAACCTCCCTTGCTTGGTTTTCCAATATACCTCACAACCTCTGAGGATGCCTGCCATAGATGTGGGCGAAATGTCAGGAGAGAATGCTTCTGGAACATGGCCATACAGCCTGGAAAATACACAACAACCCAGCGATTCTGGTCATGAAAGCCTTTGACAACACATATGGCTCAATCTAGGTTAAAGTGCCCCCAATGAAATCCAGGAAAAAAGGTCCTCTGGATGACGTCCCCCAGACGACCTAAGTGTATGGAGCAGATTTTAGTAGTAGTAGTAATAGTAATAATAATAATAATAATAATAATAATAATAATAATAATAATAATACTTTATATTCTGCCCTATCTCCCCAGAGGGACTCAGGGCAGATTCCAAACATAAAAGGCAATCATTCAGTGCCCGAACACAACAACAATACACCCATAATAATGAAAATTGACAACACAACATATAAAAACAAATTGTGAGTTAACTAAAATTAAGTTTAAAACTCAACTTGTTATATTGGACACAAAGCAAAACATCAAAACATTGAACAGAAGCCTTCCCTATTTTCCTTGGGGGGAAATAGGTTGACCATTTTTCAAGATGTCTGTTGAGCTGATGGTGCAGACGGCATGGATAAGGATGGTAGTTATTAATCCGAGGACTAATGATAGTATTACCATCTATTCCTCTTCCTCGTAAGCCAGTGAGCAAAGGTATGTCTTCAGCTGTTTCTTGAAGGTGGGGAAGGAAAGGGCCATCTTAATTCCTTAGGAAGGGAGTTCCAGAGGTGGGGGTGGCCAAGGAGAAGGCCCTTTCTCTCATTCCCACCAGCTGCACTTAGGACGGGGGTGGGACCGAGAGTAGAGCCTCCTCCAATGACTGCAGTATCCAAGTTGGTCTATAGTGGGAGATGCGGTTCGTCAAATAGTCTGGACCCAAGCCCATTAGGGTTTTTAGGGAGAAGGCCATCCTCTAGGTAACCATGTAGAGCAGGCATGGGCAAACCTCAGCCCTCCAGGTGTTTTGGACTTCAACTCCCACGATTCCTAACAGCCTCAGGCCCTTTCCTTTCCCCCTCAGCTGCTTAAGGTCCTGAGGCTGTTAGGAATTGTGGGAGTTGAAGTCCAAAACACCTGGAGGGCCGAAGTTTGCCCATGCCTGGTATAGAGCTTCAAAGGTCACAACCAATGCTTTTTTGGAAAATAACAGCACCCAGTCTCTGGGCACATATCCTTTTGGCAAACATGAATCTCCATGAACATGTGGAGACCATCTTATGAAAACCACTAGTCAAGAAGAGCATGACTTTGTTAGAAGTCAACTCTTTGAACAAGTGATATTCACAAGCATTCATGTAATAGCACACAGGTAACTCAGCTGTTAGACTGAAGAACCATGTCTTTGAACTGCCATGGACAAAGTCATGCCACTACAAAAATATATTTGGCTAGCAGAGGATGGTTGTTTCTTTGAAGTTGAAATTGCAGTTGTAATTGCCCAAAACATATATACTCCCTTGAAACCTCTTAGTTTAAAATATGCACTCAGAGATAAAAAAAAAAAACCCAAGTGTTCTTTGAAATATATCTTGTTTACTCATAAACATCTTGTATTAATTCACCATACAGGCACATTTCTTATTGAAGTTCAGTTACAGATGGGATGCAGCTTCTCTGTGTCGAGCACACGTGGTATCATTCTTAATCAATAGTCCATAGTCTTTAGGTATACTTGGACTCACTGAAGTCCATAACCATACTTCTATATTGAAGTCCAAACAGCAGCATACATGCATCCACCTCTACTGAGGTGTTATGCTAACTCAGCATACAAAATGGAGTCCTGAGTCTGAACATGCTCAGTACAATCAAATGTCTATAACCCTTCCCACACCATAGAGGTACAGTCAAACTGGCAAATCAACATACACATAGAATACAGGTTAGTGTGTGTGTGTGTGTGTGTGTGTGTGTGTGTGTGTGTATATATATAGTGAGAGTCTTGGGAGGGTGCTATTTCCAACATGCTTTGTGCTTTGCCTCAAAAACTAATTGACAACCAGTGCAATGATTTTAGTATAGGTGTAATATTCTCTCTCCTAGATAACTATAAACAACCAGGATGCCATGTTTTGTACTAGCTGGAGTTTCCAAACTTGGTACAGAGGTAGCTCGAAATACAGTGCATGGCAAAAGTCCAACCTTAAGATTACCATCTATATAATCTCCCAGTTCTAGGAAGATGTGCAGCTGGCATGTCAGCCAAATAGAATTATGGTGAATGCATGGTGGGGGTGGCTTTATTTCATTGCAGTACCAAATTACAAGGATAGATGAACAGGACATAAGCACTGCCTTGCTGGAATCGGCTGAAGTCCAACTAGTCTAAGCTTCTGCCTCCAACAGCAGACAGCTGCTAGCCCTGAAGTGTTTGCAATTAAGGCATGAATATAATATGGCATTTGTCCCCTGCATGTGTTATTCAGTAAGAGTCTATTTTCCTATCCTAGCTGAGGGATGTGTGTTTCTCCACCACTACTTGGTCACTTTTCTTATTGCAGCACTGGATTTGATTGATGTGTATCTGTGCGTGAATGCACACACTGCAAGACCAAAAGAAACATCTGATAGGATGGTGTTCTGTTAGACAATGATTAAGGAAATGGAGAAAGATTACAATCAGGTATTTAATACCCAATGGGATGTCATGTAGAAGATGGAGCAAGCTTGTTTTCGGCTACTCCAGAAAACCTATAGGTTCAAATTACAAGAAAAGAGATTCTACTTAAACATTATGAAGAACTTGTTTACTGTAAGAGCTGAAAGACAGTGGAATGGGCTGCATCAAAGGATGATGGACTCTCCATCTCTGAAGGTCTTTAAATAGACATCTTTAGGGGCAATTTGGGGGAGTGGCTACACATTGCTACGCTGGTATTAGAGTAGCTGGATTAAGAAACAGCAGAAATAGGGAAATTTGGGTTTTATGTAATTGATTGTATTTCAAAAAAGTTGGTGATGATAATTTCTAGAATGGTCAGTGGGTCTTGCACAGGATTTTTGATTCTCTGTACAGTTGCTTGTTTTATTACAAATTGTCCAGTTGTGTTGAGTGCTTTGCCAAAATGTTATCCCTGAAATGTTTAAATGGGATAAAAAGGTTATTTTGAAAGTTTTTAAGAAAAAAAATCTGGAGATAATTTATTTAATAAAGGAGAAAAAAGGAAGGAAACATCCACTTGAACTATTTGGACCTGTATGCTATTTAAATTTCAAACCATAAAAGAGGAGAGAATGGATTATCAGACCATGCTTGACTCTGCACAGCCTTGGTCTAGAAATAAGTCGCATCTTGCGGCTCTTTGGCCTCTCAGCTGCTATTGCTAAATGCTTTGTCAAGGTATTAACTGCAGTTTTGCCGTCCTCTGCCTTAGCTAGTTGATACTTTTTATTCATACATCCTCCCTAAGGCCCCATTGTCAATTTCTTTTTTTCCCCAATCTTCCAGTCTTCTCCAAGCAAAAAATCTCCCGCAGAATTTCTTCCAGCAGCACTTCAGGGACAGAAAGAGTTGTGCTCCAGTGCAGTTGCATAACATGAACAGGTGCCGGGGTGGTATTCTTAACTGGTTTTGTCCTCTTACACCAAATAAGAATACTGGGAAGGGAGGCACCTCTCACATTAAGATGAAGAGTAATTTTTCCAGAATGAAAAGTAGATATTTAAACTACACCTTTAATGGTTGTACAGCAGTGGGAATTTCAGAAGGTGTTCCTTGTCATGTAGGGGCCACAATGGTACAGCAGGTCGAATCACTAAGCTGCAAAACTTGCTGATTGGAAGATCAGCGGTTCAAATCTGCTGACAGGGCAAGCTCCCGTTGTTAGCCTTAGCTTCTGCCAACCTAGCAGTTCGAAAACATGCAAATGCGAGTAGATCAATAGGTACCGCTTTGGCAGGAATGTAACAGCGCTCCATGCAGTCATGCCAGCCACATGACCTAGGAGATGTCTGTGGACAATGCCAGCTCTTCGGCTTAGAAATGGAGATGAGCACCAACACCCAGACATGACTAGATTTAATGATGCAGAGGAAACCTTTGCCTTTACCTTCCTTGTCATGTAAGAAACAACACCTGCTGAAATTCCCTCTTCTACACCACATTTCAATGTACCAGAGTCCTTTCTACTATTATATACTTACTCTAGTTAATATACAGTATTCAGTATCCTGTAACATAAAGGTAAAGGTTTCCCTTGATGTTAAGTCCAGTCGTGTCTGACTCTGGGGGTTGGTGCTCATCTCCATTTCTAAGCCGAAGAGCCGGCATTGTCCGTAGACACCTCCAAGGTCATGTGGTCGGCATGTCTGCATGGAACGCCGTTACCTTCCCACCAGAGCGGTACCTATTAATCTACTCACATTTGCATGTTTTTGAACTGCTAGGTTGGCAGAAGCTGGAGCTAACAGTGGGCGCTCACTCCGCTCCCCGGATTTGAACCTGGGACCTTTCGGTCTGCAAGTTGAGCAGCTCATCGCTTTAACACACTGAGCCATCCTAACCCTAACCCTGTAACATAGCCAACATCATATTACTTTAGTTTATGCTTCATGTTGTTGAAATGTGGTCATTTGATTGTCGTCTATTTCTTTGACTTTAAGATGCACCCCCCCCCCCATATGAACATCTCTAAAATGGGGTGCATCTTAGAATAAAGCCTTTTTTCTGCTGGTGATACTGAAATAAGTATGAACCTTAGAAGAAATATGTTTTTTGCCATCAAGTTGGCTTTGACATATAGTGACCCAGTAAATAACAGACCTCCAAGATGCCATCAACCAACTTGCTCAGGTCTTGCAGTTCCAGGAAAACCTTGGCATCCTTGTTTGAATTAAACCATCAGTAATGGGATCTTTCTCTTTCCCCATTGTCTTGCACCTTTCTCAGCATTCAGGCCCGGCCCAACATGGCACGCTGGCCACGCCCCCGCGTTGGGCGCCACCTTCCCAGGGGCGCTATTGAACCCCTGGGAGGCGGGGCCACACCTGGCGGAGGTGGGGCCATGTGATGTGGAGGCGTGGCCAGCTCTGGCCCCGCCTCCCGCGGGGCACACCATAGCGCAGCCAGGCCAGGGCGCACCCCGAGGGAGGCGGGACCGGCCACGCCTCCCATGGCGCGCGCCCGCTGCAGCGGGAGTCCTTTCAGGCTGCGGCCTGGAAGAACTCCTGCCGCAGCTTGGCTGCACCAGGGGGCGCCCCGCAGGAGGCGGGGCCACGTTTGGCCCCGCCTCCCACGCCGCACACCCTGGCCCCGCCTCCCACGTCGCCCGCGCCGCGGGAGGCGTGGCCGCCCGGCGTTGGAGGTGGGGTTAGGGCACGGGGGGCGGGGCCAGTCCTGGCCACGCCTCCTGCGGCGCAGGGGAGGGGGCGTAAAAATTTTTTTGCATACCCCTTCGAATTTCCTCGGGCCGGTCCTGTCAGCATTATTATCTTATTTACAACCACACCAGATGAAGCGGGCATCTTCTACCCGCTTCTCTCCTCCCAGCACAGAGTCCTCCGGAATCCATTATATAATGCAAGACTACTTCTGGTGGGACTATGTGGGGCTCCATGCTGTCAACATTGTGGCAGCATAGAAAAACAGAGCACAAAGGAGTTGGGTGTATACAGAGGAGTCGATGTGGAAGCAGGGGACAGCGGAGAAACGTCATGGGAAAGGTTACAATGGATCCTGACAATAGGGAACAGTGTGGCGATTCGCTACTCTGCCCCACAACTACTTCTGCTGTCCCCGCTTTACAACAGGTCATCTGATGAGGTCCCCAGTGCATTATGTCACTTCAGGATACACCCAGAGTTCAATAGCTTCAATGTAGTAACCTTGTCTTTTAGGGAGAGTTCATGCTTGATTTCTCCAGGACCCAATCATTTATCTTTTGGTGACTAATATCCTTAAAAAAGTAAAAAAGGTTTACCCTGACGTTAAGTCCAGTCATGTCTGACTCTGGAGGTTGGTGCTCATCTCCATTTCTAAGCCAAAGAGCCAGCGTTGTCCATAGACACCTCCAAGGTCATGTGGCCGGCATGACTGCATGGAGCGCTGTTGCCTTCCCGCCAGAGCGATATCTATTGATCTACTCACATTGGCATGTTTTCGAACTGCTAGGTTGGCAGAAGCTGGAGCTAACAGCGGGCGCTTACTCTGCTCCCTGGATTTGAACCTGTGGCCTTTCAGTCTGCAAGTTCAGCAGCTCAGTGCTTTAACACACTTCGCCACTGGGGCTCCTAATATCCTTACAGCACCACATTTCAAATGAGCTGATTCTCTTCTCTTCAGCTTTCTCCACTCCCCAACTATTATTTGTTACACAACACATGTACATAGAAAATTAATTCATTTCCATCTATTTTGTGTAGTTGAGTTTTTTAAAAATACTATGCCTTACTCCTTCCACTGAAAATGTGCTTTGGGTATGTGGCCCCAAAGAAATTGCCCAATCCCAAAAATAGTCCCTGTCCCTATGGAAATTGCTTTGCTTGCTCTAATTTGACCCTCCGGTAGGTGTGAACTGAAATGGAGTGGAAACTGTTTTAGACGATCTAAGAAGATCAGGATGTTTAAAGGGGTGGTAGCAATGCTAAAGATATGCTATACACTGGAGGGGCTGGAAGCAGTTACATTTTATTTATTTATATTACCGAATGATAAAAAGATGGGGGCAGCACACACAATGCTCTGAGATCTTAGTAGGCTTGGTGAAAGAAAAATAAGTGGAGGGAATATTATGAATAATAACACAGACCAAGCTCATACAAAAAGGCACAAGAAAAATAGCAGAAATTTGCATAGGAAGCATAGTAGCAAGTTATTTGTAATTATTTCATTTATCTAATTTAAAAAATATAACTGAATTGCATTGTAATAATTGTGAAGGAGTTTTTTCTGCCCCTTTTGCTGTATAACTAACTTTTAGCTGCTTTTATAGTTATACAGATGTGGCCATACTAAATAGGAGAGGAGGAATATACTGTGGTTCAATTGTTCATTCCTGCTGTTCTTCACCTTTCTGTCTTATTATGTGTTTTGGAGACTGAGAAGACAACATGATTGACAAGAAGAAAGTGTGTGTTGTACCACAGGCCCCAGAATTGTAGTATTCAAGTAATTAAAGCCAACTATTTAATTGCTTTTGAGAAACGGAAAAATAAATTACTTTCAAAATGTATGATTTTCATAACTTTTCATTACTTTGCCTTAACTATAAATCAGCCAGTTACATTCTAAAGCTATGAAGCTGTCGTGTACATTTTCTTGGTACTATCCAATACTTTGGATGTGACATATTTGGCCATCCAAGTATTTGTTGGAATAATCAAACTGGTTAGGACTGGTTGGACTGGTCCATGAGGTCACAAAGAGTCGGAAACGACTGTGTGAATGAAGAAGTTAGGACTTGGATGGCAGATTACCAAGGAATACCAGGCTCTGTAGACCGGGACTTCTTAAACTTTTTCCATTCATGACCCACATCTGCCTGAGAATTTTTGGGACCCCTTTCCATCCATGAAATAGGCAAAAAAATTTTTACTGATAATAAATCAGCATTTGCAAAGCTTGCTAAACAGGTTGATTTCCCTTTTTATGAAGTACACCTGATGCATTTTCTGCAGTTCACTGTAAACACTGAACAAGAGATTCAGTTAAATGTGTAAAACAGCCACTTTGTGATGTTCAGAACACTTTTTGGGGGGACTTCAGTGTTGAGCTAAAGGGCTCCATTTGCGGTCAGAAACCACTGTTTAAGAAGCAGTGCTGTAGGCTATGTTTGAAAGGAAGGAACTAGCAAAACCATCTCTGAGTATGCCATGCCTAAGAAACCTTATAAATTTATGGGGCTTCCATAAATCAACAGGCAATTTGAAGATAGAGACACATTGTTACACCCCTAGGCTGCATAGGCACCTTGAAACCACACTGGAGCCCAGAATATAAGCAATCAAGCTGTTTATTGAAGATTATAAGTAAGCACAAGCAAATAAAGTTCAGAGTCAATAAAATGGGTTAAATGCATAAGAGCAGTGTAGTTGAAAGTCTTTAAGCAAGAGTTCAAGGAAGTCACTCAAATATTATAGTCCAAACCAGAACTCGAGCTTAGTCCCACGAGAAGTATCAAGAATAGTCCAAACAGGATTCAGTTTCAAGGCATGAAACAATCTGGAAACCACCGGAAACAAGGCTAGAATGCAGGATCAAATTCCAATATAATCCAAGGTATTGGAAATCCACATGGCAAAGTCACAGAAATATTCAACTGGATTCAAAGGCAGAAACAAGGCAGGAACATGAATCAAAATCCATGGCTGCAAGGCATACAAGAACACGGAGCAAAGATCTTTCTCTCTGGAATTGCAAAGTTGACACCTCTGCCGTGCAGAGAAAGGACCAGGCATTTAAGGGAAATCTAAGGTCTTCCTTCCATGGGAAAATTATTTCTCTCATGAGAAAACTACTCATTAGTGTGCTTCAAAAGCAGTAGTTTACTCCTTCGTAAAAGTTTGTGCTCCCTTCTTCTGTGAGAGATCGCCTCCCTTCTTTCAAATACATCCTCCTCCTCCAAACTGGAATGCCCATCTAGCAGCTGGTGAACTGGCCTTGACAGTGGGGAAGAATGTGGTTCAGAATGCCTGCTTGCAACCATTTCATCTCTAGTCCCAGAATCCACTGGCACAGACCCTGGCAAAGCTGGTTGTATCTCAGGCCCAAACCTAGAGTCCTCTGGTAAAGCAGGTGCAGGGACAATTACTGGCTGAATGGGCCCAGTCTCAGGCTCAGGCTGAACTACAACACACATACACAAGAACATCTCACTTTCCCGTCTCCCAAATTCATATTAATCTGTTATCTGAAAAGACACTTTGTAACCTTTACTTCTATTGCCATTCTGTACAAATGAAAACATTAAAAGCATTTAACAGTGCTTGCAGCGATGCAAACAGAAGCCTTTTGTTGCTAGTGCCACCACAGTTTTGCCTCATTACAAACACAGAAGCTGAGCAAATGTAGAAAATGAAAACAAGCTGAGTTTTTAGCCAGTGTGTTAATGAGAAAATTGTAGGGAAGGCAGCCTTGTGTGAATGGGGGCTACAGTCTGCATAAGTTAAATTTATCTCCTGTTACAAATTGCTAGCAGACAGCCTGTGATGCTGATAGCTGGAACCACAAATTTGCATGTCACCATAGCAGTTAATATTAAACATAAGAACATTGTTGTTGGAAGCTCTTTTCATTGAGTTAACTTTCCATTGTGTGCCCAGAACGGCAACTTCAGCAACCTCATTTTATATCTAGGTCACTTTCTCCTTTTGAACTCCAACCTTACTTTTGGGTTTCCATAGGCATGCATTCGGCCACCGTGTGAAACAAATGTTGGCCTAAGTAAGTCTTTGGTTTGACCCTCTCAGAGCTCTTTTGTTTTTATGCCCTCAGTGTCCTGAAGTTTAAGATGTTTTGGCTTTGAATGAAACATTTGGAGTCTGTCTTCTTCAATGTGTCTAATGTGCAATCTTGAAAAACAGAGTGTGGGATTATTGAATGTCATCGGTCTGGCACATATTTCTCTGAGTTGAGGCATCACGGCTTCTTCATCAATCCTCTGCCAACAAATAATGACTGTCAAAGGTGACGGCATTGAAAAACTAGCCTTGCTTCAAATTTGATCCTGGTTCTACTGACTTAACAGAGAAGTAAATATATAGTAGCTGTTCCCCACAAAGCTGCAATATCTTACAGCTATCCATCTAGATCTAGATCTAACTAGATAGATGGATAGATGAAACAGTAATGGTCCAAATTGTGATATGGTTCACTGAAAGGCTCTTTAAAATGAAAACTATGTCAGGTCCAGCAATAATTGATGTTTGGGTGCATTGGATACCATCATACCTTTTTGGAAAGGATGTATCAACTTCAAATAACTATTGGCGATTTAAGACCCATAATGTTCCCTTCAGGCTTATGTTGTGGGCATCGTTCCTTTCGAGTTGCATGTGTATTGCAAAACCTTTCAGATTTGTAGATACACCTGTTTTTAAGTTACATTCCCATGACATAGAATTTACTTGATGGTCAATGTTGTTGGTTCCTGCCTAGTTTTGATTTTGCAGAAAGACTTAAACGATAAGTTCCAAGATTTGAAAGATAAACACTCACCGTTTGTTGCTCAGAACCCAGCTCTTTGGCTGTGGACTAATATATATTTTATAGATATTTACTCCAAGAAAAGGTATGTTTGGAAATATGGTCAGCCAAGATCAATATACTATCTAGATGTTGTTAATATCCTGCATATTTCCCTTCCCTCTTTTTATTTTTTCATTGCTTTATATTTTCTATTTAATTTCTTTGTAATCAAACTTTAAAATTCTAGTATGCATTTATGTGTGTATAAAATAAATAAAATGTAAGGAGCTCAGACCTTTGGCCTACAAAGCATGCACTCTACCAGTAAGCTATGTCCACATCCAGGAAAGAAACCTTTTGGGAAAGATATTGTGTTTTTAATATATTCAGTAGGAATATCCTTGGGTCAGAGATTTCCAAACATTTCATGTTGGTGATGCACTTTCTAGACACTTATTTATTTATTTACAACATTTCTTCCTTGCCTTTCTCAACCTCGGAGAGGACTCAAGGCGGCTTTAAACATAGGCCTTAAAAACAGTATACAATTCAAATGGACATTAAAAGAGAATTATAAAATACATTAAAATAATTAAAACATTTAAAAACAGTACATTCACAATTCATCATGTAATCCATAAGCGTAACCCAGGCCATTCCAAAAGTCATGGCATAACATTCCATATATGTCTATTGCACCAGTTCTCCAAAGGCTTGGTCACAAAGCCATGTTTTCAAGGGGCCACAACTGAGAAGGCCCCACCAATCTCGCCTGTGAGGAAGGTGGGAATGAAAACAGGGCCTCCCCAGACGATCTCAAACTCCGAGATGGTTCATAGAGGGAGATATGTTCAGACAGGTAAGTTGGGCCAGAACCATTAGGGCTTTATAGGCTAAAGCCAGCACTTTAATTATGCTTGGTAGCAGATTGGCAGCCAGTGGAGCTGATGTAACAGGGGGGTTGTATGCTCCCTATATGCCGCTCCAGATAGCCATCAGTCTTCAAAGGCAGCCCCACACAGAGTGCATTGCAGTAATCTATTTGGGATGTAACCAGAGCGTGGACTACAACGGCCATGCGTCATTTAGTAACACAGTAATTCAGTTTTATTAGCAAACCAGAGGTTAAATCAACTATTATAAGAAATATGGACATATAAATAAATGGTAATAAAAAAATGAATGAGGACACAACATCTCTCATGAAAACCTTTGATTTCAATTTTTAAAATGTGATTTATTGTGTATTACACAGACTGTAAGGGGTTTTGTTATGATTGCGCAACATACTTACACACTGCAGCCGACACACTAACACACAGTTTGGAAAGCTCTGCTCTAGGATAATCTTGGCAAACAGTAAAACAAAACTATCTTCAAATAGTAATCATTCTTGTTATTGGTGCCTGGAAGCACCTTTGGTGTAAAAATAAAATGAAAGTTTGTAATATTTTGCCAGACTAACAAGTACACAAAATATACAAATGTTTAAAGTGTTTTACAAAGGATGGTAACAAAATAAGACATATATTCATCACATACTGTATTATGTGGATGAGGGAGAGAAGAAGTCCTATTAGCCAAATACCAATGCCTTTTTAAGCAAATGACTTTTCAGCATGAGCATAGAACAAAGGGTCATGGGCACAGTGACCTTAGCTATAAACATTGATTGCAATTTATAATAATCCTGAAAGAGCACTGGAGCTCCCCACCAATTCCCTGCACCTCCCCTCTTTCCCCACAAATTTGTCCTGTAACTCATAGCACTTAATAGATTGTGGCTGATGCAACTAAAGCCTTTTTGAATCAGAGACAGAAGAGACACTTTGCTTTTCAGCCTCACTGGTGATTTCCTGAAGGTATTTCTGCACTTGGTCACAGTAATAATAAACTGCACTCTGTGTACAATCATTCTTCATTCCTGACAGAATGAGAGATAAAGCTTTAGGCGCTGTAAGTCAAAAACTACAGCTCTGATGTTTTTTTCTTCTAATTCTTCCAACATTCACTGTGACTTGCCACACAGCTCTAGAAGTAAGCACCATGAATATCAGGAAGGCTTACTTCCTGGTAACTTCACATCTTGTTTAGGACTCCAAAATGTTGCTTCTGTGTGTCTAAAAAGCACCAGCAGGAACAGGGCTGATTCTCCTGTTAGGGAGACCGAAGCAGCAGATTTTGGATGTTTGGAAAGACTCTAAATATTCTCATAGCTATTCCTGTATTTTTTTTTATTGGGAATAGGGAGAAAAGTCACGAAGGCTCTTTGCATCACTATTCAACTTTCACACGCATATATAGAATCTGGAAATACGTTGGCATGGATAATCCTGATTTGGTATTCAATTATACATCTTTACACATGTAGATCTTATTTAGGTCTTCCATAGCTGACCTTCCTAGTCCTAGTCGTCTTTTGATTTCTTGATTGCAGTCTTCATTCTGATTAATGACTGAGCCAAGTCATGGAAAATCTTGAACTATTTCAGTCTTCATCATCTGTTTTAAACTTAAATGATCTATATTCATTTGTGCTTTCTTAATGTTCAGCTATAAGTGTGTTTGCACTTTCTTCATTAACTTTTTTCCTAAAAGCTATTCCACATCTTTGGAATTCTTTGCTAGTTGTATGATGTCCGCTGCATATTTCAGATTGTGTTTAGGCCTCTTTCCTCTGAGGCTAATCTCAGTTTACATACATATTCTGCATATAAGGTAAGCAGGTAGAGTGATCCCCTTGCCAATTGGAAATCATTCTGTTTCTCCATGTTCTGTCCTGACAATGACTTCTTGCCCTGAGTACAAGTTATGCATTTGGATATCAAAGGTTGTGGCACATGCATTTCTTTGAAAGTGATTCATGGTTTTTAATGATCTACTACACAATGATTTCTTATTTCTACAAGTCAAAAACCAAAACATGCAAAGATATGTTAAGGTATGCTAAAGAATAAGTGATGACAAACATGACCTTAGAAATCCCAAGCCAATTAGCTTTCAGTTTAGTATTCCTCTATGGTTAGACATTTTTTTCATACAGATTTTGAAACCAGATGTTCAGAGTAGAAAAAGATCTCCTCAAAGCTCTCGCTTATCCAAACTGTTAAGGAACTGAAAGGCAATTAGTTTTTATTTAAGTAGTGCACAAGTAGTGGCTGGGAGTCTATTGGAAAATATAATTATTCTGTTTCAGCTTCACTACACCACCACCAACTAGGGTTTCTTTTTTTGCACACTCTTTCTGGATGGCAGATTCCTCCATCTACATTTTGAAATGTTTATTTTGTGACATCTTTTAACCAGAATTCTGTGGTATAGTGTTATTAATGCTGTTATTGTGTTGTCGAAGGCTTTCATGGCCGGGATCACAGGGTTGTTCTATGTCTTTCGGGCTGTGTGGCCATGTTCCAGAAGTATTATCTCCTGACATTTCGCCCACATCTATGGCAGGCATCCTCAGAGGTTGTGAGGTATGGATAAGTTATCCGGCCGGAAGGTAACGGCGCTCCATGCAGTCATGCCGGCCACATGACCTTGGAGGTGTCTATGGACAACGCCGGCTCTTCGGCTTAGAAATGGAGATGAGCACCAACCCCCAGAGTCGGTCACGACCGGACTTAACGTCAGGGGAAACCTTTACCTTTTAATGCTGTAAACTGCCTCAAGCCATGAGGAGAGGCAGGCAAGAAATAAAACTATTATTATTATTATTATTATTATTATTATTACTACTACTACTACTACTACTACTATAGCCATGATGACTGCTACTCACTGGCATCCAGTATTGCAGTTACAGATTCCTAATCTCCATTACGCATCTCTAACTGGTCTATATTTACTGGCACTGCATAGTTGTACTGGAAAGTTATGTAAATGCCATCTAAATCCATTGGCAAAGAAAATCTATTCAGCTTATAATTGGGACTTAAGGAGGATGACATTTCGACCTTGCTCTGGGCAGCCATTGACTTACAACAGGGGTCTTGCTTCTGATGAGCATAGCCTTGCTGGTTGGAAAGACGGGTTGAAAGTATTGTCCTCCTTAAGCTCTGGTTGGAAGCTGAATGGATTTCCTTCAACTGATCCTACTGTAGGCATTTAAGGTGGGCTTTGGGAGTGGGGAATTATACCCCTCTATATAAGTAGAAGGTATAGAATTCCAGATATGATAAAGATGATATTGGTCTATACAACTTTTCTTTTAGAACTTTGGAACATTTCTAGAATAGTATTGCAGTCTGAATAGACTTTTAAAAAACCAATGTGAATATATAACTGTATATTTAAGCATAAGCATATTTAAGCATATTTAAGTATAAGCATTTAGTGGTCCTGGTTTTGTTTTCTTTACATAGCACCTGTGAAGTGGGGGTGGTGCAGGAAGTTGGATAAGGGCTCAAATGTATGAAAGGAAGGTTAAATCTGCCCCATGATGTAGAATGTATGTTGGCTGCACAGTTATGGGTTTTGTATAGCAATCTCTAGTGCCCTCTCCTGGGGCCCCTTCACTATACACAATTAGAGCAGTGTGATTCCATTTCAGCTGCTGTGGCAACAAACTAAAGAATTCTGGGCTTTGCAGTTTGTTTTGGCACTTGAGGAACTTTTGGCTGTTGCTTCTAAATACTGCTCCTTAAACTGCAAATTGTAGGATTCCATAAGAGGGAACCATGGCAGTTAAAGTGGAATCACAGTGCTATAATTGATGATGTGATAGAGTCTCAGAGCTACTGTGCTAGAGCTCTTTAACTTAATACTAAGTGGCTCATCAAATTATAAATTCTATGACTATATAGATGACGCTGTAACACCCCTGAGGACTTGATCCACTCAGGTCCCAAACTGATCAAATTCTGGGATTTCCAAATGAAACAAAGTCACTTGTGTAACAAGATAGGATACTGTTTATTGATTCTACCCAGCTGACAGATCAATGAAGAATATGACTGAGAAAGATAAAGAAAGCTCACATATTTCACTTAGCTGAAAATCCCTGCAGCTGATGATGACACTAAATTCCCAAAGGTGCCTCAGCACGTTATCCTGAAGACTGGCAGAAAACTCCCAAAATCTGGACAGGTGATGTTTTTCTTCTCCCCAAGGCAAGAACAAAGGGACGCACTCTTGCCAAAATCTCATACTGGTTTCACTCTAGTTGTCATGGGGAAAGCATGTTGGGAAACAAATGTATTTCACTAGGAGAACAGGGTCTCTTCATCCCATCAGAGAGCAGGGACAACATTTTTCCTGGGGAATATATGACAGCTAGAACAAGTCTCATCAGAGGATAAAGTAAGTGGGAGTTAGTATCTGACATCTGCCAGACAGTTTAAGCTGTGCTTGTCTGTCCCTAGCTAAGCAGTATGAAAGGGCTAACTTTCTAGCTAAGAATATACAGTACATATGGTTAGCAAGGCTCTTCTATGCCAAGAATGATGAAGCATGCAGTAGGAGGCATGGTGTCAGCTCATGTCTCATTCCCCATCATTCTTCTGGTACCATTTTCATTAGACATAGGAATGTGACAATTAAAGTGGTATCAAACTGCTGTAATTGTGTAGTCCCAGTAAAAATTCCTTCAAACTGTTATTATTATGCTCTGAAAAATAGAGTTATTTGAATTAAATTGCACAAGGATACCATATACATATTTCATTTTGTTATTGAAACCCAGGGACCCCAAAGGATCCCAATTCACACAGTCCTAGGGATACTAAGAAGGGCCCCAGTGTTTGAGTCTGTGGGTGATAGTTCTCCCAGAAACCCAGTCCAGCTAACCTCTGGAGATGACCTGTGACCAGAATCTCACAAACATGTACACACACAAGGGGGGAATACATGGCAAATTCTATCTTTTCAGACAGCATGCATAACCCCTTAACAATACCTGTGTGCACCCATCAGTGAACTAACCTTGAGACCAGTGGTTCTCAGCCTGTGGGTGCTCAGATGTTTTGGCCTTCAACTCCCAGAAATCCTAACAGCTGGTAAACTGGCTGGGATTTCTGGGAGTTATAGGCCAAAACACCTGGGAACCCACAGGTTGAGAACTACTGCTTTAGACAGACTGAAAGGTCACAGAAGTCACCCGATGCCCTGCCCTTGTCTTTTCCAGGAAATCCTTTCAAGCCTGTCAACACCGATTGCCACCCACTGTTTCGCCAGCTTGGACTCATTGTCCCACCCTGGGCTGGCAGGAATACAGTCATCAGCACCCATCAACTCGGACTCTACTCACATTCTTTTTCTGCTTGCACCCACTAGAGGCGGACTAAGAAAAAGCCACAAACTTCAAACTGTGCAATGACAGCTTATTAAAATTCCTGCCACACCCAATCAGCGATAGTGGCAGACAGCACGCTTCAACCAATCAGCACATGGATCCTAGCTGACCCCAGTCTGCACCAATCCATTTTTGTAGCGAAAAAAGTCCATTGTTTTGCATAACTAACCAACTCCTTTTAATATCTCTGTATGTACACATTGCTTTCATATCTGATTTTAGGGTGCAGACTCTCTGGACATCCACTTTGGTTAAATAAATAAAGGCTCTGTTCTTTGCCTTCAACCCATTTGTGTCATGCGATCTTCAGAGCCTAGGCACAACGGGACTCTGAACCCACAAAATTGCGGAGCTGAAATCACTTATTAATTTTAAGAATAGGCCTTATAGATAAAAGTGCAACATCCCAAAATTAATCTATGCCAGCATACCTAATTTGCATCCTCTAGGTGGTTTGGATCACAAATCCCATCATCCCCAGACAGCATGGCTATTAGCACCCAACTTGCGAATGCCGAATGTACAGATAGCAAAGCAATTGTAATATGAGTAAATGTTTTCTGTACTGATATCAACTTAGACACATAATTTTTTTTTTAGAGAATGGTGTAAAAGATGAAATAATACAGTGTCTTTCCCAGGAACTGAGACATGAGAAGTCACACTTTATGTTGAGTACCTAATGTAGGAATTTTGACATCAGGTGAAAGTCCATCACCCTTTCTGGCTGAGAAAATAGGAAGAGATCTTTAAAATACATTTCAAAATTACTCCAAAGTGCAGTTGCCCAAATATTGTGACTGGCTAGTATTTCATTTTTAAAAATGTGATCATAAATGTGATTGCTTGGTATAGTATATCTCTGAAACTTTCTTCTTTACTTTTTGGATGGCTGTATAGCTATTTCTCTCATTACTCTACATCAGCCATGATTTATACAAAGCAAAACAGAAAATATTTTGTAATGTTATTGAAATGTTCCCAAAGAAGATTCTATTCTTGGATTAATTGGAAAATGAATCTTGTTACATAACAGAATTATCAGACTTTGGATGCAATACACTGGTGACTGTTTAGATTTCCTTTGAAATTACCACCCACACATTAATGTCACTTAGAAAGTCCTACAAAAGAGGAGCTCTGGTCTCTAAGGCTGCAAAGATAGCCATCCCTTTCTGAAACCGCCAGAGTTACATGCTTCAGGCTAAGAGACTGATTGTGGTCCAAGCTTTCACAAATCGGAAGCTCCTGTTGTGTGCCTTCTACTGATTTCTGACTTATGGCAACCCTAAGACAAACTTTCACAGAGTTGGCAGAATATGTTAAGGCCATGTTTGTCCTTGGCTTCCTTTGAGTAGAGAGTGTGTTACCTGTCCAATGTGACCTGATAAGTGAGTATTGTAAACCTAATAGGCAGGCAAAGTACTTCTTGTGCAGCCAATTGTGGGTCGATGTGATGTTATAGAGTTGGGCCAGGCACCAGTTAGTAGGCCAGAACTGCTTCTGGATCAGCAGACTGGAAACAGAAATAAATAAATAGGGCCAAATTTTGAGTAAAATCCAACAAATATGTCAAACCAGGCAAACAACAGCAAAACAACCCTCAAAGTTTTTGGGAGAAGCTGGGCAGGAAATAAAATGAGTAATGATGTTTCACCAGTTACCATAGTTCCTTCTGGGACTTACTTCTCATATAGTCTCACCTGCATAATACATGCAGAGGTTTTCCATACCCTATGTACTGTTGGCAATTGTGAAAGGCTTGTTGCTAAAGCAGTGGTTCTCAACCTGTGGGTAAACTGGCTGGGATTTCTGGGAGTTGTAGGTCAAAACACCTGGGGCCAACAGGTTAAGAACCACCGCGCTAGAGAGTCCTGTAATACTGCTGCTAGTGTTATTGAGAAATTGATCCCCATCATAATTAGACACAAATATACAGAGATGAATTTTTAAATGAATTTACTTTTATTTTTTCCGTTAGACCATTTTCGCAATGCCGAAAGATCACTCCTCTGCAACTCCAGAAAAGTCCAGTCAGCTGTATCTCTCCTTGTTTATGAAATCTGCCTTTATGGAATTGTATAAACTATATCAAATGAAATTAACCTTTAAAATGTTATTAAAATTCCAGATCTGTAGAACTGCTTTGCTTAATCTTATGCCTTGGGACAGGAAATGGGCTAAAGCCAGCTAATGCATGCAAGCCTGAAAATGCCTGAGTCTCATTGATGGAATATCTATTGCATTTCTGTGAAGCAAAAGTTTTTTTCCTATTGACAAATCTCTTTCCCATTGATAAATCCTCTTACCTGTGTTGGGAAACTTCCTGGCGTCCATTGATAAGACTGATGATATAGGCTGATAAAGATGCTGAGGGCGAGACCAGCCCATTATGCCATCAAGTGATACCAATTACCCCCCCCCCCTTTTTTTTTCCAGACTATCCCTTTGTGTTTACCTGGATTGAACATTTAATCAGTCATGGGCTCATTTACATTTGATGTCAACACATTCCTGGTTTCATGCCCCTCATAGGGTTTAGTTTTAAATGGACTTGGACTTTAAACCACCGAACTGCACCTGTTCTTTTTCCCCAACATGGGGTGAATGCCTACAGCCAGTGACATCAGTAGGAATCCTCAGCCAACAGGAGCCCGGATGCAAGCTGTGTCAGCTTTTCTACCAATCAGAGTGACTGTCCAAAGGGATAAAATGCTCTGTATTTCCCTGTATGCTTTATGTTGATTCTTTTGAAAGCACAGACTCTGTACTGACATCCTTTCTGGCTGGAAATAATTAATTTCTGTTTGTTTGGCTTCAAACACAGTTTGCATCTTAATCTGGCCTTTGGAGTAACAAAGTGCACCTGTCTCCAGGCCCACGTTTTAGCAGTTTGCTGAAATCACTCAACACTAGAACTTGTTCGGTATGAAGACTCATTTGTCTTGATTTGCTACTCCACTCACCATTATGCTCCAAATGATACAGTGCAGCTAAGTGCACACTCCTGCAAGCCACATCCAAACATCAGACTCCTGGCACCAGCCAGCAATTGGGTGGAGATTGGTGCCCAGGTTTTAAAGCCCCTTCACCTGAAAAAATCAAGCTCTCCCCATTCTTTAGTTATTGTGGGGGGAGGAGAATTTGAACTGAGCAAAAAAAGTATACATACTATTAAGCCAACCTGTTGGGTGCACTGCCACACTGATTCTTCTTTTGTCATTGGCTATCCAGAACAATATCAAGGTGGTGGCACGGGGCAGATGGAGCCATCAGAACCTCCACCGCAGGCAGAACTAATTTTGACAAGCATGGAGGCATCTTGGAAGCATCCCTATTGCTGAAGAAATACCACCTCAACCCTGAAGTGTGAGAAGAATGAGGAAATGGGGTGTTAAGATGCCAAGATACCCTACAGATTTGGGTCTTGCACAGCTGCAGTCTACCAGAAGGAACAAACATTGGGGAAACAATGGCCTAAATCCACTTGTAGGCCCTGTCTAGGGGTGTGCATTTTTTTGTTAGTCCTCATAATTTGGATAAAATTCATTAAATTTGTACTTACGAGGTGTGATGACCCATGGGCCTTGTAGTCCTGCTCAGGACATTGTAATTCCTGATGAAGATGAAAACTTGGGTTTTTTACCTTCCCAGTCTGAACTGGATTCCTCTCAGCCAGATCTTTCCCAGGCAGATCTGGGAACCTTGCACCTGCAAGAAAGTTGTCTCCCAGAAGTATGTCAAACAAGCCCAGAGCCTACTTCTCCCGTATTCTTGCGCCGGGAGTTTTGTAAACAACAGAGAAGTTTGGATTCAGCTTCGCGCAGGAGTGCGAGGATTGCAGCTAAGAATGTGGCCAATTAAGACTGCTTCTCGTGAGAATCTTTGGGGAGTCTCACATCTGGTCTCAGAGTTAGCTTTCGGTTCTGATTCCCAGAGAACTGCTTCGGCGGGAAAGCTAGACTCTATTTAGGTGTTTTACCCGCGTAGTAACTTCGCGGAGTCAATTCGTCAGCCTTCGGAGCGAGTTGTGTCTGGACAGCGCGCTCCGATTCAAGCCTCGCTCCAGCTCAAGCCTTGCCTTGCTATCCAGCCTTCGCCTTGCTTCCCAGCCTTGTTTATCTACGGACTTTGCCTTGTTTCCCAGGATCAATCCTTGCCTTGTTCCACGGATTTATCAAGTTATTCCACGGACCTTGTTCTTGTTCTTAGTTACCTTGTTCCACGTTCAAGCCTTGTTTCAAGTATCAAGTTATTTCCTAGCCTCGCTCAAGTTTCATGGACTAAAGGACCTTGTCATCTCCCCTCACTTTGCTTGGCAAAGTGAGTGTTTCGGTTATTGGATTACAACTTTGGACCTTAATATTTCTTATTGGACATTGCTTTTTTGGACTAATTCTGACCTTTCCTGAAAGGTCTAATTCTGAACTATTTTCTACACTTGTTTTTATTTACTTTATATATTCCTTCAATAAAGATATTAGATAGATTCTGGCCTCTGTGTATGGTTATTGGTGCTCTGCAGCCTGGGTCGTGACAGTTTGACTCCGCCACCCTAAGCACCAATTAACCTCGGCCAGAATGTCTACCGGAGTCGTACCTGGGCCGAGCGGCCAGCCGATTACCTACACCATCGACAAGGAAGAGGTGGACCGAATCCGTGATAAGCTCAATGCACAGGATGGAGAAATAAGGGGTTTGAAGGAACGCGGAGTTCGTCTTCCGGCCATGGCGTTGCCAACCAAGTTTACTGGAGAAGCTTCTAAGGTTCATGTCTTCCGTCGCCAATGTCAAGCTTATCTGGAGGCCCGTGCTGCCGAGTTTCCCCAAGAAGACATCAAAGTGGCATGGGTTTACAGTCTTCTAGACGGGCCAGCGGCCAGCTGGGCGACGGCACTGTTCGACCAAGTCTCTCCACACCTAAGATCAGCGCAACACTTCTTGGACCACCTCAAGGAGACTTGGGGAATCGAGGACAATTTGGAGGCAGCCGGTCACAAACTCCGTCGCCTTTTCCAAGGAGACAGACCTATGTCTCAGTATATAGCCGAGTTCCGAGTGCTGGCCCACAACACCGGCTGGAACGATGTAGCCCTCAGGGGACAATTCCGGGAGGGTCTCAACATTGAAATGCTGGAAGAAATCTCCAAGGTGGATCCTCCCCAGACCCTCGAGGCACTCATTGATCAATGTTTACGGGCTGAAGTCATGATTGCCAACAGGAAACAGTGGGTTCGAGGCCAGGGCAGTAGAGCCGGGGCAAAACCCCCCGCTCCCGCCAGCGTTCAGCCACGTCCGGTGTGGAGACCCCCACCGCCAACCCCATACCCCAGAGGAGGCGAGGAGGTGCCGATGCAGTTGGGCAATGTGCGTCCCAGACTAGATGCCGCCGAGAAGGCCCGTCGTCAACGCTTAAACCTCTGCTGGTACTGCGGGAACGGGGGCCACTTCGCCAGAGAGTGCCCAGCCAAAGGGAAGCCTGCCGCCCGTCTTGCGGCGGCGTCCTCCACGGAGACGAAGGCGTCTGAGCCGACTGGCACACAGCCGGCGGGGGAAGCCAACGACCGGGTGTAGAGAGGCTCGCCAACCCGGTCAAAAAATCCATCCAAGAGCCGCCAACCGGGGTCCTGTTCCTTCTCGTGGTCACATTATGGTCAGCAAAAAGGGGACCCGTCATGATCCACGCCATGATAGACTCTGGAGCTACCAACAATTTCATCGATAGAGAGTATGCCGACTCTCTGGGATTACAATATCATGATTTCAAGAATGCCCGTGTGGTGCAAGCCATAGACGGCCGTCCCCTCAAGACGGGCCCCGTAAGTCAGTGGTCGGAACCCACCAGGATGTGGATAAGGGAACATATGGAAGAGATTTCCTTTTTTGTTACCGAGGTCCCCCATTTCCCTGTGATTTTGGGAATTCCATGGCTGACTCTCCACGACCCTAACATCTCCTGGTCCAACAGAGAACTGCAGTTTGCTTCACCGTATTGCCAAAACCATTGCCTCGTAGCCAAGGTATGCCATGCCACAGACACCGAGCCCATCATCACCTTGCCAAAGAAGTACTCCGAGTATTGGGATGTATTCAATGAGAAAGAAGCCGAAAAATTACCCCCACATAGACCTTATGACTGTGCCATTGACTTGGTGGAGGGGGCCCCGATCCCGCGAGGGCATCTCTACTCCCTGACTGAACCAGAGCAAGAAGCTCTCAGGGAATTCCTAGAGACAAACCTTCGCAAGGGATTCATCAGACCCTCTCAATCCCCAGCCGCCTCCCCAGTGATGTTTGTGAAGAAGAAGTCAGGGGAACTACGCTTGGTGGTGGACTACAGAGCATTGAACAATATCACCAAGCGGAACAGCTATCCCCTGCCCTTAATCTCGGATCTACTGGATCGGCTTCGAGGAGCCAAGGTTTACACCAAGCTGGATCTTCGGGGGGCTTACAACTTAGTTCGCATCAGGGAAGGGGACGAGTGGAAGACCGCCTTCCAGACCAAATTCGGATTATTTGAGTCCCGAGTTATGAATTTCGGTTTATGCGGAGCCCCCGCAACGTTCCAGCATTTTGTCAATGACATTTTTCAGGACTATCTAGACAGGTTCTTGATAATCTACCTGGACGATTTTTTGGTGTTTTCCAGATCACAATCAGAACATGAGAACCACGTCAAAATGGTGTTACAACGATTGCGGGATCACGGACTTTATGCCAAGCTGGAAAAATGCGCTTTTGATCTACAAGAGGTAGATTTCCTTGGTTACCGCATCTCGCCTCTAGGGCTTTCCATGGATCCAGCCAAAGTTTCAGCAGTATTGGAATGGCGGGCGCCAACTAACAAGAAAGAGGTGCAGCGTTTCTTGGGGTTCGCGAACTACTACCGCAAGTTCATTCCAGATTTTGCCCGCTGGTCCGACCCCATCACTAGCTGCATCCGTGGAAAGCAGCCTTTCCGCTGGACTGATCAAGCAGAGAAAGGGTTCCAGCAACTAAAGAAACTATTCACCTCCCAGCCAATTCTACAGCACCCAAATCCTGGAACCCCTTTTGTGGTGCAAGCGGACGCCTCTGATGTGGCAATTGGGGCTGTACTCTTACAACCGGTGGGAGATCACCTCCACCCCTGTGCCTTTTATTCTCGTCAACTAACCACACCAGAGAGGAATTACACCATTTGGGAAAAAGAACTACTGGCCATAAAGGCAGCCTTTGAAACTTGGAGACATTGGCTAGAAGGGGCCAAATTTCCCATTGAAGTCCACACTGATCATCGTAATCTAGAACATCTAAGAACTGCCCGCAAACTAAATCAGAGGCAGCAACGTTGGGCTTTATTCTTTGAACGTTTCAACTTCCAGATCCATTATGTGACCCCAGCCCAAACCAAGCAAGCAGACGCCCTGTCACGTAAACCGGAATACGATGCAGGACGCAAGGAGACCTTTGAATCCCAACTGCTACAACCTGAGAACTTTGCCACGCTCACGGTGGGGAACACCAAATCCATTCCCATTGGTTCAACTTCCCC
Organism: Anolis carolinensis; assembly: GCF_035594765.1. Taxonomy (NCBI): domain Eukaryota; kingdom Metazoa; phylum Chordata; class Lepidosauria; order Squamata; family Anolidae; genus Anolis; species Anolis carolinensis. The sequence continues at coordinate 342,288,673 of NC_085841.1, forward strand.
TACTCCAGGACCCATCTGTGCTCAAGAAATCAGGGCTAGTCAGCAAGCAGATGCCTGGGCGCAGGACCAACTTCGCCAAGGTCTGCATTTTCCCTTTTCGCTTAAAGATGGGCTGCTCTGCTATAGAAATCATGTTTATATCCCACCCGGACCGGGCAGGGAAAAAGCGCTTCGTCTGTGTCATGACTGCAAACCAGCAGGACACTTCGGACTATTTAAAACTATGCATTTGATCCTAAGGGATTTTTGGTGGCCCAAGATCCGCAAGGATGTGGAAAAATATGTCAACACCTGCCCAGTATGCCAGCGCTCCAAGATACGAAGGGAGAAGCCCTCAGGGCTTTTACACCCCCTTCCTACCCCATCTCGCCCATGGGAAATAATTTCCGCGGATTTCATCACTGACCTACCACCTTCCTGTGGATTCACCACGATCTTAGTGGTGGTGGACCTATTCACCAAGTTAGCCCATTTCATTCCCTGCGAAGGCCTCCCCACGGCCAAGGAAACTGCGGATCTATTTCTTCAACATGTTTTCAGACTACATGGATTGCCCAAGAGTTTAGTCACAGACCGTGGATCTCAATTCACCTCTCGTTTTTGGAAGGCACTACAAAAACTATTGGGCATAGACTCTCGCTTATCTTCAGCTCATCATCCCCAAACAGATGGGCAAACGGAGCGCACCAATGCCACTTTGGAGCAGTACCTTCGCTGTTATGTAAACTATCAACAGGACAATTGGGCTTCTCTGTTACCACTGTCTGAGTTTGCCTACAACAATGGAGTTCAAGCTTCTACAAAAGAAACGCCGTTCTTTGCAAACTACGGCTTCCATCCACGTTTCTTCCCCCCTGTCATTGAAACTTCAGAGGTTCCCGCAGCAAAGGATTGGCTGCAGGAACTCACAGCGGTGCAACAACTTTTGCTCCAGCAACTGGATCAAGCCAAGGAGGACTATAAACGCCACGCTGACAAACATCGCCAGCCGGGCCCCGAAATCAAGGTAGGAGATCGGGTTTTCCTGTCCACTCGCTTTCTGCCCTCCCACCGCCCTTGCCGGAAGTTAGATGCCCGTTTCATTGGTCCCTATCCAGTGGTGGCGCAATTAAACCCCGTGACTTTCAAACTCCAACTTCCGCGTTCAATGCGCATTCACCCAGTGTTTCACCGTTCCCTGCTCCTTCCGGCGGATGGTGTGCGACCTGATACAGACCAACCGGCCCCCCCTCCTGTTTTGATGAATGGGGAGGAGGAGTTCGAGGTTGAGGACATTTTGGATTCTCGCTTTCACCGCCGCCGCCTACAATATCTCATTGACTGGGTGGGTTTTGGCCCTGAGGAACGCTCTTGGGAAGACGCCTCCACAGTCCATGCTCCTGATCTAACCCGTCGCTTTCATCAGACCTATCCCACCAAACCACGACCTCGCGCCTCGGGGAGAGGGCCCCAGTTTGGGAGGGGCCTTGAGGAGGGGGATAGTGTGATGACCCATGGGCCTTGTAGTCCTGCTCAGGACATTGTAATTCCTGATGAAGATGAAAACTTGGGTTTTTTACCTTCCCAGTCTGAACTGGATTCCTCTCAGCCAGATCTTTCCCAGGCAGATCTGGGAACCTTGCACCTGCAAGAAAGTTGTCTCCCAGAAGTATGTCAAACAAGCCCAGAGCCTACTTCTCCCGTATTCTTGCGCCGGGAGTTTTGTAAACAACAGAGAAGTTTGGATTCAGCTTCGCGCAGGAGTGCGAGGATTGCAGCTAAGAATGTGGCCAATTAAGACTGCTTCTCGTGAGAATCTTTGGGGAGTCTCACATCTGGTCTCAGAGTTAGCTTTCGGTTCTGATTCCCAGAGAACTGCTTCGGCGGGAAAGCTAGACTCTATTTAGGTGTTTTACCCGCGTAGTAACTTCGCGGAGTCAATTCGTCAGCCTTCGGAGCGAGTTGTGTCTGGACAGCGCGCTCCGATTCAAGCCTCGCTCCAGCTCAAGCCTTGCCTTGCTATCCAGCCTTCGCCTTGCTTCCCAGCCTTGTTTATCTACGGACTTTGCCTTGTTTCCCAGGATCAATCCTTGCCTTGTTCCACGGATTTATCAAGTTATTCCACGGACCTTGTTCTTGTTCTTAGTTACCTTGTTCCACGTTCAAGCCTTGTTTCAAGTATCAAGTTATTTCCTAGCCTCGCTCAAGTTTCATGGACTAAAGGACCTTGTCATCTCCCCTCACTTTGCTTGGCAAAGTGAGTGTTTCGGTTATTGGATTACAACTTTGGACCTTAATATTTCTTATTGGACATTGCTTTTTTGGACTAATTCTGACCTTTCCTGAAAGGTCTAATTCTGAACTATTTTCTACACTTGTTTTTATTAACTTTATATATTCCTTCAATAAAGATATTAGATAGATTCTGGCCTCTGTGTATGGTTATTGGTGCTCTGCAGCCTGGGTCGTGACACGAGGCAATATCAGATATGTAGGCATGGCCCACACAAAAAATTGAAAATAAAAACTTAACCCACACTTTTTTATTTTAGTTTTGTAAATCTCAGAAGGCTCCTAAGGTCAGTTTCAAATTAAGTGCAAGGAAGCAAAGTTGAAAAAGCAAAGCCAAAAAGGCTGCCTTAGTGCCTTGCCTTTCTTCTGTAAATTTATGGCCTCTCTATGAGGGAGTAGTGTTTTCTGGGAACAGGACAGATTTCTGGGAAATGTAGTTTGGGAAGGAAGGAGCCCTATGCCAGAGAATTCAAAAGGCCCTGCCCTAAACTACATTTCCCAAAATGCAATGCACTGCTCAGCACCAGCTAGAGCTCCAATAAATTATGATTTTTGTTCCTGGGTTATAAACATCATTTCCTAATTTGTTCTATTATAAAAACATACAGCAAAATGTGCTATAACATGATGTCCCTTGCACAAAGACAATGTTTTTGCAGTTTAATAAACTTCCATTAAGTTTATTAAACTGCAAAAATGTTGTCTTTGCACAAGGGACATCATGTTATAACACATTTTGCTGTAATCTCTAGTCTACCAATTTAACATCATCATTTACCCATTTAACAAAGTTTTTGGCGCAAAAACAAAGTTTCTGAAGTAGAACTACTATTTTCAAAGTAAGGACTACACAATTAAACAGATAATAACACTTTCAAACTTGGAACATGTTTTTTATTATTAAAAAGTTGTTTATAAAAATATTGAAAATTCCCCAAAACTCCATGGATAAGTGAAACGTTTTGAAATTTGATGAGCTACGAATGGTAAATGTGTTCTACCGTTGTAGTGAGTTTCACCCCAATATCTGTAAAAATGAGGGGAAAAGGAGTCCCTGAACTTTCCCCAATTATAGTAATTATGTGAAATTACTATAACAAAATAGTAACAAAATTCTGTTACTCTAGTTATAGTAACACATTTTTCACCAGCTACACTTTAGAAACACTTTAGAAATGAAATGCCAAAATCCCCCAGTTTTGTAATGACTTTTCAACCATTTATTTGTGGACTGCACATCCCTACTGTCTAGACTAGACCCATTGAATCCTCTAGATTTATATACATGATGACTCACAGTTCAACAGCTGATTGCATGGGTCTATCTTGATGATGTGACTAACCATCCAGATGCCATCCAAAGTGTGGAAAAAATAGATCAACATACAAATAATATCTCCCTGTCCACATTAGAAGCAGTGGTATTTATGCGGGAGACAGAACTGCAGTGTGGTATCTGATTGATTCTACCCCTTAAAGAGTTTTATGATATTTTAAATGGCAAGGAAACCTTTAATAATATATGAAACGATTCAATAATTAATAACAGTCATCAGAAACTCTCAGCTGAGATACAGCATCATAAACAGGACTGTTTTTAATACTTGTGTTTATTTGTATTTGCTTATCCTTTGAAGAATGCGTAAAATGAGGTATAAAAAATGCATCACATGCTTTGGAATCATTTCCTCTTAAAACAGGGGAATTTCAAATGGGACCAAAAAAGAGGCAGTGTACCATTACAAAACTTCAGAAAAATATGAAATGCATTGCTACTGGCACAGCTAAAGGATTGGCTAACCATCTGGATCTGGTGGAAGGCATTTTGTTGCCCAGAAAGAAGCAGCTAACCGTGCCCTATCAATCCCACTCTGGGTGGATACTAGTATATTCAAAGTAATTTATTTATTTACAACATTTATATCCTGCTTTTCTCACCCTGAAGGAGAGTCAGAGCAGCTTACATGAGTTGTTTTATTCCATGCCCGGACAACAACAACAATTAAAAGCAATTAAACAACAATTTAAAACAACACTTGTTTGTGAAATGACAGGAGGGAAGGGGCAGATCTATAGGAAGTGAATATTTTGACCTATTGGAAAATAATCCCACAAATACTTATCCTAATTGCTGACAGTAAAATAACACATAAAGAACTGAAAATTTGCTGCCCCTTTCTTTACACTCCAAGAAACCTTCACTCTGACTAATGGTAGGGCCAGGCCTGAGAGGATAGCTATTACTTTTAGTAATTAGGATTGTGTTATGCATTCAAAGAACTTGGTGATTGTGTGTTTCTTAAAGAGCAGTTACACAGAAAGCAATCCATGTTCTCTTAGGGAAATTTCTAGAATAATCTAAGGACCCTAAGGAGGACCTGTTACTGAGTGTTCTTGGCTAGATTTACTTAGAGGGGGTTTACCATTGCCTTTCTGGAAGACTGAGAGAGGGTGACTTGCCCAGTATCACCCAGTGGCTTTCCATGACCAAACCCTGGTTTTTCAGAGTCCCAGTTCAATATTCAAACCACTATACCAGATTGGCTGTGCCTGGCCAATACACAACTCGGGAAATAGCATATTCCTCATGGTGAAATCCATGAGCCACAGATGGCTTCAGGACAGATGATGAGATCTCTTAAGAAATGCTCCCTGTGTTGCAGTAAAGGCAAGGAAAGAAGACGGAGATCTTTCCCTGCATGTGTGATATGATTCACATCCTTGCACTTTTGCCAATGGCACTGCTATGAAGGTGAATGTGTCCCTTTGCAGAGAGGAAAATGGCAGTGCAATTCAGCCAGCAGCCTCCGCTCAAGTCATCAGACAAAAGCAGCATGATTTGTTTTGATAAAAGATTGCATGAATCTATGTTGTATGTCCATCTTCCCCACATATTTGTATCCATTATTGCTTTAGATTTTTTTTCTCAATATTATGTGATTGTAGCATTAATTTAATGATGTTACAGGCCTATCTCAGTTTTTTTTTAAAAAAAATAGATGTGTCCTGGGCATTACTTTTTATCAGAAAAGTTGATATCAGAACCAGAAATAACACAGAAAGAATAGAGATAGGATCCTGCACCACGGTTTTCTGTAATTTATTTTATTTTAAACTATCAATATCCATAGGTGAAATCAAATAACCAAGTCAGGTCAGTCTTCCAGCAGTACACCAAAACATTTTGAACTTTCTAGATACCAGTGTCTTCCAAAATACATCCAGAGATTTTCATCCCTTTTTGTTGACTTCCACTTTTCTGCTGATTTCCTTTTTGATGGGAAAACATACAATATCTATTATTCAAAAATATACTGGAGGGAACTGATTAGTCAGGCCAATCTGTGTTACCCCTCCCCCCTTGGTTTTGCTGTGCCTAGATACTTAGTAAGAAACTTTGGAGACAGCTGCTGTTTATCTTGCCTGTTGTAGCTAGGCATAGCTAGTACAGGGGGATTGCTTAGAACAGGATCCCACTCTTTCCCAGTTCAAGCTTTATTGCACAGTTTACTGCAGACTTGCTGATGCAATCCAATAATGAAGACCTATGTTTCTCTAAGCCTCCTTCACCATCTTCCCAATGCCAATGCGGTCAAAAACATTCCTCTAGACAGAAGACAAGAAGGGTCTAGGCAGGTATAAAAAGCTTTGTAAAAAGAGGCATTGTTAACTGAGATATGCCTGTGCTCCTTATCCTAGAGCAGTGGATCCCAACCCTTGGTCCTCCAGTTGGTTTGGACTTCAACTCCCAGAAATCCCATTCTGCTTGCCAGCTGTTAGGAATTGTGGTAGCTGACATCCAAAACACCTGGAGGACCAAAGGTTGGGAACCACTGTCCTAGAGGAAAGACCTAATAAACATTATCAATGATTCTATAAACCATATGCAGGGATTTTGACTTTATACATCCCCACAGTCTGATTTTGTTTAGATCAGGGGTGAACCTACACTTGTTTTGTGATCCTCTAAGGCATTCCAGCATCGCTCCATTGTGGTTTAGTTAATTGCTTTTGTACCGAAATAATCTTTTCCCCCAGTATATGAGCTGAGGTTCATTGTGCTTATTTGACTAAGAATTACATTGAGACAAATCTATTCAAGTGAAAAGAATGGGGTTCTGTTAAAAGTATAAGGAGCTGTCCTTTATTCTGTTTTATGTCAGAGATATTCTGACCCTAATCAGAATTAGACATTAATTCTGATCAATTTCAAATAAACCGAGGCTCAAACTAAATAAGGTCATTCCTCAGGCTAAGTGCTCTCTGTTAATTATTGTGGGAAAATATCAGCAGACTATCTGTAAATGGTTAGAAGTGTGTGTTTACATGAATATGCATTCAGGTATGCAATGAAGAAAATAATTTATGTACAAATACGATGCTTGAAAAAAATGGTGAAGATATTTTGACATTTGTCATTGCAAAATTTAATAAGAGCAGAAGTGACAGCCTTGGAAAATACATTGGCCTTTTCCATTTGACAAGAACACACACCACAGGCATTTGGTTAGAAATAATGTTTGCACAGAATGACAAATATTTAAATTACTGTTTGCATTTCTTTCTGGAGTGAACTAAATGTAAATGGAGTTTGCTTGAGAAATAAGTCAAGATAATAAACAATTGGATAGGCTTTGCAGTCATGTGGAGTGGGAAACTGAAGCGTATTAAGAAAGTTGCTTCTAAAATGGAAAATCTCTGAATCCTTTACCCAGTATGGCCAGTTGCCCTGCTGGCAAGTATATTTTTAGGAAGGGTGGTCCAAAACCTACCTTCCAAGCTCTGATTGCTAATTATTACAGTATATATGTCAATTAGGAAAACAGAAAATTGCTTTTTAGTCATTCAGACATCTGGCCCATTTAGCCCAATATTGCGTTACCATGATTGCCAATTGCTCTCCAAGGTTTCAGAGACTATCAGCCCTCTCTGATGAGACCAACTGGATCTGAAGCATTTTGCATTCACAGTATGTACTTTGTCATTTGAGCTACATTCTTTCCCTCTTGAATCTGTGGATATACCCTTTATTGGATTAGAACTTTATTGCTGAAAACAATCCCTAGAGTACAACGATAAGAAAAAGATGGATGGAAAAGTTAATATTAAAAATGTGATTTATAGACACTGTTCATCCCCGTGAAGGCTGTTCTAAAAGACAGCCTTGCCCTCCCATCTGGCAACACTTGTTATTTCATGATCATGTCACTTAGCCAAATCTTGCTAATTGTGGATTGGATTGGGCCATGAAATGCTGGAAGATTTTCTAATTTAGTTGGCAGCTGATTGTAAAAGATAACAGGCGTTGCATTTTACTCATATAAATGTTTTATTGTCATGCATGCCAGTTCCAAAACATTTCACACAAGCAGAACACAAATAGAAAATGCTGTGCCTCCGTGCCTTTTGGAGTTTGGGTATTTGTTCTTGTTATGAATCTGTCAAACTTCTCATTAATCATCTCAAGGTTGTTGTGGTGCTTTCGGAGTGAATCAGGACTAGCTAGGGGCATCAAAATGTATCCATATTTTAGAAATATTGTGACATCTATAATCCAACGTTATAAAATTATAGAATTTACTGAGCAGTAGTTAATTAGATATTTTAAACAATATACCAGACCACATATCAAAGTTTTTAGAAGTCTTACTAGTCTTCTCGTGGGGAGGGGGGAAACCACTTCATATCACTGTTTAATAAATTACTTTTTCAGGCAAATCTGTAATACACTTAATTTGAGAGACCGTTTGGCATTCTTATTATCCTCAGGCGGGGCTCATCAAAATCTGAGACAGGTCTGGAGCCTTTTAGCTTTGCGCTCACCCCGGATACCATGGAGTTGTTCAGCTTCTCTGTCCCTGAGGTGCCGGAGCAGCAGGAGTGGAATCCTTTGTAATCCAGACTAAATGGGTTCAATGTCTCACCAGCATGAAAACTATGAGCCACAATTGTTGGTAGATAATCTGCATGATTGTGGTACATCTCCAAGAACTTCTGATTCAAATAATTATGATAAAAACTATTTCTCATATTCCTAAATTAGACTGTTGAAATCAAGAAAGCTTGGTATGGTGACAAATAAACTAGGTTTGTGAGTCAAATGATTTTTCTGAGAGCTTGAGCTTTGTTACTGAGCACATTTCTGGCCTGTACATGTGCTCAAAGTTCTGCAGCTATGTGTGATCACCCCCTAATTGGGATTCTGAGCCTGGCTCTGGTTGGTAGACAACACTAGGGTTTTATTCAAAAAACAGGGCTGAAATCTTCTCACATCTGCTCTGTGGTCTTTACTGCATTCTTTTTCATATTATGTCCCCCAACTCTGTTATTTTTTTACCATATTTATATCCCACCTTTTTCAACCCCAGAGAGGACTCAAGGCAGCCTTACAACAAGCAGCAATTTAATGCCATACACACATATATCAATAAACACTTAGAGTTAAAACTTACAATTAAAACATGGATTATTAAAAACATCAATTAAAATAATGTCATCCAAAACATAGTCCAGGGCCATTCCATTTGTCAATCACATTATTTCATAGTTACATACTGCATTGCTCCAGTTACTTGTTAAAAGCTTGATCCCAAAGCCACATCTTTAGTTTTTCTTGAAGGTTGTGATGACTCATGGGCCATGTAGTCCCGTTCCATGTACTATTGTGGCAGATGAAGAGGAAAACTTGGGTTTCCCACCGTTTCTGCCAGATTTGGAGCCCTTGCACCTGCAAGATGTTTGCCCACAAGAAGTCAGCCAAACAAGCCTTGAGCAGAAATCTCCCCCATTTTCTCGCCGGGATTATTATAATCAAGATAGGGGCGCTCGAGAGGCGACTCGCCGGAGCGCCAGGATAGCTGCCAGACAATTAGCTGATTAAGTCTGTTTCCCTTGGGAAACTTTAAGGAGTCATGCATCTGGACACAGTATAGGTTTCGTTTCTTGTTCCCCAGAGAAAATGTTCCTTGGCGGGAAAACAAGATCCTATATAGGTGTTTGCCCGCAAAGAAATCCTTGCGGAGTCAATTCGTCGGCTTGAGGAGTGAAATCGTGTGTAGACTTCGTACTCCAGATCCCAGATCCCGGATCAAGTTTCCAGCCCAGCCTTGTACCATGGACTTCTATGGACTCAGTTTTTGATTCATGTTTGCCTTGTTTCAAGTTTGATCTTGCCAAGTTTCAAGTCTTGCCTTGCCTTGCGTTTTAAACCACGGACCTTGCTTCTCTGATTCAAGCCTTGTTTTCCAGTTTCCTTCGGATTTACCTTAAGCCTCAAAGACTATGGACAGTTCCCCACACTATTGCTTGCCAAATAGTGTGTGTTTCGGTGAAGTGGATTATAACTTTGGACTTTAATATCACATATTGGACATTGTTTTCCTGGACTATATTTGACCTTTCCTGAAAGGTCTACTTCTGAACTATATTCTACACTTGTTTTTATTGACTTTATATATTTCCCTAATAAAGATATTAGATAGATTCTGGTCTCTGCGCATGGTTATTGGTGTTCTGCAGCCTGGGTCCTGACAAAGGTCAGGAGAGAGGAGGCAGATCTGATCTCACTGGGGAGGGAGTTTCATAGTTGAGGGGCCATCACAGAGAAGGCCTTGTCTCTCGTCCCCACCAATCGCGCCTGCAAAAGAGGTGGAACCAAGAGCAGGGCCTCCCCAGACGATCTTAATCTCTGAGGTGGTTCATAGAGGGAGATCTATTTGGATATTATCTCTTGTAGCGTAGGTCTCTCCCAGATTGCATTCTGCCTCAGTGAACTATTTAAGTATGCTACAGTTTCTAGACTCCACATTGCTTCTTTTGTTGCCTCAAACAAGGGAAAACACTGCTGTAGGCCTGCACTAAGAGACCTAAAATGGGGCTATACAGAAACCATATTAATATATGTCCTTCTTCAGCTATATGGAGCCTCTATCAATGGTCAAAATTCACCAGTAAAAACATAATCTTTTCTACCATGAATACAATCAAGGAACTTGAAACCAGGTCATCCTTAATCAAATTTCCACAGTTTCAGCTGCTGAAGAATTTTTTGCTTGAAAAGGACATGATGGCTCTAAAAGCTATTAGTGGTATACACACTACCTTTGGAAGAGATCAACTGATATGAAGAGCAGCTTCTAGCATTTATTCTAGTCAGCTTCATCCTAGAACTGTGACTTAGCATTCTGTCATCATTACTGTTTCTGTTGTTGTGTCTTTGAAATATTAAGACTTTCTGATCCATTTAGAAAATAAATTAAACTTCTGTCTGTAGCCCAGAAGGGAAACCCATCTGTTTCCCAGTTGTTAGTAATGCAAGCTGCCAGAAGGTGTTACCTCTTTACAAGTCGCTTGTGTGATCTATGTTTGGAGATGCTGATGCTGACACAACAGAATCTATTGACTGCAGTCACTATATCAAGAGTATATTTTCCCAGACATTTTGTGCTCTTCTTTGCAATAAAAGGGGAAATACAATGGCAAGGGGATTCAGTTCTCTAATATGCACCACTCTATATTTTTCAGTCTTATTCCTCCTTCCTTTTAATGGGTATGAGGTTGTGCAGAAGTGGAAAACCCAAGATTCATATCCTATCTAAGCTATGTATTCCATTGCATTATTTTGAGCCAGTCATTACCTCTCAGGCTTACTACCTCATGGGGTTGTTGTAAAGATTAAATGGATAAGAACCTTGTACATTTTCTCAAAGTGGTTTAAATGGAATGAGTAGATAACTAGCTAAATAATACATTTATTTCAACTATATTTCAGGGACCAGGTAAATATTATTCTGGAGATAATAGAATGAGAATATTGCTATTTCATTATCATCAATAAGCCATTTTTTCTGGGTGTTATTTACCTTTGAAAAATTCAGAATGTCTGCTGTCATAAAATGCATTTGTTTCAAATTTGGATTTGATGCTACAGTTGTCAGTATTGGCATATATGCATGAGCTCCCAGTATAGTGGGAGCTCCCCTTTGCCAGCTATGGGGTGATGCGGGGGGGGGGGCAAGGGTTACCATAAGTATTAGGGAACATGCATTTTTCCTAGGAAGTGCCATGGCAAAAAGCAGGAGAGGCCTGTAAATCTGGAACCTCTTTGAACCATCAGAGACTTGACCACCTAGTGAAGACACAGGAAGCAGCAGACCTTGCTCAAGTTCTTTTGGAGCACATATGAACGGACTCTAGCAAGTCTTCTTTTGGTGTCCATAGAATCATGTTTCAGACTTGGAGAAGGATACCTGGCTTTGTGGGATTTGGAATGAGCTATGGTTTTGGATGTAGCTGTAGAAGCTTGTGGCATTTTGGGCATAGGGCATTTTGGGCATAGGGCATTTCTCCCTCCACCTTTGGGGAACGCCTTAAGGCAGAGGTGAAAAAGGGCCACATAGGCCATCTGAACAACCCCCCAGTCATTTTGTGGCCCCATCACACAAGGTAGGTAGAAGAGAACTTAGAGATGGAAGAGAGCTTCATGGCCATCCAGTCCAACCTCTGGCCAAGTGATGGGAACATTGCAAGATTGGGAACTATAGAAGGCTTTGCGTGGATCAGTGGTATTCTGCTAAAGGAGAGAGGTGTGATAACAAGGGTGCTCATGCTAATATGTAGGTTTCGACTGTCAGTGGTTGGGGATGAATTATTCACAGGAAGAAGTCAGACCAACAGGAGGGATGCATGCGGCATCAATTTAGGTTTACCTGCCTCATGTGATAAAGTCCTTGGTGGGAATTCAGGAACTGGACTTCATTGCAGCTGCTTCTATATTCTGGAGCTTCCTTCCTAAGCTAGCTAGATTGGTTCCTTTTTTGTTGGCCTTTGCTGTCAAGTGAATAATTTTCTATTCCAACAGGCATTTGGGAAATGAATGATGACTCTACTGTTATAAATCAGTGCTTTTGAATTAATGTTTTATATAGTTCCATTCTGCAAATAGTTTAATGTGAAATGACCTGTTCAAAGAGATCCAACAGGAAAATGATCTGTCAGTATTAAAAACACTACTAGACACCCATCTTTTCCCGTAGATCTATCAATCAATTTTAAACCATGAATCTTAAATTTACATTCTATTCCTATTGTATCTTAATCTTTGTACCATGTATTTTAATATACGTATTTTATAGTGATGTGTTTTAATATATTTGTTTAATTGTTTGTATTTTATTGTGATGTATTTTAACTCAAGCCTTGAGGAGAAGCAGATAGCAAATAATGATAATAACACAAACAACCAGAACAACAAAATTTAATCAGTTCAGAGTAAGCTTTTAGCAATATGTGGTTTTACTTGTATCTCTTTTTATTCTGTATGTCCCTCTCTTTGGGGAGTAGGGGAACTGGGAAACAATAATTAAAGTGGCTGATTATTGCTGGCACATAAAAGAACTACTATACAGAGATGATACTGAATATGACAAATAGGCAACCCAGGATAACTCTGGGAAATTATGACTTTTAAATCAAAAAGAATTGACACACCAGCAAAAATTTGGGCTCCCTGCAGAATTTATGATCAGACAAACAGAACTAGAATTTATATTTCTTGCCTGGGTTTCATACACATCCATTATAAATTATTTGCAACAAACACATTTTGTCTCAGCACACTGCAAACTTTCTCCCAATGATGCCACTATACTTAAAATGTTCATTTAGGGCCCAGTTTGCTGAGAAGTATCTGACAGAGCCTCAGGAAACAGGACTGTAATCTTGGTTGTTACATAATATATATTTTTAAAAAGAGAACAAACTTCCTTTCTCTCAGACAAGTGCTCTCTATACTCCTCTTCGACGATTACTAGATGTCAGCTTATATTCAGCTAGCCCCCTGTCTGATTCCTAAGTTTGTCACCTCCTCCACTGCATGTTTAATGTTTGAGAATGAAATCCTTGCTGAACTATAATCAACAGCAAAAGATTTCACCCTGAATTTGCAAAACACTGCTTGAAACATCCTTTTGATGCTGGCATTTATCCCAGGGTATCCAAAGCATTTTAAGGTCTTTTAACGATAAGTATTTTGTAAATGCAAAGTATTTTAATACAAGAAGTTTAAATCAGGTTTGGAATTTCAATAGATGTATTTTTACTCAGTCATGAATAATAAAGTATAATCTACATATAATATTTCTTCCCACTACCTTCAATATAAGTTGTGCAATGGTTGTTTAAAGTTGCTATTCATCAGAAGTGCCCAAAGTCTGTCCTGTTTTTGTGGTCCCCAGCCTTCCACCAATTTTTTTTCTTTTTTGATTTTTTAAATGTCTTTTATGATCCTCCGTCCTCACTTAATCTGCCTCACCTGCATTGTCGGCCATTTAAATCAGCAGGTGCGCACTTTGACTCCTTGGGCGTTTGCAGCTATATCAGCCACAGGAAGCCTTTTAAAAAGGGAACACCGAGAACTCTTGCATCCCAGTCAGACATCAAAATACTGGTTCTTGGTACCTAGTATATTGTCTCACAATTAGACACTAGAGACAGGAGATCCAAACTACAGCTTTATTTCTGGCCAGAGCAAAAGGGTGACCAGCAAAGAAAAAAAATGTGTCACAAGGTCTGAGATGCACCTCAGTGTTTTTATAGTCCAAAGCAAAAACATGTCAGCACATGCTTTCCCCCCTAATTACACTTCTCTCGGCTTCCTTTGTCCTTCTCTCAGTGCTTCTTATCCACAACAATTTCTTGCTCTCTTCCCCTCTCCCTGTGCTTCCCCTTTTATCCCTTCAGGCCATACAGTCCTCCTTCTGAACCTTTTCTCCACACTCATATCTTTACAATTGCCTAACTAAGACTCCTGCTGTACTCTGTTTTGTCCAGCAGCTTAGATCTTCTTTTCAAATCCTCCAATTCCCCCATCCTTCCTGTCTCAATCTTCCTTTTTAACTTTCTTCAAATTTCATTCTCATAAAACTCATGCTTATAACATTTCATCCTCTTCATTATCAAGCTTGGTTTCAAGTGCTTCTGAAGCATCCGGTGACGGTGAGCTGCCAATCATTGGGACACATTTCTGTACATTTATACATCCTAACCATTTTTTTCCCTAGTAAACCAACATATATTCTCATCAATCTACAGCTAAAGCTGAGTGTATCCATTTGGTTTTTGCTTTGCCATCCATTGCAAAGGTATTTGTCCTTCAGTTTGTTGTCTTTTCCTCTAAGGCAGGGATTGGGGAGAATTTTCAGTGTACATTGGGGAGAGAGTTGACAAATATATGTACATATTGGGGAGGAAGAAATGTGAGAGTTTTGTCCATCTGGGTGCAGCAATCTGAACACATACCTCTTAAAATGGTACCCAACTGTCTTAGTACTAAATTAGGGGAACTATCTCTCATCCCCTTATACATCAGAAGGAATAGCTGAATCTTTAAGTTGGTACACATATGGGTTTTTGTTAGTGTACTTCTGATGAACTTACCAAAATAATATCTTTTGTAAAAATGGGTGAATACAAACAGCAGTTAGAAAATGAAGTAGTACAACTCTTGGACTCCTTACTGCATATCCAAAGTGATTATACACATTTGGGATGGCAAATTATACAAAGAAAGATAATATCTCTGATTATATTTCGAGAAGGCATTATTAAAAATGAATGACACCTAAACTGCTGCTGCACTTATGTTGGTTGCCTTCTGGGTTTTGGCAAGATTAATTTGAAGGCTTGAGAGTCGTTCATTAATGCCGATGGGTGCTTCGGACAGGTGCTTCACCAAGTCGTTACTGTTAACGAAGTCGACTCCGTGTATTCTTCATTCTTCAGGCAGTCCCTTCCAGAACAAGGTGTAGCCTCCTTTTTCTTCCTTCAGCTGTCCCTCTCCTTCTCTCCAGGTCTCTTGAAGTGCTGCCACATCAATGTTAAAGCATCTCAGCTCCCTTGCAATAATAGAAGTCCTGCGTTAAGGACATTCATTGTCTGTGTTATTCAACAATGTCTATATATTCCATGTTCCAAAGTTCATTTTTCTTTTTTGACTACAAGGTGGTGATCCCTCTGGATGCAGCAGCCCAGTCAGGGATAAGAGAGGAAGACTATGTTTAGGGCACTATTTCTAGCCCCCTCCCCATATGGGGTGAGCAGAGTGGATCCTAAAAAGGGCTGCTCAGTTGTGGATACAGCTGCCGAACTACTCAACTGCCTCAGACCTTGAAATAGAATGACTGTCCATGTGTCAGTCTGTGACTAGGGGCTTCCATATTTTACAGTTCTATCTCCGTTGCCACTTACTGATTACCATGGGACTTTTATTGGTTTTGTTTTATTTTTCTTGGAAGATGCCTTTGCGTGAATTTTTTTTAATGTGTGGTAGTCAACTGATCAACACAAAGTCTTAACAGAATGAGGGTTCCATACAGTGGCATAGTTAACACGATGATGGTGACTTCTCATTAGTTGCACCTTTGTCCGCCTTCACAGCAGTTGTAACATGTACCATGTTGTCATTCGCCTGATCCACTGTTGAGGTCTTTAGATCTGGTTGTGCTTGGTCTGGATCCTCCCTTGCAGCCCTGTCTCCTAGCAAAACCCTCTTGGGAGCACATGACTCAGGTGGTTTCACCTGCAGATTCATTGGAACACACAAGCCCCCTCACCCCAACAAGGTGACAACCCATCGAGGGGTCCTCCACTTATTTCTGGTTTAGAGATGTAGGGCCCCTGTGAAAATGGAAAAACTGTGAATTAAAAAATCCCCAACATTTTTAATGGAAGGAACAACTCTCTATGTCCTCAAATATAACTCTGTCGTCAACTTCCATCACACATTGGCTATAAAGTTGGATGGGAGTTGTTCATAGTATCACACATTAGAGAACCTTGAAACCATATTAATCAAATCCAAAAAAGTTAAATCTGTAAATGTGGTGGGCCAATTGCAAATAATGATCAAGTTTCTTAGTATCTTCAAGTATCTTAGTTTCATCATCTGTAGAATGTCACTTTATGCCAGATAATTAAGAAGCACCTGCTTGCTCTACATTGCTTCTTATTTGTTCACACTTCTTTGGCTTTCTATTTTGCCAAGCCAAATTGCTGGTGCTGTTGTTATATTGAGATTGCACTAGTTTAGAAAACTGGCTTCAGCTTTAGTTATCTTGGTTTGTTGTAGCAGTTTTTGACTGAACTAAGGATTGTGTTGGGGAAAAAATTATTGACCTCTTGCCCAACAAAGGCGATTTAGTCTTGGTTATTTATAGATGACTTAAATAATGTAATTCTCCCAAAGGCTGGCTGCATGAAGATAAAGTGAGCATAACTCATAGATACCAACCTTCAGCACATCTATGACTCATGCACATCAAACAGAGAAGGAGACTAGATTCATTGGGTTTTAGTGACCTATGAGGACCTCCAGTTACCTTCCATTAAAATTTAAAGCCATTGCTCCATTTTCGTTGTCTCACTTATCTTCCTGGAATGGCTTAGCTTTTGGCCCTGAAAAGACTAAAAAAAAGAAGCTTAACTTTACTATAAATCTTCTCAAAAACAGGGAGGGATAGGAGGTATTGATATATATTCCTCACTTTATCAGACAGTCTGTCAGTGGAATCATGAAATACTGGGCTCCACAAGTCAAATGTGACTACATTCTAGAATATTCTTGCCTTAGCAAGTGCCACATTGCTTTGACCTTTTGACTAGGTACATGTATTATACAATGCAGTCATTTCCCTGTCTCCCTGTTCTAATTCACTTCCATTTGTTTTACAGTAGTCTCCTTCATTTATGATTTACACAGTCTTTATTATATGGATAGACACAAAGTTCACAGATATATTTATTGGTGTGGTGACATCTGATGGAGTCATCTTTCCCCTTGCTTTCAAAATAAATCATCTATCTGTTACACTGGATCTTACACTTTCCAAAAACTCCCATCATTAAATATTTCTTCCAACCATTTAGTTAAAAATGCATCACATTTTGATAGAGGAGATTCAGGAATCACATGATGAATTCATATTTTCTTAATGCCTTGCATTTTAAAATACATTAGTCTTGCATTTTTGAGGGGCTAGTATTATCATGTTTATTAATATTTAATTGTAAAGCAGTAGATTTCCAACTACATTCTGAAGAATGCTTCATTTCATTGAAAACGTATGAAGTCTACCAATTGTAACCTATGGAGCAAAGCACCTCTATTATGCCAATCAATCCTCTGTCATTCCATTTCTCTAGCTACTTTGAAAAAGCCCCAGTCTCTCTCTTCTCCTCATACATTCCCTTTATTGTCATCTTATTTTATTTGCTATAAATTGAGTTCAAAATTCAAAAATATTATGTTCTCAATTAACTCTGCACAATAGCATGGGGACACATGGCAGTTTATACTTTCATGTAGGCCAGTGGTTCCCAAACTTTGAGCCTCCAGGTGTTTTGAACTTCAACTCCCAGAAATCCCAGCCAGCTTACCAGCTGTTGGGAACTGTGGGAGCTGAAGTCTAAAACACCTGGAGGCCCAAAGATTGGGAACCACGGATGTAGACCCAGGCAAAATCACCGGTATCCTTTCCCACCCTGTGTGTCCTTTCTTATGGCAACCTTTCACTTGAGTACATTTTGGTGTTACTTGGCCAGAGCTATTCTAGTTTTATTCATGAAATTTTAAAGATTATGATTTGGACAATTTGTTCATCTAGATCATTATTTTCTGTTGTCACACTCTACAGCCATTCTCCAATCACAATAGTTAGAGACAGTCCGAGAGCCAACACAGTAATCAGTCCAAACAGAGGGTCAAACAAGAGAATAGCCCAATGTCTGTTCCACCAGGTCATCAGCAGAGAGTCTCACCAAATGTCCAAGAGAAGATCCAAAACTCATTGTCTGAGGCCCAAGGCAGAAAGTTCACCAACAAGATACCAACTATACGCCTATCCAAGACATTGCTCCTAGTGGAGAGCTGCTACAGCCACCAGTTATTTATGCTGCCTCTGAAAGCCCTTACAGCTGTGAGGCCTTTTCTGAGTCAGTCAACTGGACCTTCACAGCTAGATGGCATTGACCCTTAGCTGGGGCCAGGTGGGGTGGGTCAGCTCCTGCTCTTCCCCCTGAACAACCTCATCCTGCCCCGACTCAACTACCTCCATGCCAAAGGGGCCGACTCCTGCTCAGCACCAGTGAACTCCAAAGTGTCAGGCTTCTCAGGTGGCTGTTCTACATTTGTCCCCAATTCGACTCCTGGGAGAAGACCCTCTTCCCCATCATTCTCATCTTGTACCAGGGCCCCGACATCTGTTTAGTTGGAGTGGCAGTGATTCTGTAGGACTCCAGTGACCACTAATGATCTGTGGGAGGAGAAACCAATATGTGTTCTTAAAGCAGCTGAGAAGGTGGGACGGCAGAGGATTTACTAAGACTATCTCTGCCAAATCAGGGCAGTTGGAGGGTGTTCAGTGGTGGTAGAGCCAATAATGGTCCTCATCCCCTGCCCTACATTCTCTTTCTCCAAATGACATGCTGGTAAACAACTGAACAGCTTTTTACTGCTGCCATCATAGGGAGTACAGCTCAACAAAGACATCTATTTATTGACATCTCCTCAAGAAAAAGCATGTTCTCTTGGTTGAGAATGTCTCTTTGGAAAGGAACATAACTCACCTGGTTTTGATGCAGAAGACTGTAAATTCAATCTCCAGCAGCTCCAGTGAGGCCTGGCAAAAGATTCTTCCCTGAAACCTTGGAGAGATGCAGCCAGTTGGTGACAAATATAATAAGTTAGATTGGCCAATGTTTTTTCCCCTAGCTTTTTCATGTTTGCATGTGATCAATCAGGGTTGCAGAAACCACAGCCTGGGAGAAACATGACCTCTCAGCTCTACCTAGTGTGACTCCTGACCACTTTTCCAATATAATAATAATAATAATAATAATAATAATAATAATAATAATAATAATAATAATAATAATAAACTTTATTTTTATATCCCGCCCCATCTCCCCAAAGGGACTTGGGGCGGCTCACAACAGGGACAAGCCCGAAACAACGACACAGCATATTTGACAAAACTTAAAACATTTCAATGATACACAAAATAAAATAATGGACAATACATGAAAATCCAAGCAGATAAAATCAGAGTAATTAAAAGCAAACCAGCAGGGACAGTTTTCGTAAAGTGCTGTATCATGGAAATGAGTAACAGTGATAAAGTGCCATACGCTTTTAAAACATAAAGAAGTATTCTGATGACAGCTCTATTTGGCCTAATGTGTGTGAATTTTATGTGTTTATGCATGTGTATACATCTAATAAGGATTATGGTGATGATAAAGATGATGAAAACATCTGCAGGGAAGCTACGTGTCCATCACTATGTAACCATCTCTTTTTATCATTGCATTAGAAGTGCACTTTCCTCCTGAGGACTTAAAGGTTTTAGGGAAAGGGCTTATGTTTGCACTCATGTTTCCACTCCCAGTTTTCGCCCCCTGTATGTGCAAATAAACATATATCTTTAGGGCAGGGGCAAGCAAAGTGTGGTTTGAAGGGCACTTGTGTCCCCCAGTATCATTGTCATGCTCCCCAATAGAGAAGAAGGGAGTGAGATTGTAGCAGGGAAAGGGATGCCTCCAAACCCTGATAGCCACCTATCCCTGTTTATCCAATAAATCTTATCTGTCTAAATCCCATGTCACCTACAAGTATGAGACTAGCTTATGGGACACAAACAGCTATGCTTTTTAATGATTCTCTACAACTTTCTAAGCTCATCATCTCTTAGCTAAAACGGCTGCCTCGCTTTGCTCAATGGTAGGGCCAGCCCAGTTCCAGAGCAGAGGAATATAAAGACATGGCACCAGGTTTTCTCCCAAAGGAAATATCCCCTTTGTTTTTCTCTCTTTCTCTTGTTTTCTCTGTTTTCCCCTAAATCCTTGAGTATTGACTACTATCTAGGGCCTTAGCCGGCCAGTCTTTGTTTAATTTATCTATCTCCTGGAAGCAATATATAGATATTGAAATGTTCAGATTCCAAAGGCACATCTAGTATCTTCTTCCAGTCACACTGACAGACTTCATATGTTGATGTCCTAGCTGCAGGCCTGACTCCCTGCAACAAGGATGGAACTCATTCTGATTAATGGCATTTTGGAATTGGATTGACGGCGCCAGCAGTACTTTCAGAGTTTATAGCCTTTGCTGGCTTGAACAACAAGACCATTTTTAAAGATGTGAAATGGCCAACTTGACAAGCATAAACACCTTTTAGAGACAAGCATAGCACTTTGCACGGAATATTAATACTCTTGTAATTAAGATTTGATTTTTTTAAAGGACATAAACCCAGCAGCAATATGATGCTATAAATCCGAAAGTCATCTCATCTGATCACCATCTCCCCTCTTCCACCCCATATGGCATCTCTGGTCTGTGAAATATCACCCTCTGTTAGCTTGGCAAGAGCCAACTATCTATACTTTCTCAATTACTGAAGGGAGAGTTCTTATTTATAGACTTCCCTCTATTTTATGGGTGGTCTGGCAGCAACTATACATCTCAGTGGCTACTGATGAATTTGCAGAATTTTCAGTGCTAGGTTTTCAGTGTACATTGCTTATTCCTTATACCTCTAAAAGTAATTCTGTTGCTTGGGTCCTATATGTGGAAGATATAGAACTAGACTTTGATAACTTTTAAAAACACGTTGAGTGGAGTGTGGGGCAGGAGGCAAACTGGATGGGCCCAATGGCATGGGAAGTCTTACCCTTTCTCACTGTGCCATTTGTGTCCACTAAGTTGTCTGTTCCGAAATGCCCATTACTTGTGTGCTTCTGATAATGAGATTTTGAACAAAGAAGTACAAGAAGGACACCCTTTGGTCCTTTCTATACAGGTACATTATGCCTTAACCCTTTTCCCCTCTCAGGTACATTATGCCTTAACCCTTTCCCCCTCTCAGAGTTCTAACACAACACACAATTATTGCATTACAATTCCACTTCTACTGCAATGTTTGTATATATAGGGAGGGGTATTAGAATTCTGGGCTGCTGGTGATGTATAAAGCCTTGTGAAATGCAGGTCCAGGTAATTTGGAAGATTGTACTTTCCCATAAGAACCTGCCCATGTTTTGAAATATTCTGGGGAGGCCCTGCATTCTGTCCTACCACCCTCAAAGGCATATTTTATAGGAACACACAAAAAAATTGGGGATAGAATGGCACCCTGTGGGATGCTATATAACAACTCCTTTTCTTAGAAGCAGCTATCCCCAAACACCACCATCTGGAACCTGCCTGAGAGGTGTGACCAGAATTGTTGCAACACAGTGCCTCTGATTCCCAACACCTCCCCCCCCAGGCATTCTAGAAGAATAACATTGTTGATGGTATCAAAAGTCACATAGCCAACCAGTTGAAATGGATAAAACAGAATTCATTTGAGAACGCAAACAAGCCAGGGAGGTGGTTGGCCAGAGTGATAAGAAAAAAGAAAAATAAGCAACAAATCACAAAAATAAAAATAAATGGGAAAGAGATATACACAGACTATGAGATAAACACGATATTCGAAAGTTTTTATAGTAATTTATATAAAAAGGATAAAATAAGTCTAGATCTAATTGGTGAATATTTAAGTACACAAAAATTACAAAAAATCACAGAGGAACAAAGATTAAACTTAAACAAGGAAATTTCAGAAAATGAAATAAGAACGGCCATCAAATCCTTAGACGCTAATAAATCTCCAGGCCCTGATGGATTTACGGCGGGTTTCTATAAAATACAACAAGATGAAATAACCCATTATTTGAAAAAAATAATGAATGAAGCTTTAACTAAAAAAGTCATCCCAGAGACTTGGAAAAAAGCGGAAATCATTTTAATACATAAAGTAGGAACAGATCCAAGTAATGTGACAAACTACCGCCCCATTTCGCTACTAAATACTGATTATAAAATCTACACTAAAGTTTTAGCCAACAGATTTACCAAATTTTTAAAAGAATGGATTTTGGATTTCGGATGACCAAACGGGATTTCTTCCCAATCGCAGTACCAAAAATAATGTTAGATTAATATTAGACTCCATAGAATACTTTGAAGTAAATCATCAAAAAGAAGTGGGCTTTTTAGCGGTGGACGCGGAAAAAGCCTTTGACAACCTTAACTGGGACTTCTTTAAATTATTATTAAAGGAACTAGACATAGGAATCCAATTTCAAAATGGAATTAATGCAATATACAATCAGCAAAGTGCAAAAGTTAGAGTGAACAATCAATTAACAAAGGAATTTGAAATAACCAAAGGAACGAGACAAGGATGCCCCTTGTCGCCGTTAATTTTTATTTTTGCATTAGAGATTATGTTAAAATCAATTCAAAGGGACGAAAATTTAAGGGGCATCAAATTGGACAAACAAGAATTAAAGATTAGGGCATTTGCCGACGACGTAATTTGCATAATTGAAAACCCAAAAGAAAAGATAAAAGATTGGCTAAAAAAAATAGAGGAATTTGGGAATTCGGCAGGTTTCAAATTAAACAAAAAGAAAACAGTAATTCTCACAAAAAATATGTCTATAAGAAGTCAAAGGGAGCTGAAAGAGTTGTCGGGCTTGGAAATAGTGAAAAAAATGAAATACTTAGGGATCTGGATTGCAAACAAAAATAATCAATTGCTAGATCTCAACTATGGGACAAAATGGAAGGAAATAAAAAAAGATCTAGAGAATTGGACAAACTTAAATATATCACTTATGGGGAGAATTGCGGTTATTAAAATGAATGTCCTGCCAAAATTGTTATATTTGTTCAGGAATATTCCAATTATCAGAGGGGCTAGGATATTTAAAGATTGGAATAAAGAGCTATCAAAATTTATTTGGAAAAATAAAAAACCACGAATAAAATATAGTATGATGATCACTTCACAGATGAGAGGAGGTTTTGGTCTACCTGACCTACAACTCTATCACGATGCGTGTGCATTGGAATGGGTAATTGACTGGGTTAAATTGGAAAATAAAAAAATATTGACAATTGAAGGATTCAATCTGCGATGGGGATGGCATGGATATCTATGCTATGATAAAGTGAAAATTGATAAGAATTTTGGAAACCATTTCGTGAGGTCTTCTCTGATCAAAATATGGGCAAAATATAAAAGATATTTATATGTGAAAACACCACTTTGGCTCTCCTCTCTAGAAGCAAACCAACGTAGATTACTTGGTTGGAATAATTGGCCGACATATAAAGAAATCATTAAAAAAAACAAACCCAATGTTAGGAAATGCAAGCATTAAAGAATTAGAGGAAACCCAAAAAAGCTACAAGAATATATCCTGGTTTCAGTATCATCAAATAAAAGAAAGTTACAATAGAGATAAAGGAACCGGTTTCAATTTGGATAATAATTTTTGGGATAATTTACTCCAGAAAAATAAGAAATTAATAACGATTCTATATAATAAACTAATAGAATGGCATACAGAATCAGAAATAATCAAGGATTCAATGATAAAGTGGTCAAGAAATATAGGCAGATCTATAACTATGGCTGAATGGGAAAATATTTGGAATAAAAAAATAAAATACTGTTACTCAACTGATCTGAAAGAAAACTGGCTAAAAACCATCCACAGATGGTATTTAACCCCCAAAAAACTGGGATTAATGTATGAAAATAGAGACAATAAATGTTGGCGCTGCAAAGAACAAATAGGGTCATATTTCCATATGTGGTGGAATTGTAAAAATATTAAAAGCTACTGGAAATCAATCCATTTAGAATGTAAGAAGATTTTAAAAATCGATTTGGAATATAAACCTGAATACTACCTGTTAGGGTTACTTGAAATGCAAAACCAAGATAAATTAGACCCTTCTAAGGAAAAAGAAAATAAGATAAAGATTTTTACATATGCAGTAACAGCTGCAAGATTAGTCATAGCTAAAAACTGGAAAAACCCCGAGAGCCCCACAGTAACAATGTGGTTGGAAAAATTATTAGACATAAAAAATATGGACAAATTAACTTATTTGATAAAAAGAAATACAGGAAAAGCAATGAAACAAACGGACTGGTCGGACTTGGAAGATTACCTGCAGGAAGAACTGAAAGGAAAATGAAATATAAGAATACGAAAGGAAGAAAGAAGAGTGGAAGTCCATCTCCCCCAACCCCCCTCCCATTTTAGATAGGGATCCAACCCGGGAGCTGATTTCCGACTCCCTTCCCCGTTCCTTTCCCTAGGGTTTCCCTGTTTCCCTACCTTTCCAGAACCATACCCCTGTCCCACTCGAAACATCCCTCACATCCCCAAACCCACGATAGGGCTATTCCCTTATTCCCCCATCCCTCCCATTCCCATCTATCCTGATTTTTCCTACCCCATCCTTCCCTTTAGATAGATAAATGTAATATTGGAAGAAATCTCAATAAAGATTATATTTAAAAAAAAAAGTCACTGAGAGATCTAGAAGCACCAGCAGGGACACACTCCCCCTGTCAGTATTGAGACAGAGATCATCCACTAAGGTAACCATAGCAGTCTCAACTCCATATCCTCCTCTGAAGCCATTATGGGTCAAAATAGTGTGTCACTTTTAAGACTGCCTGGAGTTGAAGGGCAACAGCCTTCTCAATCACCTTGTCCAACAAAGGAAGGTTGGAGTCAATGGTCTCTAATTATTATGGTCCAGGGGATCCAGGCAGGCCTGTAGCGAGGGGGCAGTTTTAGGGGTTCAACCCCCCCCCCCCCGAAATTTTTCAGGTTATAAAAAAAAATCTAGTTTACTCATGAATTTTAACTGGTTAACCAAATCCCCATGCTAAGTCTATGAGACACAAAACATTAAGAGCCCCTCCAGGCTCTATCTCAAGCAGATATTGACAGGTTTGTAGCGGGGAGGGGTGTGTGCTAGGGGTTAACCGCCACCCCTGAAATTTTCAACCCCCCCCCCCCCCAAAAATTTTTTTCTGGCTACGGCCCTGGCCAGGGAGGAGTTTTTTCTAGCAGTTGTCTAACTACTGCTTCTTTTAAGCAAGTTGGAAAGTTCCTCTCCCTGAGAGATGAGTTAATAATCTGTTGTATTTGTGATCAAATTGCATCTTCTTTCTGGACTACTAGCCAAATGGGGCAGGGATCAAGAAAGCAGTTTGCCTTCCTTACTTTTCCCAGCATCTTGTCCACATCAGCAGTACTCACAAATTGAAACTGATCTAGGGTCTAATAATGGTTTCAGAGGGTGCCTGAGTTAAGCCTCTTACCACACAGCTCAGCTGGACATGAATCCTCAGGTGCAATATATGCAAAGAAGAAAGATTTCTTTGCTGCATGTCTTGTCACCTTATAGAAACAGAGATATATATATATTGTGTCGTTGCATAAAATACGAGTTTTCCATCATCTGCACTCTAGTCATTGCCCTTCCCCTTTCATTTCCCTGAGGGTCTCTGTATATAAGGGAACTTGGTTAGTAACAGGTAGGAGAGGATGTTTGGGAGTGATTGTGTCAATAGCCCAGAGTAGATTATGATTCCATTTATTGAACAGGGATTCAACAGGATCTTTGGTTAATATTAGCCATAGAACCCTCTAAGGGTTGTTGTATGTCTTTCAGGCTGTGTGGCCATGTTCCAGAAGTATTCTCTCCTGACGTCTGGCAGGCATCCTCCATGCCTCACAACCTCTGAGGATGCCTGCCATAGATGTGGGCAAAACGTCAGGAGAGAATACTTCTGGAACATGGCCACACAGCCCGAAAGACATACAACAACCCTGTGATCCCGGCCATGAAAGCCTTTGACAACACAAACCCTCTAAGGCTTCCTGGAATCTTAAAGGATCCATTAGCCTTTGAGGGCAGACCATTTTGAAAGGTCTTCCACCCCTGTGGCGGTAGGTTGTAGATATGATACTAGCCATGACCAGAAAGTGATCTGTCTGTGACAACTGAGCGGTATTGATCACCTCTGCCCATATGTTCCAAGCCAAACACCGCATCTAGGGTGTGATGTGTAGGTCCAGAAACGAATTGAGATAGGCCCATGTTTGTCCCAAACTGTACCTGACAAATTGACCTCGAATGGTATTTTGAAGTCACCCAGAAGCAAAAGTCTGGGTGGCTCCACCAACATCTCTGAGACCAATTCCATGAGCTCAGCCAGGGAGTTTGTTAGGCAGCGGGGTGAACAGTACACATAATTTAATATATATTGAAATGATCCTAAATCAGGCGTCTGTCCTAAATCTTCTGGGGAATTGTTGAAAGAGATGGATACACCTTCAGACTGGAAGAAGAAATTAAATGGAGACAAGGTAGCTGCCTTCAAATATCCAAAGGGCTTTTAGACAGCAGATGGAGTAGATTTGTTCCTTGTTGTCTTAGAGATTACGAATAAAACCAGTTAGCAGAAATTGTAGGGAAGCAAATTTTGCAGAAATGTTTAACAGTGGATTAAATTGCCTTGAGAAGTTTGACAGGTTCTTTTACAGTGGAGGTACTTATACGGAGGCTGAACAACCATCTGTCATGGCATGGTACTTGCAAACACCTTTGGCCATCCACAAAGGACTTGCTGTAGGCTTTAAAGCCCAGGAAGTGTTCAGTGAACTGCCTTTTATGTGGACAATGCTATATACCTAAATAGTGAACAGCATTTATAAATACCAACATAAATATACTGGAGATTAAATGGAATACTTTTTTGAGATACATGTTTCAAAATGGAGGAATAAGACTAGTGGGACTTCACCTTCGGAAAGATGCTTGTCCATGAGATCTAAGTACAATTTGTTCTGTTTTCCAAAAGATGGATTTTTGGCGCTTCACTGCCTTGTTCCCTTGGGTAGTGTTATGCTTTAAGTTGCCTGTAGATTTGCAGTATACACTGTGCTTGGTGCTTCCTTGCTCTCCCCACCCCCACCCCTGCCCTCCTAGAAATTGCACTCTGATGTAAATAAATCACTCCTGTCATGCTTAGTCAGTGCTGATATCACTGAGTCACTGCATGGGGGGAGGTCACAAGTTTTTACTCCCTCACCTCTTTGCTCAGAAACAAGACAGCATTAATGCAACCATTTCTCAAAAGGTATGTCAGCTCCTATTACTTAATGTAACAGGAGCTGACTTACTGCTTGGTTCTTTTTAGAAACAAGAACCCCTTTGGGTTAATTGCATGCATGCCTACAAATGGAAGAGCTCAGTGGGAGTGAATGGGGAAGAGTGAGGATAATGGATCAGGGGCAAGAGCCTGTACTAAGATCATAGTTACAATATTGTAGCTACTAGCTAAGCTTTGTTTCCTGATTCAACCCCTAAAACCCACCTTAAACACCAGAGGGCTGTCCCAAGCAATGGAGCTTTGTGGCTTTGATAAGAAGGACCCTGCAGGATCACAGAACCAGTCCCTGACTACCAGCAACAATGCAATGAAGGGTGAGCACAATACCCCACAAGAGCCCTTGCTCCTACGGTTGCATTGTTGCTCACTGGGAAGAGAGCACGACTTGCACAAGGTCATCTATGGCTGAGTAGGGATTGAATCCAAGTCTCCTAGAATCCTAGTCCAACACTCAAACCAATATACAGTAGAGTCTCACTTATCCAACATAAACAGGCCGGCAGAACGTTGGATAAGCGAATATGTTGAATAATAAGGAGGGATTAAAGAAAAGCCTATTACACATCAAATTAGGTTACAAATTAGATTTTACAAATTAAGCACCAAAACATCATGTTTAACTACAAATTTGACAGAAAAAGTAGTTCAATATGCAGTAATGCTATGTAGTAATTACTGTATTTACGAATTTAGCACCAAAATATCACGATGTATTAAAAACATTGACGACAAAAATGCGTTGGATAATCCAGAACATTGGATAAGCGAGTGTTGCATAAGTGAGACTCTCCTGTCTATAATACTTTTTAAAAATCCGATACACCTCTCTACAACCTGTTGGAATCCCTTCAACCCCAATGACTACAGGTTTTAGGTCACCCCCACTTTACTAGATGATGTGAATGACTCCTTCTCTGCGATATATTTTTGTAAACTATTTCCAGTAAGGACATAACATTGAACTTGCTCAACTCGTTGTTTGAGCTGCTTTGAAGTAATTCACTATCCGAGGTATATCTCAAAGGGTTTTTTATTTACATTGCAAAGTGATGAATATATTAATGAATAAAAAAGAAGAGTAAGGATAGAAGGAGAAAGACCCTGCCATGCAACCCATTAAAATGACATTACATTTGCAGGCCTGCTTAATGAAGATGGAAGGAAAGCATATGCTACTGATTCTAATCAGCTCTGCTCTTTTTGGGCTGAGACTTTGATTCACTGCCATCTTGTTTTAAGTAGTGGGTGATATTTTACTTGGAATGGGGATGGAGGACAGCTTTATAGCCCGTTGAAACCTCTCTAAATTGGTCATGCTCCTTCCAAAGTGGTTTGCCACTGTATTAAGCAACAAGATATATTTTTGCAATTGCTCTTTGTTAATGCCTGCTGCTCCGATCACTGCCCATTCCACTCCCTATTTTACAAAGTGTCATAAAGGAGCCAAGATAAATATGTCATGGAACAGACTGTCCCTAAATCAGCTGGCCAGACCCCAGTTTAATAGACATTTCATGCTATTAAAGCGTTTTTTTTAATTTAATGATTTGGCCATTGAACTCTCCCCCCACTCCCAGGATATTTGAAGCACTCTACATTTTAATTTGCCTCCAGTTAGCTTTCAAGTCCATGGCAAAAGATGTTGCTCTTAAGAGATAATCACCCTCCTGTTGTGAGAGAACGTGTGAGGTGCAGATGAGTTCGTGAAGCTCCTGCAGTGGAAAGAACAGCGGTCGCCACTTTTGTGGCAAAATCAGTGTTATTTTAAAATCTGGTTGTTGTTTCTATATCAATAATTGGAATAAATTACCACGAAGGGTGAAAACTCTGAATTGCTGCTTTAGAAGTCAATCACAATACAGTGTCCCCTCACTACTTTGCTGTTCACTTTTTGCGGATTCACTGTTTCGCGGTTTTTTAATAAACTCTAAAAGAATATTATAAATCATAAAAAATTCAATTTACAGCCTAAGGAAGGGAGGAAGGAGAAGCCGAAGGGAGAGAAAAGGAGCCCAAGTGGCAATGGGAGGAGAAGGAAGTGATTTGATAAAGACTTAAAATAGTGTATAACTACTAAAATAATGTATAAATATTAAAATAAATATAGTGCCCCTACTCCTCAGATTTTCACTTATTGCGGGTGGAACTGGAACGTAACCCCAGCAATAAGTGAGGGAACATTCTTAGGGAAAAGCAAAACAACTGCTGATGATGGCCATCTGTCAGGGGTGCTTTGAGTGCGATTTTCCTGCTTCTTGACAGGGGATTGGACTGGATTGCCCACGAGGTCTCTTCCAACTCTATGATTCTATGATTCTATGAGAGTTGTTGACAGAGCCAGACCTACCATTAGACAGATTGATGTCATCTTGGGCAGCAGATGCTATGAGATGGCAGTCAGATGAGAAGAGAGTGCTGGGCCAGATGGCCTGCCTTTCATCTGGAGGTAGCTGATCATTTGTAATCAGTTCTTTGTAATAAGCTACCTCCAGATGAAAGATAATTCATTACTTGTAATCAGTTCCTTTCCTCAATAATTAAGCATAAATTTATTGGCCAGTACTCTACACCAGGGCTTCTTAAACATTTTTCCATTTGCAATCCCTTTCCACATAAGAGATGTTTACAAGACACTGGATATACATATATAAAGTAGGTATAACATTAAACATTTACTGATGATAATTCAGCATTTGCAAGGCTTGCTAAACAGTCTGATTTTCCCTTTTTGTATATTTTCCTCAGAACACACTGTAAACACTCCACATTGTTCCTAACAGATATGTGTAATGCCTTTAGAAATCTTTTACTGTTGCTAATTTTTTGTGCCTCCAACACTGAGTTAAGGGGACCCAATTTGGTTTAATAGGTAGGACAAAAAACCCAGGACCTGAGAGCAGGTCCGTACACAGACCTATTGGCCCCAGGATTTGTGCCTGCAACGCCTGGACTTGCTGCTTTGTTCCAGGATTTAGAAGCCCTCAAGATGGCTACTGTGGCTATCTGCTGGAAATTCCTGCAGCTTAAATGTTTAAAAATATGCTGATGCAAATATGTGCATCGTTTGTACGAGTTTTGTTCCTGGGTTACCCACATTGGTTCCTCATTAGTTCTATCAGAAAAACCTGGCGAAAGTTGGTTACAGGGCAAAAACTTTGTCATAGCAAGAGGGATATCGCCATCCACCCATTTATCAAAGTTTGTGACACACAAACAAAGTTTTTGCCATGTAATCAACTTTTCCCATGTTTTTACAATAGAAGCAATGAGGAACCAACATTTATAACACGGGAACATCAGCCCGTTCTTCCAGGCACAAATACACCACCAAAACTATCCTGACAGATGGCGATGCAACCTCTGAATAATGATAATAATGTTCCTGGTTTGAAAGTGTGAGTTCCTGTATAATGGTGTAGACCTTATTTGAAAGTACTTGTCATATTCCACAAACTTTGTGTGTCACAAATTTCAATAAATGGGTGGATGGTAATGTTCCTCTTGCCATGACATGTAACCAACTTTCCCAGTGTTTTTATAATAGAAGCAATCAGAAACTGACATTTATAACCTGGAAACAAAGCAATATATAAAAATCTCATATTTTCTGAGTGCAGGGACATATAGAGTTTCAAAGATCCGAATCTTCTGGCCAGAACTGGGATATTCCCACACTTTTTTTTCTCAGTTTTTCGGCTTTGTAGTGATTCCTCCAGCGTTTTTAGCTGACGTCATCTAGCCACCCTCCATTTTGAACAGGGATGAAGGTATTGTGTGGATGGGCCTTAAGAAGTAGTGCTCTACACCAGCTATTTCGTTAAAGTAATTTCTCTTGTCCCATCCTCTCTCCCTGAAACGTGATAGAAACATAATTCATCTGTGCCCCAAGTATCAGAGAAATTGTCCTTCTCTTCCCACACGATACCCTGTAAAGTATGTTGGGCTGGGAGGAATTACAACTGTGGAAATAGTGTCACAATTGTGTTTAATTAGCAATTGTGAATGTAGAACAGTTACCTAGGTTTATTTGTCTGTAATTGTTTTATATTGACAATTGCTACTTAGTCATAATGGTGATGCTATTGCTATGACTGTAACTCCAATCTAGCTACTTTACAGACATCAGATGCATGAGGTGAAGGAGGTCCAGTCTAATAGTGATTGTGTTGGGAATCTATTAAGCGGTTAGACTCAAAAAATAACTCTCTTTTGGGGTGATTTCTCAAAAATACAGCAGAGTGGCAGAACCACGATTCATAAGCAGCAGAAACTTACGTGTGGTGAGCTTGGAGAGGCCTTTGTTTCTCAGAATGGCAAAGGATTGCAAAGTCTCCTTGAAAGTTCAAAAATAATTTATTGAGGTAAAAAGAAATCCATTGTAGATAGAAAAGGATCTTGGAGCTAACTAGCTCTCTCAGCTAGCATCTAAGGAAGGCAAGTAGGTAGAAAATAACAAAATATCTAAATAGCTACATTTTTCCAGGAGAGAGGGCAAAATGTGTCCTTCTCAGATTGAAGAAAAAAGAGGAAGGGGAGATGAGGCTGACCGCATGGTCCAAGCCTTTGGGGCAATTAACATTCCAATTACATAGAGGAAGTTGCCTCATCCCTAAAGGGTTCACATTACTATAACAACAAGGTGAGGGAGTGGATGTAAACAGGAAAGCAAGAGAGGGAAAACAGCAAAGGCCTATCTAGGTATGCTTGGGAATACAGAGAGGGTTCTCTCAGTTTAATCCTATCCACTACATAACTAGTTGAGACTTGTGCAGTCCAGGATGACATACAATAGATTGGAGTATGAGTTAATAATGTTTCTATCAGGTTTTGTGAGCTGGGCATCAAACCAAGAGAGACTACTTCGTTTAGTATATTTTTTTAAAGTGCATTCAATGCCCCCTTCTACACTGCCATATAATGTAGATTATCAAAGCGTATAAACCACATTATCTGATTTGAACTAGATTATATGAGTCTACACTGCCATATAATCCAGTTCAAAGCAGATAATCTGGCTTTTATATGGCAGTGTAGAAGGGGCTTGAAATGGACCTCCAATGAGATGGTTCTCTTCTGTGTTCTCACCAGATGTACCTGTGAGGGTGGTGGGACAGACAGTAGAGCCCCCTCAGAAGATCACAAAATCCAAGCAAGCTCATTTGACAAATTGCGCACTTTCCAATAACCTGAACCTGAGATGCATATGATGCAATGAAGGATAACGTCACTCATTTTACAGCATGATCGTATTTTTAACCTCCTTTTATGTTTAAGAGGGCATGGTCTCATTAAATGTGTATAAGTAATATTTAATGGTCTATAGAGCTGGCTCACTTTATTGCTTCCTGCTATGTTGGGGTAATAACAAAGCAAACAAGAGAATGTTGTGTTTTTGCCCCAAGCTGGTAATTGTAGTACAGTAGAGTCTCACTTATCCGACACTCACTTATCCAACATTCTGGATTATCCAACGCATTTTTTGTAGTCAATGTTTTCAAAACATCGTGATATTTTGGTGCTAAATTCGTAAATACAGTAATTACTACATAGCATTACTGCATATTGAACTAGGTTTTCTGTCAAATTTGTTGTATAACATGATGTTTTGGTGCTTAATTTGTGAAATCATAACCTAATTTGATGTTTAATAGGCTTGTCCTTACTCTATCCTTATTATCCAACATATTCGCTTATCCAATGTTCAGCCGGCCCGTTTACGTTGGATAAGTGAGACTCTACTGTATTGGCAAAAATAATTTAAAACCAATCTCTAAACCCTCAAATTTGAATATTGCAACAGATATCCAAAGACCAATCAAAAGCCAAATTGTAGTGCAATGCAGAATAATGTCAGAACTACACTTACTGTGATGTAGAATGGGCTCTGAAATCATCATTTCACTCTTATCATCAAGACACCTCACCCTCCCTCAGCATGCAATTCCTTTAATGATGGGTGTATGCAGGAGAGTTCAGAAAGATGAACTGGGCCTACATACACACTATGTACTTCTATGCCATTCCAGCATACTTCAGCAGTCCTGGGCAAGGAAACATATATCCTGCTTTACAGAGGAAAATCTTATTTAATAGGATGCCGATGGGAATACATGCACATGCAAATATGTGCACACACTCTCACTTACTCACCCCACCTAGCCTGCCCAACTTATATTGCTTCAAAGGGATCCACATCAATTCAGATAGCATTTCTGGTTTCAAAAAGGATGCCCATCTTATTGGAGAATCTTTAATTTGCATGAGGGAAAAGTGGAATTTATATTTGGAATTTTTTCCAGCTTTTAAAAAATTCTTATTATCAAATCTCTAAAAGTCTGTGGGTATAAAAGTTAAATATGCCCTGTGGCATCTCTCCCTTGCCTAACCATTACTTAGTCAGCATAACAGAGCTCAGTTGGTCTCTTTGACCTTGGCAGTGCCACTGGAAACAGAATTCCTCATGGATGAATGGCTCTTGAACAATTTCAACCCACGGAATAAACATAGACAACCACCTTTGAGGTGATGCATAATTCCAATGCTTTTTTTCCACAGAATAAGCCCAAGTCATGCGCTGAAAGGAACTGCAGGACAAATTCAGTAATTTAATTGGGATCTGCCAGCCTTGATCAGAAGGCTGTAATCACATTACAAATTACATCTTTAATACAGATTTCTTGAAGCTGGCATCAACCTGGTATGTCATTTAAGAGTTGTATGGTAGGAGGTGATGGGATTTGTGGTTCAACAAAACCTGAAGGTGTGAAGTGTGCAAGATAGTTTAGAATAAGATTAAAAGAAGGAGGTTCCCTTACCAAGATGTTTTCATATCAGAGGCAAACATGGAAACAATCTACAAATGTTCTCTGCAGAACTGGCCATGGCTATTAATCCACATCCTGCTAAGATAAAGCATTTATTAAGGAAATACATTCGTGGATAGCAATAGCCTGATTCTTTTTGAACTAATCTAAAAGAGAATATGATGGGAGGGAGATATGTTGTACATTACAAAAGGAGCTGTTCAATGTGTTTACACAAACTTTCTGTTCAAAACTAAAAATATGCACTCATGAAATGAAAGAACCACCTCAGGTAAGCCCTGCATTGGCAAATAAAAACATTTAGAATCTTCTAGTGACTACTGGAAAGCTTCTTCCCAAATGCATTCAAATAAATATTCAATTTTTTTTTTTGGAATTTCCACATTGATAAACAAAATGGTAGGTTTTTAAAAAAAACATGCTAGGTGGTAGCTAAGGCTTTCTGGAGCAGCTGCTGTTCATCTTATTTGTTCTAGGAACTTTCATACAGCTACATTAGGATAAGCTATAGCAGAACCTTGCAGTTTCTCAGCACAAGATTTATTGCATTGTTTACTATGAAAATATAACTCAGACTCAAAATTCTATTTTTTTTTCAGCTCTTCTTCACCACCTTTCCAAGCGAGTGCTGCTAAAAATATTCAAGCTAAGGAAGAAAAGAAAAGTCTGGGCAGAAATAAAAAGACTTTGTAAAAAGGAGCCTCACTGTCAAAGGCTTTGTTAACTGAGGTATTGGTAAATATCACTGGTTGGCAGGATCCTCCAGTATTGCAGTGAGTTAAACTGTGCCAGCAGGACTGATGACTTGAAGGTTGGGTTGCTGACCTAAAGCTTGCCGGTTCGAATCCAGCTCGGGGAAAATGCGGACAAGCTCCCTCCATCAGCTCCAGCTCCATGCGGGGATATGAGAGAAGCCTCCCACAAGGATGGTAAAAACATCAAAACCTCTGGGCGTCCTCTGGGCAACGTCCTTGCAGATGGCCAATTCTCTCACACCAGAAGTGACTTGCTGTTTCTCACGTTGTTCCTGACACACACAAAAAACCTGGTAAGCAGACAATACCCATGACTGCTACATAGGTAGAAACAAAACAATAACAAGATTCTATTTTCCCATCAAAATCTGCAAAGTTTCAAAACTTTAGAGTATTATTTTGCCTTAACATATTTTTCTTGCATCACTCAGTCTCTTTAGGGCTGTAAAGGCACAGCAGGTTAAGATATAATTGAAAAATGTGCCTGGTGTTAAGAAATGAAATATAACCCCAGGTCTGGAGATTTAATAGAGAAGTTTAACAACATTATATCAGTGTTAATAACAGGACCGCAAAGCCATTAGCAAGAGGCGTTAATTCATTGCTTCTCCTTGATAGCTGCCAGCCTGTCTTCTCC
Source organism: Anolis carolinensis (assembly GCF_035594765.1). Lineage (NCBI taxonomy): Eukaryota > Metazoa > Chordata > Lepidosauria > Squamata > Anolidae > Anolis > Anolis carolinensis. Next base: position 342,324,254 of record NC_085841.1, read on the forward strand.
CTTTGGCAAACGAATGCTGTTTGTGCCCATTTTCTGTTCAGCTAATTCCCATTAGTAAGATAAACATATGGATGAAGGCTCTTCTTTTTCTTTCCCTGTAAATGATTGCCGTTAACTGGTTGGCACTGAAAAATAACATTAAGTTTCAGAACTGGAAGCAGTGAAGAAACACATGAAGGGAATCTTGCAGGAATTACCAGGTTGAAACGAGAGGGTTACATAATTGGAGGAATGTGTCACTGTATTAATGATGGGGTGAGGGGGGGGTAGGAGGGGGAGACCAGCTGAAACGTTTAGAACACCAGTTACAAACTGTCATGTAACGTTTGTTCTTACTGAACAAACTGCCAGAATCATGGGATTAAACTGGCTGTCACCCAGGCATGAAAAGCATGAAAATGAGCAGAGGGTGGCTCACTTTCAAGCCTTGGGCTTCCCTATTTTCCCAAGTGGCTAGACCACCCCGCATGCTCCAAAAATGTAATTGATTGGATGCCCGGTTTGTTTCAGGGCACTGGCATAGGTTGGGATGAGCCAACTCTTTTTTCTAGGGCATTTCTGAGAAGGATCATGTGGCAGCAACAGCACTGGTGATTGGTGGCTCCCATGTCAGTGGCATGTGAATCAATTCTAGGTTCTATTCTTGTTCTTAAATGAACTCTCCCTGGTACTGCATCCCAATACCACCTGGGTTCAGCACCATGGATAGTTCTTTTTAATGCCAATCAATTCCTGTTTGTTTCAACCACCAAAGTTAGCTTGCTGCTGCAGGACCAGTGTTGACGACTACTCCAGGGCCGTCAGCTTCTCTAGGTACTGCATAATGGTGGTGACAGTGTTTTCCACAGCCAAAAACATGAGGTTCTTAACTTCCAGTACACCTTTTGCCCATAATCACATCACAACAAGGGGGGGGGGGTGTGAGAGAATCTTTTATTGTATGCAGCAAATAAATAAGGATGACAGGCTCCATAAAAACAGACACAAAGACCAAGGCAAAGCTTCAAACATTTACAGAATGTAGAAATGCATAAGTATCATGTTTTTCCATCACCACTACATTAATATTTCAAAGATAATATATCCTAGACATGCATATTGTGCTAGTTATATTTGCACATAGAATCATAGAATAATAGAGTTGGAAGAGACCACTTGGGCCATTTAGTCCAACCCGCTGCCATGCAGGAAAAGCACAATCAAAATACCCCTGACAGATGGCCATAAAGCTTTTGTTTAAAAGCCTCCAAGGGAGGAGCTTCTACCACACTCTGAGGCAGAGAGTTCCACTGTTGAACAGCTCATATGTTCTGGAAGTTCTTCTTAATGTTCAGGTGGAATCTCCTTTCCTTTTATTAGAACCCATTGTTCCAAGTCCTAGTCATTAGGGCAGAAGAAAACAAACCTGCTCCCTCCTCCTTATGACATCATTTCAAATATTTAAATATGGCGATCATGTCTCCTCTCAACCTTCTCTTCTGCAGGCTAAACATCCCCAGCTCTTTAAGCCACTCCTCATGGGGCATGATCTCCAGACCTTTGATAATTTAAGTCGCCCTCTTGTGGACACATTCCAGCATGTCAACATCCCTCTTGAATTGTGGTGCCCAGAATTGGATACAGTATTCCAGGTGAGGCCTGATCAAAGCAAAATAGAGAGACACCATGACTTCCCTTGATCTTGACCAATGATTCTCAGCCTGGGATCCCCAGATATTTTTGGTCTACAACTCCCAGAAATCCCAGCCAGTTTAGGTGTTAGGATTTCTGGGAGTTGAAGGCCAAAAACATCTGGGGACCCATTTGAGAACCGCTGATCTAGACACTATACTCCTTTTGATGCCACCCAAAATCCCATTGGCTTTTTAGCTGCTGCATCATACTCTTGGCGCATGTTCAACTTGTCCACGAAGAGTCCAAAATCTTTTTCACATACACTGTTGTCAAGCCAAGCGTCATCCATCCTGTATCTGTGCATTTCAGTTTTTTCTGCCTGTGAAGTTTTTTTCTGCCTAAACTTTCCCTTGTTGAAATTCATTTCTGATTTTTTCAGTTTGATCATTGATAATCTTTATCCTAATATTCTCCTGGTCTTGTTTTTGCAAAAAGGATGGAGCTTCTCAATCTTCCATTTCCTATTATTTAGTCTGTTTTCTTTCTTTTTTGGTCATCAGATGAAGCCTATGTATTTAATTTCTATGTTGCTTGAAGAATGCGCTCAGAATGAACACACTGTTGTCCTCACAAAATTCAATCAGTCCTTCTCTTGCTTCATTTATTGGTGCTAGGTCAAATTCTCCAATAATGTTTGGTTCTGCTGTTTTCTACATCTGCAATCCAATCATGTATGATTATCAATTTGTTTTGTTTTCATGTGCAATCCATTTCTTTTTGGACTCCAGTGCAGAATCTTTCAATTTCATTTTTAACTCTATAGTTGGGGCATAAAACTGGATTATTGTCATATTGGTGGGACTCCCCCAAAGTTTAAAAAGTATTACTTGATCAGACTTTGCATAATATCCTCCTGATTTTGCTACATCTTGCTTCACAATGGCCATGTTTCTTCTTAGACTGTTTTTCCCCCAAAGTAAAGTGTTTTGTTATTATCTGATTGACAATATTATATTCCTATCCACTTTAACTCACTAACAAGTATTGCTAAATCTGTTCCATTTCTTGTTTTAAGATTTTTAGCTTTCTATGCTCCTCACATTCCATGTTTTTATTGCATGAGCTCTGTAGCTTTGGGTTTTCCTTTTATATCTGAGCATGTTAGCAGCTGAGCATCCTTTTAGCTTGAATCTAATTGCATCATTACCCACAATGCTACTCATTTTTGTCCTCTGTGCTTTCCCAATATCTGGATGAGTGCCTTCTGATCTGATAGAGTCTCATTAGCATTATCTTGTGCTTCATTTTGGATTGTCTCATCATGATTGGATTTTTGAAATAAAAAGCATTCAGGAATGGTTAGCTATTGCCTTCCTTTGCTCAGTACCAGCTAAAGTGCCACTACTATTGTCTCTAAAAGATCCTCCACCAGTGTCACTCACCACTATTTCTACTGTTTGGCACATTTAGTCTGGCTTTTCAACAAAACCCTGTCTGATAAGGCAGCATTTAGCAGCAACAGTGCTGCCATCAGAACAACCCCTTGCCTCAATTAAGCATGTAATCCCTTACACACAGAAATATCATGCTTAGGTGAGTAATTAGGTTTGTTTCCAATAGATTCAGCTGGTCCTTTGAAACGCTACTGTTCAATAATGAGGTTACCATAGTATTGTAGATTCACCATAATTTCCACCTTCTGAGAGGCTCCAAAGTTGTTTGAATTTCAGTTTAATTAAGTTTCGCCCTCCCTTCTTGCTAGTGTCATGGAACAGCCTAAGTACTTTGGGGATTTCTGCATAGTTTCCTATACCATATACAATATCCTGTATAAATGTATGGGTCCTAGAGCAAATTAGGCCTATAATCAATAGATGCTAACATGACTAATTGAAGCTACAATACTTTGAACCTGCCGGGAGATGACATGTCAACAAAAATGGAAAACAGTAGAAAAAAAAGGAAAGCCACATTGCAAGGGGATTGAGTCAATCCTGGGAACCATAGCTCTGAATTTGCAAGATGTGAGCAGGGCAGTTGATAACAGGGACTGTTGGTGATTCATAGGGTCACCATAAGGTGGAACTTACTTGACAGCAAATAACAACAAACACTAAAGAGAAACAAAAGAGATGTTACTCAGATGGCTGAACACACATCATGCATACATAACGTCTCAGGGTCAATTGTTTAGTTCTCTGGCTAAACGAATCAGGCAGCAGGTGAGAAGAATAAAATGTGTGCTTGACAGCAAGGAGAACTGAATTTGTCAATGTTACTTTTTTGAACACCATCACACCATAAAACTAGTCTGATTTTTCAGGGACACTTCTAATTAATCCTCTGACATCCCACTTTTTCATCTTTTTAAGTTTCCAAGTTTTCTTTTCCTATTCTAGTTTTCTCCTTTGTCTTCATCTTACCCCAGTTGCTGAAAATGAGTTCAGTTCAAAACTAGTTTGCATTCAGTTAACTCAAGCCGCTTCCAGACAACACTTAAAGCAGTAGTCCCAGAACTACAGAGGGGTCTGTCCTCAGAAGGCCCATATTCCATTAGACCCGGATTTTTTTTAGGAATACCCAAGTCTAATGGAGTATCAAATTAATTCAGGACAAAGCAAGGCTTTCCTGCTTCATCTCGAATTAATTCAGTTTTACTGGAGACCTTGTTTGTGTGCGTCCTTTAAATCCGTGAGAGCTCCTGTGTTATGGACCCTGTTTGGATGGACCCCCAGAAGGTTAATTTAATAGGAGAGAAGAAAAGGAACATGAATATTCATTTTCCTATTAGGTTTGGATAAAGGCAAACTGCTGTAACATCTCCTTGTTTGTCTATTCTTCCTCATTGATAACTTTTGCCATCTTGACCACAGTCTGATGCTGCTTGGCCTCAATTGTTCCAGTTTTAATCTGTAAAATGTTGGAGTTTCTTCTACAGCTCCCAGAATACCTCAAGCAGTATATGGACAAATATCAGACAGCTCCCTTTATTCCTATGAAAGGTACAGTGGATAGATTGGAGAATTTGTGAGCTCATCCCTGCTTCACTCTACCAAATGTGCTTAGGATCAAAGAATGACATTTCTTTTTCCATATTCTTTAATTTGAACATTGTAATTCTTAATGAAGCAGACAGTCTTTAGAGGCACGCCAAGCAACATAATCATACTGACTAAAATCATAGGCAGCTACTATATTTGGCTAGTCAGATCCACAACTGGTATAAACAGATTTGACTTAAAAGTCTTCAGTGGAGTTATGTTAATCTAGAGCAATCTTCTCTTCTGCAGGAGACAGACTGTGCCAAAATAAACTGGAAATCAATGAGAGTTTTTAAGAGGATGAAGTTCAGTATATTTGACATGCAAAATACATATGCAATGAGTTGAAGAATTACCAGGTTCTTTTTTCATACTTTCTACATAAACCTAGGAGAGAAAGGGATTGTCTTCACTTGTTCCAATTATAAAACATTTGGAGTTCTGCTCCTCAGTGTTCTGTACAACTTGTGGCCATCCAAATGTCTCTTCTCACAGCCCGTAGCAGCCCTGATAATTAACTTTGCTGGCTGGGGCTGGAGTCCAAACTATGTGGAGACCCCCAATTTGGGGAAGTCTGCTCTGTAAGTCTATTTCTTATCTTTTATAAATAATAACTGGAAGTGTCCCTGGGCTGAAGATATGGATTCTACTCCTGCTATTTAAACTGTTGCATTTTAAGACATATATATTTATCTATGTTTAAAGGCAGGTGAAAATCAGATGCTGAGAAGAAGTAGAATTATTGCCTTCAAATTCAATGTGCATGTTTCATGGAAGACAGACTGGTCATTGATGGGTGTAGAGTTTTAGCAGGACTGGCTCTGGGCCTTTCCTTCTTGAAGCAAAGTATAACAAGTTTTCAGAGTCAGCTCAACAGCCATTTTAGTCAGGAGACATTGAGATATTGCTAAAATACATAATCAAAACACATAATCATTAAAAAAACTGAGTAGAATACACAAATTAAAATGTATTTCCATAAAATACATTTAAAATATACAAAACAAAAGCTAGACATAGGATGGAAGTTTAAAATTTATCATTAAAACTGTCTGGGTAAGCCTGCCAGAAGGAATAGATCTTCACTTGTGTCTTAAATTCCAACATCTGATCTAGCTGTCGGAGCTCTACTGGCAGGTTGTTTCACAGTCATGGAGCTGTCAATGAAAAGGTCCTCTGGGTGATGGTTGCCAGTCAGGTTCTGGCAGGCTGAAGCAGATGCAACTCAGAGGACCTCAGTGGTTGGGGTGGATTATACGGGAGAAGGCAATCCTGTAGGTAACCTGGACCCAAACCATGCAGGGCTTTAAAGGTCAATACCAACAACTTATACTTTGCCCGGAAACTAATTGGAAGCTAGAGGAGTAGTTACATCCTCTATCAAATCTGAGAACTACAAGATAACTTGGGAAATATGATCTCTCTATGAAGCATCCATAATATTATCTTCCCAAAAACCCACAGTTGCTTCTCTACATCTGGGACTTAAAAGTTAGATGCCTAACAATCAAGTTGGCCGTTGATATGTTGAACTAAAGACTTGTGTGTGTTCATCTTTTTTCACTCCAAACTATATATGACTAAAAGCTGCTTGTTCTGCATAACATTTGCATATGTTAATTCATATATAGAGACATAAAATTAGAACTTGTTACTATAACCTAAATATAAGTATGGTACATCTCACCATTATGAGCAAGACTGTGAAAAACTGACTGCCCTTTGCGACTGCTGTATATGCTTTCTACGTGTTAGTTGTTGATGAGTAACTCTTTGGCCTCTTATCTCATGGTTCTTGATTTTTAAACTGGCCTTCAACTTGGCAGTGTTAAAGCTTTTGTCAGTTCCTTAAATAAAAAAGCTAAGAGGAAACAATTAACCAAGAAAGTAATCCCCTGCCACCAATTAATGTAGCTCTCGAGAGCTGCATCATTTCATTGTTCCATTCTGCAGCTGATAATCGAAAACTATCCTATCCATAACAGCAGCATTTGAAATATTGGTTCTTCCACACATTTCTTAATGGTCCAAGAATACATGATGTTTGCAATGTATGTTTTGTTGAGTAAAATCTGTGTGATGCATCTTTTCATGTCGGTAGAAATGTATTTCTTTAAGGCTGTAAACAGAAGTAATAGTGAGAAATTTCACCACAGAACTAGCCTAATATCTATATTGAAAAAATACTGTTGAAATCATGTTTAAATACAACAAAGGTTTAATTTCAATTCCAAAATTAGAGGATCTGCATGTATCTATCTCCAGTATGATCCCCATACCTTCTGAGGCAGTACATGCTGTTTCATCAACAAATTATGTCCTCTCTAGGAATTTTCTAAGTCCTCCAGGATGACTGTATGGTGATTTCTGGTAGATGTAATTTGTTTCAACCGGATTTGTCTGGATTTCCTGTTTCCATGGTAAGTTCAGGAAATCATTCCTTTGGATTCCAGGGTCATACTATAGTATCTGTGTCAATATCTAAATCTATAGATAAGAAATAAACTGGATCACTATCCTGGCACATACTTTGCAGAATCATCCCCACCTTTTAGTAGAGTGAGACATGCACTTCAAGCAGCAAATCTGCAATGTCAGGAAAAATCTGAAAATTGTTAGTTACTTAATTTCATGGCATGTGGGGAGGAGAAGAGGCACTTGTGGGATTTTCTATTCCAGAACAGCCTGGCTGACATCAGCTACTATTTACTTTGGTGTTGATGTGTGTATGCATGCACAGTAACGAGGAATACATTTATATGCCTTAAGTCCGAGACAGAAAAATGGTTTGAGTGGATCCTGACATTTGAACAATATGAGATGCATATCACAAGCTACCATATGATAGGACAGCCAATATCTGGGTTTATAGTGTTGTGTCAACCTTGCCAGAAAATCTAGAAGGCAGAAACAAAACAAAATACAAAGAGTACTCTAGGGATAGTTATATAGGGCATAATGTTCATCAAGCACTGTTTTAACATTTAAACAGCACATCCCTTACAACCAGCAAAGAATTCCAGACTACACTGACCTGGGTCATGGAAACAAATAACTCATCCAGGGGGTTTGCACAGAGAACAAAACAGAATCTCCTCCCTTATGCTTACTTTCAACATTGGAAAGATGGAGGTTTCAAATTTTTCACTAGGTTTGCACAGGACTTTTGTGAATAAGACCACCAAGATGACTCTATCTCAAAAGTCTGAAGGCACTCAGGGGTTGCATTCAATGGTGTTCATCCACCCACAGAAAATTGTATGCTTGCAAAATTTGTAGCTGACTAATATTTTCCGGAATGTTATAGGGTCCTCCAAATCAGTGCAGAGAAGAATACAGAAAGGAAGAAGGCCCACTGTGTAAACCAAGGTCCTTGTGAAGTCAGATGTACTCCAAAGAAAGAGGCTTGATTCAAAACAACCTTTAAAAATATTTGAATTTTATTCTGAAGGAAATAAGCTTACATGGCCAGGAATGATATACAGATGAAACAAAGTTTCTTTGTGTTCCAGCAAGCAATCCCTTCATGTTTCTACAATCCTTTATACAAAGACACTTGTCAGAATATAAATCAAAGCATTTACAGCACACCCCATGCCACAGGGGATTTTTCCCTTTTCTTTTCAAGTTGGAAATAGAGCCTTCCCACTTACTGAGCTTGTATACTTACTAAGTAAACATATGAGTAGGCTTGTGATAGGATGGATTATATGTGATCTCTTTAATGAGTGTGAGAGACAAGCTACATAAATAGGAGATGTCATGGTGTATGGAATCATTTAATTTTGAAGAGAGGGGAGAAAAACAAGAATAGAAAGCAAGTACGATGGGGAGAAGGGATCTTGATTGGTCTCCCTGCTGATTTATATTCCATATTTTAGATGCCATTTCAGAAGTGTTCTTTCTATTCACTTTCTGTCTAACATCAGAATGGCCTCTGAAGGATAGGCCCAGGTAAATGAACCTGACTTCACCAGCTTTTATGAAATTTTATGAAAGTCCCCATAAGCTGAGAGTCTCTAGACCAGTGGTTCTCAATCTGTGGTCCCCAGATATATTGGTCTTCAACTCCCAGAAAGCCTAACAGCTGGTAAACTGGTTGAGTTTTCTGGGAGTTGTAGGTCAAAAACACCTGGGGACTCACAGGTTGAGAACCACTGCTTTAAATAGAATATTTGTGATGACATGCCGAAGCCTTTGGGAAAACTATAGTGTCTGGCTTTACTTGGGGGCTATCTGTATACCTTCTGTTAAGATCAAGACCCTTAACATACTGAGGCACTTTAGGCAAGATGAAAGTTAGTCAAAATGAGTTTACTGAAAACAGGAAGAACAAAGGGCTAACTCCAACCGGGACTATTGTAAAATAGCTTAAAACAATACATTATGAGATGAGATTTTTCTGGTTGTAGTCATCTCTCTGGAATCCTTGAAAGTCTTTTCCCTCTGTAAAGCAATGGATTATAAGCTGATGCTTATAAGATGTCTTGGTCTTCTACTTCATGAAACTTGGGCTGACCACAAGCTTCTGTTGTCTCTGGGACTGATGGTATATAAATACTACTAAATGCAGATTTTAGTGCTAAGGATGCCTGTTTGGATTGCTAGGCCTAGGATTTCCAGACAGTGTCCAGGCCTCTAAACACTGTAGCTCTATTGCAGAAAGAAAAAGGAGTCTAGCAAGAAAGCTCTGAACAGGCAAAAGGACTAAACCAACTAAGGCTGGCCTCTAGGGGTTTTTTTAAGCTCCACCCAAAAACTAATACAAATGGAGGCAGCTAAACTATTGGGAAAACCTAAACAGAAGGAACTGAAACAAAGGAGAGTAAAAAGCAAAGCAAAGACTTCACAATATTTCACAACTTGGGTACCAGCACCAAAAATAATCTTGTCTCAATTCATCATGTGCTTGGCATTGAAGGTGATAGCCAATTCCCATTTTGAAAAACAGGGAGATTTCTTGGGATCAAACACAGCACATTTTCTTTTTGGGCAGAGCCACACCAATTAATAAATATATCACCAGTAAATACACCAATAAATAAATATACTTCCCAATTCTCTACCCCAACGCATGTCAAGATTCACTTGAAAAAGCATGCGGTTTTTGAGTCTGTGTTTAAGGCATTCTGACAGCCTGTGAGTTATTGGTATGCAAGAAACTGACAATCATTTTTAAATATTTCTAGTGCATACAGGCTCAGTTTCATTGCCAAATAAATTTCAGAAAATGTCTTTGGGATACAGAAAAGTTTTTCGTATTGATAGTATTCTACCTTTCTTTGCTGACTTTGCATTATTTATACTGTCCTTCTGTTGCCTGGATGCATTTATTAGGAAACAGTGAAAAGTTGCCTGATACATTAGAGTCAGGTATGACAGCCTTTTGGTTGGAGACAAAAATATCTCTCCTCTGTCACAAATCACCTTTCTCATTTATAGGATGGATGGATGGATGGATGGAGGGCTACAGCTTTGTACATATTCACTGCACCTTTACAACTGCTTCAATAAAGCTGTCCAAGTGGTCAAAATTATCAGAATACAAATTTGACTGCTCTGATTTGGCTCTATGGTTCTCCCACTCAGTGAAGTTTGAACATGGAGCAAGATTGTAGATCACACTCCTTGTTTCCTGGTGAAATAACAAAACAAAAACAAAAAAGCAGCAGCTCTATTCTAGACATACATATATGCAAAGTTCATCCTTCTCTTGAACATTACTCAACAAGATAGAACCCAGAGATATGGTAAAAAATAAATGGTCAGCAAAGTGGCTTACTGTTTTTGTGTGTTTAAAATCAACTTCCTTTTCCAGCTATTTTTCCCCAGAACTTCTTGCAACACCATCAAATTTTAGTGGTCTACACTGCTTTGTTCTTTCATTGTCCTCACAGTACTTTGTAACATCATTTGTTGAGTCATGGTGTTTTAACTAATTAAATCTTTCGGAGTCTTTTGGATAGGTGGGATGAGACTTTTGAGGTTGCTTCTGAATGTAGCTGCAATCTTCTAAATAGTGTGTGTGTTTTCCAGGATCTCAGTTATTTGAAATAATAATAATAATCATCATCATCATCATCATCATCATCATCATCATCTTTATTTATACCCCGCCACCATCTCCCCTAAGGGACTCAGAGTGGCTCACAAAAGCATTCAATAGTGGACATTCATGGGTATTTGGTTAATTACTTAAAATTCATGAGTAAACCAGGTTTTTTTAAACCTGAAAATTTGGAGGGGGGGTTGAACCCCTATCTGCAGGGATTTACAAGATGAAGCAAACTTGTTTTGCTGCAGCTTTAAAGATTACAACACATATCAATAGATTCAAATTACAAGAAAAAAATTCTATCAAAATGTTAGGCAAAGGTTTTTGACTGTAAGAACTATTCAACAGTAGAATAGATTGCCTTGGTGTCAGTGGATTCTTCTTCTTCGGAGGTCTTTTCACAGAGGTTGTACAGGCATATTTCAGGAATACTCTAGTTGCATATTCTTGCATGACAGAAAGTTGTACTAGATGTCCTGTTATAGTCCTTTTGACTGTAATCATACCACTATTGACATTATGTTAAACATATGTGCTACACTTTAATGACCTGTATCATTTTGTTGTTAATATCATGATGCTATGTCTGGTTTGGTTGACTTCATGGTAACCCATCAATGAAGTCATGCCAGTTATTGATGGCTGCTATCAAGGACTGTGAAAGTTACCTCTGGCTGTAGTTTCTGGTTTATTTTTAGAAGGACTTACAGTTATAAAGCAACCATACCATTTCTGGAGGCTTTTGGAAACAGTGGTTGTTTTTATTGTAGCTTTTTCGCAGGAAATTAATCTCCTAAAATGTATTGGGAAAGGGGAAGAACTTTTGGGGAAGATCCCAGGGGCTTTGGAGGCTGCAAAATGTGATTGAGGTTAAATGTGATTCAAAGGCTGTACTTTCTCAATTTGGTACAGTATTTTTCTGATAATTTATTTAGCTGTGCCTAGTGGGTTCTTTTCAAAGAAAATGCTAAACATTGTGCACCCTTAGCAAACACAAAGATCAGAAAACTTATTTTGCTATTGGAGTTCACACAAACTCAGAAGATTGATTGTGAAGTACTTCTGAAAAGCTGTTACAGGAAAAGTGATGCTGTGCAAAAAACCCCTGGTGATTCCCCTCTGAGGTAGTCATCCTTATCAATCTTGCTTTACTAAGATGGAAACAGTCTGGGCTACCCAGGGACAGGCACTAGACCAGAGCTGCATCTTTTCAAATATTCCAAACGGAAGTGCAGGTGGCACTAGAGATACCCATACATGTCTAATAGTGGCTTTAAAATGTTGATGTTTCATTAAAATTATGTCTAGGTTACTATTTCTCTCTACCCCGCAAATCCTGCCTTTAAGTAAAACAGAAGATTTTGTTGGGAAAGCCAGGCTTGCTCACTCATCTGCAGGGATCCGCTTTTGGGGTAAGCACTGTGTGGATTGATTTGTGATGCATGTCCCTTAGCCGAGCTCTGATGCCTAATCCTTCAGGGAACAGAACATTTACATTCAACTGACCTAGTTGAGGTGTGAGAAATATTAATTTTAAATTATGCAAAATGCTTCCAATAGATGAGAGTAGAAAGCAGCGGTGCCTATTTGCATTCCCTGCCTGCTAAAAAGTGAAAACCAACTTTTACATAAGGTATTTGGAAATGGAAACGCACTTAATGGAGAGTTTGTTCATGTAAATCTACTTACAGATGCATCTTATACACATTTTTTAAAAAAGGTTCCATCAGCTTGATTCTTCTGCCTATGGGCACATTTTTACCCTTTTGGATAAGAGGGTATTCCATGACATTTATTGTCAGGCATCATCAAATGATAATGGGCAGGCAAGTGTGAGAGGCATGGAGCTGCATTACCCCACCTTTCCCAAAACCTTACCATGTTTTGGCCCCTTCCCCTGGCCATTGTAGGTTCCTGAAAGACTTAAAAACAAAACAAAAAACAAACAACTGGGATTAAAATGGCCCAATAGTACAAAAACATGGCAAAACACTATCCTGATATCAAAACAACAGTTGGGGTTTTGATCTTTGGGGCCCAGTATTGTCTGCAGACCTCATTTTGGACAGTCTTGGTTTATGAAAGGATTTTGCTTTTCTTAGAATAGATTTTCACTTATGACATTAAACCCCCAGAATCCAACTGGGTATACACACAGCTAAACCTATATCTCATTCTGCCCAGTGAAAGGCTCAATGCTAACCCAATTGCTTCATCTATTCCAGTAATGGTTACTTTGACTAAAGGCCCTTCCACAGAAAGTCAGAAGGTGCATTATAGAGATCCGATTTGCTCTTGGGTGCCCACAAAAGCACCATATTAATTGGCTGCAAGATATAAAAGAGTCCACACAATGTCACTATCATAAGTCTCTATAATGAACATTCTGATAACAGCTCAGACAAATTCAAGGTTTCTCTCTTTTTTTTCTTAACAGGCATAAGGCCTGTTTACATTTGCATTCTGTAGTTGGCATTTGGCTCCTTCCTGTGGTGCAATTATACATAGGACGGATTCAGCAGATTGTACATGTTATGGCTTAAACTGGGATTTCTGGTGAGTTTTTTTTTTTAAATGACTCTGTTTTTGGCTGATTTCGTTTTGGAGCTCACATTGGGGGCTTCAAGCTGGATATTACCCCCTGGGTAGATGGGGCCTATAGTTGGATTTGCATTATATGGGTCAACAGTGACCATATAATACAGATTCAAATTGTGTTATATGGCAATGTATTTCTATGCTAAGGCTGCTTCCACATAACTATTTAGCATGGGCCAGGATGTAGATTTTAGAAATCTGGAAATCAGTTTGCTTCGGAATGCACCCCAAGAAACGGCTGAAAACTCCCATGGAGTTTGTCTGCAGGAGAGCCAGACAAGAGAGAGCAATTTAGCATTCTTATTCTTGCCATGTTTACCTTCTCCCCAAGCTGTTTATCCGGATTCTGTCTGCAACTCCTGAAGTTTTAATCCTGTCCTGACAAGCACTCCGAATGCATCTTCCTAGTGCGGGGCATGGGACAGAGACTGTATTGGTTTCCATCACGGATCATCTCCGATGCCAGCTTGACCAGGGCGGGTCGGTGCTGCTTGTGTTATTGGATCTCACAGCAGCATTTGACACAGTCTATCACAATCTTCTGACACACTGCCTTGCCGTTGCTGGAGTTAGGGGGACAGCTTTAAATTGGCTGGCCTCCTTTCTTCACAACCGTGGACAGCGAGTGGAGAGGGGAGGCCTGGTCTCTGAGAGGTCCCCTCTACATTGTGGGGTTCCTCAGGGGGCCATTCTCTCCCCTCTGTTGTTTAACATCTATATGCGACCACTTGCTCAGCTGGTCCGAGATTTCGGGCTCGAGTGTTATCAATATGCTGACGACACTCAGCTTGTGTTAAAGATGGAAGGCCGACCAGAGTCTGTACCCGACAGTTTTCATCAGTGCCTCGAGGCCATTATTGGATGGTTGCGTTCCAGTAGGTTGAGGGTGAATCCAGCAAAGACGGAGATTCTATGGCTGGGCCGACCGGGCAGTGGGGATATCCAGTTGCCAACCCTGGATGGCAAAGTGCTACGCCCGTCTTTACTGGTAAAGAGTCTGGGAGTCCTCTTGGACCCTTCATTGAAGATGGAGGCCCAGGTCTCCGCCGCTAGCAAAACTGCCCTTTTTCATCTTCGACAGGCTAGACGGCTAGCCCCCTATCTGTCTAGGGACAACCTGGCTATGGTGATCCAGGCTATAGTCATCTCGAGACTGGATTACTGTAACGCCCTTTACATTGGCCTTCCTGTCAGAACCCTGGCAGCTGGGCACCAATAACCTTACACAGAGGCCAGTCTCTATCTAATATCTTTATTAAGGAAATATATAAAAGCAATAAAAACAAGTGAAAAATATAGTTCAGAAGCAGACCTTTCAAATGAGGTCAAATATAGTCCAAAAATGTATTGTCCAATAAATGATATTAGAGTTCAAAGTTTTAATCCACTTGACCGAAACACACACCTTGCCAAGCAATAGTGTGGGGAAATAACAGAGTCTTAGAGTCCAATGAAGCTTGACAACAAGGCTGGAAGTAAACTTGATTCTTGACTAGATCCGTGACTGGAGACAAGGCAAAACATGAAGCATGAAGCAGGGTCCGTGGTAAAAACGCAAGGCAGGGCAAGGCTTGAAGCTTGATCCGGGAAGCAAGGAACTGGGTTTACGAAGTCCACACACGATCTCTCTCCTGAAGGTGATCAATTGACTCCGCAAGGAATCTCTCGCGCCAAACCCCTATATTGGGTCTCGTTTTCCCGCCAACAATCTCTTTCCCTAGAGAACGAGAAGCGAAACCCAACTCTGTCCAGATGCAAGACTCCTTAGAATTTCCCAAGGGAAGCAGACCTAATCAGCCATTTGTTTGTTTGCTCTTGTTGAACCAGCGAAAACCCCATGTTTTCATCTTCATCTGCCACAATAGTACTAGGAACAGGACTACAAGGCCCATGAGGCATCACACTTCCTGTGTCGGTGATCCGGAAGCTCAAATTGGTGCAAAATGCAGCTGCCTGGCTCCTTGCAGGAGTCCCAATAAGATGCCACATAACACCAATCTTACGGCAGCTGCACTGCTTACCAATTGAGCACCGGATCACTTTCAAAATGATGGTGCTTACCTTCAAGGCCTTACATGGTCTAGGGCCGATGTACCTGAGGGACCGCCTCACTCCCTACAAACCCCAGAGATCCCTCTGTTCTGAGGACCAAGACCTGTTGGAAGTCCCCAGTTTTAAGACCTGGCGTCTAACAACAACTAGACGCAGAGCCTTTTCAGTAGTGGCGCCATCTCTGTGGAACACCTTGCCACCTGAAGTTCGTGCCTTGCGGGACTTGTCGGCCTTCCACAGGGCATGTAAGACACATCTGTTTCGACAGGCTTTTGAGTTCTGTTGTTGATGTTTTAAAAGGTGCTTTTAGGATGTTTTTAAGATGTTTTTTTAAAAGATGTTTTAAAGATGTTTTTAAATTGTTGTTTTTAGCCAGTTCTTGTAAGCTGCTCCGAGCCCTAGGGGAGTGGCGGCATATAAGTTTGAAAAATAAATAAATAAATCTTTTGCTTCGTAGCATTGCACTGTTTATACACTGATCAACTACGGTGCATTTTATCATTTGATCTGAAATTCCTAGTGAGATGTGAATTCGAGGTTGCATTGGAGGTGTACTTGTTATGGCTTGAATTGCGATATCTGGTGAGTTTTTTTTAATCATACTGCATCAGGATTCACTTTAGAGCTGGATTCACTTTAGAACTCTCATTGTGGTGTACATTTTCAAGCATTCAAGGGATCTGGCTTCCATCTTGATTATTTTTCCTGTGTAGAGATGGGGACTTAGAATGACTTCCTGAGGCTGCATCTACACTGCCATATGATACTGTGTGGGAGTCACATTAGCCTGGTGCATCCATACAATGCCCACTGGCTTATGCAGTTTAATCCACTGTAAACCGCTTAATGTGGCTGAACTCCAGATTTAAAAAACACTGGGGAATTTCCAATGTTGGGGCAGTGGGGACAGTCATTCTGGATCCCTATGCGGGGGCCAGGGTTGTGTCACTACAACCATTCCACACTCTCCAGGCTCAGCAGCACAGAGAGGTGGGATAGCAGTCCCTTTCTGCCCCCAGCATCCACATTTCCACTCAAAAGCAAGGAAAATTCCTCCTACTGGCACTACTTGCTCTTCCCTTCCTCCTTCTTTGTCATTCAGTGAACCTAACAGCTTCATAGGAGGAAAAGGATCTCACTCCTCCAAAACTTCTTTCCAGATGAGAGCTTGTGTATTCTATCCCTCTTACCTTAAGCCTGTTTAGGTAAAAAACAAACAAACAAACAAACCCCAAGACATACTCTCAAACTGTTTCAGTTTGGCATTGGCAATCCCAATTAAATCTCCATCATCCCACTTTGTCGGCTGCTGTTTCTCTCTTTCTCATATGTTCCCTCTTTCCCCACATCTTACTTCCATTGATGCAAACCGAGCTTTAAAGTACATAAGTTGTTTGTAAATTAACTCATGGGGAAAGGTCACAAAGAGAAGGGGACATATCTTGCCCTTCTCAGGAGGACAAGCAACAGCAAAATGTTGCAGCCCCTCCTAGCTTATGTGTTTTTCTTCCTTAATATCTTTTGTCATCTTGACCAAACCCTGATGTTGCTTGGCAATAACTGTCCTGGTTTTTGTCTGTGAAATGTTGGAGGGGATGCCAAGAATGAACTATGGAGTAGGTGAATCTTCTGAATGAAACATATCTGCCTGACTGCTGTTTATAACTTGTTGGTGCTTTCTTGTTGCTGTTGAACTTGGGTGTGGATACCTGTGTGGCTGCATTATACATAGGAGTTGCCCATCAGTTGGACATATGTAAACTTGTATATTTATTTATTTTTGCATAATCTCTTTTATAAGACATATGGTAAAAGATCCAAACTGAGCAGACCAGACTTGTTATATACATTATAAAGTAAAACATGACAAAATATTCTTAATAACACTCCCGAGAAATTTGTATCACATAGTACCTGCTTTGTTTTTTCCATACCTCTCATATACAGAATCCAAACATAAAGTTGGATTTTCAGGAACACAGTGACTGTCACTTCCTACACCATTTGGGAGAGTGCTGAAAAAGAATGGAGAAAACTCCCCCTACTGGCTCTAGCTATGAAGCATCATTTATTTCATATTACTATTCTGTAGACAAATGCATCCCACCCTTGGTTCAAGATGTTCTCCTGCTTAAGACATGTTTGCTTATTTAAATATATTAATTTTACTTGCTTATTCATAGTAAATGTAAAATAGATGCTGTTTATTTATACAAATGTAAATTATTTATTCATATCCTGTCATTCTGCAGAATACAAAAAAGCATTTAAGGCAACTGACAGTAGTAAAATTAAAGACAAATATAATTAAAACAAAACCAGGTCAATTCCAATTAAAATCACACAGTAAAAAGGAGCATTGTCACCTAACTTCTCAGAACCTTTTGTCTCTTTAGGCCAGGCATGGACAAACTTCAGCCTTCTGGGTATTTTGGATTTCAACTCTCACAATTCCTAACAGCCTACTGGCTGTTAAGAATTGTAGGAGTTTAAGTCCAAAACACCCAGAGGGCCAAAGTTTGCCCATGCCTGCTCTAGGCTTTCAGCTGTAAAGTTCTAAACAACTTGGGGTCTTGATGTCTGAAAATGCATCTCTTTCTACATCTGCCTACCGGACCTTCAGGTCATGGTAAATGTATTCCTTGTAATCTACTGGAAACCTCCCTTCCCATGGATCTACCGGTATCAGTAGATCCAGATCTGCCCATGGTCCCCTCGAAATAGTTGTTCCCAGGGTAAGCAGAATGTGAGCTTTGTGTGCTTAGTTTTACAGATAGTGGAATGGATAGAAATATGAATGGGATTCTCGAGCATATTCCTTCTTCATACTACAGTATTGGAAAAGTTTATGCTTTTAATAAAATTAACGTTACTGATGAATTTGGTTGTTTATGCCTCATCACATTGAGGTCCACATGGCGGGCAATAATGGGAGGATTCACCATGCAACGAAGCAAATCCGGTGGACAGTGAGAAGCAACCATTGTCCCATACCCAGCATTGCCACTTACTCATTCCACAGGGGGAATGCTTGCCTTGTTCTTCTCATTGAGAAAATAGGGAGCCTCAAATAATTGACTTAAATAAAGTATTAAAAAAGGAAAAAAGAAGGGAAAGATGGGAAACATACCAGAATATAGTATGTAAGGTATGGAGCCATGTTAGTTAAGTAGTTCTACACATGAGTCTATTGTATCATCAAAGATATAGGGGGTGAGGGAGTATACATATTCTTTAGTACAGGGAGGAACTGAAGTAAGTGAAATAAGTTCCAACTATGGCATCTTCTCCAACAAGAGTAACAGATTATCAAATTTTGTCTTTAAACTATTACTTTCCTCACTTGATTCTTGGAGGCCCAAATATCTCCACAACTAAGTGATCTACAATTTGTTGCAGTTTGCAAAGTCTCATGAATAAGCATTTAACTTTAATCTTCCTGCCCTGTAGCATGTCTGCAGTGTGTCCATATAAAATATGCTCTTTCATGCAGTTAAGACCAAAATAGACCTCAGTATCTTTGAATTAATCTTAGACCTGGCCCAAAAAAGAACTACAGATTCAACATCTGCTGCACCACTGACAAGACCTGGATACAAACCTAAGGGTAGAATAATAAAACCCAAAAGACAATGCCAGAAGGGAAGGGGAAGGGAGTAGGGGTCTATAGTACAAATTAAAACTTTAAGTGTCACTTCACAGAAACTTCATTTCATTGATTTGACAGTTTTTATATTTGCTCCTAAGTCTTAAAAATCCTGGGGGCAATTGACTGTCCTAGGGAAAGAGACTATATAAAGACTCAGTTGTGAAACATTTATCATTGTGATGTACAATGTGTAGATGAATAGAGAGAAGCCTTGGTGTTTGAATTATCATTACATTTCTCAAATATATATATTTAGAATCTTTATAGTCTGCATTTCCAGCAGCAAGTAGCTTTTGGAAATAAATACAATACACCAAAAGGAATTAAAAGCAACATCTTGGAGGCAACAATGAAAGAAAACCACATTGCCATGTACCACAGGAAACCTTAAAACTGCCCCATGACATTTTGCTACTGGAGGCAAAAGACAGATGCTATCTGCTCCCATTCTAGACAACGAGGTTGATCAAATTGTTATCCGAATCTTACATCAGCACTGTGTCAGCAATGCGGGTTATGGAAAACAAGGATTATCTAGTATAGTGCGGTTTAGCCCATGGCCCATGAGCCGCATGCAGCCCACCAATTCATTCTTGTTGGCCTTTGCCCTCCTTACTGGAAAAATATTTCAATTATGTTATTAAATATTAATTTTTTAAATATGGAATTCAGTATTAATTATGTAATTCAATTTCTTTCTGGAAGGTCTCTGGCCCTCACATTCCTATACTAAAGTTTGATTGGCCCTCGGGTAACTAAAAGTTGGACCACACTGATCTAGTAGATGTACCCTAGTGATTCAACTTCCTTCCACAATGCTTCCCTCACGCCACAGAATCTGCTGTCTATCTAATGGTACAGCTGGCTCAGGGATCCCTACAATGAACAGCGTTAGGACTACCAATGATTTAAATTGAAAGATAGCGTCCGATAAGACGTTTGTCCTACCTTTTAGGGTCTCCATAACTACAGTCCCAGCAATGGCACTATGGTGGTGGGGTTGTGTACTTTTGTGAGGCAATAGGCTATGCTGACAGCTACAGGGCTTCTGGTAGGGTTTTGCATGTCAGGCAGGCTTTTACCGGGGAGACAAAATAAATGTGCCGAAATAGCTACTGGGCACATTTATTTTATAACAGTATTTTCCATTCCTAAGTATGGTTGTAAAAGCTGGCAAATGAAGAAAGCTGATATGAAGACGGTCAACTCACTTGAAATGTGGTGCTGCAGAAGAGTTCTACAGATAGTGTGGGCTGCTAAAAAGATAAATAAATGGGCCCTGGAGCAAATGAAGCCTGGAATCTCCCTAGAATCTCCCAAGATGATTAAATTACACCCACTTTCCCAAGCATAAACACTACTGAATATAGTTGGACCTATTTATGATAAGACATGAATAGGATAGTGTTGTCAAAGTTGCAATTCTGTACATACCTTTGGAGGGGGAATAACATCAGTGATGTCAAAAACAACAAGGAGCAATATTACTTGTATGAGCATAGGTGAGCATTTGTGAATATGTGCATATACTGCTGGGTGGAGAAACATAAATTGCAATACAAGTCATGTACAAGGCCGGCCATAGGTAATTTTCAAGTGTAAGCAAGCAGTATTTTTGGTCCCCCCCCCCCCTCAAACCAATCACTGAAAAATAAAAGGTAGAAGGTAGAGGTGAATAGAATATATATGTGTGTGTGTGTAACACACACACACACACACATGGCACATATGGTTCCTGGTGTGTGTGTGTGTGTGTGTATATCTATATCTTATATATACATACACATACACGCAATGTGGAGAATATGTGGCAAGATAGATAGATAGATAGATAGGTAGGTAGGGATAGATAGATAGATATATAGATAGATAGGGAGCCATGGCGGAGGAACCTTCTCGGGAGCAAGGCCTAATAATAATAATAGTAATAAGGATTCCTCCAGGCAGGAAGCAGCCAAGCTTTGAAGCTGAAAGGTTATTCAATGCTAATCAAGGTGGGCAATTGAAACATTTACACTTGCCTCCAACAGACAAGAGTTCTTTCTTTCTCCCACTCTGGACCTTCCACAGATATATAAACCCCATTTGACTAATTTCCAACCTCTGAGGATGCCTGCTATAGATGCAGGTGAAACGTCAGGAGAGAATGCTTCTGGAGCATAGCCATACAGCCCAGAAAGCTCACAGTAACCCACTTCTCTTTATCATATTACACAAATGTAATGTGCACCTCAATTTGGCACCTGTTTCGGCAGGCTTTTGATTTCTGTTATTGATGTTTTTAAAAGATGTTTTGAAGATGTTTTTAAGTTGTTTTAAGATGTTTTTAAATTGTTAGATTTTAGCCTGTTCTTGTAAGCCACCCCGAGCCCTAGGGGAGTAGCGGCATGTAAGTTTGAATAATAAATAAATAAATAAATAAATAAATAAATTTTGTGATAGTCATTTAGGCAAAAAAAGGTGTGGCTGAGATTAATGTAAATATGGTAGTTTTAGCCTTCTTACTCAGATAGAAGCTTGAATAGGGCTACAGTAACTAGGCTTTGGCATTTTGGAGAATATGCTCAGCATGATAACTATGGTCCCTGCCCTCTGTTGAGCATGAGAATGATGAGAAGACCTTCTTCTCAACCTCTGACAACTCTGATGGCAAGGCTGGGGTGGCTTATTTGAAGTGGGGACAAAGTTAGTAGATGTGGGCGAAACGTCAGTATTTTAAAAACTCTAAAATCTAAAATAAAGAACACCACTCAGAAAACAGAAGAATTCCAGACAGGAAATAATCAGGGCCTCCCAACAAAGGATTAACCCAAGCAGAAAGCAGCCAGGCTTTGAAGATGCAAGGCTATTTAATGCTAAATCAAGGTGGCGAATTGCAACATTCACACCTGCCTCAGACAAGAGTTCTTTTTCCCATCCTGAACATTCCAAATATATATAAACCCCACTTGCCTAGTTTCCAAGAGACCTCACAGCCTCTGAGGATGCCTGCCATAGATTCAAGCGAAACGCCAGGAGGGAATGCTTCTGAAACATAGTCATACAGCCCAGAAAACTGATTCTGGCCATGAAAGCCTTCGGCAACACAATAAATTTATCATCCTCCTCCTCCTAGTTATGAAGAGATGGGTAATAAATGTATTAATATTATAATTAATATTAATATTGATGTCCATCTCCAAAAAGGGATGCACTTGGGCACAATCCCTTCAACTGCCCTGGTTCTATTATTATTATTATTATTATTATTATTATTATTATTATTATTATTATTATTATTAGTATTATTATTATTGATGTCAATCTCCAAAAAAGGATGCACTTGGGCACAATCCCTTCAACTGCCCTGGTTCTATTATTATTATTATTATTATTATTATTATTATTATTGATGTCAATCTCCAAAAAAGGATGCACTTTGAAATAATTTGAAACAACCAATAAATCACCACACTTAAGCTAACTTTGTTCCATGATGGGAGGGTCTTATGTGTCAGACCCCTGGCTGCTGGGCACCAATAACCGTACACGGAGGCCAATATCTATCTAATATCTTTATTAAGGAAATATATAAAAGCAATAAAAACAAGTGAAGAATATGGTTCAGAAGCAGACCTTTCAAATGAGGTCAAATATAGTCCAAAAATGTATTGTCCAATAAATGATATTAGAGTTCAAAGTTTTAATCCACTTGACCGAAACACACACTTTTGCCAAGCAATAGTGTGGGGAAATGTCAGAGTCTTAGAGTCCAATGAAGCTTGACAACAAGGCTGGAAATAAACTTGGTTCTTGGCTAGGTCCGTGACTAGAAACAAGGCAAAACGTGAAGCGTGGAGCAGGGTCCGTGGTTAAACAGCAAGGCAAGGCAAAGGCTTGAAAACTTGATCCGGGAAGCAAGGAACTGGGGTTACGAAGTCCACACACGATCTCTCTCCTGAAGCTGATCAATTGACTCCGCAAAGAATCTCCCGCGCCAAACACCTATATTGGGTCTCGTTTTCCCGCCAACAATCTCTTTCCCTAGAGAACGAGAAGCGAAACCCAACTCTGTCCAGATGCATGACTCCTTAGAATTTCCCAAGGGAAGCAGGCCTAATCAGCCTGTTGTTTGGCAGCGATCCGTAAACTTCTCCGATTTGCTTCTCTAACTCCTCTGTCTCTAGAGTAAGATTCCTTCCTGGGAAACGGAGGGGAGTACTGTCCAAGGCCTGTTTTACTGAATTCTTGAGGGCAAACATCAACATCCGGCAGGTGAAGGGACTCCGGCTCTTGTTGAACCGGCGAAAATCCCATGTTTTCATCTTCATCTGCCACGATAGTACTAGGAACAGGACTACAAGGCCCATGAGGCATCACATTATGTGACTTGTCTTCTCAATTCCAAATTGGATTAATAGTGGTGGATGTGACTCCAAGATAGAATAAAAATAATCTATGCTGGGGGTGTGACAGAAATATGTTACAGAAATATAGTATGGATTCACCCTGGGGACATTTATCCCGTTAATGGTGACAAGTACTGTATTTCTTAGAAGCTGCGGTAATGCAGTGGGTTAAACCGTCAAGCTGTAGAACTTGCTGATCAGAAGGTCAGCGGCTCAAATCTGTGGATGGGGTGAGTTCCCATTGTTAGCTCCAGCTTCTGCCAACCTAGCAGTTTGAAACCTTGCAATTGTGAGTAGATCAATAGGTAACGCTTCGGTGGAAAGGTAATGGCGCTCCATGCAGTCATGCCGGCCACATGACCTAGGAGGTGTCTATGGACAATGTTGGCTCTTTGGCTTAGAAATGGAGTTAAGCACCAACCCCAAGTTGGACATGACTAGACTTAATGTCAAGAGGAAACCTTTACTGTATTTCTTTCAAGATTATGCAAATGATTTCAAAAGTACAGCCATATGGATTTGGATAGGCAATTTTCATATTTTGATCTATTTTTGAGTATGCCTTCTCTCTTTGTTTGCATAATCAATTGCCTAATTAATTGTGGGTGGAACTGCACAGAACTATTGGGAGCTTTTTTTTTTTTTTTGCAGAATCCATCAGGTAAGTGATCCAGTTGCTGAAGACTGCAAAAACACAAAGTAAGAATTGTCTCCAGCCACAAACTAGAATCTTCCCCTCCACTACTTATGCTTTCAAGAAGAAAAAGAGTTGGTTACAGCCATGATGATGGGATTTGGTTGGCTCTCATTATATAATGTAGTGTTGGGCTGCTGTGCATTTCCTGAAATGATTTAACCATAAATTTTCTGTCTATTAGTAAAACCAGTTTCTTGCTCAAAGAAACAGCTGTGTCCTGCCTGCAGCCTGCAAAAGAATGGCATTAGTCACATGCCGTCCAACACGGAGCACAATTGAAAAGTTCGCTGTATGAGACTGACAGCAGCTATTCATATCAAATCATTCCACCATCTGCCTGAATGGCAGGGTTCTGGCAACAGTTCCCCTCCCCCTACATGTTGTCTATATGGGTCTCAAAATTTCACCCATAAATTAAATCCCTGCACAGGGTAGAAAAAAATTGAAAGGCAAAAGGAGACAGAAGACTAAACTCCCTTCCCTACTCCAAAAAATTCACAATGGAGCTGATGACATATGCATTATATTTCTGTTCGTTGGTCAATGTCCACCTATTTATTTAGACACAGGCATATCTGGATGAATTTGATTTACCTATTTGTACTTATTCTCTCTAGCCATTCATCCTTTTGATTTTTCCCTTAATCTTATAATTTTTATAATGTTAAAAATGTTTTCCAATTCCAATAGATATTAAACATGGGTGAAAAAACTTTCGAATTGCCTTGAAATCACACTACATTCAATTATCAGCTTAACAATGTGCAACAAACACCCTTAAAAACTAGCTTCTCTTTTATAGAAAAAAATATTTTAGAAAAGGGAAGGGCTTCAGTATAATTTTCTCCTTTTTTCACATGAAAACAAATAACCTCATATAATTTCTCACTTGTCCTTAAGCAATTTTTCATATAAACACTAACTCTTCTCCTCATGTTAACTGGAAGCAATTACTTTGTTAAATTGTTTTCTCCTGCCATGATGAAAAAATTAACTTAGCTTCTCCCACTCACTCTTCGTTCAGGGCCATAAAAGGACAAAGGATGCGGGAGGTTGCCTGTGACATGAGTACGGATATGAATAACATTTTTGAAAGTATTTGTGAACAATTTGAATGATGCGCAAGGTAGAAATCTAACAAATCTTAAATAGCATCTATAAGGAATTTGTGTAAGCAGTTCATGGTAAAATATCAGTGTTTAAAAACATGTGTTCATATGAGTATCATCGTTACCGTCATCATCACAGGTGATGATCACTCATGGCTGAGGGTAGAGTCTTTTCCAAAGGTAGAGTCTGGGAAATGGGTCTATAAGTGACTGTAAAGACCGTAGAGGAACTATCATTGCATAAGATTCCCAGGGACTGAGCAGGGACTGTGGATGTCACTGATTTGAATGACTGCACCAGCAGAATCAACTCAGCAAATACAGAGGGTATCATAAATGCATACACATTTTAAGAAAGGAAAAAAACTATAAAAATTGTAATACTCAATATATATATACATATATAACAAAAGATGAATACAAGTCAAGTTTGACTTCTGCAATTACAAGAGGTGCTTAAAGTGGTTATTGTCAGTGTCCAGACACTTCTGATTATGGCAAACTATTGATTAAGCAACATTGACCAAAATATCTACTTGTGTCGCTATACATGCCATTTTAATTTCTTCCTGAAGTTATACCAGTGTAGCTAGTTTTTTTTATGGTACACATCATTTAAGAGTCCCCAGGGGAAGAAGTCAAGGGGTTTTAAATCAGGAGAATGTGGGGAAACTCAACCACACCTCTTCATCCTATCCATTATCCTGGCAAATTCCCATCAAGGTAAGCTCTCATCTCTTGGTGGGAGCCCCCAGATGGTGTAGTAGACTAAGTGAATTGAAGGTTGGTTTGCTGACCTGAAAGCTGCCAGGTTCGAATCCCACCCGGGGAGAGTGAGGATCAGCTCCCTCTATCAGCTCCAGCTCCATGCGGGGACATGAGAGAAGCCTCCCACAAGGATGGTAAAAACATCAAAAAAACATCCGGGCGTCCCCTGGGCAACGTCCTTGCAGACGGCCAATTCTCTCACTCCAGAAGCGACTCAAGTTGCTCCTGACACGAAAAAAAAATCTCTTGGTGGAAGTACAATGAGGCACTGTCAATGTCACAACCACCAAATACAGGCAGGATGCGTACAAACAGTCTCAGATCTAACCAAATAATCCAAAAAATATCAATCAGAGGACTGCGTAAGAGGGAAATCCAAATGTCAGTTTCAAGGTCAAGAGCCAAATATCAGGTATATCCAAGATGTACGGTTGAGTCCACAATTCCAAAGCTGATGTTCTAAAGTAGTCCAGGTCCTAGGGAGCACAAGAGATCAGGAGTCCAGGGCTTGGCTCAAGCTCAAGATGTTACAGCCAGCAATCAGATCACAAACTCCAGTCTATTCAGTTCAAATTTCACATGTGTTACCTGTTGCTGGTTCTCTTCTCAGCTAACCTCAATGATCTTTGCAGCTGAGACCTTTCTTTCTTTAACTCCACCAGATCAGGAACAGTTAACTCCTCCTCAGCCTGTTCAGCAGAAGTCTCTTGTATTTGATCAACAGGCTGAGTAGTTGTTCCTTCAGGAAATGGGTGGGGGAGTTGCTGTGCATTACTAGGCTCCAGTTCTACTGCTGAGCCTTCTATCAGCAATCTTTCATCCACGCTCTCTACGCCATCTTGTTGGAAGTAAAATTGATCATTCCCCCAATGTGTACAAATGTCAGGTAAAATAAAAACGTTTCATTTTGTTGTTTTAAGAATGCATAGTATGCTTGTTCTGCTAACTTCTGTCTCACATGCACATTGTTTGATAGACTACTGTTCTGAGTGTGTAAACCATTCCAACACCATAGCAGAAGAAGTAGGACTTGTTGCTGAGCAAGGCTTCCTATATCTTCCCTTGGGCACATCACACACAGTACCATGCATGTACCTCAAACTTACCATGAATGTATGTAATTGTTAGACGTGTTGAAGGTTTTGTTACATATTCACACCTTCACAACACTCTCAAATTTCAAATACCTTCAAAATGGTCTTGCACTCCTTGAATGACAACTGTGGGCTTTTCTACACTGCCATATAATCAAGAATATCAAGGCAGATAATCCACATGGTATGCTTTGAACTGGATTATCTGAGGCCCCTTCTACACTGCCATATAAAATCAAGATTATCTGCTTTGAACTGGATTATATGGGAGTGTAGATTCATATTACCCACTTCAAAGCAGATAATGTGGATTATGTGTTTTGATAATCTGTATTCTACAGCAGTGTGGAAGGGCCCCGAGTCTACACTGCCATATAATCCAGTTCAAAGCAGATAATCTCAATTTTATACAACTGAACTATGTAGAACGGGCCTGTGCTTCCACCATTTTCTTTGCCTGTTCTGCCTGTCACATGGTGATGCTAGCATTCTTTGGATTAATGTCGTCTCTTGAGTGAATGTCATACTACACATTGCTACCATATTTCAATTCAATTTTGAAAAATAATGCATAGATAACATCTCTTAAAATATGTATACATTTTGACACCAGTTGTATTAAGCAATACAACCAAGCAATGTATGCATATTTTGATAACTTTTGCAAATTAATTCATTTTGTTTTTTCATGGTTTCCCCCATATACACCATATAACTTGATAGCCCAATATACCTAATAGAGTCCTCTCAATTGTTAGTCTCTTCCCCATGTCTACATTTCAGATGAGCAGAACCAACAACAATCAAGTAAGGGTGTTGCCAGGTAATCCAGGTTATCAAAGTAGAAAAGCCACATTATCTTATTTGAACTGGATTATCTTAGTCTACACTACCATATAATTCAGTTGAAAGCAGATAATGTGAATTTTATTCAGTTGTGTAGAAGGGGCCTAAATGTCATGTCTTGCAGGTTCATGGGTGAACGAATCTCCAGAGAATGAAAGATATACATTTAATCAAGTGCCACTTTTTCACTCATGGATTAGTATGAGAAAAGCAGTGGGGAGAAAAACTAGGAAGTTCAAGCTGGGTCTTTGACTACCTAAGCATTTGTGGAATGTTTCCTATAGTGCTAGACTTTTAACATCCAGTTTTGATTAGTACCAACCAGATTCAATAGGTTGGTTTGATGCACAAAACTGTTAAAGACTTTTAAAACATATGCATTGTTGAAGGGAAAAAAAAAGATATAAACACTTTTTACATATTCTTCAAACAGAGTTTACCAGAGCCTGACTCTCCTTAGTTACAACAGCAAAATTGCTTTTCACATGCCTACAATAATTAACAGAGACATTTTCTCTTAGCATTTAGTGTTTCTTCTCTTATTAATATTAACTACAAAGTGGGCAGCAGAGCTTAATGTGAGGCTAATAATAAACATGAGATGTATCTCACGGAACATGCTGGGGACACGCGCCACATGAAAAGGGTTGGGAAAGAGCCCAACAATGAGCTAGTTGGAAAGGTAGCACCTGCATGTTGATTTAACAGGAAGGCAGAAGAAACAGATGATATATAAAGCCAAACATTAGGCGCTAGAGAGGTGGGTGACTCAAGCAAATGATTCTGAACGTCATGAAATGAAGCAATTTGTTATTTATTATTCTGGTATTTGCTTTAAGACAGGCCAGTCTTGTATTACCTGAGCTACAAATTATACTTCACCATTAGCTCCCGGTGACATAGTGGGTTAAAGCCTTGTGACTTGAAGGTTGGGTTGCTGACCTGAAGGCTGCCAGGTGCGAATCCAACCCGGGGAGAGCGCAGATGAGCTCCCTCTATCAGGTCCAGCTCCATGCGGGGACATGAGAGAAGCCTCCCACAAGGATGGTAAAACATCAAAACATCCGGGCGTCTCCTGGGCAACATCCTTGCAGACAGCCAATTCTCTCACACCAGAAGTGATTTGGGGTTTCTCAAGTCGCTCCTGACATGAAAAAAAAAATAGCAAATAATATGAAACAATGGGTGCATCTTCAATGTAGAATGAATGCATTTAGCTGCCACGGCTAAATGATATAGAATCATTGAAGTAGTTTTTAGCCTTCACTGTCAAAGAGTGCTAGTTCCTCACCAAACTGCAAATCCCAGGATCCCATAGCATTAAACCATGGCACTTAAAGTGGCTTTAATTCTGCAGTGTAGATGCATCCAATGACTTCTTCTGAAGCCATATCAGATGTTTTCTCTGCATGTTTTAAGTGGGGATGACCAAACTGAAGATGTCACTTAAAATAATTATTGAAAATATTTAAAATGATTTCAATAAAATTTTATTTATATGTGGAACTGGATTTTTTTCCTCTCTTGGGGAAAATTTTTTCCCCCAGAAATGAACCTAACTATGCTGCATTTTTAAATCACTAAATGCATGTCTTCTTGTGAAATATTTCTCTTTTCAGACCTTTGCATACCAAAATGCCCAGGAAGCCGGCTGTCAGAGGAGTGACATGTCAGATATGAAGGGGCTTTACAGCTGGTCCCTGTCTGCATGCTGGGATGGCATGCGGAGACATTTTTCCCCAATTGCTCTACAGCTTTGACAGTCTCACAGTTAAAATGATGTATCATTCTTATGCCTTTCCTTGGTGGACACTTCAAAGTGCATTAGAAACTCCAAGAGGAGTGCCCTATTGTTAATTGTTTCTTTCAGATGTACATTGGGATGAACATGGCTAAAGCAGAGAGGAACAAAAGGGTTCCGGTGGCCTCTATGGAAAACCCCTGTGCAGCTCAACCTGAGTCTGACCTTGAAAGGGTTTCCTTTATTCAGAAAATTGTGCTCTTCACTCCATTGCCCTATTGTCATCCAACTGCAGGGGAACTGGGACTTGAAAGGAGGAGATGTCGGCACAACATCAAGAGCAACTTTCTGCAACAGCATGGAACATTTTGGTTTTTTGCCTGCGTGCAACACATTTAATGCTTTATCTAAGAACCTAACTAAAAATGCTAATAATATTGTGTGATTAAGGATTGGAGTTTAAGTTTAGGACAATTTGAATTTTTTCACATAATTGCCCAACACTCCCTCAAAAAGCTGTTGCATAAAAGTGTGACACTATGATCTATTCTGGACTTATTTTTCTCCTGTTTAGCTACTTTATAAGGAGGGCAGCTCAAACACATAGACCTTCTTACATTTTCTGTGCATTAGAATTCAACCAAACATCCTCTGCTCTTGTTATTTTTTCTAGTACTACAGCAATGGGCTCCAGATTTTGGTAGTTCTTCAGTAATTGTTTCAAAAGCATTTACAGTAGAGTCTCACTTATCCAACACTCACTTATCCAACATTCTGGATTATTCAAAGCTTTTTTGTAGTCAGTGTTTTCAATAAATTGTGATATTTTGGTGCTAAATTCGTAAATACAGTAATTACTGCGTATTGAACTACTTTTTCTGTCAAATTTGTTGTCTAACATGATGTTTTGGTGTATAATTTGTAAAACCATAACCTAATTTGATATGTAATAGGCTTTTCCTTAACCCCTCCTTATTATCCAACATATTCGCTTATCCAACGTTCTGCCGGCCCGTTTATGTTGGATAAGTGAGACTCTACTGTATCTCTAAAGGAAGTATTGCCCATATTCTGAACTGATTTTCTGTTTATGATGCAGGCTGAGACTGATTACTATGTAAAACTATGGCATCATCATGTTTACTGATCATCAATTGATAGTAATCATTCGTTTTACTAATGCCAAAATAAAATATCACAGAAAGAAAATGACTCTCTAGCAGCATCAGGAACAATGAACAGCACTTAAAAAAAAGTGAATATTGTGATTTATCAAGATATCATTCTTCCTCAATCAAATATTATTTTCAACCTGAAAATCACAGTGAGAGAAGGTTGGAATGACTGCACACCTTTCAATGTTTTGCTTACATAAACAAATCATTTTAAATTAATTACCAGATCATTGATATCATATGGCTTCACCAGTTTGCTAGGTACTGTGTCTGTTTTCTGTATGGCTTGTTGGTTCATACTGAATGCTTACCTATTACTGTAGTTTACCTGCATATATAATATTATAATTCTAAGTATAATGATATACTTGAAACTAATAAAAAGATAAATGAGTATTGGAGCAAATCAAGTCTGAACTCTGACTGAATTATAGATTAATAGATTAAATCAAAAAAGCCATAAGCCTGAGACTTGAGCAGGGCTGTTGATGATAGTGTGACTTGAAGGTCTCTCATTCATAGGGTTGCCACTTTCTCTAAGTACACACATAGTTTAGTTTACCTATAAAATAATAATCATATACTGTAGATTGTTATACTTACACATAAACTAAATTTACCTATAATTGTAATCATCTACAGTAGAGAGCCAGTATGGTGCAGTAGTTTGAATGGTGGGGTACGAATTTGGAGTTGAATCCCTGCTCATCTGTGGAAACCCAGTCTGACCTTGGACTATCTCTGCCTCAGAGGAAGGCAAAGCCAAATAATAAACCTGTGATAAGATCACCATAAGTTAGAAATAACTTGAAGGCACACAACAACACATGGAATTAGGACAAAGCAAATTTTAAATCGGAAACATTAGAGATGGAGAGAAAACGAAATTGACAGTTTTGCCCAGAGAGGGTTAGGGAATCTCCTTTAGGAGCAAAACTCTAGAATGTTAAAAGTTTTAGAATATGGAGATGGAAGCAAAAAATAATATGTAAGTATTCAGCTTTTCGATGCAAAAAACATGTTTGTTTAGATTTTAGGATATTAGAAGTCAAAATCTATTTTGATAGAACCATAGGATCTTATGCAAATGCTGTACTTGTCCACTACCATTCTACCAACTCATCTGGCAAAATCTCATGGCAATTGTGTTTCACCATGTGAGTTAGCATTTACGAGATTTCACTAAATTTAGCCTAATGATACTAGAAATACCTGGACTTTCTAGACAATTAGACATCTCAGCAAACTAACCAAACCAGTAGGATCTCAATGGAAAGCAGATACATTGATGTTGGATGTAAAGGCTTAGACTTGTAAAGCACTGGGAACACAACTTATGCAAAATATTAGGAACCACTTCGGCCACAATGAAGCCAGACGGTTGGTGCTTAGCATCATAAAAGTTGCAGAGTAGCCTTTAAAATTTAAATCAGTCTCTGAAGGAAAGCTAGAAGGAGTTGGGGATAGGCAGCTGGGATCCTAGGCTCAAATACAGGCCTAAAAAAGTTTTCCAATATGTCCTGATGATCCCAAAGATTTAGACCCATTCTACATTGCCATGTAATCCAGGTTATCAAAGCAGATAATCCACATTATTTGCTTTGAACTGGATTATATAAGTCAACACTGCCATATAGTCCAGCTCATGTGGCAGTGTTGAAGGAGCCTTAAACACACACACAAACACACTCCTCAGCCACTTTGTCTATAGTCAAGATAGAAGCAAAGGGCTCATTTTTCTCTTAGGTGATGTATGACCATAAAAGAGTCTTAATCAGAATCCTCTTCTTGTATATTTCAGCTGCATGGCACGTTGCAGAAGCCAAGACAGAAGCAAATGGTAATGACAATGAACTGTACGGTTTATTCATATGGGAGAGACAGTGTTAACAAATCTAATGCTTATTTCTCTTCAGTTGTGTAGAATAATTTCCAGACCCTGTTGAGAAGCACGACTAAAGGTAAACCTACAAAAATAGTAATCTATTGTCTGTTCCACATCTTCCAGCTAAGTGTCATTGCTGTTGAAAGAAATGCTAAAAAGATCATGGACAATCTACTTTGGAAAGTGCAGCCATTCCTTATTTAAAATGTCTTTTAAAGCAGGCTGGTCCTCTTCCACCCCATTCAGGTGGAAAAGCCAAATTGCAGGATGGAGAAAAATCACTGTAAGCACAATATTTACAACAGTGCACCCCTGCAGGCAAACTTGTTGATAGTCCAGTTTGATGCTATCTTTAATTTCACTCAAAATTACTGTGAATGTCAATATAATCTACCACACTGGCAGTTGTCATGGTTGCTGAAATGTTATTGTCATTCACATTTGATATAGCTTTTATCTACTATGTCAGGAGCTTTTTTTCGTGTCAGGAGCAACTTGAGAAACTGCAAGTTGCTTCTGGTGTGAGAGAATTGGCTGTCTGCAAGGACATTGCCCAGGGGACGCCTGGATGTTTTACCATCCTGTGGGAGGCTTCTCTCATGTGCCCACATAGGAAGCTGGAGCTGACAGATGGGAGCTCATCCTGCTCCCCGGATTCGAACTGCCAACTTTTTGGTCAGCAATCCTGCTGGCACAAGGGTTAAACCCATTGCGTCCCTTATCAGGAGCTAAAAGAGGAGTATTTGAACAAGTTACCT
Organism: Anolis carolinensis; assembly: GCF_035594765.1. Lineage (NCBI taxonomy): Eukaryota > Metazoa > Chordata > Lepidosauria > Squamata > Anolidae > Anolis > Anolis carolinensis. The sequence goes on from NC_085841.1 coordinate 342,357,724, forward strand.
GTTTCTATCTCATGTGCTCCCAGGACATTCACACAGTTTAGATGGAAAACGCTATCGCCAGATAGATTCTGTGCCTTAGAACTCGTCTTCAGTGTTTGTGGATCCCTATAATAAACAGGAACATGAATGATAAAGTGCAAACTATTAATGAGAATCATTTGCATTTCTATTCAAAGCTTAAATCCAGTGCTAAAGAATTCAGCCTTGTGATGATCCATACTCTAAAACAGGCATGGGCAAACTTCGTCCCTCCAGGTGTTTTGAACTGCAACTCCCACAATTACTAGCAGGCTTCTGGCTTTTAGGAATTATGGGAGTTGCAGTCCAAAACATCTGGAGGGATGAGGTTTGCCCATGCCTACTCTAAAATCATCACATGAAAAAAGTCTCTATTTTTGGAATATTTTCTTCCTGATACATTAAGCTCAGTACATTTAATGGTCAGATATAAATGGTTAGTTGGCCTGAAATCAATGAGAACTAAGTCATTTTTCACTGGGATTTTAACTAGAGCACTACTAACTTAATTCAAAGCCACTGTGTACAAATTTTGTTCAATTATCCTAAATGAAACGCCAGAAAAGAATCAATGATCCAACTATATTTAGACATTTGGATTTTACAAGATCTCCCTCTTACTGGTTCTTTCTTTGGTTTTATTGTAAGCTGCTTTCTTTCATCTGTTTTGCTTTATTCTTGTATTATTGCTCTTTTGTGAAATGAGGATTTTATTTAGTATACCACCCAATAACATATATTATCTTTAATGAATAAAAATAATGAACAAATCAATGAACGGCTTAATACGATGGCTCATAATTCATTCTATCTGTGTAAGTATTATTCACAAAATACAGCACTGTAACACTATACATACATCTTTAGAATTACATCTCACATGGCCATTCCTCTGAATACCTCTATAGTGAGAGTTATTTCTAGATCATTAAGAATATGTCCAGTCTATAAGTTTATGTTAGTTGTTATTTCCAGTACTTTCTTGTGGTGTTTTAAGAATGCAGTGATTTTAAAATATTCCATCGCTTGGGATAAAACACTTGCTGAATTCATCAGCCAGCATTTGACAGAATAAAGGATCCTATATCTTGCATTGTTTGTCCTAAGTTTGGAAACAGTTGGACTCATGTCTGCGCTAGTCTTGGTTGTGAGCGGGCCTACACATTGCTAGTTGGCTTTATTCCTGAATGTCTAGCATTTCTGAAATTCGCTGAGGGCAGCCCCTCCCCCCCCCCATTACTTTCCTATTTTTAAAGATCTCCGTGGGGATAACACACAGTGTGGGACTCCTGGCTTTCGCATGCTATTAAGTTATTGCCACCCCCAAGGACAACCCCGCAAGGAGGATGAGGACTCACATAACTCTGAATCAATAAAGGAAGCAGCTCAATTAGCATTTCACATGCTTTTCTTCCCTCTCTTCTTACCTTCCCTGCAGTGGGCATGCTTTCCCCTTAAAGGATTGTCCTGTTTCTGCTCCTTGCCAGCGTTGGCAGGGTGACAGTAGTCGAGTGTGCAAACGTGTGCTATTGTCCTGGGGCCAAGGGGAGTCATGGAGACCCACTAATATGACACAGGAAAATGTTTGCTGATGGCAATTCTATGGGCTTTGTCTAACTCTTTCTCCATCATGACGACTCGATTTAAGTCTCTAACTGTTTGACTACAGATGCAAGAGTACTATCCAACTCCATCCTTTTGTCCAAGTGGTTTGAATGGGTAATTCAGCTTTTGTGTGGCTCAATTGAGGGGGCAAACATAAAGACAAGATTCTTGAGCGCTCAAGCTCTTTTTCCATGGATATCTGCACATCTCTTTAGAGATTTGTTCCTTTCCTACCTTTTTCTGACATCACCCTCCCTTTAAAGAGGGGCGAAAGCCCCGATCAAGAACAGTTTAAAAAGTAGGCTAGCCAGGTTTTCCAAACTAGCATTGTCCAATGTTACTCAAGCATGCTTACTGCCAGCCTTCAGACAGCTTTGGAGTAGTTTAGAGGAAAAGGGCCTCTGCAAACTTTCTTTACTCATCCTCAGCATATCATGTTTGATTGTGTTTAAGGGGGGGAAAGTGGGGAGGGGAGGGTCTGGAAACAGGCAGAATGGTAGGAATCACAGGGAAATGATCGTATTTATTAGCTGTCTTTCTGTGGCTGTCCCCATGGTGACAATTTGTGATGGCAAAGAATGTGAGAACGGGGAGCCCAATGCCTGATTGGGATGCTTTGTATTTGGCAAAGTGGCTTCTGATTGGCCTGAGAAAGCCTCCTAACTAGAAGGACTTGATATTCATTCAGCTTACTCAAGTGCTGCAAAACACTCACAGGGTCCGGCTGCTTCTCTAAAGGTTGGTAGTGTCTAACCTATGTAACAAGATTAGCTGGTGAGCGTCTTCTTCTCTACCAGGGAATTACAGTAACACTCGATATTTAAGAGACAATCTCGCCGGGAGGGGTGTATGTGTTTAACTTGGGACTGCCATGAAAGTGATGCATAGTTTTTGACTCAAAGGTTAAATGGTACCTGACTAACAAGATTAACTAGTGGGGGTCATAACTAGTAAATGATGTTTGTTAGACAGAGAAGGGGGAGTAATGTATTGAAAGGTGGATTGGGTTATGAATATATGTATGGTGTGATGCACACATTGCCTATCCGTTTGCTGAATCGCTTAAGGGTGTGTGTTGTACAGCAGAATCGCCACAGTGGTTCTGAACTCCATAGGAAAGAAACAAGAGCACGAGAAACAAGTCCTATATCAGGACCATGCTGTTTTGCCTAAAGTTATTGTCATATTTATGCTAGCTTTCCTTTGTGCAGAGTATAGTGTGTGTTCGCGTATGTGTGTGTATAAGAGAGAGAATGATGCAGTTATGAGATAATTATTCAGGTGTCTAAAATTAGAATGTGATACACTGGATTCAATGTATAGAATTTACATTGAAATTGCATTGTGGGTCTTACTTCTAAGTAGATATGTACAAGATTATGCTGTATAAAAGAACTTAATGGGAATTGCATGAAACGTACCAATGGTCTTAAGGAGCTGTGTACATACAAAAATGCACACAGAGAGTAGCACATCATATGGACAAAACAGATTTGTTCATATGATGTGCAACTCTATGTCTATATGTCATGTTTTTGGATAACTGCTCCTATAACATATATTGTCCAATTAGTGTGCACATGTAAGTGATAGTAATATTTGTGTACATTGAATTTTCAGTCTTGGTATAGAATTCTGTGGGAAACAAAGACACATACAATTTTTAAAAGTGCTGTTTCATGCAGCGTGTTATTAGCAGGTTTGCACCTGCAGCATACACCCGAGATGTTGAACTGTAATACTCAAGATGGCTAGACACAGTCTCACATTGTGTACAGTTATTAAATAAATAAATACCACATGGCCCCACACATCACACATTAAGGTAGATAAATGCATATATCCAAACACTCGCATATACCTATATTTCTATCCCTCATAGCAGGTGCTTCCACAGTATGCAATTGTCCTACATCAAACTGAAACTTTTATGGGGATTTCAGATGTTGTCTTCATCCATTTGTAGACCACTTCCACATTTTCCTAATTCTGACTTTTTTGTATCACTACGGTCATGTAGATGATTATTGCACATTAGGTTGCAAAATCTAAACCACTGCAAAAATATTTTTGCTGCTATGGTTTGAGTATTGCTTATCCAAAATGCTTGGGACCAGAAGTGTTTTGGATTCTTTGAATTTTGGAATACCTGTATTTCATATAAGTACATCATGAGATATCTTGGAGATGGGATCCAAGCATAAACTTGAAATTCATTTATGTTTCATAAATACTTTATACACATAGTCTGAAGGTAATTTAATACAATATTTTAAAATAATTTTATGCACAGAACAAAGTTTTCTACACTGAACCATCAGAAAGCAAAGGTGTCACTATCTAGGCCATCCATGTGGACAATTTTGGATGTTGGAGTATTTTGAATTTCTGTGTAAGGGATGCGCTACAGAGTAAAATAAGATCTAAACAATTCCAACACATCTTGCATCTAAGACAGAATTGTAGTAGTTTGAGATCACGTTTACTATCATGCATTTATAGAATTTGTAGTTCTGTGAAATATTAACCCTTGTCTGCCAGGAAACTCAGGTGTCACAATAAACTTCAAATTCCAGGATTCCATTTCATTGGATTGACCACATCAGCTCTAGTTTCTTATACATGGTTATCATGATTGTCTACGGGCGAGCAAGTGAAGGCTGACATGTGGCATATGTTCTGTAGCTCAAAAACTAGAGATGATAAGGGAAACTTACCAGGTCAAATATACCCAGAAACAGAGCTAATATTTAAAATACTAAAATTACAATTTTTCAGTGAGGATGGTCTCTGAGCTCTTTTTGACTAAAATGAATATGCCTCAGTTTAGGAAAACATTACCTGCCATTGATTTTGCATCAAGGGGGAAAGGACCTGCAATTTATGTCAAGGTTCACAATTTGCCATGGTCCTGTTTTAGCCTGCTTTAAACCTCCTCCAATGTTGTGTGCCTGTGTTTGTATCCCCAGGGCTACTACTAAAGATAGAAAAAGGGAAAGAGACCTTCATGGATGAGCCCTTCTTCTTCCTTCTCCCCTGAGCTGTGAGATATGGCCTCCTCATCGGCCGACAGTGAGGTGAAGACCCTCCTCAACTTTGTCAACTTGGCCTCCAGCGACATCAAAGCTGCCTTGGACAAGTCAGCTCCTTGCCGCCGCTCCGTTGATCACAGGAAATACTTGCAAAAGCAGCTCAAGCGCTTCTCCCAGAAATATGCCCGCCTGCCAAGGTGCCATCATCACCATCATCCCCACCATATGCAGCAGCCGTCATCTCTGAGGGAGCGAAAGGCAGAGCTTGAGGGGAAAAGCAGGGGCCTCAACACCTCTGAGTCACCTGAGGCCTCTGAGGGGCGAGTTGCTGTAGTTGCCACCACCTCGGCCTCCATCTTGGCCCAAAGCGACAAAGCTTGCAAGGCTGACCACGAGCGACAGCAGCAACAGGGCACCTCAGAGGCGCTTGCTAGGCCAGACCAAGTGCCCATGAGGAAAAGACAGTTGCCCGCTTCTTTTTGGGAAGAGCCCAGGCCTACTCAGGGCCCGCTCAGCCTCTTCGCTTCATCGCCATTATCTTCCTCAAAGGACTTGTTGCCTCTTTATGAAGGAAAGAAAAGCCTCAAAGGCCCTGATGGATTTGCTTCCTTGAAGAACTTGGTGCCTCTTTATGAGGGAAAGAAAAGCCACAAAGGTCCTGACAGGTTCATTTCGTCGAAGGACTTGCCACCTCTTTATGAGGGAAAGAAACGCCAGAAAGGCTCTGACGGAGGAACCTCCGAGAGGCCGGACGCAGAGGCCCTTCAGGTGCTGAGCACCTGGGGATGCTGGCCATTTCAGTGCCATGGACCACAAACCTCCCCAGGCCTCTACGTGCCACCACTGCCTCTAGCTGCCGCTCTCCCTTCTCCGGCGGCTCCTTTCCCAGCCTTGGGTCTGTGGAGGAAAAATGGGGGTTCCTCGATGGAAGGAGAGGCCTTCGGCAAACTGGGAGGAATGGGGCAAAAAGTGTACCACCGGCCGGTGGTGTGGAAGCCCATCCCCACCAAACCCGCAGCACCTCCAGCCACCCTCTTCAGTGTCTTTGGGTATATTTAGGGCAAGACTGCTTTCCCACCATTTTCCAGGGCTTTGCCTCATTCTGGGAAGGAGGGAGCTAAACAGAGATATATAGTTCAGAGGTACAGCTACTGTGGAATTAATGCAATTTTATGCCACTTTAACTGTCAAGACTCAGTGTATCTGGAGAAGGGCCACCAAATGACCAAATTTACCCCAGTCTAGAATGTGGGAAGTCATAGTCCCAATCTATTCTGCTTTGGTCAGTTTTCACCTGGAATAATACTGTGTTCAGTTCTAGGCACTGCAATTCAAGAAGGATATTGACAAGGTGGAAGGTGTCCAGAGAAGGATGAACCAAATGATCAAAGACTTGGAAGCAAAACTCTATGAGGAACTGCTGAGGGAGCTGGGTATGTTTAGCTTGGAAAAAAGAAGGCTGATAACCATGTTCAAATGTTTGAAAGGATGTCACATTGAGGAGGGGTCAAGCCTGTTTTCTGCTGCTCTGGAGTCTAGGACATGGAACAATAGATTCAAATTGCAGGAAAAGTTATTCTACCTAAACATTAGGAAGAACTTCTGATGGTTTGAGCTATTAGGCAGTATAACATGCTGCTTCAAAGTGTGGTTAGGTCCCCTTCTCTTGAGGGGTTTAAGCAGAATTTGGATGGCCATCTGTCAAGGAGGCTTTGATTGCGTGTTCCTGCATGACAGAGAGTGGGACTGGATGGCCCTTGGGGTCTCTTCCAGCTCTATGATTCTGTGATTCAATGCTATTGGTGTCAAGTGCTATTGGTAATGTTAGTTGTAGTTTGGAGAGGCACCAGAGAAAAGATTAAAGACCTCATTAAACTACAACACCTATGATTTCATAGTATTGAGCAGTTAAAGTGGTGTAATACTGCATTCATTCTACTGTGTAGATGTCCCCCTTTGTTTCTTTTTCCTTCCCTGCAGTGAGTCCAGGAAAAAAAAGGAGGGAAGCTACATTCTAGGGAAGATCTTCCATTTCAACTACAAAGCCACGCAGCTCACTTTGGGTCAATCATCTTCCCCCGGGGAATTATACAATTTGACTCCACTTTAATTGCCATGATTCAATCCTTTGTGTTAATGGAGTTTGTAGTTTGGTGAGGCACCAGTACTCTTTGGCAGAGAAGGCCTAAGACCTGGCAAAACTACAACTCCCAGGATTCCATAATATTGAGCCAGGGCAGTTAAAGTGGACCAAACTGCATTCATTCTACAGTAGATGCATCTCATCAATTTCATATTGCTGTTGTGAGGAGAAATATGCGGAGGAGCGTAATTTGAAGCAAGGTCAGCACAGTTTTGTTCTTCAGTGTATTAATACAGGTTAGGTATCCCTTATCTGTAATGCTTTGGATCAAAAGTGTTTTCGATTTTTATTTCGGGTTTTGGAATGTCTATATTTCCATATGCAGCCAGCCCCACACATTTACTGGGGTTACGAAACAAGATCCTTGTGAAAGTGAAAAAACAAAAAATAAAAATACATTTTTTAAACCTAAGAGAACATCTCTCTGGGAATCTCTAGGTTTTCTAGCATTACTTTTGCATAGCGTCGCAGTGAAGGTATTTATGGATTTAAACCAAATCTGTAAATAACTAAGTCTGTGAACAATTAAAAGTCAAAACTGCAAATGTGTAGGGAGAACAGTATATACCTAGTGAAATATCTTGGAAATGGGACCGAAGTCCAAACACAAAATTCATGTATGGTTCATGTGCACTTTATGTGCACATAGCCTAAAGGTACTTTTATACAATGTTTTAAAATAACAATGTGCACGAAACAAAATTTGTGTACATTGAACCATCAGAAAGCAAAGGTGTCACTTTCTCAGCCTCCTAGGATGACAATTTTGGATCTTGGAGTGTTTTGAATTTTAGAATTCTGGATAAGGGATGCTCAGCCTGTAATAAAAATAAGCAGTCTGCACTGAGAGTGGAACACATCTGCCTGTGTTGGCAAAGGATTCATTCATAACATATCATGATGACCATGAAGTTCTGCCATAAGACGTTTTTCTTCGCTTGCACAATTGTTGAAAGCCTGCAAGACGTACTTCTGTAAACAAGAACTTGGTTCTTTCTGGCATGTAAATAATGTTGAAACAAACAAACAAAAATAAAGTTGTTTTCTTTGAGTCTTTGTTGCATGAATGCTTTCAAGTGGAAAAGTACATTCCTGTCATCAAAGAAAGAGATGGGAACTGTTTGACTACATCTACGAGAGCGGAGTAATTGTTCTTCAATCTGTGAGTAGATTGCCCTATCTCAATGAGTCCTATAACAAGATTGTACTTGGTAATTTTGTATTTTGTGAATTACTTGTCATTTTGAAGCAAAAATATGAAATTTAATGCAGTGCTACTTAGAGAGATGGTCAGTCCCTGCATCTGTATTTATCAATGAAATATTGATTTCTAGGGGAAAAGATTTCTAGTTGTCAACAGGCACAAATATGGTACTGTGCTCATTGGAGGAAATTCATTGCCAGTCCCTCATATCAGAGATCCGAGACGCATTACAATGCATAAGGTGATCATTATAGGAACACAAAACATATCTATTTGTTATACTAGGTGTTTCAAAATGATGGACCCAAAGCAGTATATTTCATGATGGCAATATGTTAGAATCACACAAAAGGTTACAAATGAGTTATCAAGTTATCCAGTTTTACTAACTAATTTGTGTCAGAAAAAAATCTAACCCCGCATTAGGTCTTAGGTTGCAGGGTCATCATTTTAACTAAGCTTAGGGGCTGTTTGTGTGCTGGGAGAGGCATCTAGCAATAATCATGTGAAACTCTATGCCCCACACTTTCAAGGGATAGGAGTTTTTATTCATTGGTGTTTCATGCCTGCAGGTATATAGTAATTTTGAATCAAGTCCATCTTTTTGAAACACCGTGTATATGTGTGGGTGGCAAGCTGAATTATTACACTCTCTCCCCAGACTAGTACATGTTTTTGGAAATTCATGTTTGTCACTGTGAAAAAGGCATATACTAAAGTTATATCACATTCACATTATAGAGATATGACATGTTTTATATAAATAAAATGTTTTGATACCAGTGTGAGAAATATCCCTGCTTGTTGAGACTACTAGGTGCTGCCAAGCAGGGCTGAGAATATTGTGGGAGGTAACCAATAAATCTGCTTTATCAATTATCTTTTTGGAAAAACAAGGATGTAAAAAGAACAATTTGTGTAATGTTCCACAGATAAAGAAACACATGCTGTTATGAAGTGCTGTACGCAGTAGATGAAGAGGACAAAAGTTGGCACTTAATCAAGGAGTGATTTCCAAACTCTAGTTCTCCAGGTGTTTTGGACTTCAACTCTGAGAAGTGTCAGCAGCTTTGGCCAATGATCAGAAATTCTGGGAGCTGAAATCCAAAACATCTGGAATACTAGAGTTTAGGAAACTTATTAAAGTAAGTGTTTGAAAACATTATTAAGGTATTGAAAAATAAATTAGAGATATTCAATAACATTGATAGGTTAAATAATAAGAACCCAGATTTTATCAAAAGTAGACTGTCCTGAAAAGATGAAAAGACACTAGACAGATCGAATCACTGAATCATACAGTTGGAAGAGACCACCTTCTAAACTATGGATATCTTAATTGATATTTTAAAGGTTGCTGTGGAGCCTCCTTGTTCAGGGGCAATATGCATTGAATGTCAGTTACTGAGACAAAACATCCACAGAACTGTTGCCTTCTTGTCTTGTTTGATGGCTTTCCGAGACATTTGTTTCCAGAAACATTTGGCTGGCCACTGTGCGAAACAGGATATTGACCAAATAGTCTGATCTAGCTTTTCTTATATTTTCAATGCTGAAAAAGCACTAGAAGACTCGAAAAGCATTTTGTTCTTCTGCGCCATGCAATCCACTTCTGGGTTGTTTTAAGGTAGAATGAGATAAAGAGAAATGCAATTCTTTCTGCAGTGCTTATTGTGATTTACAATGGCTTAAATATTTCCAGTCTAAACATATTTGAGTTCCTATTGTAGTAAACATTCAGAAGGCTTATTCTAGTTATATTATTGCAATATTTCTTTTTAAAAATACTCATGTGACAATTTTACTCAAATTTAATGCAAACAATAAACCCTAAAATATAATACTTTTATCAATATTGCACACACACACACACATCCTTTCCTGTGATCAAGTACAATCATTAGAAAAAGCTGTAACAAAACCAAAGCTTCAAAAGTGCCTCATTACATTAAATGGATTGTACACACACATATGAAATTAAAAAATCAACCAGAATGCTAAAATAATATGGAAAAAATAGAATATTCCTTGAATAACTGATACAGGATAATAAGAAATTTTCTAGCATCATCATCTGTTAATCTATGCCTGCACGCCATATAATGGGGCTGCTGGACTTGTAATAAACAGTTCCTAACAGTTCCATATTTCAAATTTACAACCAGTTTTATACAGATGCATTGACTATTTATAAAACAACAGTTTATACAGATTTGGTATAACTGGTGAAATAATTTTGTAAAAACTCAAGTTTCCTAGAAAATCACTGGAGCAATAGAAGGCCATATACTCATTACAGTGCTTGTTTTCCCCCAGAGCAGACTGCTTTGTGGAGATATGAGTTTTACATATACAATTGTACATATATAATGCATTGCTCAAGCAGTCTTGTTTTTCCTAATCCAGTAACTTTTTGCAAAGGAGATCCAAATGATCTATGCATGAAAATATTTCTTTACGTATAATTAAATTACTAGGATGAAGAAATGTGTGAGAGGTAGCATGCGCTATGTGCAAATAAATGTAAACCAACTGTATAGGAAGGATGGCAGCTTCAAGTTAAAGCTCTATTGCCCAGGGAACTTTTCAGCGGACCATTTCTTCTTCTCTTTATGTACATAATCTCTTGAGGGTTGTGTTATGTTTTTTCTGCAGAGCAGATTGAGCACCTAATTGATGTTGTTCATAGTTTATGGACATATGAATATGCTGCATGGAAAATGGAAAAAAAAGTTACAAAATCCTTTTCCATGCTGTTTTTCCTTCAAAGTTTTCAAGAAAAGAAAAGTAATTCTGTCCGTTTAGAAAATCCTGTTCCAAGTTCTATATAATGTGAGCCATGAATAGTATAATTCCATTCACAATCAGAACATTTTCCCCACAAAATAAGTTTAGTGTAAACTTGCAACCTTGAAAATTTTCTGTAATATTTTATTTCACCAAACAGCAAAAACTGCTCTGTTACTTATTATATTCCAGCTCTACGTTGCAATGTTTAAAGTGTTGTCAAAGGCTTTCATGGCCGGAATAACAGGGTTGTTGTGAGTTTTCCAGGCTGTATGGCCATGTTCCAGAAGCATTCTCTCCTGATGTTTCACCCACATCTATGGCAGGCATCCTTTGAGGACAGAATGCTTCTGGAACATGACCATATAGCCTGGAAAACTCACAAAACCCCCACAATGTTGAAAGTTTAGAGACCTTTATACAAAAGATATCTTACTATGTGTGCATCTCCACCGGACATTGCTGAGATGTATATGATGAACTGTATTGGTTTGCTTGGTTCTATTTGGGAAGTTGATTTTAGAGTCAGGGTAATTGCTATTGTCACTTTTCTAAAACAAACAAAACCTTGCCAACGCTCAATCTACATAAGGCAACTTTTATGTACATCAAAGATCTATTAGCCAATATATATTATAATGAGAGTAGGAAAGACATAAAACATCAAATGGAAATGTTCAACATGAACAGTATATCAATCAGTTTTAACCACAGGCCTCGCTAAAAATAAATTTGGCATCAGTGACTTTGTGTGGAGTCACTATTAGCTCATTTAAATGCATCCCAATGAAACTATGGTTTCATTTTTGAGTAATTTTACTATTATTTAGCCACTATTTAGCACATATAAACTGTACATTGGTTGAATTATTTAGGCATCATTTCAATTACTTCTAAGGATTTCAAACTCAAAATCAAATTAAGATAAACTACTTGATCAGAAGCTAGACTACTGTTTGCTGACAGTTGTGCAAAAGCACACTACCCAATTTCCAGCAACAACAGCTCTATACATTTTGTGTGACGTCTTCCTGAAGCAATGGAGAACCGGAATCTACTCTTTCCTCCACTACTGATAGAATAGGATTAAACACCATTGGCTTCAGCATTATCAGGATCGCATGGAAATCCGTGCTAGTACAGTTGCATTGAATTACATCTTTGGTAAGCAGTTGTGCAAATGTTTGTGCAACCATTTTACACAAGTTCCTGGACAATTAAAAACCGTACTGGAATTAATCCTTGTGCTAATCTGAAAATGCACCACCTCTAGCTCAATGGACTTTGTTAACATGACAAAATGGGCCAATAATTCTTTACAGCACCAACTCTTTAACATATGAGTTATGTGGGAGCAAGAACAAAAGTTGTTAAAGGCCCAGGATGTTGTTCATTGAGAATATCAACATCATGAGAAAGATCAGCTAAAGTAGAAGAAAAAAAGTAAATGAGACAAAAATAGCTAGAAAGTTGTATCACACTACTGTGAAAACTGTGTTAAATTCATCTTCACCCATTCAACTATTGTGGGCTTTATTGTATTTTAGATCTTTGCTTGAGATCAAGATGATTTTGGATATGCAACCATTCATAAAATATATCTCTCAACTATGTGAGTATTTCTGCTTACCCCAGATGGCAGCCAGTCAAACAGACCAACATAACGTGTGAACTATCAGACTGCAAACAGGACTGGCAGCCAATCTTGTGAATGCTGCAAGTGGAGAGGAAGAGAAATGTCACTGTGAAAATGAAACAGTATAATCATTGGGCTCACATGCTAAATTTATCTGTGTGAGTGCATATTTGGAGATAATTGTGATTGCCTTTGTGAACTTTTCCCATGTGCTCTTTCACTTTCTCCTCCTTGCACAATATAATACTGATGTGGCCACCAACTCCAAGTGAATTTCTCTGAAAAACAGCATACAAACTCTTTGGCCATTTGCTCCTGGAATCCTTTAACCTGACTTTTCTCACCAGTTATCCATACATTTAACACTGTTGGATCAGATCATTCTGTGCAAACATCCTTTCCCCCCCTTACAAGGCAAAGCAAAATCTTGCTTTCAATACATCAATCTGACTCCATCATGTGACTGTGTTTTGCCATACATATACTTCTTCTTGCAACTGATTGTCAGGTGTATCTGAGGTCACTGACGATTATCATATTGTAAATAACGAATTAATCTTCCTGGGAGAGGCAAGGAGTCAATAAGAGAAATACGGTTTTTCCCAATCAAACTTCTAATTTTGATGCGGCAGAGGTGAACAAGTGGCCTCGGTGGTTCTGGAAAACAAAAAAATAGGCTCAGATAAGTAAAATAATTGTTATACATTTGTTTTAAAATCAGTTTTGGCCTGAAGTTTCCAACATTGTTTCTTTAAACATTTCTATACAATCATTAAAATATTATGTTGCTACAAACTGAGTTCATTTTAAAGTTTTTACACCATCAAACAATAAAAAAATCAAGGTAGGTCACAGAGACAACACTAACAATATAACACTAAAACAATAATAATTACCAAGGAATTAAAAAAGTGGTATTAACATCATCATCCAGTTTGGCTCATCAGATTCTTGTTTGAATTATTAACAGGATAAAATATGAATGAGATCCAAATATCTGTTCATAACTATTTCACTTCTCCCTTTGTATAGTAATAATATAATAATAATAATAATAATAATAATAATAATAATAATAATAATAATAATATTTTTCGTGTCAGGAGCAACTTGAGTCGCTTCTGGAGTGAGAGAATTGGCCGTCTGCAAGGACGTTGCCCAGGGAATGCCCAGATGTTTTGATGTTTTTACCATCCTTGTGGGAGGCTTCTCTCATGTCCCCGCATGGAGCTGGAGCTGATAGAGGGAGCTCATCCGCGCTCTCACCAGGTGGGATTCGAACCTGGCAGCTTTCAGGTCAGCAACCCAACCTTCAAGTCATGAGGCTTTAGTCTACTACACCATCGGGGACTCCAATAATAATAATAATAACAATAATTTTATTCTTGTACCCTGCCTCCATCTCCCGAAGGGACTCGGGGAGGCTTACATAAGAAAAACAATCCATACATTTAAAACACAATATAATAACATAGTTATAAAACAACATAACATGACAATTATTAAAACCAAGACAAATTGCTATGTACAGAGGGTGATTAGTGCAAAACTCTGAGTAAAGTCCATAGTGAGCAAGAATCCTAACCAATTGTTAAGCATTGTGTCCCATTACAACTGAGCTATGGTTAATGGCTTCCAAATAAGCTAGGCTATGGAAGCCAACCTTAAACCACAAATACTATAACCCTAATTCCCTACTTGGTTTACTATGGAATGTTAATTTTAAAAATGTGTTAGATACAGGGATTAGGACTAAACACAAAGTGTCTCTTGTCATCATAAATCCCCTTTGGTCAGAAGAGTCCTTATATCAGGTTAGCTTAAAGAACTGTTGATGGAGCAACTAGTCATCAGATCTATTCTGATTACTAGAGTTTGTCAGCATAAGACCTATGAAAGGAGTGGAGTGAGGGTGGAACAATACTACATCAGATCTAAACTTCCTCCATCTCAGCAACAGCCACAATGTGAATAATATAGAGGACTCTACTTGGAGCCAGTGGGACAAGTTTCCAATGAATAGTAATGGTAATGTCAGTTATAATATGATGTAGAACCACACCAACCTGCTTTGATTTTAATGTTAGACCATCCTTCATAACTGTCGATATGCTCCTTCAGCCTGGAACAAAGTTGCACGTTGCCCACGTAATCTAAAAGAACATCAATAATTGGTCCTGCCCAACGACTTATCTCTGGAGCTGAAACCATTTCACAAAACTGGGGAGAAAAAATATATATGATTGAATGAATTAAAATACATAAACTACTCTCATATCAGTGATCTTTGAGAAGTTGAAACAAAATATGGAAATAATAAAAAACAAATACATTAATAAAGCCTGCAGGCCATAAAACTTCAGCAGGCACATAAGAGAAGAAACTGCTTACTTAAATGAAAAGTGCATATAGACGAATTCATAGTGCAAGTGATCATATGATAACTTGCGCATATATGGGGAAGACATAGTAAAAAGAGTACAAATTACAAATTACTACCTTACTATACATACTAGATGCTATTTGCCAATTTCTAAACTTTCAGACACACTCCCGGCCCGGTATTCTGAAAAACATCTGAGAGAATATCACATTTACAATTGTGTAATGAATTATAAAAATTATTAAAATTGCAACATTAGAGATCTCATAGTTTTGTATTTCAGGCTCTCTCTCTCTCTCTCTCTCTCTCTCTCTCTCTCTCTCTCTCTCTCTCTATATATATATATATATATATATATATATATATATATATATAGGCGGGATATCTAAAAGTAAGCATGATTGCTTGATTTTACACTAGTTTGTGCCAGGTTTCAGTTTAAACTTTAATGAGCTACCCAAGTGCTGAAATTAGCCCACAAATAGGTGCAATACTTTGAATAGTTCTTTGGTATTTCAGACTGAAACCAAGAGCCACCAGCTGTCCTTGTTTTTGGGATGGGAAATTATATTTCAAAGTTGAGTTCCAAAGGTTGAAGCACCAATGCTGTTTTCTTGCAATTCCACTTGAGGGAGCTGTACACATTTTTATTTGGGAAGTATTGATTTATGGGGATACATTTGTGACCAGATGGGGAACAGTTTTCTGGGGAAATGAATGGGAATCTCTTTATATTACATATTATTACATATTACACATTACATAATATTACTGTTATGGCAGTGGAAACTACTGTTATTTACTCATGTTCATAGTAAACTAGGAAATGTTGAATAAACTCAGGTAAGGAAATTAAAAAAGGTCATGACTGCAGGGAAGTTTTCTTTCTTCAGAAGGTATATGAACCTGGTATATAAGTCAGACATAGAAGCAATGCCCCAAACACTTCTATATATTTTGCAGAAAAAAGTGACATACAACAGAATTTTTCACAATACCATTTAAGGTTCTGATTATAACCCCATGTAAAACTTGTTAGTGAAGGTAGTTAGAAAGCATATCAGGAACAAAGTTTTGACCCAGATCACTTCCTAATGTTCTGATTTATTACATATATGGAAGAGAGTTTATAAATAAATGATGTCCCTCCTGTCTGAAAGTTGTATAATCTAGAATACTATTTCATTGTGTGCTGAAATCTCAGGCTTTGGCTTTTGGCCTGCACCTTCTGTTTTTCATATAGTCTAGCTGTGCCCGGCCACACGTTGAAGTGGCTTATGGGAATCATTTGTTGGCCAGGTGGAATAGCAGTGAATAGCCTTGCAGCCTCAAAGCCTGGCCATTTTCTTCTTATGGGAATCCTTGTTTGGTGAGCTGGAATACAATGGAATAGGCTTGCTGCTTGGCAGGCTGGGTACTTGCATTCTAGGGGAATGGTTTTTTGGGCTGCTAGAATTGCAATGAATAGTGTCGCTGCTTCAAAGCCTGACTGCTTGCTATCTAGCGGAATCTTTGGTTGGTCAGCTTCAATATGTTTGAAAGACATAGACTGGATGACTATGGCTTTTGTGGCCAAATTTGGTGTGATTTGGTTCAGTGTTTTTGCTGTTTACTCCATAGTAAAACAGCACATTACATTTTATATATATACTAGCTGTGCCCAGCCACGCGTTGCTGTGGCGAAGTCTGGTGGTATGGGAAATAAAGTATTGAGGAATTGGTGGTAGTTAAGGTCAAGGGTAAAGGTTTTCCCCAGACATTAAGTCCAGTCATGTCTGACTCTGGAGGTTGGTGCTCATCTCCATTTCTAAGCCGAAGAGCCAGCGTTGTCCGTAGACTCCTCCAAGGTCATGTGGGATGACTACATGGAGCGGCGTTACCTTCCCGCCGGAGCAGTACCTATTGATGCACTCACATTTGCATGTTTTCGAACTTCTGGGTTGGCAGAAGCTGGAGCTAACAGTGGGGGCTCTCTCCGCTCCCCCAATTCAAACCTGTGGCCTTTCAGTCCAGAAGTTCAGCAGCTCAGCGCTTTAACAGGCTGCGCCATCAGGGGATATTATTTCCTAAAGGTTGTGAATATACAATATTTCTGATTGGTTTTTTTTGTTTGTTGGAGGCAGGTATGAATGCTGCAATTAGGAAAAATGATTAGGATGTAATGGCCTTGCAGCTTTAAAGCCTGGCTGTTTCCTCCCTGAGTGAATTTTTTGTTGGGAGGTATTAGCTGGCCCTGATTGTTTCCTGTCTGGAATTCCCTTGTTTTCAGAGTGGTGTTGTTTGCGATATTTATGTGCTTCTACTGTCTGTGGCCCTGAGAAAACAGAGGATTTTCCAGACTTTGATGATGGGAATACTTTGTTGGGAGGTGTTAGCTGGCCCTGATTGTTTCCTGTCTGGAATACCCTTGTTTTCAGAGTGATGTTGTTTGCGATATTTTATGTGCTTCTACTGTCTGTGGCCCTGAGAAAACAGGATTTGCCAGACTTTGATGATGGGAATACTTTGTTGGGAGGTGTTAGCTGGCCCTGATTGTTTCCTGTGTGGAATTCCCCTGTTTATTTACTGTCCTGGTTTTAGAGATTATATTGTTCTGCATTATTCTATCCCAGTAATTATTTCATATTAAAGAAGAATCTCACTTATCCAACATTCGCTTATACAATGTTCTGGATTATCCAACGCAGTCTGCCTTTTCATAATCAATGCTTTTGTAGTCAGTGTTTTAAATTCATTGTGATATTTTAGTGGTAAATTTGTAAATACAGTACAGTAGAGTCTCACTTATCCAACATAAACGGGCCGGCAGAACGTTGGATAAGCGAATATGTTGGATAATGAGGAATTAAGGATAACCCTATTAAACATCAAATTAAGTTATGATTTTACAAATTAAGCACCAAAACATCATGTTAGACAACAAATTTGTCAGAAAAAGTAGTTCAGTACACAGTAATGCTATATAGTAATTACTGTATTTATGAATTTAGCACCAAAATATCACGATATATTGAAAGCATTGACTACAAAAATGCGTTGGATAATCCAGAACGTTGGATAAGCGAGTGTTGGATAAGTGAGACTCTACTGTAAATACTACATAGCATTACTGCGCATGGAACTACTTTTTCTGTCAAATTTGTTGTATAATATGATGTTTTGGTGCTTAATTTGTATAACGATTACCTAATTTGATGTTTAATTGGCTTTTCCTGAATCCCTTCTTATTATCCAACATATTCACTTATCCTGCCGGCCTGTTTACGTTGGATAAGTGAGACTCTACTGTATATTTCTAATCTTATATTATCTGCTCAGAACTGGATTATCTGAGGCCCCTTCTTCACAGCTGTATAAAATGCACACTAAAGTGGATTATATGGTAGTGTGGAGTCAAGATAATCCAGTGCAAAGCAGATAATATAAGATTATAAATGGGTTATATAGCTGTGTGGAAGGGCCTTGGGTCTACACTGCCATATAATCCAGTGCAAATTAGATAATCTGTGGAAGAAGTCTAAGTGAGGCCTAAGTGTGCCTGTCCCCTAACTGAAACCTGGCTGTCCCTTGGTTGCTAGGCAACCAAGTGGGCAGAGATTAGCCCTCTAAACCGGCAGCAATTGGATAAAAAAAATTATTGCTCTCCCTCTAATTAGGACTTTATTTTTCTTTTCTTTTTGTTGTATCAACCTTGAGGCGTGGATGATGGGTTGTGTTGTCAAATTTTGAGGTTGGGGGGCCTGTACTTTTGTTGTTTTGTGAATTGCCGTGATGCCATCACTCTTTTATATATATAGATAGATGGTCATCTCACAAAAACCTCCAAAAGGCATTGTGTAGATGTTTGTAATTTATTCTTTATTTAGCTGCATATAGACTTCTGCATTGAGCTAACACAAAAACCCGATTTTCCCACATATATGTAAAACAATACAAATGCAAGATTACAGAGAATAAACTTTCACACGGGATCCCTATTACATTTTTCTTTAGCATAGCATATTTGTTGCTGGTTTTTTTGGTGTTGTTGCTGCGTGCCTATAGCAACCCTAAAGTACCCTTTTACAGGGTTTTCTTGAGGAAAATTGTTCAGAAGAGGTTTTACATTGCTTTCCTCTGAGACCAAGAGATTGTGACTTGGCCAAGAACATCCATGACCAAATGGGGATTTAAACTCTGGCCTCCAACATCTCAGTCCAACACACAAATCACTACACATAGTGGCTCCTAACATAGCTCATTTCTTAAATCATTAGCAACACCAAGGAAGCATATTTTTGTAGAATGAAGATTTCTATTTTTATTTTTTAATAAAAACTTCTCCCAAATATACTGCCCTGAAAATAGAACAGGATGATCCTGAAGCCATATGAAGTAAGATGTTAGTAAAGAATAAGAATGGAGAAATAAGCTGCAAATAAAAGTTTCTCTCCTGGTGAAATAGTTCAAGTGCCCTCTAGTGGCATTCAGTTAAAATATCTCTCTAATTATTAGCCTGTTTCACCGTTGCCTTCCTTTTTGAAAGTTATGTGTTGTTGCTTTGACTTTTGTTCTCATATTTCTGTAATGGATCTCTTTTAATCTGGATTTTGGATATTACCACAAGCCTGCTGCTATCTCATGCTGTTCCAGTGACTTGGGATAGCAACAATTTGCTAACATAGGATTTGACAAAATAATAATAATAATTTATTTCTTACCTGCCTCTCGTCATGGCTTGAGGCAGGTCAAAGCACAGTCAAAACACAAAAACATTGCAAAAATTCTATAAACACACATATTAAGATGTAGTTCTTGATGGTCCTAGGTAAGTCCTAGGAGCGTAAAGCAATCAGGAGCTATTGATTTTCACATCAAGAGCCCCTGAGAGGTTCATTGTGAAGAGGTGGCAATGGGACCATCATCTTAGTGATGGTCCAGATGCTGTGCTTGTTTATCAACTCTGTGCAATAAAGTCCTTTGACCTTTGGAGCTTTCAGAGACAACATGTATAAAAATACCACATATGATCTCTTTTAGGCCAGGGCATAGAGAAGCAGATTATTATTCATTAGTCTCTCAGCCATGTTCAATGTACAAAGGTCCCTCTGGTGCTTAGGCCTCATTTATGCTCAAGATACAGTGCCTTAAAGTTATTTGAAGATACTGACTCAGCTAAAAGTACCCAAAAGTTCCAAGGCTAAGCAGAATTTTTTTATCCAATTTAAAATACTGGGTGTTGATTCAAATCATAAATGTAAACACTGCCTTATAACTAGACAAGATGTTACCATGTCCTTTTGAAAAATTACTTCTTAGGAGTGTTGCTCCTAAAACTTCTAGCCACCACAGGAAGTCTCCATGTTTTCTGATGGCTCCTGGGGTGATATATATATATATATATATATATATATATATATATATACACACACACACACACACACACACACACACACACACACACACACACAATATGGTACAGCCAACATTTTAGAATTTCTGACCGAGGAGTTTCCAATTGCTGTTACTTACCCTATTTTAAACCAGAAAACCAAGATACTTCCAAAGAAAAACTGTATTGTTACCTGTAAGTGGCAGTTTTGCCCTATATGTTCATAAAATACCACAGAGATAGTAAAATGCAGCTTACCTGTACATTTCTTTGCTCTTTATTTACTTGGGGTTCATCATTAAACCTGTCCCTCCTAGTTTCAATGGGAGGATGTGGACCGCACCCATACTGACACTTAAAACAGGAGTAGGCATCACATCCCAAATCCATCAGATATTTCAACAGTGCAAGATACTTCATTGAAAACATGATGGTAGCGGGAAACGTAGTAGGGTGGGAGGCGATGTAGGCATCAATGTTGGCTCCATAATCAAGAAGCAGCTTCATTGTCTTTAAGCAGCCATGGCGAATGGATATGAGCAGTGGGTTGATGAGGTCAACATTGGGGTTGGCCCCAGCCTCCAGAAGCAGTTCAGCAGCATAGACATTGTTGTTAATAACTGAAAAGTAGAGGACACTGGTGCGCCGGTCTTCATAAAGTCGAGAACGTTCCTCTGAGAGAATGGCATTCACATCAAAACCAGCCTCAATCAGTTCTTCCAAGACATCATCACGGTTGCTTTCAGCTGCCAAATGCAAAGGACTGATGCCACTACGCTTGATTCGAGTACGGCTAGTTACGGGGAGAAGCATTTTCAGAATGCTGGCAAAAAAAAAAGAATCAATGGTCAAATATGAGTCTTTCATGTTTGCTTTCATAGCCTACTATATAGGAATCTCTGTTTGATAGGTGCTCTGCTAACATATCACAGAAACAAATGATTTCTGCTGTCAATGTGCTTTTTTTTTCATGTCAGGAGCAACTTGAGTCGCTTCTGGAGTGAGAGAATTGGCCGTCTGCAAGGACATTGCCCAGGAGATGCCCAGATTTTTTAAAAATGTTTTTACCATCCTTATGGGAGGCTCTCTCATGTCCCCGCATGGAGCTGGAGCTGATAGAGGGAGCTCATCCGCACTCTCCCCAGGTGGAATTCGAACTTGGCAGCTTTCAGATCAGTAACCCAACCTTCAAGTCACAGTCCACTTCGCCATCTGGGGCCTCCAGATGTGCTTATGATACATAATCACAACCAGCTTTGGTAAATCAACAACAATCTACACCTAGGCTCAGGCGTAGTTTATATTTCTACATAACTTTGAAGGCAGTTTGAGAATGGATGGGAATCTTTCCTCCATATTTCTTTTGGCTTGTAAATACAATGTCACCAATTAGTGAAAAGAAAGGCAAAGGACCAGCAAAGGCTATCATGTTTGTATCAGCATGTGCATTGCAAAATAATAATAATAAAACTGCTCACTGAAAATACTCAAGAAAGGAATAGACAGAGAGGTAGAGTGAATGACAATATCTAAAATTTTCTTGAACAATTCTGGCTTAAGACAGGCTTGTTGTACATATTACCGAGTTAAAGCTGAGAAAAAGTCTAAGCTAAGGAGGGGAAATCATTGCACTCTGGGTTGTTTTGGCCTGTATAATCTTTTACTGTTGCCCATCTGCATGGGGCTGACTGGAATCTATGTCAAAACATCTGGAGGGCCAAAGGTTCCTCATCCCTGGTCTTAACAGACAAAGCATTTTTTCCTAATGAAAAAGGAAGAAAAACTCCCAGCGTGTCTACTTGCCTTTACCCTTGCTCTCAAGACATTATGCCCTCATCGGAAAGAAATAACAAAGCTCCCTGAGGAAATTCATGTACAGATCATATCTCAAAACAGAGAGCCTGACCTCACCCCAGCAGTGATGCTCCCTGGAAGGCAGGGTGCTCTTTAGCTGGCAGGTGTCCAGTGCTAATAAATGTTTTGTAATAGCTATAATAGCTGAAATGTCACACACAGTGCTGAAAGGGGAATAATTCCAGTACAGCATTAGTCATCCTCTTACAATTTATTGGGATGTATTAAAATGTATGGTTTGAGATGGCTTTCTCGCTCATGCAGGCTGAATTAAAAAGACACTACAGTTTTGAATGGCTTCTTGTCATTGTGTGCATCTGCATGATAGAATTAACACAGTTTTACACAACTTTTAACTGCCATAGCCAGATGCTATGGAACTCTGGGAGTTGTAGTTTGGTAATTTAGTTTGGTTTGGTACCATTTAAGAGAAGGTTAAATAACAACTACCACAATGCAGCTATTGTTTCGATGAAGGTACTGGCTAATGCATATGAGCAGTATCCTTTTTTTTATTACCATGCATACGATAGAAACTAATCTGAATCTCTGTCATCCTTATATTGCATCTATCAGAAAGTGGTCTCTAATCTTTCAAACATGAGTTTAACCATTAAATGTATACTTCTAATGAAGCGGTCTTCAGAAAAATTATTCCATACATGGCTGCTGATATAAGCACAGAGTGATGTGAATTGATTGGAAGATGTTTCTGCCTATCACTACTTTCTTCCTTCTTTTTGAGTCTTTATGTGAGTGATGTGATGTACATACTTAATAATAATAATAATAATAATAATAATAATAATAATAATAATAATAATAATTTTATTTTTGTACCCTGCCTCCATCTCCGCGAAGGAACTTGGGGAGGCTTACATGGAGATGAGCCCAATCAATGTAGTTAAAATATAACATGCTAAGTATATAGATAATAGCATAAAATAGAATAAAACAGGAACATTATAACAAAATATAAAACAACCATCAAACCAACCAATAAACCTGAAATAATTGTCAGTTCTTGGGCATGGATGGATGGATTGGTACAAATCAGTTTTGAGGATAGGGCTGATGGATAAAGTGCATAATACTTACTATATTCCAAGCAAAAAAAAAGAGCATCAATGTATACATAGTTTGAATATATATATATATATATATATATATATATATATATATATATATGAATGATAAATATATGTTCATGCTTATAAAATAAACTCAAAGGATTTTATTAAACTGATTTATAAAACATGAACTGCCTTAACTTGAAATGACTATTTTGATCACAGCTTTGGATAAGAATGCACTGAAATATATTTCTAAAAACTGAACTAATCATACCATCAGTTCATACATGAAGTTTAAAAGATTTTATATAAACATTTAAAAGAAGTTATACTCATGTAAATATTATCCTGAAGTCTGTTTGTGTGGAGGTAGGTAGGTATATTGTGGTATAAGACCTTTTATATGATTGTAGAAATCTTTCAAACTCCGTATACAAATTGATGGTCATCTTCTTTTTATCTGAACATCTTTTTTGTCTCTTTGTTAGCCTTTTCCCCTCCCTTCCATAATAATAGGCTCATCCACAAGCCCTGCTTTACTGATTTATTCAGTTTATATACTGCTTTTATTTCCCAACATGGAACCCATTATTTCTTGGTAAAACAGATGGAAATCCCATTGTCAGTATATGTATATCCAGATACCAATACACAAGAAATTAATCACCAACAATTTCTTGATCATAGATGCTAATAACTGTAAGTAATATTTCACTAAATTCAAGAAGTTGAAAACAAAAGGAGACAATTGTGTATAATAAACAAATGATCAGCAAGAACATATATATCTCCCTGGCCTATTTAATGTTATGGGGCTTTTATTTCCTGGCAGTGACTCTGAACACAGGATTCCTACAGAATGACATATTCAATCCACATGATTAAATAGAGAGATTGCCGTGAACAGTGTTGTTATTCAAAATACCAAAGGGATTAATAATAACTGGCCAAAAAGGAGGGAGGCAAGGTTTGTACTTTAGATACTTGGCCTGAGTCACTACTGATGGAAAGCTCTTTCATTTCACAGCTTTTAAACTACTGTTTGATTTTAAAATTTTTTGTATCTTTAAACCAACTTTTGCACAATGTAATGCTGCTTGGGGTCTTGCTTGTTTGCTTGGTTGCTTGGAGTTGGAGTAGAGAGGGGTCCAATAGCATAATCACAACTTTGCTTCAGTAATATTATTTTACCCTGAAAAAAAAATATATATAACGAATTTTGGCTCCTGTTCTATTACTGGAAGCACTCCACTAACATTTTACCCACAAAGATTTCAATTCCTTTGCTGGAGATACTGAAATACAAATATAAGAGTCTTTAACTAAGTATACTCTAACTGCAAGATTCCTGCATCAAGCAAGGCTCTGAACTGGATCAGTGCTATTCAAAGTTTTAGCCTGTGGACTGGACTGGTGCTGGTCCATGAGACGTTGCCTGCTAGTCCACAGCAAATTTTCAGGAAAGAAAGAAACAGATGCACTCCCTGTGTAGAGATATGGTGCCAGTCCCTAACACATTGGGAAGTGAGGGATAGCTTAGGTTGTTCGGGACTAAATAAATAAGGTCAAGGACAGTTCCAACTCGAATCAGTGGCTAATATTTAATAATGTACTTTTGTGGTAGTTGTTGTGTACCCTCAAATTGTTTCCAACTTATTACTTTAAAACAAACCCGTCACAGTGGTTTCTTAGCAAGATTTGTTCAGAAGGGAGTTGCCTTTGCCTTACTCTGAGACGGAGAGAGTGTGACGTGCTGTCAGGACCCAGGCTACAGAGCACCAATAACCATACGCAGAGGCCAGATTCAATCTAATATCTTTATTAAGGAAATATATAAGATTAATAAAAATAAATGTAAAAGTTAGTTCAGAAGCAGACCTTTCAGGAAAGGTCAATATTAGTCCCAAAAAGCAATGTCCAATATGAAATATTATGATCCAAAGTTGTAATCCAATAACCGAAACACTCACTTTGCCAGGCAAAGTGAGGGGAGATGACAAGGTCCTTTAGTCCATAAACTTGAGCAAGGCTAGGAAATAACTTGATACTTGAAGCAAGGCTTAAAACGTGGAACAAGGTAACAAGGAACAAGAACAAGGTCCGTGGAATAACTTGGTAAAATCCGTGATACAAGGCAAGGTATAGTCCCGGGAAACAAGCAAGGTCCGTAGGTAAACAAAGGCTGGAAACTGGGGCGAAGGCTGGAAGGCAGGCAAAGGCTTGAGCAGGAACGAGGCTTGAAACGGAGCGCGCTGTCCAAACACAACTCGCTCCGGAGGCTGACGAATTGACTCCGCGAAGTTACTACGCGGGTAAAACACCTATATAGAGTCTAACTTTCCCGCCGAAGCAGTTCTCTGGGAACCAGAAACGAAAGCTAAACTCTGAGACCAGATGTCTGACTCCTTAAAGGTTCTCACGAAAAGCAGACTTAATTGGGTACATTCTTAGCTGCTATCCTCGCACTCCTGCGCGAAGCTGCTTCCAAACCCCTCTGTTGTTTACAAAACTCATGGCGAGAGAACACGGGAGATGTAGGCTCAGGGTTTGTTTGACATACTTCTGGGACACAACTTTCTTGCAGGTGCAAGGTTCCCAGATCTGCCTGGGAAAGATCTGGCTGAGAAGATTCCAGTTCTGACTGGGAAGGTAAAAAACCCAAGTTTTCTTCTTCATCAGGCATTACAATGTCATGAGCAGGACTACAAGGCCCATGAGTCATCACACTATCCCCCTCCTCAAGGCCCCTCCCAAACTGGGACTCTCTCCCCGAGGCGCGAGGTCGTGGTTTGGCGGGATAGGTCTGATGAAAGCGACGGGTTAGATCAGGAGCATGGACAGTGGAGGCGTCTTCCCAAGAGCGTTCCTCAGGGCCAAAACCCACCCAGTCAATGAGATATTGCAGGCGGCGGCGGTGAAAGCGAGAATCCAAAATGTCTTGAACCTCGAACTCGTCCTCCCCATCCACCAAAATAGGGACAGGGGCCGGCCGGTCTACATCTGGCCGCACACCATCCGCCGGAAGGAGCAGGGAGCGGTGAAACACTGGGTGAATGCGCATTGAACGCGGAAGTTGAAGTTTGAAAGTCACGGGGTTTAATTGCGCCACCACTGGATAGGGGCCAATGAAACGGGCATCTAACTTCCGGCAAGGGCGGTGGGAGGGCAGAAAGCGAGTGGACAGAAAAACCCGATCTCCTACCTTGATTTCGGGGCCCGGCTGGCGATGTTTGTCAGCGTGGCGTTTATAGTCCTCCTTGGCTTGGTCTAGTTGCTGGAGCAAAAGTTGTTGTACCGCTGTGAGTTCCTGCAGCCAATCCTCTGCTGCGGGAACTTCTGAAGTTTC
This sequence comes from Anolis carolinensis, assembly GCF_035594765.1. Taxonomy (NCBI): domain Eukaryota; kingdom Metazoa; phylum Chordata; class Lepidosauria; order Squamata; family Anolidae; genus Anolis; species Anolis carolinensis. The sequence goes on from NC_085841.1 coordinate 342,384,176, forward strand.
AATGACAGGGGGAAAGAAACGTGGATGGAAGCCGTAGTTTGCAAAGAACGGCGTTTCTTTTGTAGAAGCTTGAACTCCATTGTTATAGGCAAACTCTGACAGTGGTAACAGAGAAGCCCAATTGTCCTGTTGGTAGTTTACATAACAGCGAAGATACTGCTCCAAAGTGGCGTTGGTGCGCTCCGTTTGTCCATCTGTTTGGGGATGATGAGCTGAAGATAAGCGAGAGTCTATGCCCAATAGTTTTTGTAGTGCCTTCCAAAAACGAGAGGTGAATTGAGATCCACGGTCTGTGACTAAACTCTTGGGCAATCCATGTAGTCTGAAAACATGTAGAAGGAATAGATCTGCAGTCTCTTTGGCCGTGGGAAGACCTTCACAGGGAATGAAATGGGCTAACTTGGTGAAAAGGTCCACCACCACTAGGATCGTGGTGAATCCACAGGAAGGTGGTAGGTCAGTGATGAAATCCGCAGAAATTATTTCCCATGGCCGAGATGGGGTAGGAAGGGGATGCAGAAGCCCTGAGGGCTTCTCCCTTCTTATCTTGGAGCGCTGGCATACTGGGCAGGTGTTGACATATTTTTCCACATCTTTGCGGATCTTGGGCCACCAAAAATCCCTTAGGATCAGATGCATGGTTTTAAATAGTCCGAAATGCCCTGCTGGTTTGCAGTCATGACACAGACGAAGCGCTTTTTCCCTGCCCGGTCCGGGTGGGATATAAACATGATTTCTATAGCATAGCAGTCCATCTTTAAGCGAAAAGGGAAAATGCAGACCTTGACGAAGTTGGTCCTGCGCCCAGGCATCTGCTTGCTGACTAGCCCTGATTTCTTGAGCACAGATGGGTCCTGGAGTAGAGGAAGTTGAACCAATGGGAGTGGATTTGGTGTTCCCCACTGTGAGCGTGGCAAAGTTCTCGGGTTGTAGTAATTGGGATTCAAAGGTCTCCTTGCGTCCTGCAGCGTATTCCGGTTTACGTGACAGGGCGTCTGCTTGCTTGGTTTGGGCTGGGGTCACATAATGAATCTGGAAGTTGAAACGTTCAAAGAACAAAGCCCAACGTTGCTGCCTCTGATTTAGTTTGCGGGCAGTTCTTAGATGTTCTAGATTTCGATGATCAGTGTGGACTTCAATGGGAAATTTGGCCCCTTCTAGCCAATGTCTCCAAGTTTCAAAGGCTGCCTTTATGGCCAGTAGTTCCTTTTCCCAAATGGTGTAATTTCTCTCTGGTGTGGTTAGTTGACGGGAGTAAAAGGCACAGGGACGAAGGTGGTCTCCCACCGGTTGTAAGAGTACAGCCCCAATCGCCACATCAGAGGCGTCCGCTTGCACAACAAAAGGGGTTCCAGGATCTGGGTGCTGTAGAATTGGCTGGGACGTGAATAATTTCTTTAGTTGCTGGAACCCTTTCTCTGCTTGATCAGTCCAGCGGAAGGGCTGTTTTCCACGGATGCAGCTAGTGATTGGGTCAGACCAGCGGGCAAAATCTGGAATGAACTTGCGGTAATAGTTCGCGAACCCCAAGAAACGCTGCACCTCTTTCTTGTTAGTTGGCGCCCGCCATTCCAATACTGCTGAAACCTTGGCTGGATCCATGGAGAGCCCTAGAGGCGAGATACGGTATCCAAGGAAATCTACCTCTTGTAGATCAAAAGCGCATTTTTCCAGCTTGGCATAAAGTCCATGATCCCGCAATCGTTGTAACACCATTTTGACGTGGTTCTCATGTTCTGATTGTGATCTAGAAAACACCAAAAAATCGTCCAGGTAGATTATCAAGAACCTATCTAGATAGTCCTGAAAAATGTCATTGACAAAATGCTGGAACGTTGCGGGAGCTCCGCATAATCCATAATTCATAACTCGGGACTCGAATAATCCGAATTTGGTCTGGAAGGCGGTCTTCCACTCGTCCCCTTCTCTGATGCGAACTAAGTTGTAAGCCCCCCGAAGATCCAGCTTGGTGTAAACCTTGGCTCCTCGAAGCCGATCCAGTAGATCCGAGATTAAGGGCAGGGGATAGCTGTTCCGCTTGGTGATATTGTTCAATGCTCTGTAGTCCACCACCAAGCGTAGTTCCCCTGACTTCTTCTTCACAAACATCACTGGGGAGGCGGCTGGGGATTGAGAGGGTCTAATGAATCCCTTACGAAGGTTTGTCTCTATGAATTCCCTGAGAGCTTCTTGCTCTGGTTCAGTCAGGGAGTATAGGTGCCCTCGCGGGATCGGGGCCCCCTCCACCAGGTCAATGGCACAGTCATAAGGTCTATGTGGGGGTAATTTCTCGGCTTCTTTTTCATTGAATACATCCCAATACTCGGAGTACTTCTTGGGCAGGGTGATGATGGGCTCGGTGTCTGTGGCATGGCAGACCTTGGCTACAAGGCAATGGTTTTGGCAGTACTGTGAAGCAAACTGCAGTTCTCTGTTGGACCAGGAGATGCTTGGGTCGTGGAGAGTCAGCCATGGAATTCCCAAAATCACAGGGAAATGGGGAACCTCGGTAACAAAGAAAGAAATCTCTTCCATATGTTCCCTTATCCACATCCTGGTGGGTTCCGACCACTGACTTACGGGGCCCGTCTTGAGGGGGCGGCCGTCTATGGCTTGTACCACACGAGCATTCTTGAAATCATGATATTGTAATCCCAGAGAGTCGGCATACTCTCTATCAATGAAATTGTTGGTGGCTCCGGAGTCTATCATGGCGTGGATCATGACGGGTCCCCTTTTTGCTGACCATAAGGTGACCACGAGAAGGAACAGGACCCCGGTTGGCGGCTCTTGAACGGGTTTTTTGACCGGGTTGGCGAGCCTCTCTACGCCCGGTCGTTGGCTTCCCCCGCCGGCTGTGTGCCAGCCGTCTCAGACGCCTTCGTCTCCGTGGAGGACGCCGCCGCAAGACGGGCGGCGGGCTTCCCTTTGGCTGGGCACTCTCTGGCGAAGTGGCCCCCGTTCCCGCAGTACCAACAGAGGTTTAAGCGTTGACGACGGGCCTTCTCGGCGGCATCTAATCTGGGACGCACGTTGCCCAACTGCATCGGCACCTCCTCGCTTCCTCTGGGGTATGGGGTTGGTGGTGGGGGTCTCCACACTGGACGTGGCTGAACGCTGGCGGGAGCGGGGGGTTTTGCCCCAGCTCTACCGCTCTGGCCTCGAACCCACTGTTTCCTGTTGGCAATCATGACTTCAGCCCGTAAACATTGATCAATGAGTGCTTCGAGGGTCTGGGGAGGATCCACCTTGGAGATTTCCTCCAGCATTTCGATGTTGAGACCCTCCCGGAATTGTCCCCTGAGGGCTACATCATTCCAGCCGGTGTTATGGGCCAGCACTCGGAACTCGGCTATGTACTGAGACATAGGTCTGTCTCCTTGGAAGAGGCGACGGAGTTTGTGACCGGCTGCCTCCAAATTGTCCTCGATTCCCCAAGTCTCCTTAAGGTGGTCCAAGAAGCGTTGCGCGGACCTTAGGTGTGGAGAGGCTTGGTCGAACAGTGCCGTCGCCCAGTTGGCCGCTGGCCCGTCTAGAAGACTGTAAACCCATGCCACCTTGATGTCTTCTTGGGGAAATTCGGCAGCACGGGCCTCTAGATAAGCTTGGCATTGGCGACGGAAAACATGAACCTTAGAAGCTTCTCCAGTAAACTTGGTTGGCAACGCCATGGCCGGTAGACGGATTCCGCGTTCCTTCAACCCTTTTATTTCTCCATCCTGGGCATTAAGCTTATCACGGATTCGATCCACCTCATCTTTGTCGATGGTGTAGGTAATCGGCTGGCCGCTCGGCCCAGGTACGGTTCCGGTAGACATTCTGGCCGAGGTTAATTGGTGCTTAGGGTGGCGGAGTCAAACTGTCAGGACCCAGGCTACAGAGCACCAATAACCATACGCAGAGGCCAGATTCAATCTAATATCTTTATTAAGGAAATATATAAGATTAATAAAAATAAATGTAAAAGTTAGTTCAGAAGCAGACCTTTCAGGAAAGGTCAATATTAGTCCCAAAAAGCAATGTCCAATATGAAATATTATGATCCAAAGTTGTAATCCAATAACCGAAACACTCACTTTGCCAGGCAAAGTGAGGGGAGATGACAAGGTCCTTTAGTCCATAAACTTGAGCAAGGCTAGGAAATAACTTGATACTTGAAGCAAGGCTTAAAACGTGGAACAAGGTAACAAGGAACAAGAACAAGGTCCGTGGAATAACTTGGTAAAATCCGTGATACAAGGCAAGGTATAGTCCCGGGAAACAAGCAAGGTCCGTAGGTAAACAAAGGCTGGAAACTGGGGCGAAGGCTGGAAGGCAGGCAAAGGCTTGAGCAGGAACGAGGCTTGAAACGGAGCGCGCTGTCCAAACACAACTCGCTCCGGAGGCTGACGAATTGACTCCGCGAAGTTACTACGCGGGTAAAACACCTATATAGAGTCTAACTTTCCCGCCGAAGCAGTTCTCTGGGAACCAGAAACGAAAGCTAAACTCTGAGACCAGATGTCTGACTCCTTAAAGGTTCTCACGAAAAGCAGACTTAATTGGGTACATTCTTAGCTGCTATCCTCGCACTCCTGCGCGAAGCTGCTTCCAAACCCCTCTGTTGTTTACAAAACTCATGGCGAGAGAACACGGGAGATGTAGGCTCAGGGTTTGTTTGACATACTTCTGGGACACAACTTTCTTGCAGGTGCAAGGTTCCCAGATCTGCCTGGGAAAGATCTGGCTGAGAAGATTCCAGTTCTGACTGGGAAGGTAAAAAACCCAAGTTTTCTTCTTCATCAGGCATTACAATGTCATGAGCAGGACTACAAGGCCCATGAGTCATCACACTATCCCCCTCCTCAAGGCCCCTCCCAAACTGGGACTCTCTCCCCGAGGCGCGAGGTCGTGGTTTGGCGGGATAGGTCTGATGAAAGCGACGGGTTAGATCAGGAGCATGGACAGTGGAGGCGTCTTCCCAAGAGCGTTCCTCAGGGCCAAAACCCACCCAGTCAATGAGATATTGCAGGCGGCGGCGGTGAAAGCGAGAATCCAAAATGTCTTGAACCTCGAACTCGTCCTCCCCATCCACCAAAATAGGGACAGGGGCCGGCCGGTCTACATCTGGCCGCACACCATCCGCCGGAAGGAGCAGGGAGCGGTGAAACACTGGGTGAATGCGCATTGAACGCGGAAGTTGAAGTTTGAAAGTCACGGGGTTTAATTGCGCCACCACTGGATAGGGGCCAATGAAACGGGCATCTAACTTCCGGCAAGGGCGGTGGGAGGGCAGAAAGCGAGTGGACAGAAAAACCCGATCTCCTACCTTGATTTCGGGGCCCGGCTGGCGATGTTTGTCAGCGTGGCGTTTATAGTCCTCCTTGGCTTGGTCTAGTTGCTGGAGCAAAAGTTGTTGTACCGCTGTGAGTTCCTGCAGCCAATCCTCTGCTGCGGGAACTTCTGAAGTTTCAATGACAGGGGGAAAGAAACGTGGATGGAAGCCGTAGTTTGCAAAGAACGGCGTTTCTTTTGTAGAAGCTTGAACTCCATTGTTATAGGCAAACTCTGACAGTGGTAACAGAGAAGCCCAATTGTCCTGTTGGTAGTTTACATAACAGCGAAGATACTGCTCCAAAGTGGCGTTGGTGCGCTCCGTTTGTCCATCTGTTTGGGGATGATGAGCTGAAGATAAGCGAGAGTCTATGCCCAATAGTTTTTGTAGTGCCTTCCAAAAACGAGAGGTGAATTGAGATCCACGGTCTGTGACTAAACTCTTGGGCAATCCATGTAGTCTGAAAACATGTAGAAGGAATAGATCTGCAGTCTCTTTGGCCGTGGGAAGACCTTCACAGGGAATGAAATGGGCTAACTTGGTGAAAAGGTCCACCACCACTAGGATCGTGGTGAATCCACAGGAAGGTGGTAGGTCAGTGATGAAATCCGCAGAAATTATTTCCCATGGCCGAGATGGGGTAGGAAGGGGATGCAGAAGCCCTGAGGGCTTCTCCCTTCTTATCTTGGAGCGCTGGCATACTGGGCAGGTGTTGACATATTTTTCCACATCTTTGCGGATCTTGGGCCACCAAAAATCCCTTAGGATCAGATGCATGGTTTTAAATAGTCCGAAATGCCCTGCTGGTTTGCAGTCATGACACAGACGAAGCGCTTTTTCCCTGCCCGGTCCGGGTGGGATATAAACATGATTTCTATAGCATAGCAGTCCATCTTTAAGCGAAAAGGGAAAATGCAGACCTTGACGAAGTTGGTCCTGCGCCCAGGCATCTGCTTGCTGACTAGCCCTGATTTCTTGAGCACAGATGGGTCCTGGAGTAGAGGAAGTTGAACCAATGGGAGTGGATTTGGTGTTCCCCACTGTGAGCGTGGCAAAGTTCTCGGGTTGTAGTAATTGGGATTCAAAGGTCTCCTTGCGTCCTGCAGCGTATTCCGGTTTACGTGACAGGGCGTCTGCTTGCTTGGTTTGGGCTGGGGTCACATAATGAATCTGGAAGTTGAAACGTTCAAAGAACAAAGCCCAACGTTGCTGCCTCTGATTTAGTTTGCGGGCAGTTCTTAGATGTTCTAGATTTCGATGATCAGTGTGGACTTCAATGGGAAATTTGGCCCCTTCTAGCCAATGTCTCCAAGTTTCAAAGGCTGCCTTTATGGCCAGTAGTTCCTTTTCCCAAATGGTGTAATTTCTCTCTGGTGTGGTTAGTTGACGGGAGTAAAAGGCACAGGGACGAAGGTGGTCTCCCACCGGTTGTAAGAGTACAGCCCCAATCGCCACATCAGAGGCGTCCGCTTGCACAACAAAAGGGGTTCCAGGATCTGGGTGCTGTAGAATTGGCTGGGACGTGAATAATTTCTTTAGTTGCTGGAACCCTTTCTCTGCTTGATCAGTCCAGCGGAAGGGCTGTTTTCCACGGATGCAGCTAGTGATTGGGTCAGACCAGCGGGCAAAATCTGGAATGAACTTGCGGTAATAGTTCGCGAACCCCAAGAAACGCTGCACCTCTTTCTTGTTAGTTGGCGCCCGCCATTCCAATACTGCTGAAACCTTGGCTGGATCCATGGAGAGCCCTAGAGGCGAGATACGGTATCCAAGGAAATCTACCTCTTGTAGATCAAAAGCGCATTTTTCCAGCTTGGCATAAAGTCCATGATCCCGCAATCGTTGTAACACCATTTTGACGTGGTTCTCATGTTCTGATTGTGATCTAGAAAACACCAAAAAATCGTCCAGGTAGATTATCAAGAACCTATCTAGATAGTCCTGAAAAATGTCATTGACAAAATGCTGGAACGTTGCGGGAGCTCCGCATAATCCATAATTCATAACTCGGGACTCGAATAATCCGAATTTGGTCTGGAAGGCGGTCTTCCACTCGTCCCCTTCTCTGATGCGAACTAAGTTGTAAGCCCCCCGAAGATCCAGCTTGGTGTAAACCTTGGCTCCTCGAAGCCGATCCAGTAGATCCGAGATTAAGGGCAGGGGATAGCTGTTCCGCTTGGTGATATTGTTCAATGCTCTGTAGTCCACCACCAAGCGTAGTTCCCCTGACTTCTTCTTCACAAACATCACTGGGGAGGCGGCTGGGGATTGAGAGGGTCTAATGAATCCCTTACGAAGGTTTGTCTCTATGAATTCCCTGAGAGCTTCTTGCTCTGGTTCAGTCAGGGAGTATAGGTGCCCTCGCGGGATCGGGGCCCCCTCCACCAGGTCAATGGCACAGTCATAAGGTCTATGTGGGGGTAATTTCTCGGCTTCTTTTTCATTGAATACATCCCAATACTCGGAGTACTTCTTGGGCAGGGTGATGATGGGCTCGGTGTCTGTGGCATGGCAGACCTTGGCTACAAGGCAATGGTTTTGGCAGTACTGTGAAGCAAACTGCAGTTCTCTGTTGGACCAGGAGATGCTTGGGTCGTGGAGAGTCAGCCATGGAATTCCCAAAATCACAGGGAAATGGGGAACCTCGGTAACAAAGAAAGAAATCTCTTCCATATGTTCCCTTATCCACATCCTGGTGGGTTCCGACCACTGACTTACGGGGCCCGTCTTGAGGGGGCGGCCGTCTATGGCTTGTACCACACGAGCATTCTTGAAATCATGATATTGTAATCCCAGAGAGTCGGCATACTCTCTATCAATGAAATTGTTGGTGGCTCCGGAGTCTATCATGGCGTGGATCATGACGGGTCCCCTTTTTGCTGACCATAAGGTGACCACGAGAAGGAACAGGACCCCGGTTGGCGGCTCTTGAACGGGTTTTTTGACCGGGTTGGCGAGCCTCTCTACGCCCGGTCGTTGGCTTCCCCCGCCGGCTGTGTGCCAGCCGTCTCAGACGCCTTCGTCTCCGTGGAGGACGCCGCCGCAAGACGGGCGGCGGGCTTCCCTTTGGCTGGGCACTCTCTGGCGAAGTGGCCCCCGTTCCCGCAGTACCAACAGAGGTTTAAGCGTTGACGACGGGCCTTCTCGGCGGCATCTAATCTGGGACGCACGTTGCCCAACTGCATCGGCACCTCCTCGCTTCCTCTGGGGTATGGGGTTGGTGGTGGGGGTCTCCACACTGGACGTGGCTGAACGCTGGCGGGAGCGGGGGGTTTTGCCCCAGCTCTACCGCTCTGGCCTCGAACCCACTGTTTCCTGTTGGCAATCATGACTTCAGCCCGTAAACATTGATCAATGAGTGCTTCGAGGGTCTGGGGAGGATCCACCTTGGAGATTTCCTCCAGCATTTCGATGTTGAGACCCTCCCGGAATTGTCCCCTGAGGGCTACATCATTCCAGCCAGTGTTATGGGCCAGCACTCGGAACTCGGCTATGTACTGAGACATAGGTCTGTCTCCTTGGAAGAGGCGACGGAGTTTGTGACCGGCTGCCTCCAAATTGTCCTCGATTCCCCAAGTCTCCTTAAGGTGGTCCAAGAAGCGTTGCGCGGACCTTAGGTGTGGAGAGGCTTGGTCGAACAGTGCCGTCGCCCAGTTGGCCGCTGGCCCGTCTAGAAGACTGTAAACCCATGCCACCTTGATGTCTTCTTGGGGAAATTCGGCAGCACGGGCCTCTAGATAAGCTTGGCATTGGCGACGGAAAACATGAACCTTAGAAGCTTCTCCAGTAAACTTGGTTGGCAACGCCATGGCCGGTAGACGGATTCCGCGTTCCTTCAACCCTTTTATTTCTCCATCCTGGGCATTAAGCTTATCACGGATTCGATCCACCTCATCTTTGTCGATGGTGTAGGTAATCGGCTGGCCGCTCGGCCCAGGTACGGTTCCGGTAGACATTCTGGCCGAGGTTAATTGGTGCTTAGGGTGGCGGAGTCAAACTGTCAGGACCCAGGCTACAGAGCACCAATAACCATACGCAGAGGCCAGATTCAATCTAATATCTTTATTAAGGAAATATATAAGATTAATAAAAATAAATGTAAAAGTTAGTTCAGAAGCAGACCTTTCAGGAAAGGTCAATATTAGTCCCAAAAAGCAATGTCCAATATGAAATATTATGATCCAAAGTTGTAATCCAATAACCGAAACACTCACTTTGCCAGGCAAAGTGAGGGGAGATGACAAGGTCCTTTAGTCCATAAACTTGAGCAAGGCTAGGAAATAACTTGATACTTGAAGCAAGGCTTAAAACGTGGAACAAGGTAACAAGGAACAAGAACAAGGTCCGTGGAATAACTTGGTAAAATCCGTGATACAAGGCAAGGTATAGTCCCGGGAAACAAGCAAGGTCCGTAGGTAAACAAAGGCTGGAAACTGGGGCGAAGGCTGGAAGGCAGGCAAAGGCTTGAGCAGGAACGAGGCTTGAAACGGAGCGCGCTGTCCAAACACAACTCGCTCCGGAGGCTGACGAATTGACTCCGCGAAGTTACTACGCGGGTAAAACACCTATATAGAGTCTAACTTTCCCGCCGAAGCAGTTCTCTGGGAACCAGAAACGAAAGCTAAACTCTGAGACCAGATGTCTGACTCCTTAAAGGTTCTCACGAAAAGCAGACTTAATTGGGTACATTCTTAGCTGCTATCCTCGCACTCCTGCGCGAAGCTGCTTCCAAACCCCTCTGTTGTTTACAAAACTCATGGCGAGAGAACACGGGAGATGTAGGCTCAGGGTTTGTTTGACATACTTCTGGGACACAACTTTCTTGCAGGTGCAAGGTTCCCAGATCTGCCTGGGAAAGATCTGGCTGAGAAGATTCCAGTTCTGACTGGGAAGGTAAAAAACCCAAGTTTTCTTCTTCATCAGGCATTACAATGTCATGAGCAGGACTACAAGGCCCATGAGTCATCACACGTGCCAAAGGTCATCCAGTGGAGTTTCCATGGCTGATCAAAGCCTTGGAACCTTATCACATTCAAACCAAGAAATGCTTTTTCTGTCAGCAACCCATGGCTTTTGAGGACTGGATACATACTGGATACATACAAACTAAATCACACTTGCAATACATCCAATGTTTTCCTATGTCACAGCTTCTGGGTTGGGACTCTGAAAGGGGTAGCCATAACTGTTTCTTGCATCTCTCCTGTGTGAGCAACTGTCTCCTTGCTTTTCCTCCACTCCCCCATGCCTTGACTCCTGGACATGTACCTGTCTCTGTGCCTTCCTTTAAACATCTGATATAAAAAAATAGGTTGCTAGTCAAATCACCTCAAAAAAACCCTGCACAACATCACTGTCTAACTTAAAAACATTTTGGGCCAGATCTTGCACAACTGTGCAAGTTTGTAACCTCCGCCCCAATGGGGAAACAGATAAGCATATTTTTCTGTTCATATGGAGTTGCGCAGTTCAAACAATTAAATAAAAAAGGAAACAATAATGTGAAAGTAGAAAATATGAATGGCTTTACTCAGTGTTTTTTTCTGACTGCCCGCAGAAGTGTACTGCTGGCTAATTCAACAAAGGAAAATCAATTGGTAGGAACCCTCTCCCCACCAAAAAAACAAAACAAAACACCCTGAGGGACACATCAATGGCACAGCTGATGAGATGTATATACGAGTACAATCACAACAGGAAAGCCATACCTCTGCCGTACTGAGAAAAAGGCTATGGGTGGAGATGATTTGGATTCCATTTTACAAAAGCTACTGACTGCATAGGGAGCCTCCGGTGGCTCAGTGTGTTAAAGCGCTGAGCTGCTGAACTTGCAGACCGAAAGGTCCCAGGTTCAAACTCGGGGAGCGGAGTGAGCGCCCGTTGTTAGCTCCAGATTCTGCCAACCTAGCAGTTCGAAAACATGCAAATGTGAGTAGATCAATAGGTACCGCTCAGGCAGGAAGGTAACGGCGTTCCATGCAGTCATGCTGGCCACATGACCTTGGAGGTGTCTACGGACAATGCTGGCTCTTCGGCGTGGAAATGGAGATGAGCACCAACCCCGAGAGTTGGACACAACTGGACTTAACGTCAGGGGAAACCTTTACCTTTACCTTTTTACTGACTGTATGCACTTTGCATACAAGTTCCTATGGGTTGCAGACAAAATGGGAAATGTGCCATGTGATCATACTCATAGGGACTCATATGCAAAGAATGTTAGAGGAGTTATTTCTCTTTGTGACCAGGTTCTTGAACTCTGGTCTCTAGAGTTGTACTCTCACACTCAAACCATTATACCACTCTGACTGGTGTGTACCGAGATACGGTCTTTATTTTCCTCCTTTCTTGCTATAGGTCTCCACAGTGCCAAAAATCCTGCTCCAAAGGATTTTGTAACCCTCCAGGGCAGGTTTTGGGGAAGAAGAGTCTAAATTTAGCAAAAGCATTGAGATCTAACAAAATATATATTTAAACAGAGGCCAAGAATTCTGACAATCCTGAAAATAAATGAAGTAACTTACTTATAATAGCCTTTTTTAGAGGCCATGTGAATAGGTAATAACCCATTCTTATTGGCTTTGTTAGCATCAGCACCCTGGGACAAGAGAAACTCCACAATGTTCTCATGACCATTTTTAGCAGCTTCGTAGAGTGCAGAGGCTTTGTCACTGGCTTGGGTATTAATATCAGCACCTAAGAATGAAAGGGATATAAGATACCAGTTAGTTTCAGCAGATTAAAGTCAATTAATGAACCATGATGACTTTTCTGTTACAAAGAGGAAATCTAGACTTCGCCTGGCATTATGTTAAAGTAGTAGCAAAAACCATACACAAACTGATTGGAACCACAACAGAGAATACCTACAAACAGATAATACCTTGCTCACTAAATAAGAGGGAGCACATTTTTGGGGGGTATTTTTTCTTCTTCCTCAGGTTGTTATAGCAATATACAGAGCATGGAAATAATTAATTAAGCCAAATAAGAAATTAAGCCCTATTTTGTAAAAGCATTTGTAAGGCAGTTGCCATCCAACTCCAGGCGATCTTGGATGACATACACTTCCTTGACCCATTTCAAACTGGTTTCAGAGTAGGATACGAAGTTGAGACTGTGTTGTCGAAGGCTTTCATGGCGGGATCACAGGGTTGTTGTATGTTTTCCGGGCTGTATGGAACATTCTGGAACATGGCCATACAGCCCGGAAAACATACAACAACCCAATGAAGTTGAGACTGCTATGGTCACCTTAGTGGATGATCTCTGTCTCAACACTGACAGAAGAAGTGTGTCCCTGTTGATGCTTCTAGACCTCTCAGTGGCCTTTGATACCATCGACCATGGTGTCCTTCTGGGAATCGGAGGCACTGTGCTGCAGTGGTTCCGGTTGTACCACTCAGGCAAGTTCAAGATGGTGGTGCTTGGGAATAGCTGCTCCTCAAAAAAGGAGCTGTTATGTGGCATCCCACAAGGTGCCTTTCTATCTCCAATGCTTTTTAATATTTACATGAAGCTGCTGGGAGAGATCATCCATAGGTAGGCATGGGGGTGGGATGTTATCAGTATGCTGATGACACCCAAATATATTTCTCCATGCCTTCAAAATCAACTTCAGCTAAGGATAGTGTGTCTACACTGAAGGAATGCCTGGAGGAGGTAATAAGCTGAATGAGGAAAAACAAATTGAAACTGAATCCAGACAAAACAGAGGTGCTTGCCATCAAGGGTCTTAATCTGGGGATGGAGGTGTGTCAGCCAGTTTTGGATGGGGCTACACTCCCCTTGAAAGGCTGTGTTTGAAGCTTGGTAGTGTTCCTAGATCTGTCTGTCCAAATGTCAGCCCAGGTAGATGCGACGGTCAGGAGTACTTACTATCAACTTTGGCTGATCGGTTAGCTGCGCCTCTTCCTAGATTTGGAGGACCTTAAGATGGTAGTGCATGCACTGGTAACCTCAAGGTTGGACTTCTGCAATGTGTGTTACATTGGGCTACCTTTGTACCAAGTTTGGAAACTATAGGTGGTTCAAAATACAATAGCCAGATTGGTTACAGGAACATCTAAGAGTGAGCATATTACACCTATCCTAAAATCACTCCACTGGTTACCAATTAGTTTCCGGAAAAAGTATAAAGTGTTGGTATTGATATTTAAAGCCCTACATGGTTTGGGTCCAGGTTACCTACAGGATCACCTTCTCCTGTACAATCCACCCCACAAACTTAAGTCCTCTGGGGGGCAACTTCTGAACCTGATTGGCAACAACCACCCAGAGGACCTTTTCATCAAGACTGTGCCCCAAGACTGTGGAATGACCTGCTGGTAGAGCTCCGATAGCTAGATCAGCTGTCACAATTTAAGACACAGATTAAGATCTATCACTTCTGGCAGGCCTACCCAGACAGTTTTACTGACAAGTTTTAAACTTCCACTTTATGCTTAATTTTTGTTTGTATATTTTAATGTGTATTCTGTGGAAATATGTTTTAATATTAATATGTGTATCATACAAAGTATTTTAAATGATTGTGTGTTTTAGTAATGTTTTAAACTTGGGTCGGAGCTGACTTCTCCACTGTGTGGAACTACTTTCTGTGATCTGCTTCTGATGGCCTAGCTGGCCATCTGGACACCGAAATGTCCCTGGGGACATTCCAGTGTTGCATCAAAGCAGCTCCAGAACAGTTTACTCCAGATTATTTGGATAAGTGTAGATGTAGTATTTGTTTTCTCAAAGTGATTACTTGCAGAGAGCTTTTGAAAATAAGCTGAGGGAGTTATGGAATCAGACTGAGGACTGCAAAGACCCAAAATCTACAGGTACTTGCTCCATCATAATATAATGTGAAATTCTAATATGCCAGTCAGTCAGTTATCTCTTGCTTGGTCACATATGTACACTAAATTTGAGAAAAAGCCTCCTTGCACAGTGTGGGACTTAACTTTAAAATAAACATGTGTAAGCTTCAGCTGCAGAAGTCTCTGCCAAAGAGAATCTGCTTTTCTTGCAACAACAGAAAGTCCTCTGTTATGTTTGGCAGTTTTAAGATAACTTTAGCTAGGAACACAATTATAAAGTCCTAAACCGGGCTACTTCTTAATGAGAAAGAAATGCAATCTTTATTTCATGGCAAACACTCTGCATTGTATAAGTAATAAAGTTATTATTGGAGGAACTTTTACAGTTTGGAATAGTTGTACAGTTTTATTAGATTTTTCTCTTGTGAATCTTATACTAATGCTATTCGCAGAATTGTAAAGATAGAAAGATCTCAAAATTCATCTAGTCTAACTCCCTTCTAATGCAGAAAATCCACAGCTAAACCATCCCTGGCAGATGGCCACCCAACCTTTTTTAAAAAAGCTTTCCACAAAGGGGTCGTGCTACATTTTATAGTCGTTTATTGCACCATTGAGCCATTCTTACCTTTTGGAACTGAAACTAGGACTAGGAACTAGAAGTGAGACTTCTCTCTCTTTAGGATCCCAACCTTAACTGATGAACTAAGGGCATGTGAATTATCCAGTAAATACTGCTGTACTAATGTGTCTAATGGCTCTAATGGTTCAAGTAAGACAAACATATTATGAGGTTTCCAATGTAGTCACAACAAATGCTCTTAAAAAATCAGACTTTTGTACAATTCAATGGCCTTCATGTTGGGCCAGGCCTGCTCCAAATCCTATATTACCTTTTGAAAATCTCAATATTCAGAAATGGCGAATCACTTTCCAAATGTAAGTACACAGTACACAAAATGTAGATTTTCTGTTCCACTTACCACACTTGGCAAGGTATCTCAAAGCTTCTAAGTGACCGCTCTCAGCTGCCACAAATAAAGAGGTGATTCCATAACAATTTGCAGCATCAATCTTGACGCCAGCTTTGACCAAATGTTCTATTATGTCCAAATCATTTCTAGCAACAGCTTCATGGAGAGCAGTCCATCCCCGATTGCAACGGTGATTTGCATCAGCATTATACTGCAATAGCACCTGGACGGCTTCAGCATTTTTGCGTTCACAAGCTGTCAATAAAAAAAGAAGATTGGTTCTGTACATCTGTAATTTTAACATATTTAATTTGGGATGATTAAATAGCTATGATACAAGCGGTTACATTTGTCCTCCTAGCCAAATAATTCAAGTACTACGGAACTGGATAGTCATCCTTTCAATTTTGCACAAGACCACCATCCTAGTGTCGTTCTATGACTGTGGCTGTGTTCACACTGCAAATATGTAGCAGTTTTATGCCACATTAACTACCTCAATTCTATGGAATTCTGGAATTTGTAGTTTTGTGAGATATGTGCTCTTCTCTGTAAAAAAAGTTCTGGTGCCACAACAAATTACAAATCTGAGGATTCCATAGGATAAAGCCATGTCATTTAAAGTGATGTCAAACATTCTGGAAATACTTAAAAATACTTTAAATACTTTAAAAAGAACTGAAATAAAATCTCCCATTGCCATTAATTTACAATTTTAAAATTCTGAATGATATGCACATTTCTGCATTCAATCTCTCCATTTGTTTTTCCATTTTTAAGTTATTTTCAATCTCACAGCCATCAAAATACTGTTTAAGTCCTTGTTTGTTTTCTCATTATCTCCACAGTTAGACAATATTGAGTTCTGGGCATACAAAAAAATACATTGCTAGTTCACCATAATTTTCTAAATAGCTGACTAAAAAACTAACCATCTTGGAACACTCCAAGCTGGCGTGATTACAACATTATTTTCTGTTTATCTTTGATGGATACTAGTGCCATCTACATGTGGTTTTGAATGCACTTTCCTTGAATCAGGAAGAAGCTGACTTAAGTGGGAAGCATGACTACATCTATCATAGGCCCCATCTACACTGCCATATCTGCTTTGAACTGTAGTGTACATTCATATAATCCAGTTCAAAGAAGATGATGTGGATTATCTGCTTTGATAATTTGGATTATATGGCAGTGCAGAAGGGACCCTAGTTGAGATAGTTTAGAATTGTTTGAAGATCAGACTTCTGAACTAGCATCAAGTGTATTGTTTGATTATACTTATGAGAGATTTGTATTTTACAGCTCTTAGAAACAAGACTCTTATTGTTATTTGTTGGCACAATGCAAAGATTTTCAGAAGTAATTAGGTTTCTAGATGGACCTTATGTTTGTATGATATACTTAATAAAAGGTATTATTAGAAATATCTGAAACTCTAAAATTTTCAGATAACAAGATGCCACTTTTCAAAGAAAAAATTCTAATGAAAATTTTTAATGTAGTTCTAATACATAATATAAACCAAAGTGCTTTCATTTTTCATTTGGGTTTTGTTGAAAAGACATCTGGGGGGTGGGGAATTGGACATAGTGGGAAAGGGGATGGCACAAGCTTTTCTTTCCACTTATTCCAGATTTTAAATATGACTGCTAAAAACAAACCTGAAACTTTTGTGAAGTGAATTTAAGATAATATCTACACTAACCAGGCCCGGGCTGTGGCGCAAGCTGGTGAGCAGCCAGCTGCAGCCAGCTGTGACCAATCACTCTGACCAAGAGGTCATGAGTTCGAGGCCAGCTCGGAGCCTGCATTTCTCTTCTGTCTTTGTTCTATGTCAAGGCATTGAATGTTTGCCTTATATGTGTAATGTGATCCGCCCTGAGTCCCCTTCAGGGTGAGAAGGGCGGAATATAAATACTGTAAATAAATAAATAAATAAATAAATAAAATCTAAAGCCTGTTTAGAGCAGAAACTGGAACCCTCAGCAACTGCTGTTTGGACTTCATCTAGTCCATCCAGGCCATGTCTGCCCCACTGGACTGTCACCTCACCTTCCATGTTGCTGTCACTGCTTCCAACTAGCTGTGGAGCTCCATGTGAGCTCCTGGCCATTGCAGGCACCCCATGCTGCCATCAGAAGGTGTGTACACACAACTAGGAAGAAGAAGTGCTAACAGTGGAAACAAAGCCCAATCCATCCCATTTCCCCTGCACTGATGAGTGTAGGGGCGAAAGGTGATGGCAGTAACGTCCCGTGTGGACCTGATCCAGCTGTTCAACAAAGTCGCAAGATACTCTGGAGTTTGAAGCATCCCTTGACTTTTCCTGAAGCATGGCAGAGCCTGATTAACCTACCATAATCCATTGCACTCATCATATGTGGAGGGATATCATGGGAATAAACCATGTTGTTCAGTTGGAGATAAATTAAAATACATCCAATCAAATTTACTTTAGTAAATTTTGAACCTGTTCAATTTGTGAAAGGATAATAGCATTTTTTAAGGGTTGACAATAACTGAAATTTGGTCAGTTACATTATTTACTACCAGCAAAAGAGACCGATGTTTTATCTTTTTATAGAATCTAGGGCAGACTAGTTCAGCCAGAGGTATAATTGTGAACACACACAGCAAGGGCAAGAAAGGGCATCCTTGTGTTTTTCCCCATCCATCCTGACCATGACTCACTCCTTGCCATTTACTCTAATCGCTATCCACAGATCAATCTATATCCATTGTATGAGTGACACAAACAAGTGAAGAAAATCACGTTTTTCCAACAGACTGAATACTAGAATCCTTTTGATTCTATCAAACAGCTTGATGGAATGAAGCGATAGTAAAGCCATTTCTATTTTTAGAGTTTGAAAGAATGTAAAACGTTCATAGTTCTGTATCACTCACAAATTTTAAACTTGTGCTTTATGTTTGATCTTTGTTCTGTGTATTATAATATGTATTTTGTAGAATGTGTGTGTTTTATAGAATATTTTTAGATGATTATGTGTTTTTAGCAATGTTGTAACCTGCCTTGAACCATGAGGAAAGGCAGATAAGAAATTCATCATCATCATCATCATCATCATCATCATCATCATCATCATCATCATCACACAGTCTGCTAATCACCCCTAGGTCTATATTTATGTGATTTGGTACAAACTGATTCATTTTTTTAAGCTACTGTTAAATAACAGCGGGTAAGAACATCCCCAAAGATGGGGAGAAAAGGAGAGTTTATCGGTTTTAGTTGATAATAAAGACAGGTTGATTTTATTTTTGGATTGGAGAACTGCACTAGGGCATTTTGGCAGAATGTGAATGATCGATGGCTGTATTTGTGAAGTGTACAAAGTGTGAAAAGAAGAAACTGTAAAAAAATGCCTTCACCTCTTATTAGAGATATTTAAAATTGAAAACATTTTCAAATATAAAGACAGCTCCTAAGGCCGGCTCTGTACACCTTTTGTGTAAACACATGCATGATAGTTTTTCACCCCGATTTCATGTCAACATGCTGTTTATTTGGGGGGATTCAAGACCAATGAGAAGAAGGTCACTCACCTTTATAAAGTGGTGTCTCCCTAGATTTGTTTGCAATATCAGGTTCTGCTCCTGCCTGCAACAATACACGCATGCAATCAATATATCCTCTGTTTGTTGCTATGTAGAGTGCTGTTTCCTCCTGGAGTGTCCGCTGATCAATTGTCCCAGGGTAAGCTATTGAGAAGACAGAGGGCTATATGAAGCAACACACATAGCACACATTGTCTACCATCACTAACTATTATGATGATTTCTATACAAAGCCTACATTTTATATGTTCCCTTATGACAGCATGGTACAAAATTTCATGTGTACTTCTGTCAAAGTATTTATTTATTTATTTATTTATGTCATACAAATACATCCAACCAAAATACAAAATCAGTTAAAACATCATATCCCAATATAAAAACCCAATTAACATTGGTGAATTAATCAGTAAAATTCAGTAGCACAGTGGTGAATAAGGTCTTATTTTTATTTTATATCACCATTTTCACTTGAACTAGGGCTGTAGTCTCTGCACACTATACTGAACTTCCAAACAAGCCTCGTGGGAAATTTTAATGTATTCATAGTGTTTTAATTAGCATTGCTTTATATTTATAGTTGGCCTCCTTGAGTCCCTATATCAGGAGAAGGTGGAAAAGAAAGTAAATAAATGAGATACCGTACTTACATTTATGTAGCAATTTCAAGCAACATGCTTGCCCATAGTAAGCAGCTTCATGGAGTGGCAACCATCCATCTTTGTTAGGCTGTGCCAGATTTCTTCCTGATTGTATCATATCACACAAGGCTTTTTCATCTCCTGCCTTGATTGCTGTCACTAGAGGATCTACCACTCTTCAAAACAAAATGGAAACCTAGTCACTTTTTGCAAAATTTTATTGATATTGCAATGGCTTATCATCCTGAAAGCTGGCATATGGTTATTTGTGTGTGTTGCACATAGAGTAGACCCTCATTATCCACTGGGGGTTGTTTCCAGGACCTCAGGAGATACAATGGCATAGTAAAATGGTATCCATTATTTTAAAAAGGTAAATAAGTTTTACTTCTTTCAGATTTTTCTCAATATTTTTAAGCTGTGGTTGGCTAAATTCATGGATGCAGAACCTGTGGATATGAAGGGCTGATTATATCCAGAACTATGCCGAGTGAAATGTACAGTGTATGCTACAGAAAGAATACTTCCTATTGTAGAGAAATTGATTCACCTGATAAGAAACAAGACAGCAACTGAAACAAAAAGTTAAATTGTCCTGAAACAGAATGTACTAACTTCATAAAAATTGTCAAACAATTTATTCTAAAGGTGTCCTAATTATATTGGGTTACTGGACTTCCCAGAAATGTCTAGAAATACAACAATTATTGCAGCCTTAGGGGCACAATCAGAAAGTAGACATATTGCATAATAAAGTAAGCAAAGAAAATAACAACACAGGACAGAAGCAAAAGCACCTAGCAACAAGATAGAAAGAAAGCCAAAACATAAAACATCAAAAAAATGAAGACCAACACTATGAATTAACTAATTTTTCAAATAATTTGCTCTTGTAATTGGTTATCTGTTGCAGTAATGAACATTAGCAGTTACGTTTTTATGTGAGTCATTATTTTTCAGCTGAACAGGAATGGTTGTCTATTGTTATTCATTATCTGGACTGTGCTGACCAATGGAGGGGAGGAAGAAGAATCCCATAGTTGTCTGCAATTAGGAGGGATTGCTTTGAAATGACTTTTGCATTTTTTCTCCCAGAATTTCAGAGTCTGTCCACTTGTGGGAATGAGACAGCACAACGTTAAGGATAACAGTTGTGAATTAGCTTTTGGATGACAGTAACAGAAACATGACCTCTAGACTGATGAGATTACTTAGCAAAGTAACTGGCCTCTTAAAAAGTGACATTCTAAACTCTGATGAAAACAGGTGTACAGAACTGGAGGAACAGTTGTGGCAGTGTGTCTATGTACATTGAAATGAAATCGTATCTTATATCTACTTATTTGGGAACAAAGACATATGGGGCTGAGTTTTGAAGAAGCATTCAGAGAATTTTAAAAAAACATTTTTCTATCTGGCATCATTGTTTTCATTACCAGTTCTGAATTTTTTCAGACAGAGGTAATCATTCAGTTAGGAACATATACACATAAGTTTATCTTACATATATGGATGTCCTTTTCAGGGGGACTAGTATTCCCTTCCTTCCTCCAAAGCACCCAAAGCCACCTCTATAACTTACTGAAAAGGCCCTGAAGCTCCCCTTCTGCAGCAATTCTGTGCTTTGAGGTAAGCAGACAAGATCAAAGAAGCATCTGGTTATGTCCCCATAATCAGACATGAAATGCTGACATCACCACTAAGATCAACCAAGATCATCCAGGAATCTAAACATTACTATAAATCAGGGGTCCTCAATTTTTTTAAGCAGAAGGCCAGTCTAAAATCCTTCAGACTGTTGAGGGGCCGAATTATCATTTGCAAAAAAATACGAACAAATTCCTATGCACACTGCACATGTCTTATTTGTAGTGCAAAAAACCCCTCCAACAATGAAAGAATGATACAATATTTAAAAATGGGAACAAATTTAACCAACATAAACCTACCAGGATTTCAATGGGAAATATGGGCCTGCTTCTGGCCAATGAGATAGTCAAGTTAATTAGGATTGTTGTTATGTGCCTTCAAGTCATTTCAGATTTTGGGTGAGCCTAAGTTTAAAACTGAGGGCGGGGACCAGGTAAATGACTTTAGAGGGCCACATCCGGCTCATGGGCCTTAGTTTGGGGACCCCTGCTGTAAATTATGTTTAATCTAGCTATGGAAACATATACTGATGCTTCTTCAATCCTGCTTTCTACCTGTGAAGCAGAAGGTAACTGTGTAGGATAGCTTCAGGAGTAAGTCAGGGTATATGGCTCAGGATAGCATAAATGCAGATATTTACACTATACTCACTTACACTATTTACACTATTATCACTTTTTTCAAAAATTCTATTTTGTTCTTCTAGTCTGCTTTCATTTATTTATGAATGCATTTTGCTTTAAACAAATACCTTTCATGCAACTCATTCCCAATCCCCCAAACTAAGGCTGGTCATTGGCAAGAACTTGGATTACTTGGAGTCCTCCAGGAACCCTGTGGGTTCCTGGAGGACTCTACATTTCCATTGCCATGTCCTGTGCTCTCCATTTTATGGGTAGTGATGATTTTTTAAAAATCTTAGCCTTTCCTCAAGCCTGGGGGTATTACTGCCTATTTAGCAACATTATTTTGCTATATTATTGCTCCAGTCACTGTTTTGCATTGTTTAATTTTGGATCAGGAATGCATCCAATTCCTTATTAAGAAAATGTAGTCATTTTAAAATGGTTTCGTCATGTGTTTCGAAGATGAGGGGATGTAGGACAAGGATGCAGGCTGATAAATATAATTGTGTTCTGCAATTTATACCAAGAAAAATAAGTATGATTTGCAGTTGTATGAAGTTTGATCTGCGACCTGTTTTTAATGACAAGACTCAGCTTTTTAATAATAATAATAATAATAATAATAATAATAATAATAATAATAATAATATGAAATCAGCATATCTATCTTGTTTGCTGTGTCATACAATAAATAATAATAATAATAATTTCTATGAGGATTTGATGAGAGTTTTTTTTCTTATTACTCAGTAAGTTTATTCAGCTCATGCAATTTAGGGAGAATGAATTAAAATTGTTGTAGGCAAGAAAGGTCTGGAAGTCAGTTTAAAGAAACTAAACATTTCAGAAATTACTGTAAAATATTTCAGCTTCATTAAATTTTATTTTATCTATCAAATGAAACAGATAAACACAAGAGTGAAATAATAGCACATCTCTCAGGCTTCACATATTACATTGTTGGGTGAAAATGCAGCCAGCCACCTTTTCTAAAAGCACTCTAAGGCACTGTGAATAAACACAACAATTTTCTGTATACTAATGATCACTAAGATTAGTTTCTTCTCATTGTCATGATGATCTTAAACACATAGTCTTCCTATTTTCTTTTATTAAAACAGAGACCCAATGGCAGCACAGCTAAAAATAACCTCAGTGAATTTTGCCTACACTTTTCACAAGGGAACAGGTCAGACTAAACCAACTGCAAGACAACCATCCTGTTTCTGACTTCAATCACTTTAGTATAATGAAAAGTTCTAAAAGGTATAAAGCTGATGGCATGACGTTAAGGTGATGGTTTAGGACTAGTGGGGGTATGTTAGTTGTGGAGAATGAGAAGGGCAAACTGTGGGAGAGAATGTAGAAAGTTAGTAAAGTTCCTCTCAACTAGTTATGTGAAATCCCCATTCTCAGGAAAACATCCAGTAGTTTAGTCAAGCCAAGCATACAATGAAGGAAGTGATTTTAATAGGAGAAAGGGGGGAATATTTGGGAGGGAAACTTACTCCTGCTGGGGTGAAGAGAACAAGGTGCCGTTATACCTCCGTCTTACCCCTTGAGATGACCCGGAGCTGGAAGCTTGAGGCTGGCTTCCGGACTGCGCAGCCTGCCTGAAGTGATGATGGCATGAATGAAACAATGAGAAATATTCTGAATATGAAAAACAAGTCATATCTGGATTTCCTGAAGGAAGGCTTGGAGATGGAGAAAGAAGCCAAAGGACGGCTGCGGGAAGGACCTGCAGCAACCCCCCTGGGGTTTAGAACAAAAGAGCCTTGGCTTGCTCAAGCTCTGATCTCAGCTGCTCTCTCAATTCTGGATTATTTTTGGCCTTCAGAGGAAGTGTCAGGGGATTCAAATGACCATATAAGACAGCAGAGATATTAAGCCCACTGCCTCCATGCAGAAAGCTGGGAAGGGGGTTGAAGACATTCCCCAGCTCAAGGAGCAGTATCAGTGCTGAACAACGGAGGGAAGAAAACTTAGAAACAATGAGATAAGGGGAAGAAGATCACTGGGAAGTTGGTATTTTTATGTTAAAAATTAGCATTACCAAAAAGTTAAAAGGAAAAATATCTCTAAGGCTGGATCTATGCTGCCATACTGTATAATGCAGTTTGAACTGCTCTGAACTGCATTATATGAGTCTACAGTGATCATATAATGCTCTTCTAAACTGCATTATATGCCCATGTTAATCCAACCTATAAAGACTTCCATATATTTCATTCATTTGTATCCAACTCTAGGACCAAAATATGGCACGTAAGGACACTAAAAACTGTAACACTCAAATACAAAACCAGGATTGAAATATAAAAATATTAAAACAAAATTAAAAATACATCAATTAAGAAACTATCCCTTCAACTATAACCCAGATTAGCTGCAAAAGGCTTATCTGAATTAAAAAGCTTTTGCCTGCCTATGAAAGTACACAAGAATGTGATCCAGGTTTGCTTCTCTTGGCAGTAAATTGCAGAATCTGGGGGTGCTTCCTGACAAACCCAAAATCCGTGCCAAAGTGGGTTTTAAAAAACCCGCTTTGGTGTGAATTCCCATCTCCATTCCCCCCAAAAAACCTGAGTTTTCCTTGGGGGGGGGGGGGCTCCATGCCATCCCAATTACAATTGGGATGGTATGCAGCCACCCCAACCCTCCCCCCCCCCCAATGTACCCCTAAAATTAAATAAAACTTGCCTGGCTGCTGTAATGTTCCTCCTCGCACCCTCCTGGCATGGAAAAATAATGTGCCAGGAGACTGCGGGGGGGGGGGGGAATGAAAAAGTGTAAAATTCCTCCTCTCCCCCTGTCTCCTGGTGCATCATTTTATGAATTTTATGATTTTATGAGAAATGTTATGATGGCCGGGTACATTTTATTTGATTTTTAGGGGTAAATTTGGGGTTTGGGGGGGTGTCCTCTGTTTTTTGGACTCCCGGAGCCTGAAAAACCAAGATGGCTATGTAGATTAGGCCCAGGAATCCTGTGATGCAGTCCCCAGGTTCAATCCACACAGGGCCCACGCCTGGTAAGAGCCAGATCTTACCATAAGATCCAGATCTTACCAGGTATTTAATTAATTTGGAACAAACCAGGGATTTAATTCAATTTTACCTCACTGAACTACAACTCCCATGATTATGATATAATGCACCCTAAGACTTGAAACCATTCTCCACACAACTGCAGAAGAACATATTAGATGACTTTGCCACAGTTTAAGTCACCTGTTACTCTCAATTTTGGAAAGCAGAGTCAGCAGAACTAATTTTATTCTCATCAAGTTTACTAAGGTCAGATTTCCCCTAGAGGACCTTTATATATCTATCTAATTGCTGTCATTATCGGGAGCTAGCTAGCTGACCTTGTTTGTAATTTAAGGAGAGTATGCATGATAACTACCCTCAAGGTTTCACACAAGAAAATTTCAAGGGTTTACAGGAAGGACTTCATGATTTGTTATAAAGGTTCATGTCGTGATTACTAAACATTGTGCTGAATAGTAAAATGCATATGTCAAAGAAATACAGCGGGGTATTGGTAGCTACAGATATTTTATTCTGGGACCTCTGGGGATACCAACATTCACGAATGCTCAATTCCAATTTTATACAATAGCGTAGTAAAATAATGTCCCTTATATAAAATGGTAAAATCAATGTTTACTTTTTGGATTTTTTTTCCTTTTGGAATATTTTAAAATTGAATCTGTTGATAAAGAATCAGTGGATACATCAATCTCTGTTTCCACAACAAGCCAATTCTTTTCAAAATCCAGTTATCACAGGGACGGAAAGTGCAGTGAAATCTTCTGAACAGTGGCACAGATAGTAAAACAAATGCCACAGGGATTTTCAGACTTCCCTATGCTATTCAAAGTGTGTGTGTGTCACAAGTTACACTTAAAAAACTACCCATTCCAACTTACATACAAATTCAGCTTAAGAACAAACCTATAGAATCTTTCCTGTTCATAACTTGGAGACTGCCTGTACTTCTATTATAAATGGATGCATTCATTTATTAACCAATGCAGAATTGGAATGGGGAAAGACAAAAGTATTGGGAAAGTTGTATGTGCTTAAATTTATATTAGAATCCATTGGTTCCCAGAAAATCCTATTATTGGCTGAATCAAATGAGTTTTGCTTCAGAAATGGACAACACTCTGACACCATAGATGACCAGATTTTATATACAACAAATTATATCAACGGTATTATATTATTTACAGACTTGTTTACACAATCAAGATTCCGGTGTTATTATCTCTGTCAAGATCACTAGATGTCTGATTCCTCTTTCAACTACACACCCCTTTCCATATTTTATTTTGCTATTATTTGCAATATCACATTGTTTCAGGGTGCAAGAAAAACTAGAAGTCCATACTCTTGTCAGGATTGTCATCTCTTTTACCTTCTTTAAACCTCTGAATGAATGTTTGATCTTATAAATATGTTGTTTTTCAGAGATTATGAACCAGGGTAATTGTGTAAAAATAGTCTATTTTGCTATTCAAAATAGCAGAATTCTTTTACAGAATAGAAATGAAAGTATATCAAAATCTGGAAACAAAACAAAGTAACAGGCTGTGTGACATAATTACAAGGTAACTGCAAGAACACTTCAAACAAATTATGTCAGCACATAATTTGGATGCAGACATTGGATAGATTGGACATTTCTGAAGAAGGTATTGGCTCTGCCTTTATCAAACAACTTCAGATCTGCATAATATTACTTAATATTAGAATTACCTTTGCCAAGGATAAATTGGAAATGGTGGATTATGATTACAAGATGGATTTGCAATAACTTGGTTTCTTGGGGCTGCTACAATGTTCTTCTGTGCAGCTACCTGCTCTGTGTGATCTTCATTCAGACTTTGTTCTATGGCCATCTGAATGAGCTCATCTTCACTCATGCTACTGTACAGACTATAGTCATCATGTCCTATCGTTCCTGCTTGAGGATTTCTTGGCACAGTAATCTGTGTCGTCATCTTCTGCTTTCCCGCGAAATCAGGTAAAATAGAAAACCTAGAAGGCAAACAAATTGATAGATTACAAATGTTGGAATCATGGGTATTACAGAAGAAACTGAACAGTACAGAGTCTATTCTCTACCTTTATCTTGGACATTCTTAAAATTTTATATAATGTGAATTTATTTTGTAATTGTATCTGTTTTATATGAACTGTTGTTTTGTAGATTGTTTTATATGAATTGTTGTTTTTACATTGTTTTTAGGCATTGAATTTTTGCCATTTACTGTAAGCCGCTTTGAGTCTCCTCGGAGAGAAAGGCGGGGTAAAAGTGATGTAAATAAATAAATAAATAAATGTCTGTTCAGTCATACATTTTGAAACATGAAAATTGAATGCTGCAATTTCTGTGATATTTTAATTTCATTCTTGTAGAAAGCTGTGGTCAGCAGAAACAAAATCCAAAATATTGGCTGAGGCTGTGACACCTTTGCTTACTGATGTTTCCATGAATACAAATTTTGTTTCAAGTATTATTAAAAATATTGTGTATACAAGGTGCATATGAAACAAAAATAAATTTCAGGTTTAGACGAAGATCCCTGCTCTGAGATATAGGCAGGTATTTCAAAATAAAATAAACAAACCAAAATAAACAGAACGCTTCTGATTCCAAGCAATTTGCAATTCTCCCTGCTCTTTATTCTAAAAACTATGGTCATCCTTGTTAAGGCATGTAAAAATCAGTTGGTGTGTGTGTTACCTTTAAAATGCAATGCATAAAGCTGACTGGTTGGGCCACGCTCAGGGAGCTAGCTGAGCCTGGGAATATTGGCAACATCTAAGGAGCAAATGGAGGTTTGCTCCTGGGCTGCTGCTGGAAAGAAGACATTTTGCATGGGACTGAATCTCTCTCAAAGGACATTGTGTGAGTCGATGCAACTGTTCACATGATTGTATATATGTTGCTCTGCATTTCAAAGAATAAAAGTTCCTGTTCTTTAATGATCATCTGAGTGGCATATCTTTTCTCTGGCAAAACAGTGTGTGGACTGGCAAACATGAACTATGCATGATTTTCATTTCGTCACAATGCTAACTCCTTCCAATATATCCAACAAGTTACTGCTAGCATTTGCAATGGGAGAGAATAGCAGTATTAAAGCAGTGCTTTTTATGGTGATGTTTAAAAAACTTGAGTTGGGTCTTTTTTTTGTTTTTGGAAAGCGGCTTATTCCCAGTGGTTGTGATTGAGTTTCACAGCATCATGCTTTCCCTAGAATCAAAAGGGGCCTCCTGTTAGAACTGTCATATATCAGCCCTCCCTCCTCCTCCACCACCTTTTCCCTTGAGTTGTGTCATTCGTTAAAAATACTCTGCTTGGGTCAAGTTGCAACTGACATTTGCCAAATGTTTCATGTGACACATAAAGCAAAATAAACAGCATTCAGGAGGTCACCATGTGAGGAGAATGTTCTCTTCAATAGGGTACAGCATGACTCACAATGAGTGTTTGTGACAATATTGAAATGATTGTATGGATATACTGAAAAACAATATTTGATTGTTTAAAGACTAGTAGATTCATATATACACATGTGTGTATATATCCTATTCCATCCTTTATGGTAGCCATCACAAATTCAAAACTTCTGATAACCATTTTTCAACTGTATAGGTGATGGTCACAGGGAGGTAAATCGGAAATTATGAATTCAACTAACACAGAGGTTAATGAAGCAATGTAAAACATTTTTGCTTCTCCTTTCACAAAAAACAAACCAGCTGTCCATTTGACATTAATTGGTCAATGAAATGATGCAGGAGAAAAAGTAACTGCTAGAAGCAAGTTAGTCATGTGTGAAAGAGATTGGTGTAAGTGCGAACAATGGTGATTAAAATGTTTATACCTCACTTTATATCATGAGTGTTTTGCATCAGTTCAATTTAGTTAAGTTTAACACAATAAAATAATAATTTTATAATTTTATAGAAAAATGTAAAAGTTATAAACATCTACATTTATTTATGTACTATTTATGTATGCATGGAAACCATGAGTGATCTTGGGAAAGGTGCTCTCTCTCAGTCCTTTCTGGCAAACCTCTTCT
Organism: Anolis carolinensis; assembly: GCF_035594765.1. Classification (NCBI taxonomy): domain Eukaryota; kingdom Metazoa; phylum Chordata; class Lepidosauria; order Squamata; family Anolidae; genus Anolis; species Anolis carolinensis. Next base: position 342,412,872 of record NC_085841.1, read on the forward strand.
GAACAAATCTTGCCAAGAAAACCCTGCGATAGGATCATCTTAGGGTTAGAAATGACTTGAAGGCACACAACAACAACAACAACAACAACAACAAATGTATACAGATTTGGATGAAATCACCAGGCCCCGAAAGCGCTAATAAAAAGGCTAGTTTTAACTTGGCAGTGGAATAAAACCAATGGGGGATGTGTTTCCCTCTGAACGTTAAAACCCCCATCTTTATTCAATCCTGACTTGGTTGTATAGACTTGATGAAAGTTGCATTTTAACTATATCTAGAGGACCATATCATCTGCATCTGCCCTAGAAAGAGATGTGTTCCATATGACTTCCCTGATGCATGAACCTGAGTGACACATAGGTTTTTCAAATTTATGATTACATTTTTCCAAGTATACATATGTCATGATTCGCCTACATATCTAAAAATGCGATGTAAGAAGTAACCCTCAGGAACATATTACTGTATTAACTGTACCAAAGTTTATCAAATGTGTACTTCAGACCAACATTTATATGGCTTTGGAAAGTTTCTAGATCAGGGATGGAGACTGTATGGTTCTCCAGATGCTGATGAACTGCAGCTCTTGTAAACATTCACTGTTGGCTATCCAACCTATTGCTGATGGAAATGAGGTCCAATAACATTCTTCATACTCAGACTAGAACAGCTGTGAACAAAGTTTGGTCCTCCAAATGCTGTTGCATTTCAATTCCCATGAGCCTTAACCAGTATAGCAAGTAGTAAGGAATGCTGGGTGGTCCAAATCCAAAAATACCTGGAAGGCTGTACTTTGCTCACTACTGTCCAAGACTTGGCCAAATCATCACTTCACTTTATGATTAAAAGCTTATCTCCTAGTTACGCATAACCCCATGGTGGTGGTACTATCTGCTGATAAGAGCATCATACGGTGCTTGAAAAAAAAAAAAACAATGCCAGAACTACTACTGAGTCATTCTGCAAGAAAGACAGAATCTAGTGGAGTCTGAAATGGAGAAGTGAAATCCTTCATGAAAGATACTTCCATAGTTGAACTAAGAGAGCACTGAGAACCAGTGTCAGGACTAAATTCCTGTTATTTTCTGACTTCCAGTTGGCTCTGGGCTCGTCTACACTGTAGATTTAAACACAATTTGACACCACTTTAACTGCCATGCACAATGCTATGGAATCATGGGAGTTGTTGTTTTACCAAGTCTTTAGTGTTTTCTGCCAAAGAATGCTGATGTTCACCAAACTACAAATTCCAAGATTCCATAGCATTGAGCCTGTACAATTAAAATTATATCATAATATATTCTACCATACATTGTCAGTTAAGTCTAACTTCAAATGTGTATGAAATTAGCTTAGAATGCCACATTTTATGATCCATACATAGGGGAAAGCTCTATATGGCTTCAGGTATTAATAGTTCTCCATTCATATTCTATTCCAAACGGCTATCCAATATGTGAAGTGAATCATTGCATATGGCTTCTAAGACTGATCCCTGACCTGGATTTGTCAACTTGAATGTGAGAATGGATTCTATACATGTACAACCTCACACATGTAGGTTTCATGTATTCTGAGGTTCAGTCCTCCAGATTGAAATCTAATATGGCCCTCTGAAGTTACCCAGTTAGTCAAGGTCCCTCTTGTATGATGCCATTATTGGTTTCCCAAGGTCTGCTTCCTCCTTCTTTCTAAAGCTTTAATCTAAAATAAGTTGGTGATTTTATCCTACCCTTTTCCCTTTGGCTGCACACACTACTATAGCGTTACAAAGAAATTCTCTTAAATTGACTATATCTCTCAGATGTAAAATGTTTCCCCATCATTCAAGTGGAATTACTCGAAACATGTAAAACAATGTGATCGCAAGCTATTGGGTGGTCATTTTAAATTTCCAGCCCCTTCCGACTGCTGGGACTAGACAGAAATACTTCTCATTATGAAAATTTGCTTTATGGTTGCTGACTGAATTTGGCACCTTTGGTAACCTAGTCCCCCTTCATCACCTGCAAGCAGTTATGGTAAGTTATTCCGAGGACACAAGTTACCTAATTTAGTTACCCAATTTTGTTTCATTGATATGAAAATATTGACTATTTTCTGCGAACTCTCTGTGCTGGTGCTTAAATAAATATGTTCAACTGCATTCAGTTCTTTAGTAGAGTCTGGATTCACAAGCATTGTGAGTTGTTGGTACAAGTTACCCTAGTATCATAACCTCTATTTCTATGCAAGTAAAAAACATATGCCACCCCACATATCCAGGGTAACATGACTGTATACTTAACCCCCTCAACGGCTGTTATGGCTGTTGCAACAGAGGGTAGGATCAGCTTGTGGTTACAGGGGAGTAGATTTCTAGTAAACATTACAAGGTACATCTTGACAGTAAGAGCTGTTTGGCAATGGAACCAATTGCCTAGGGAAATGATCTTCCAAAAGAAGCTGGACAAGCTACCTTCTGGGGATGCTACTGGTTATCAATCATACAGGTGATGGTAACTTCACCTTCAACATAGGCAACATGGGGACATTTCAAGGGCAAAGGTATAACCTCCAGTTTGTCATAAGTAACAAGTGGCAACTATGTTGATGGCTAGACAATGTCAGGTCTGAAGAATTCCACTGACCTCAATATGATCAACTTAATGACCTTACTGAGTCTGATTTCTATAAACAGGTATGTTGGAATTCTTCAGTTAGGCCCAAATGAATAAGCAGAGAAAACCTTGAACTTCAGCCTCAAAATCCTATCCTGAATTTGCCATTGCTTCCAGTTTTCAGTCCTCAGATACTGTAGTTTGTAAAGTTTGGCTAGTTATTAAAACAATTGTGCTATGAATTACAGTGTTGAAAAATAATTGGTTCCTTGTTCCGGTTTTTGAAAAGGAACTCATTTTATTTCTTATTACTTTTCCATTGCAGGGGGTAAGATTCGAGGTTTTTGATTATGTCAAAAGACTCCTAAAATGTCCTAGAAAAGCCGCTCTATGCACCAAGATTACTTTATTTCCCCATATTATGTTATACTGTATTTAAATATAATTTCATTATGCCTTCATTAGCAAAAAAGCAGCTTTCCAGTAATTACAGGTTTTTTACAATACATAATTACAGGAATTTGACATCATTGTAATTGGCATCATTGTAATTGGCGGGACTCTGGATTTTCAATTTTGTGAGCCTGTAATGTCTAATCAAACCGCAAATCCCAGGATTTTGTAGATTGCAGCTATAGGAGTTGGTATGTATATTTATTATTATTATTATTATTATTATTATTATTATTATTATTATTATTATATTTAAGAGATTGTATATAGCTACACAAGAAGGGAAAATATATCTATATTTCTATGTGAGTGCAAATTGCTTAAGAAAAAGATTGGATGCTATGTATACACTTAAGATTTCTGCATATATTCAGACTATTACTTTTTAAATGATGGATACCAACCCAAAATGGGGCCCCCTTAGCTTAATGCTGGGGTCATGAAAAATGTGTCAACAGTAAAAACCTTTGAAACTCCAACAATTTACACAAATGATGTAATGTTTCCACCATGCCATGTTTGCAGTGTACTCTGCAGAAAATGCTTCAGTTATACTCCACTGGGGGAAAAAATCAGCCTGCTTATCAAGCTTGGCAAATGCTGATATATATTTTTAATCAGTAAATGTTTAGCTTTTATTCCTATTTTATATACCTATATACTTGGGGTCATATAAACATTTCTCAGGCTGAAAGGGCTTGCAGTATATAGTAATCTAGACCACATAGATCTCCAAATTCAGATAGAGGTTCTCACAAACAGTTACTGTAGAAAGTCAACTTTTCAGTTTCGTTTCATAGCCCTGCTTTTTATATTCTTTATGACTCAGCTAATAACAGATTATATGTAATGTGACAGAATATATAACTGATTGTCCAGAATTTCCCATCACAATATTGTATGTTTCCACAAACACATTTCCCAAACACCAGGATGAATGTGTTGACCTTCATAAGCTAATATTTTAGACGGATCAAATATAATGTAGGTCAGCAGCAGGCAAATATATTTTTATCACAACGTTTCTTATGAGCTGGGAAAACACAGGGGACAAGGTTTTCAGATGATGAAACTTTTCTGAGTAAATAAATCTCCGTCTACAGCTGTCGAGATCCATCCAACTGTTTATGAAGTCTGTTTGGCATGTCTCGGACACCACCATCAACACGAGCCAGTTTCAGTCCCTATTCTGTTTTATGTTGTACCATTTTGTATCTACCTATGCTACTTTATTATCTTGGTAAGTCACTGAAAAAACTTGAATATTTGAATTAAAAAAATGTAGTTTATGATGGCTTTTCTTCTTCCCTTTAGGATGTGCAATGAGCAGGATTCACTTATATTCAGATCCTCGTCTTAATAATGTTCACCTCTGCATAAGTTTCACAAGCAAAGGACATAAAATATTCACATAAAAATAAATATATGGAGATACAGAGGCAAAACTGCATATTTAGAGGTTACAAATCCATTTAGCAATAAAATATATTTTATTCTAAAGCCCACAAAATAACTTCAGCAGTCCTTTGTTTTCACACATAAGATCTTTTTTTCATAGTTATTTTGGCACATTTCAGGTTCTGGAGAGAGGAAGCATTATGGATATTCTACCAAAATGACAAGTTCCCAACCAAGCAAAATACATTTAAAGCATGCATTGTGTTACCTTGTGTTTTCCGTAGCAAGTTTGCTCACAGTTATGTTCCTCGGAGAATTCCTAATTCATAAAACTGCATTCCTCTTTGGATGCATCTCTCTCCCGTCTCTGTGTGTTGATAATCTGCAGAGCAGCTCTAACTCTCTCTGTCTTTGAAGTCTGGAGTTTATTTCTGGATCACCCCATGATCGAGGATTACAGCCAAAATTTAAGTTGCTCTGAATCTCAGATTTCCTATGTGAAGTTTGGGCCACAGTGACTTCTACAGCATCATCTCCAGATCTCTCTCCAACATTATAATGTGTAGACCTTCATTTTGCTCAACATCCTTTTGCTAAATGTCACGAGGCAAGGATTTTTGCTATATCATTATTTATTTATTGCCTTGTACTAGTAAGCCATATATGGCCATGTTGCTGGGAATTAAAGGAAGAGAGGAAAACAAGGTGGGTTTGTAATGAATATGTTTGGCCTGAAAGGTTTTAGGGGCTGTTTTCAAAAGATTGGTTGAATCTTTATTGCATGCTTCTTTTAATTCAGGGATAGGAAACCTGTGGCCTTTCAGCTGGTGTTGCACTCCAACTCCCATTGTCCAAGGCAAAATTAGAGAGGATGGGAATAGTCTCACAACATCTGAGGAAAAGGATTCCTGCTCATACACTAAAGCAGTTCTAGTGGCGCACACACCATTTTCTTACAATTTTATTATCAGAACAACCCTGTAAAGTAGGTCAGTAGGAGAACAGTAACAGGTTAAAAAGTAGTAAACTAATTCGTCTTCAGGCAAGGACATTCTGGACTTGGTTTCACTAGATTTAAATGCAATAGTATCTTTATCACATTTTAATGTAGTGCTGGTTTTTAATGAAAATTACAAACAGGAAAATCCAAACTGCACAATATATTTGAAGCTAAATAGAGGTGTGGAATGTCAGACCTTCCAGATGCTATTGGACTGCAGGTGTAGCTTGACACCACTTTAACTGCCATGGCCCATGGATTTGTAGTTTGGTGAGGCATCAGCATTCTTGTGCAGATAAGGGGAAAGACCTTACACAACTACAACTCCCAGTATTCAGTAACATTAAGCCATAGTTGTAAAATAATGTCAAACTGCATTAATTCCATGTTTGCTATGTTTGACCCCATCTGCACTGCCATATAATGCAGTTTGAAACTGAATGGTAGTGTGGATTCATGCAATGCAGTTAAATGCAGTTTAAACTGCATTATATGAATCTACACTGACCACATTTATGCTGGAAATTGGGTTCCAATAACAACGGAAGGGTCACACTTTGCCCAACTCATGGTTACAACAGCCTTTCCTAACTTGATGCATTCAAATTATGACCATGTGAACTTCACTGATTTGTGGAACTAGTTATTTAGGGAACATTCTGTCTGGCTACTGTGTTTAGGCAAAATCTCAAAAAAAAAAGTAGAAAGAGATGGCCAATTATGGCTATAATCCTATTGATGCACTATGGTAACAGCTGCACATAACTCTAGAAAGAGTAATGGGAGTGAGGTAAAGCAGACATAATCCTAAATTCTGTTTTAGTCCTGGCTAAGACCTGAGGCTGCTATAATGAATGAACTAGACATTATATTCTAATGCAGTTTATTGATTATCAAGGTTGGGACTTTCTATGCTATAATATTTCTGATTTCTGTGTATGGTTGTGAAAGCTGTGGAAAAAAGGCTGATAGGAAGAGAACCGGTTCTTCCCAAGTGTGCAGGAGAAGAGTTCTGCAGTCACTTTGGACTGCCAAAAGGATCTTAGATCAAATCAAATGTGAATTCTCCCTAGATGCCAAAATAGCTCTACTAAGATTGTCACATGAACACAGGAATCAATAGAAAGATTATAATACTTGGTAAATTGGGAGGCTGTAGGAGCAGAGGAAGGCTACATTACCGGCAGATAGTCTTAATGGAAGAAACCATGCAAGATCTGAGCAAGACCACTGCAAACAGATGACTTGGAGTCCTCTTATTCATAGAGTCAGCAAAAGTCAAAGTTGTTTTGACAGCAGTTAACGAGTAGTCCCATTGACTCCATTAGGATGCCAGCTCCAATTTCTCCAATGTCAGAGCAAGCCTTGTCTTTCTCTTGGTATCATTGCCTATATTGGCATAATGTGCCAACAGGATTTCAGCATAAGGTTGCAACTGAAAGGTCCAGTAAGATTTACACAATGAAATTATATATACTGTTCATTGAATTGTTGTTTATGCAGATTTCAAATTGCACCTATGCCTGCTAGGATAAAGGGAAGAGATTTTGTCTCACCAGTTCTAGGTCTCTTCCCATTTTGTTAAAATTCATCCCAACAATAATAACAATAACAAAAACAATATTCCCTTGTTACCCATCTCTCCTCATGGATTGAGGTGGGACACAACATAATTAAAAAACACAGATAAAACATCATACCATTAAAATACATACAGTAGAGTCTTGCTTATCTAACATAAATGTGCCAGCAGAATGTTGGATAAACAAAAATGTTGGATAATAAGGAGGGATTAAGGAAAAGTCTATTAAACGTCAAATTAGGTTATGATTTTACAAATTAAGCACCAAAACATATTTTACAAGAAGTCTGCCACTTGTTTGGGTAGTGTGGCTGCACTTGTGCTGCTGTTGGGCATGTTGGCCCACTGCTTGTTCTTGCCTAGAGAAACAGCTGTGGATCCAGGCAGGAAGAAGACTGTATTGGATAATACAGAACATTGGATAAGTGAGACTCTACTGTAGATTTAAAAAGTTCTGGATAATTGAAAAGATCACTCCCCATTTTGTTTGGTCATCATGAAGGTATTGGCTTACAATTGAATGTTACACCCTTTCTATTGCTTCATATATTTTTTGTCCAAATTGCCAAAAATAATAATGTAGTAACATTTGGAAAAAAACATGGTACATAAAACAAAAATATACATATTATTATTTGTGTTAGCATACTTTGATTGCATCAAGTCTTCTGCAAATCTTGAACAGGCTAACCACAATGCAGTGTATTAGACATGACATTTCCTAACATTCCTAGAACAAAATATAGGTCATCATTTTTGCATTCAAGGCATGCATCTATCAAGAATAGCATCTGTTTGTGCTATTCTTTGAACTCTGCAGGCTGTGAAGACATCTGTGTTGGTTGCATCAAGGAACACGAAGGCATTGCTTTCCTTGGAAATATCAAATACAGCTGACCATCAGTGATGAGACTTTAGACTATGGAAGTTATTTGTTCATGCCAATACATGACCTTTAAGATAAAAGGCATTCTTATGACTGATATGCACCATGCTTCAGAAAAATCTGGCCTCTTGTTCCTGGTCATCAGAGCTAAGCTGTAGATGACAGTCCGAACCAAGAGTTGGAAAGCAAGAGTTTTGGGATGAACCATCAATTAGGAGCAAAGAATAACAACTGGTTGCCAAAACCATGTTTAAAGAGCAAGACTGAAGTCTGTCACAGAGCAAGGCAGGCATCTCAGGTGACAGATTTGGGGATATCATGAACGTGAAGGGGCAACAAATTATTAGTTATTTAATTTTATATTGTCATAACTTTACTGCTGAAGATGGGGGGAATTTTTCACCCCCTTTGCCAAACAATACAGCAAATAATACAGCAAACACTCTTGACTGTCGCATCTATTTGGGCTGACATTTGGCAAGATGGATCTAGACACACTATCCTTACAAGTGAAGACCTATCTCTTCTGTCAGGCCTACCAAGACAGTTTTAATGATGAATTTTAAACTTCCACTCTATGTCTAACTTTTGTTTTGTGCATTTTAATATATATATTGTGGAATTATATTTTAATATGTGCATTCTACAGAGTGTTTTTAAATGATTATGTGTGTCAGTAATGTTGTAACCCGCCTCAAGCTGTGAGGAGAGGCGGGTAAGAAATATAATAATAATAATAATAATAATAATAATAATAATAATAATAATAATAATCTGTTGATTCCTGTTTTTCTATCCTTTTCATTTCTATCCTTATCTGCTACTAATACGTATCCAATTTTCCCTCTTCCCTCTTCCTCCCTCCCTCATTTCATATGTGAAATACTGGAGAGTATGTACACAACTGTTTGGATGAAGAGTGCCGTTTGCCTTAAATATCCCAGTTCCTCCTGAGATTTGGTCCTATTTGGAAGAGCCCTCAGAGATCGACTAGAGTGAGCAAAATCAGCCCAGGGCTTTAACTGAGAATCTGCCACAAATAATTTAGAGGGTTGCCATGCTGTGAAACTTTACACAGATCCTGTGCAGTTCCTGATATAGCATATCACTATGCCAATACTGGCTGAGTATCCCTTATCAAGAATTCCAAAATCCGAATTACTACGAAGTCTGAAATGGTTCATATAGGTGATTGAGAGAGTGACATCTTTACTTTCTAGTGACTTTATTTCTTGCACAAAATTATTTAAAATGCTATATAAAATTACCTTCAGATTCTGCATATAAGATGCATGTGAAACATAAAATGAGTTTTTTTGTTTAAACTTGGATCCCATCTTCAAGATATTTTTCTATACATATATGCCAATACAGGTATTTCAAAATCTAAACAAAATCCAAAATCCAAATCACTTCCGATCCAAAGCATTTTTGATAAATGATACTCAGCCTACACTGCAGTAGATATTAAGGACCTCATCACATGGAGGTCAAGAAACCGGGGGACAATGGGGGAAACTGTAGGCCAGCATAACACTGTGTTCCCTTACTATTGAGAGATCTCTTTCCACAACATTTCCCCACTGTCCCCGGTTTCCTCCTGCTTCCTTCCTTGCTTCTTCTCTGGGATCCACCTCTCTGCGCTGTCGGCACGCTACCAGCATGGAGCCAAATGGAGCACCATTGGAAGTAGCCCTGCGTCACCTTACAGGCTCCGAGGAACTCGGAGCCGGCAGAGTGCCAGTAGCATGGAGAAGTGCTGAGAAGACATTTATCAACCTCAATGTGATGCGTCCATAAAACAGTGTTTCTGGTGGACTCATACAACCAATGCCCTTTTTTCAGATTTCTGACTTCAACTATTTTGTCACATTTTATCTCATAACTGTTAGCATGGGGCAATCAGTTCTTTGAGCTCAAAGTCTCCATTCCTTTAACAGGTTGATGAGGCTAAAACCAAGAAGGTAGGAAACCAAAACAAAACTATTAAATATTAAGGAAATACGTTCATTTCAGTAAGAAACATTACATTATTTAAAGAATGAATGATTGTTATTGTGAAATTTTTCCTCAAAAAAGCTGCCTATAAGCAGGCCATGCAATTGTAAATCTTGAGCGATTAATCAATCATTTGCAAGAACTTTGGCTAATGAATCCAAAAATTCAAATCTGATAAAAGTAAAAATAATTAGACTGATAAGCTTGGTTTAATATTTCAGAATATATAGTATTAATTGTTTATTTTTCTTAAGTTATTCATGCATGTGTGTAAAATATCATTCAAACTGACATCTGATGCATAAATCGCATTGACTTTTTCATGTTTGAATTCAATGAATTCTAAAAAAGAAGTATGAAGTCTTAGTCAAATAAGAATTTGTGTTTATTAGTAGTATAGAAACCATAACACGGTAACACCTTTGACTGGAATCATGTCTACTTGCGGTTCTTTATTTAGCTTTTAATCTCAAAGCTTTTGTAAATGATTATAAAATAGCATCTGCTGAAACAAATCTCCTCACTTTAGGGTTGCCTTTAGAGAACCAGGTGCTGCATTTGGTGTCATTTTGTCTGTCGTAAGAGAAGCATGAAGTTATTCATAAATAAATGAATAAGAAAGCTGCTAGCAGAAAGGTTTACATCCTTTTTCCAAAGATGAATGTGCTGAATGAAAGCTGTGCTGGCAAAAGCTGAGGATGAGAGAAAATGAAGCTAGCAGTGTTGCATGACAAATACAAGTTTTGGAAAGTTATTTCTATTTTCTTGCATGGAAGAGCCAATGGTGGCTTCCAAAATTGACACTTGCACCTGTCTCATTAACATATGTATAATATAACGACAGTTAAAAGTTACTTTATGAAACCTTTTGATGATCTTGCCTTGCCTCCAGTATAATACAAGTGGTATTTCTGCAATAGTTGGATAATTAATTTATCCAACTACAGTACAACCCCTTTATCCATGGATTCAATACCCATGGTTTAACATGCTCACATTCCAGCAACAGCTGAAGACCTTCCTATTCAAACAAACCTTCAGCAAAGAAATTTAGGCTGAAGTGATAAAAAGGTTAATCTTCACCAGATGGTATAAAGTATAATAAGATTTGACAAGACATCACAATGATATGTCATTTTTATTGATTGCTTATTTTGTTTTTATATTTGTGTTTTTGATTGTTGGTGATTTTTTTTGTATGTTATTGTATTTTAACATGTTGGAAGCCACACTGGGTTCCTTTGTGGGAGAAAAGCAGGATATAAATAAAGATTTATTATTATTATTATTATTATTATTATTATTATTATTATTATTATTATCATCATCATCATCAAAGTAGATGCATTCCTGGCCTTAGATCAGCTGTCAGAATTTAAAACACATTTGAAGACCTATCTCTTCTGGTAGGCCTACCCAGCAAGTTTTAATGACAAATTTTAAATTTGCGTCTTATGTTTAATCTTTGTTTATGTTTAATCTTTGTTTGGTGTATCTTAATATGTATTTTGTAGAAATATGTTTTAATATATGTATTTTATTTTTATTTTACAGAATATTTTTAGATGATTGTGTGTTTTAACAATGTTGTAACCCGCCTCAAAAATTTGGTACTAGGGCAGAAATAACATGGAAATAATTGTGATATATTCATACACCACAAAAAAGAAGTTCGGTATGGTTCAGCAAACCTTTTATTTGAAACAAACAATATGCCTCTATCAAAGGAAACTACCAAGTTAGATAAGTCTCATACAAGAGAAAAAAAATATTTTGAATTTTCTAGCAACCACTTGTAGGTTTCTTACCAAATCTTTCAAGGAATGACTTTGGCTGCTTCTACACTGTTTGAACTGCATTATATGGTCAGTGTAAAACCAGCCTTTGTTTATTACCACCCTCCACTTTCCTTAGATTTTTAGTTTTGGTGGGATAATTATTGGAGGAGCTTATCTGCTCTCCCCTTTTCTCTCTATTTTGTTGTTCACTTTTGTTCAGTAAATTATTTTGAGGACTGTTGCTGTTTACCTTGTCTGATGTAGGTAGGTGCATTCAGGCTAGAGTAGACTCTCGTTCTTTCCCAACTTAGGCAGGATTTATTTCATTGTTTACTGCAGGGAAGCAAAATATACATGATTGTGATATAATAAAAACACACATTGCAATTGTTCTTTTGGCCCTAGTTCCTCTGCTACTCTTTACAACACTGCTTCTTGAAAACTGGAGATGGCGTGTGTAGAAGAAAGAATTTATGTAGATGTTGCTTGCAAGGCCACCACATAACAAGCAATACCTTCTGAAATATTCCTTTAAATTGTAATCCACCTTGTGTCCCAGTTTTGGGGGAAAGGCAATTACAAATAAATATAAATAGGATCATCTTCAAAGATACATGACCTGTCTCCAGTTTTCAAGCCGGCAACCCTAGTTTCTGTTGACAGAGATTCAACCCTTGGAAAGCAATATGGTTACTTGAACTCCTCAACTCCATTTTAACTGCCTGCTGACTCAGACTGATAGTCAAACCTTAGGGGAACTCACTGTTATTACAGTCTCAGTCTCAGTGTAAATATCACGAGAAGGTAATGTACACTGCTTCAGAATGAAAGCAGAGTCAATGCAGTAGGAGTAAAGCATGGAGCAACCAATGCAAGGGGATCTGAAGCACAATGAAGCTGAGGATAAACAAATGCTCCCTTGCTTGGTGAACAAACATTGCTGTTCTTTGAGGGGCAAAGACAACTAATATTTCACCATGAAGTTTAATGGGAATTTTAATCTTATCTAAAACTGCATTCTTCAGTTTTAATAAAGATCCTGAAATCAGTTTGAATTAACTGCAGCTAGGAGTAATGATAGGAAAGAGGTGCACATGATAATATCATATGAGGCTACTGAAGAATTGAGAAGCAAAGCTACCTGAGACCCACTGAATTTTTTTTCTCCTTACCTTTCTCCTCTTCGTTTTCTCTCTCTTTTACAATGTGCCCATGGACAGAGCCTGTCTACTCTCCTCTAGGAGTTTGTGACTGTGTGCCAGCCACCCCATAAGACTTCTTGAAGTGAGACAAAAATGCTAATAAACAACTAGGTAAAGGTTAAGGTTTTTAGATAAAGAATTTGAACCAGCAACCTTCAGGTTAGCAACCCAACCTTCAGGTCAGCAGTTCACAAGGGTTTAACCCATTGCGCCACTGTGGCTCCACAAGAAATAGCTAAAAGCAAACCTCAAAGATAATGAAATGAGTGGATATGGTGATGACTGACAACAGCTGTCAAAACCCAGAAAAACTCCAAGGAGTTATATTGTGAAAAGTCACAACTTAGCACATCTATTTGGAAGAGTTGGTGTTTTGACCTTTCTTCACAGTCAGTTGTCCATAATCTTTGCTGACCAGCTCAGGACATCAGAAGACTGGACACTGTGCTTTTAATCCATTAAACAGGGTCATCTTTATTAACTGTATAACACTTTAAACATGAACTGGAATAGTAGGGAGATACTAAGTGGAGGTTTCTACTGAGGCAGGTGTGGAAACTTACACTGACCTCCTCTTCAGCCACCTTTGCACAAGATATGTTGTGACTGCGCCTTCGGGGATTATGGTTGATGGTGATGGAATTCGAAGAGGAAGAAAAAACCCTCATGATGAGGGTTCACTGGAGGAGTTGCGCAGGAAGCGACTTAGAGAGCTATATGGGGGATCTTCTGAGGAAGATTCAGATGGGGAGATGGATGCTGAGGAACAGGTGGTGGCTGGGGAAGCGGGCACTGAATGGGCACAGCCACCGGAGATGTCTGGGGATTTGGGGCTTATGGATACTTCTGAACCTGGGGTTTCTGCAGGAGCTGATCCCAATTGGGATGCTTGGAGAAGGGAGGATGGTTCTTTAAGTGTTCATGGGGCTAAGTGTGGGCAGGATGATTGGGACTCCGATGAATTGCTAGGTACTCCAGATCCACGAGCTCTAGCTGTGTGGAGTTCAGACTCTGAGTAGATTTGGGACACCTGGTGTTTGGGTGTGAGTGTTTGGTCACCCAGGAGGAAGGGGAATAAAATGGGAATGTTTGGCCACTGCACTTTGCGTGTGGCAAGGTGTTGTTGAGGCGCCATTGGGATCTCTGTTTCCATGAAGACTGGACTTGGACTATGATTTGAATCTGCTGATATCATCTAGCTTGGCTCTCGCTGTGTCTTATCGTGGACCTGTTGTGGATGACTGCACCCTCTTCGGACTTTGGATTGAATTTGACCTGGCTTCTGTCTACGCCCTCTGACTGACGGCTACTCCCGGCTTCTGACTATTGGTTTGTCTTTCGGAATTTCTGCTGCCTCCTGACCTGACCTTGGATTCTTCTGACGACGGCTATTCATCATCCCTTTGAGGCTCTTGGCTTATCTGCACCATGGAAGCAGCTTTACTGCTTTGCTAGTTTGTTTATTTTCCAGCAATTAACTCTATTTTTTTTCCAAAGCTGAATTGAAGCGTTATTTAGTTTTTTTTAAATGCCAGCATGGGAAATTAGCGTGGCTCGTTTTTGAGTTATTATTGTCCAATCTACTCTCGAAACACTGAAAAGTGAAGTGTTTCAAGGATATTTCCTGTGTTTGTTATTTTTTGGCTTATCTTCGGAATAAACTTGGTTTTGTATGTTAACTGGCATCTGACTCTTGACAAGATATGAAGCGCAGGAGAGCAATCCAATATTGATGACCTGGATTGCTCCCTGGCCTGGTTTATCATTGGGAGCAGTGGCAGACTGGGTCTAAAAATATTGATTGCTACAACTGTAAGACTATCATTTAATTTTTAGAAAAAAAATGACATTTTCCAAAAGCACACAAGTAGAAAAAGGCACAATTAAAATTATTGTGAAATTAATGTATATGTTAGTAATTACAGTGTACATATATTGTACATATTACTAGTAGTATACAGTAGATGCTAAATGTAAATACAGATCGTTATAGTTGAATTTTTAAGTATTTTAAAATTTGAAATAAATGGGGGGTTGTCTAATGTTTAAGGGGTCCCAACTGCCAACAGGCAAGTTGACACTCTGGCCAGTCTGCCACTGATTGGAGGCCTTGATCCAAGGAAACCCCTCTCTGAAGTCTCATAATTTAAATTAAAAACATCTCTCACCTTCCACAACTTCCTCTGTGTCTAGCGACCAGAATAAACGAGTCAAGTAATCTCTTCATCCCTAAATGGGTATCTACAGATGCTTTGACTCCCAGCACCAGTCTGGATGTTTATTGCTGGCCTCCTTTTACCTTCTGGGATCAGCATGGTTGTCCCCTCCTTTGCTGGGCATACATTTGCATGTTTGGGGATTCATTTTTTGGGCTCTTTTGCATTTCTCCCATATTTGAGGTACAGTAACCAGAACTGTACATAGCATTCTTTATGCAACTACGTGGGAGGCCTATATAAAGGAGGGCTGGGGATCATATGCCACTGCCATTATTGCTGGGCTAGAACTCCCAGCATTCCTCATAGTTCACTATGTTGTCTGTGGCTGCTGGAAATTGCAATCTAACCACAACTGGAGGGCAGTATAATTCCCCTTTTATTGTTGTGTGCCTTCAAGTTGTTTCCAACTTATGGCGACCCTCAGATGAACCTTTCATGGGGTTTCTTGGAGAGATTTGTTCAGATTTGTCTGGGAGTGTGTGAATTGCTCAAGTGTGTTTCAAGGGCCAAGCAAGGATTCAAACTGTGGTCTTCAAATGGTTGTAGTCTAGTACTCAAATCACTACATCATGTTGGCTTTTGCCCTGGTAGAAAGGCATTGTAGTATTTATCAGTTATGTTCTAAATTCCTATCTTTTGAAAGAGAAGCCACAGCACATGATTTTTTTGTAAAGTTTTTATCTGATCATGGAGTTTAATTGTAAACACACTATGGTAAATCAAACCTTGTGTTACCAGAAGTCGGCTTGCCCAATAGGACTCTCTCCTCTTCCACAACTCTTGACAACATTTCGAAATCTTCATTTCACAACTCTCTGGAGCAGATTTTGAGAGTGTGGTGATAGACACAGTTGCTCCATTTCCAGATCAATTGAAGGAATTACAGCAGGCGATCCAACTCATAGCCTTACCTGCCTCAACAACTGCCAAGGGTATATCGGTTTTTAACATTTATTTTCTAGTAATTGAGCCTTATGCTGCAATCTTGTTTTGAAAAACAGACATCTTCTCATTTGTCTGATATCTCTCCTGAGAAGTTAAATTTAGCATAAAGGTCTGGATGAAATGTCAGATGATATGACACCGTATCTGTTGCACAACATACCGTAAGTATGTATAGTGCTTATCTCTGTTAAAAATAGCTACATCCTTAACAAATGTGTCAGTTGTCTGGATTCTGTCTAATAGCAGGATAAACAAATTTTATGGGAATAAGAAAAATTACATATAAGTGAGTAAGACTAATTAGAATACAAAATAGCTCAAAATAATGCTCTCTGTGCGAACTGTTTCTGGATTTCCTGCTTCTTTGAATGCGATTTCCTGCTTCTTTGAATGCGATTTCCTGCTTCTTTGAATGCGATTTCCTGCTTCTTGGCAAGGGGTTGGACTGGTTGGCGCATGAGGTCTCTTCCAACTCTACTATTCTATGATTCTATGATTCTATGATTTTTACAAAGAATAGCTACAGCATGATGTAAAGAAAATGTAAAGAAAATGTAAATAAACAAATGAGAGGGAATAACCTACTGCCTGATAAGTGACAGAAAGAAAATAATACCCACCTGATAAGATGTACAGTTAGAGTACACTTTACCTGGAATTTTGTAGTACTCCAAAATCTGAAAGTTTGGTAGTGATACTATTGCTTTCTAGTGGTTTAATGCACACGCTATTTGTTCCATGCACCATTAAAATAGTGTATAAAATTACTTCCAAACTTTAAGTTATCTCTGAAACATAAATGAGTTTTGTCTTTAGATTTGGAACCTATCTCCTAGATATCTCAGTCCCCAAGTTACAAACTAGATAGGTTCTGTAGGTTTGTTCTAAAGTTACATTTGTATGTAAGTTGGAACAGGTACATTTTAAAATGTAACTCCAGCCAAAAATATGTCTCTTTTAGCTTTGTATAGTATAGGGAAGGGTTAATACCTCTGTGGTGTTTGTTCTGCTGTCTATGCCCCTGTTCAGAAGATTTCACATCATTTTCTGTCCCTGTAATAATTGGATTTTGAAAAAATTGGCTTGTTGTAGAAACAAGGTAATGAAGCTTCAATGAAGACTCCATTTTGCCATGATAACACTTTCAGGAGTGAATTTCCCCTCCAAGGGGCAGATTTCTCACCTCCTGTTGTCTCCTCTCACCCCACCCCATCTCGTTCCTAACTATGAAATATTTGTAAGTTGGATATGTGAAACTCAGTCCCAAATCTGAAAAATTCCGAAATCCAAAACCCTTCTAGTCCCAAGCATTTCAGATAAGGTATACCCAATCTTTAAGTACATAAAATAATTTTAGACATCTTAGATTAATGAAATCCACCTTGAAATGAACTCTTTCGGGGTTCTTATTATTGTATAGCCTCTGATTGAGCCCCTAACTATATCAAACTAAATTATGGGCATTAGGAATACATCAAAGTGCTATTATCATTTTCTTTGTGTAAAGGGTATTTTCCAATGTCGTTGTCATAAGGCACATGTTCGAAACCATCAAATGGTGTGGGAGTTTCATCATTGGCTCAGATTTCAATGGTATAAGACCATGAATTGTTTTCATTCTGCTCTTTGAGATTTCATCGCTTGGCTCCCTTTAAATGATTCCATTGATTCCAATGAGGTCATGCATAAAAGAAGACACTGCTCAACACAAACACAGACAGTACAGTGTAATCTAACTAATAAATCTTTATTATAAAGCAGCAGGTTCCGAGTTTGATTTAGCAGACCATTATGATATTATTCAATTCAAGCCTCAGGTCAGAATTGTAATTTTTGCCCCAAGGAACAAATGGATTTTCCTTGTAAAGGGGACCCCCTCCCCCCCCCCCCCCCCCCCAAAAAAAAGAAAAGAAAAAAAAGCATAGCTGCAAACTGGAATGTCATGTATATCTCAAGTCATCTTAAAGAAATATGCTATAGTATTATATGTCCACCAGGACTCATTTTCCACTTGAGGTTTAGATCAGCACTTTGGCTCATGTGTTCTTAATGGAAATTTCCACACGGCATTGCTAAGAACTGACTTGGTATCATTGCCTACATACCACATGATTGGGATAACATTTATCTTCTCAAAGTCTAGCCCTAGAAAGAATGGCATGCTCTGGAAAAGTGCAGTTTTCTTTTTTTAAATGAAAACAGCTCCTTTTTTAAGTGGGTAAAGAGGCATACAAGGTGTTTTTTGGTGTGTTAAGTGCTTCTTTAAAGTTCAATTACAACAGCTTCACTCTAGAAGAAACAGAAGAAGGAACTGTCCCTTTCCTTCTCTCAGAATTAAGACCAACTACTTCTTTCTCCTCTGAATTCCTTCTTCTAGACATCCTCTCCTTCTGAAGAGTAAGAAGCAGCAGGCCTTCCCAGCTCTTAGCATGGAAGATTTCAAAATGGTGCAAAGGGCAAGAGATGATGATGCTACTGCTGCTGCTGCTGATGATGAATGTATATCCCAAGAGCAGATCCTTGATTAAAAAGGAATGCAAAGAAAAACATACCAAATAGGAAATTTTGCAAGATAATTATAATAGTACAATTATTAAAACCCTTCAGTTAAAAATAAATAAAGAGCTGTTAAAAACTGTTCATTTTAAGACAATGCAGCACTACCTGTCCCCATGCTTTGTCCACAAAACACACACCATCCTCTCGTTTCACATTTTCACTTGCCACCTCATCAAACTGGGCCACTGGCTCCTCTTCGGGACAGGACGGGACCTGCCAAGCTCCATCAGACAACGCTGTCTTGGCCTCAACCCCATTCAACCCTGAAGTGGTGAGGAAACGTAAGTGGGTTTTGGGTAATTCTGACAGAGCTATCTGCATATTTGGTGCCTTTCCCTCATCTGATGTCGGAAGGAGGAAGGGTGCATGGGGCACCGTGAGACACCCTGCATGCATGCCGTCTCTCTGGCAATTGCCAGCAAAATGGCACAAAATTGAGGTTAGTGTGAAGAGGTCCCTGCTCTTAAATTGCCCCAGGCTGGATCTACATTGCCATATAATCCAGTTTCTAAATCCAGGTTATCTGCTTTGAACTGGATTATGTGTCTACACTGCCAACATCATTATCATCATCTTTATTTGTATACCACCCTATCTCCTCGAAGGGACTCAGGGCAGTTTCCAACATGTAAGACAAACATTCAATTACCAGAGAGAAAACCATACAGACAATACAACGAAAAAGACACATTCACCAAAATAACACAACATTATTACCTTAACAACCAAAATATCAGCCTAAAATATCAAAAACCTGTTAAAAACACTAAAAGTAAAATATAAAATATTAAAAAACCCATTTCATTGCCATATAATCCAATTCAAAGCAGATAGTCTGGAGTCAGAAACTGGTTTATATGGCAGTGTAGATAGGCCCCCGGTCTGTCTCTCCTTTTCTCACTTCTCTCCTTTTATCTCTGCTTCCTTCCGTTTTTGTAAAAGTAGTGTGCACTCAATTAATCCAGCAAAGAGGAAATGTGAAGTAGGTGTGAAATATTGTCCTTCCCACTAGGCTCAGGCAAAAGCAAACTGCTGTGGGCTTTCCTAGCTCATTTGTTCTTCCTGATGAGGAACATCTTCCTATTTTGATCATTTGTATTGGTTGATTGCTCACACATATCCCAGTTTTCATCCTTGAAACGTTGGAAGAGCTGCTTCTTTTTAGCTGAATATGCCTAGGAATATAATTGGGAACTTCAGCATGCAATACATTTGCTGTAGTAATTGTATGATAAGCTCTATCCTGTTTCTGCTTAAGTACATTATTAAATTAAGTATGCTTTTTAGATGAAAAAAATAATAACTGTTCTATTCCTCCTCTCAGACTACACACATGATATTTCCAAACGGATGACTTAACAGGTTAGTTCATGTATGCACCATTAACTCTCCAGTAAAATGCAACAGCAATTCTCCCTGCAAAGTGGAAGCCTTGATCCAGACTTTGTGCTGTGGTTACTAAGGGAACAAGGAGATACGGAAAGATAACTAGCAACCCAGGGAGTTCACTTTCTCCCAAGCAGAAACCTGTACTTCCAACTTTGAAACTGGATCTGGCTTTGCTAGCCACACTCTTTATCTGCTTGTGCTGAAGAGCATTTGAAAGATATCACCTGCACACTCAAAAGAGAAATAGCTAGAAATCATGGTGCACTGAAATTCTTGCAAGCAGAAAAAGTGTTCCCTGCTCCAATATAGTTAAAGATACTCTAGCAATGAGACGAGGCAGTAATCCTCAGTATTTTCTGCAAGTAGAAAACAGGAGGAGAAATGTTTTCGTGACCCAGCTGGGACAAGACAGGTAAGCTGATTATTAAGATGCTTGATAAACCTCCTTGCAGCAATCCGACTCTTGATACTTGGTGATAACACAGAATGTTCAGTGTTTCCAAAATATTTTGAATAATATTGGTTATATTTTGGCAAAGAGGCATCTACACTGTAGAATTAATGCAATGGGACACCACTTTAACTGCTGTGGCTCATGGCTATAGAATCATGGGAAGGCTAAAGACCTTGTAAAACTACCTCTGCCATGCTTCCATAGCATTGAGCCATAGTAAATCCGCCCCGAGTCCCCTTGGGGAAATAGGGCAGAATACAAATAAGGTTATTATTATTATTATTATTATTATTATTATTATTATTATTATTATTTATTAAGTGGAGTCAAACTGTATTATTTCTACAGTGTAGATCCACTCAGAGAAGAAATAAAGGATCATATTTTTTTTCCTTTCCTTCATTTCTTCCTGATATAGTTCCCTCCCATCAAAAGCAATGGAGGAGGTATTATTTACACATGTTCTTGAGCTAGTGTAATTTTCTCCTCATTTTGGGACTTGGAAGAATCTGGCCTGTTAGAGTTGCTAGGGCCAAAATAGATTTTCCCACCTCCTGGTCTGGCTTCTCATATTACCTGACTAATCCAACTTTTGCCTGGGTTTCCCATGTAACCAGTTCCACAATCAACTGGAATCTGTCCCAGTAATAAACCATTTCAAGGTTTAACCTGGGGTGACTCTAAATTGTAGAATTAATGCAGTTTAGAACTGTGTTAACTGCTATGGCTCAATGTTATGGAATCCTGGGAGTTGTAATTTTACAAATGATTTAGTCTTTGATGGAGAGTTGGCGCCTCAGCAAAGTATTCCATAGCACTGAGGCAAGGCAGTTAAAGTAGTGTCATCCCTAATCTACACAGCTATTAAAGGTACAGGAGATATCTCCACTTGTCACTCTGGCAACACTTAATAAAATGTGGGTGGTTTACAAGCATTCCCATTTTTATCTGCAGGTTACGGAGAAGACAAAACACTTCATTATGATCCCTGCATCCATGGGACTAGTATCCACATTTTCATTTGTCCATGTCTGACAGGTTTTCCAGCACAACTTTATGTATTTGTTGGCCAGAAGCCCTTCCTTTCAATAGGATTTGCTAATATCCATTGTTTCACATTTCCCTGCAAAGAACAGGAATGTATCCACCATGGATACAGGGGTCGCATTGGACTTCACAGTGTAATTGTTTTTGTGACTTCCATTAAATAATTCCCAGAACATTTTATATGGTTATCTCTGATTTTTTTTAATTACTCAGGGATAACCATGTAAAATGTTCTGGGAATTATTTAATGGAAGTCACAAAAACAAATACACTGTGATGTCCAGGGCCTGTAATTTCAAAACAGGCATTCAAGACAAAAAATATCCCCCATCAACCATGAAACAGTGGATCTTGCAAGGAGATTTGACACTAGGCTTTCTTGGCAGTATATCATGCAGCCAATGACAGCTGTGTGAGAGGCAAATCTATCCTTCCTGAAAAATGCTGTCATTGCTTTCATTGTTCCCAGAAAAGCTGCAGCTATTGAATATCTGGCTGTGTTGCAGCTACTAAAAACAAAGATCCTATACTGGAGGACAATGATGATGATTTGCAACTAGTATTTCCAAAAAACAGGACTTCATAAACCTAATGGCCTCATCAGATGGGTTGAATTTAGCATCCTAGGACACTTTCATCCTGTCTAGAGGACAGAGCCCCATGCTGGACATCGCACGATGTTGTGTGATTTATGGCAGAGGCCCTGCTTTCAAGCAGGGTGAAAGCATGACTGGATGCTTTCCCCCCAACATGGGAGGCTTTCCATGTTGTGTTGGCTCCATTGAGCCAGCATGCTTCTGCCCTATTTGGGATATGCTTCCCCTGTACAATGGGGAAAGCATCACCACACCAGAGCAGTGTGCGGGGTGACAGAGTAACCCTCTACGTCTCCTGTTTCACCACGCCAGCTGATGAAAAAAGCACGGGGGGGGGGGGGTTGTGTTGTGCTGACCATGTGATATGGTCAGTAGTCTCAACTGGGAGTACATCCGTAATGCCTTGTGTCTAGAATGGATGATAAGGCTTGCAGTGGCCACTCTTATTCCCAGCAATTTGAAATGGCAAATCTGCAGCATCTGATTATCTAGATGTAAAGACCAAAACCTTGTGATGACACAGAATGGGTCCTTGTGATGTCACGAAGGTGAGTCAGGCAAGGATTCTCAGGTAAATGGGCTGAGTGGCTTTTGGGTCAGTTGGTATGAGAACAATGGGCCACACAATTGGGTAAAGAAGATCAGGAAATATGGCAACCCAGAGCCAGGGAGAAAAAAAGAGTTGTTATAGATGGCTGGGCAGGCAGCAAAATGGACCCAATGTGGATTTACACTGCCAAATAATGCAATTCAAACTGTGGAGATGCAGCCCCAGCAAATTTGGTTAGCTTGGATCCAGACTATCTGAAAGCCTGTGTCTCCCCAAATGAACCTGCGTGCCCAGGTAATCTGGTGAGGACAAAGGAAAGAGTTTTCTCAGCAGAAGCTCCTAGGATATGGAACACCCTCCCAAGAGAGGTTTGACTTCTTTCAAATCTCTTTTCCTCACCAAGCAGACATCTTCAGTGTACTGGTCAGCCTGTGCCTCAAGCCTCTAGCGAAAAGTCAGGGGATGAATTGCCTCTGGAGACTTTTCAAAGCCATGAGCAGGAGGGAATTCCAGACCCAAATCTGGATATAGATTTAGCCCCAGAGCCACAGGCACCAGAGGAGGATAGAAATGTAGTAACAGCTCAGCCTGCAGAAGTAGAACAGGAGCAAACTCAGGGTAAGGGTTTGTCTCCACTCTGTAACCACCAGTTGCTCCTGAGCAGACTCCCAGCTCATCTGAGTCACCAAGAGAGCAGAGGCAACAGAGGCTAAGCTTTGCCTTAAAGGAAAGGCAAAGAAGTGTTCATTTAGCTGCAAGAAAGCAACAGAGTGGAACTGCAGAAGTGTAATCAGGATCCAGCCCATAGCTTGCTGGCTTACGATAAAGCAGCAGTGAAGTATGGGCCAGCTGTGGGAGCAATTTGCATTCGTGCCGTACCCACTGTTTGTATTTTGTTGCAAATTTCCAGAGCTTGACCTCTGCTTTGAATTATCATTGACCTGTTTGCTCCAGCTTTGACTTGTGCATTTGAACTTTGGACTACTCTGTCTGGATTATCCTTGGACTTGGCATAGTGACTTTAGTGAATATTATTCCAAGTTTTGTTCCTGTTTGTTGGAATGGCTGTTGACTATTGGTCTTTGGGACACCTAATATTTGGGGTTAGCCAGCACATTCAGCCTCATCTCATCAAAGTAGAGGGACATGGAATCTGATTTTCTGTTTTTTAACATGCAGTACACTGGACCTTTGATATCTGCTTGAGTTTCAGTCCCCCTCCCCCATGATATCAAAATCTGTGGATGCTCAGAGTCATACTGGAGGTGTCTCAGGATGCTTCTACTCCACTTCACTCAAGGAGGCCCATACCTCCCATCAGATGATGTAGGCTGACTTCTGGTGGGGCACAGTGGGTGAACTGGGGCAGCAGTGTGGTAGGATGCTGCACCACCAACACAGGAGCCTCCCTGTGTTCCATAAGAAACAATGATGCTACCGTGGGCTTAAGTTGTGTGGCGATGCTTCCCCACGTGTGACGGGAAAGTGTCAGCTGCCAGCCAGGGCACCAGGATTGTCCGCTGCTGTTTGATTTGCCACGGAGGCTGGAGAATCGCAATGCTTGATCTCATCCATTTGATGAGATCCCTAAAGAATCCTACAGTGGTATTTTCTCAGGTTAAAAAAGTAGCTTCAGTAAATTCAGTTTTCCATTTTCGTAGGGATCCTGTTCCTAGTGAATGTAGAGACTGAGTGTACTCATATTAAACTGGTTTACTTTTCAATTGGCTTAGATTATTTTATTGCCTATGTGTTTTATGAGATAATGGTATATTAACAATACAATTTATTGTGAGGTTAATTAAATCTGTCTTTTAATCTGTTTAGGGTGGGGTCTAGGATTATGAGAATATGGGTGATAAACTAGATTGACACTTGTGATCCCTTTTAACCTATGATTGTGTGACTCTCCCCTGCACCACGAGCTGCTTCAAAACCTCCAAAACTCACATAATTTTTTTTTAGCAGCACGGAAACAGCACGGATGGCAGAGAAGTACATTGTACTATTTTTTGTTAGAGGTGTGCATTTGTATAGAATTGCTGTTTGTTTTGTGTAGTTTCATTCGTGTCATCTCATTTTTGTATTCATGTCCCGCTAACGAAAATGGGCCGCCTATAAGACACAAATTTTTGTCTGGCTTATGAAAAAAAGCTACATTTTTTGGACCATTGGCTGCAATGGGAGGGCTTCCGAGGCTCTCTCCCGGACCCAGACTCAGTTTAGGGTGCCAGAATAACTGCTGTTCTTAATATTAATATAAATAGGATCATCAAGACCCATTGATCCACATCGGATGTAATTGGCAGGCACTGCTCTCCCAGACCCAGACTCAGTTTAACGGACCAGAATAATTACTGTTCTTAATATTAATATAAATATGATTATCAAGACCCATTGATCCACATTGAATGTAATTGGCAGACACTGCTCTCCCAGACCCAGACTCAGTTTAGGAGGGTAGAATAACTGCTGTTCTTAATATTAATATAAATATGATAATCAAGACCCATTGATACATATTGGATGTAATTGGAAGGCACTGCTCTCCTGGACCCAGACTCAGCTTAGGGTGCCGGAGTAACTATCATTATTTATATTAATATTATTATTAACATCCATTGGTAGACATCAGCTGTAATGAGAAAGCAGCCCCCTGTCAGTACCTGCTTATTGTTACGGGGCCGAAACGAAAGCAAGCACGATGATTGTGTGGCTCTTATTTTCATGTTGCTTCTCGTTTCCTACAAAAATGTCATCATAGTTTTGTGTAGATGAACGGTCAAGACAAACGACAGCACGAAGGAAACAAAGGAAATTTTTTCGTGCACACTTCTAGTGTTTGTGCAATAATGCATAATTGTCTCCTTGGATCAAGAAGATATAAGCCCCTGTAAATATCAGTCTCTACACATTTTTCCTGTACATAAGCCTGTTCATGAATAAAGCAGGGAGGTGTCATGGAGATGCCATTGTGATGTTTCTTGCTATTGCTACTCACTGCTAGATATTGCTGCTATCAGTGCTGTCAGCCTCAAGAAAGTTTTTCCCAAGAGTTTTGCCTTGGGACTGTAAGGAATATGCGGTAAGGAGGCTAACCATGTTTTTCATGTTTCAGTTCCAGGTGCTTTAAAACTATTTCTATTATTAGGCTAACATATACATGCAATAATGAAAATACTAAGTTACAAGTTAACAAGTACTAAAACTACAAATAAATAAGAACACAAAATAAGAATAGATTTAAAAAAAACCATAGATGAGTTAAAAGTTGACTTCCAGCTCCCCTAACAATGATATATGTGATACTAAATGCTACTTCCTCTGTATTTATGTTCTTCACACTTTTACTTGTTTCTAAACTTCTAATTCTCAAACCTTTAGTATCTACCTTTCTTGCAAAATGGTTCCCAATCTTTCATTATGACCCAAAGAAAAATCCATGCCACCATCCATGACTTGATTATTTTTCTCATATCAAAATAGATAATTTATCAATTTTATACATTCAAACACTTTCATTATCTAACCTTCATATGTTGGAATTTTCATATTCTTCCATCTTTGCACACAATCATCTTGTCAGGATGATCATGTGTTGTAGCAGTCTTACCTCTGGTTTCTCTATGTGTTTATCCATTAGTCCCAATAAAAACAATTCTGGTTTTGATTGGACTTTTCTTTTAAAAATCTTCTGAAACAAGCAATCTGTTTCCTTTTCTTCTCCATTTCTATTTTCTTTTTTGCACATCACAGGAGAAAATACTGTTTCTTGCTGTTCACTTTTCTAAAATTAAAAAAATTAAAAAAATTAAATTTTATTTTTTACCCTGCTGTCTTCACAGCTCGAGGTGGGGCACAGCATAGTCAAAATACATTCAGTAAAATTCATATCTTAATACATATTTCTGTAAAAAGACACATAATAATAATTAATAGTAATCAACCTCTTTGTACATTTTAGCCATTTTAAAGTCAAATACTGATGAGATACCATTTCATAAAATGATAACACGGAATAAATTCTAATTCCTTCAGCTTCATTTTCCATTGTTCCAGCTGAGTATTATATCAAAAAAATTGTGCTCATTTTACAGTTTAATTTTTTAAGTTGTTCTTCCTCCATCTCTGTTTTCAATTCATGCATCTTACCAATCAAATGTTGATCATCAAATGTTGAATTGGACCAACTCCAATTCAAATTCTGATTTATTGTGTCCCAAAGAAAAATCCATGCCACCATCCATGACATAAAACATTTCAAAGTTTCACGTAATGGCATCTCATGCCTCTGCAGACTCAGAGCTGGTCATAAACCAAGTAGTCAACCACCTAGGGTGCAGACCTCAGAAGGGCGTTGTATGGTTGGCCTTCTGTATTCACATATTCAATCATCCACACCTTGAAAGTACTGATTTTTTTCCCATAAAGTATATCTCGATTTTGCCATTATATATATAGCACACAATTTTATTACCCCATTGTATATAATCAGACATGACCATCCATTAATTTTGGTATCCAAGCAAGGTCCTGGAACCAAACCCATGGATACTGAGGGCCCACTGTACTCTGTTCTTGAAAATCGAGATGATGCTGCCCAAGTGAGTTCCACTTCTCCATCCCAGGTGCTCTATCTTGGTCATGGCAAATTGTGACAAAATATTAGAAACTGCATATTATACGCAAATAGTTGGAAACTAATAAAATACTGTCATTTCATTTTACAGGAAAGAAGAGGGTGAGGATGTCTCTCCCATTCCTGTCGTTAATGAGGTCAGCTGCCCTTGGTTTGATCTGTAATTCATGTTCTTTGACCAGACTGCCAGTTTAATATTGGTTAGAATTTCTGTGCCTATTTTTTATGCACGTGGAAATGAAACGTTTGCAGAAATTCAGCAATTCTGCTCAAACTGCCAGTGGAACAAAAACTGGTGTCCTGGGTGGATACTTTTCTCCTAACCACTAGAACACCAGAACATCCAGTTTCTTAAATTAGTGTTTACTAGCTTGTTTTTAGGGTTATGTATTATGTTGTACTGCAGGCAAGACTCACATGGTCAAAGTGTTTCTTTAAAATTAGTAGGAATAGTTATATGTGATCTGCTGTGAGTGCATGTGCCTTCAAGTCACCTGCTGAATTTCATAGAGTTTTCTTACGCTGGAGATACTCAGATGACTCCTTCTGAGTTTAGCTACAATCTCTACAGCAGCTAAGAAGAAAGTGTTTTTGTTTTTTTCTTTTCTTGAAAACAATGTATTGTTCTAAGCAACCCCAGTTGTAATGCAGAGTGTAGGGTGGTGGGTTGGTCCTGAGTCTGCAATTACAACCAATTAGCGTTACAAAAATCCTATTTGTAGTGGGGAAGAAAACTGCTGAAACTGATATGTTGCAGCTGCCTTTGTTTTTCTAGTTTCCTTTGTGTGAATGGCACTGTCATAACAAATCCTGAAGTTCAGAATTGAGTATAACACTAGTGCTTGAATCATAGGAATAACTGGTGTTATTAATGCTAGACCCCAAGCAGGTTCAGTAGCCATTGGTATACTTTTACACTGATTGAAGAAGAAAGAGAATAAGTGTCCACTTGCATACAACACCTCCACTGTCAAGTCTGCTGGCTTCCCAACTGTCATTTTTCCAGCTGTAGCCTCTAAAAACATTAACATCAAAGGTGAGACAGAGCTGCTAGTCACCCTTTTTGCAAGTGAATCTGCTCATTAAGGAGGATTCAGGGTGCATCTACACCAGTGGTTGTCAACCTGTGGGTCCCCAGATGTTTTGGCCTTCAGTTCCCAGAAATCCTAACAGCTGATAAACTGGTTGGGATTTCTGGGAGTTGTAGGCCAAAACACCTGGGGACACACAGGTTGAGAGCCACTGATCTACACTGTAAGATTAATGCAGTTTGACATCACATTAGCTGCTATGGATTCTTGGGAGTTGTAAGTTTGGAGGGTCTTTAGCCTTCTTTGGCAGAGACGTGGACCGAACCAAATCTGTCCACTTCTTCTGCAAGCCCCCCATATTCCCTATCCATTCAGAGAAGTGTGTAATAGCCCTATTCAAGATTAACCTGCTTCCTTCCCATTGATTACCACTCATGTGACAACAAGATTTAGAACCACAAACTACCACAATGGGATCAAGAGCCCCAAAAGATCAGTGTTTTCAATTAAATTGTAAAGATGCATTTTCAGGTTCAGGTATAGTCTCGGAGCCATCCAAACAGATTTTTGGTGAGCTGGGTTGAATAGGAAATCCATTATATTTCACATTGTAGGTCTCTGTTGGTGAGATTATGCAGCATAACAAAAAGGCGCTGCATAGATTCCAGCTTTTGAAGAAAAGAGAGGAATGTGACCAGATGACTGTTGAACTGAATGCAAAGAAGCAAGAGTTTAAAGAGAAGTTGGAACTGCTGACTAAGCGAAGTGGGGAACTCAACCAAAAGGGTCAAAAAGTAAGCATCACTTTACATCTGTGATGATGGTGCTCGGAGCTTTGCATGTAATGTAATTTTGCATGTAATGCTAGACCATATTTTGTTACTGTGGGAAAGAATTTAGATAAGTCCCAGATTTACATATTTTCTCCCACTCCAATCCAGTCCACTCTTTGGTGAGTCTGCTAGGAGGAAATTAAAATTTTGACTTTCTGCTTTAATATATCTCTATATTTCTTGGATTTATATTCTATACTTTTTCCTAAAATGAAATGCAGAGCAGCTTACACTAATATTAAATAAAGTAATTCAGTCAAAATATAAAGCAAAATTAATTAGATGCACAGTTTTGAAAGCAGATCCGTAAGAAAATTACAGCATCCACCAGTAACAAGCTATATCCTCAGCAGCTAAACACTTTTACACTAGCCAATTATAGCACTATGATTCCACTTTAACTGCTGTGGTTTCATCCAGTAGGATTCTGGAATTTGTAGTTTGCTAGGAGATTAATGTTTTCTAATGCAGAATTCTAAATGCATCCCTCTATACTGGGGATCCTTAGGATGGAAGCATGTCAGTTAAATTGGGACCATGCAGTGTTTGAATTAATTTTAAAGCCCTACATGGTTTGGGTCCAGGTTACCTCTGGGATCACCGCATTCCACATAATCCACCCTATATACTCAGGTCCTCTGGGGACATTTGCTCCAATCAGCCAGGAATAGGTTGTCAGTGTTACCCAAAAGGCTTTTTCTTCAGCCACCCCTAGATTGCGGAATGACCTGCTAGAAAAGTTTCAACAGTTGAGTATGCTGTCCAAATTTAAAACAGCAATAAAAACTTGTCTCTTCCAGAAGTCACATCCCCATGAGTGTTAAATTCTGGATTTTAAATTATGTACTGGCTGTTTTCATATGTATTGAGTATACATGTTCTTTTAAACCGATGTTTTAACAGGGAATGTGTTTAACTGATTGTATGTTTTATGCTAATGTTTTGTTGTTCTCCACTGCATACCTATTATGAGAAGCTGTTAAAAAATTAGAAGGAGGAGGAGAAATGATGCCTAACAATTTTTCTTAAATCTGTGTGATTATAAAATGTTTTGGTTTAGAAACAAAGTTTAAAATATTTTCAGGGCTGGGAAATGGCAGAGAAGGGGCTGCTCCTCAAGAGTCCTTGTTTGTGCACTGTGTTCCCACATCTCCAATAGTTCCTCTCCCATACCTTAAGGCAGGGGCCACATCAGCCTTATGGTGGCCTTCACAAGGCCATTTGTAATTGTAAGACTATATAAATGTAACTATGTTGCCCTGGCATTGAAAGCCGTGTGGATCACATCAAATGATGTAACAGGCCAAATTTGGCCTGCAGGCCTTTTGTTTGCCATGTGTGCCTTCAGGGGCAGCTGAATAGTTTACTCTTTTTTCTTCCTGTAGCAGCTTTCTCTTCAGGGGCTCCCATTTAAAGGTAATGAGCAAATCAATGCAAGATTCAGTAATCTTTCTCTATTTTTCTTTGATCAGTTCAGGGCTCATGCTCTTGGATTTGAATTTTATCTTCAAGAGTGTGAAAAGAAGAAACAGCGTTATGTGGAGAAGTTCAAGACGGAACGAAAACTTAACTTGATAAAGAGGCATGAGATCATCAAACTGAAAGAGGAGATTAAAAAACTCCAAGCCAGGTAATGTCTGTAGCCCCTTCCTCTTTATCACTTCTGAGCAACACGATGTCTCCCATCCTGCTAGTCTTATAAGTTTCCCTATGGAACCAGCTAGACAATTTTTCAAATGCACAATGTCTGCATTCAATTCATGACCATGGAAGTGGAGCTATATATGCAAATGCACATTCTTGACGAACATGCATCTAAGTAAGCATCCCTTCTGGAACTGGTAGTAATACACTTTTGATTGTTCATTCATTTACATAAAATTTCTTTCAACATCAGTTGGCTGCATCTTCACACATGTAAGGTATAACCAGAGACTCCATGCCTCTGTAGAAGCCATTGTTCCACATCAAACTACAGGAAAGGAGATTCCACCTGAACATCAGGAAGAACTTCCTCATTGTGAGAGCTGTTCGGCAGTGGAAATCTCTCCCCGGACTGTGGTGGAGGCTCCTTCTTTGGAGGCTTTTAAGCAGAGGCTAGATGGCCATCTGTCAGGGGTGCTTTGAATGCAATTTCCTGCTTCTTGACAGGGGGTTGGACTGGATGGCCCATGATGTCTCTTCCAACTCTACTATTCTATGATTCTATGATTCTACAGAGACATGGAGTCTCTGCTTATACATTACATGCCATTGCCATTTTCCTACTCCCACGTCTTCTTCTGTTTGGTGAAGACCTGTGTATGCTTCAAAAGTGTACATACAGAATTGGCTTTTTGGTAGGCCTAAGAAAGATATTCCTACCATATGGATCAATGTACAATGGCTTTCTTTTCATAAGGACTTTTGTCTTTAAAATGAAGTCAGACGGGACAGCCCATCAAACATCAGATCCCTTTCAAATGAAAGACTGATTTATCTAAAATAATGGCAAGCTATGGCTCCCGTAGAGGGACACACTTTTGGCTAAAACACCGTTTAATATTTGAGGCTTTCTAAAAGTCTATATATTTGTTCAGAAAACAGAAACTACAAAAGAAGATTGCAAAATATAAAAATATTGCAAATTTTCTTCAGAAAGTGGTAAACATCCTGCCCTCCAGTGAATATGGTGAGTGCAATTATTGAATAGTTCCAGGATTCTTTTTCATATTTAAACCTTATAAGAATTGAGTTCCTTTTGAAATATATCTTTATTAAATCATTTTAAATGAAAATTTAATACTTCTCATTACTTCTGAGCTCTACATAAGAAGAGTAAATCTGCTTTTTCTTGATTTGTCTATTTTGAATCTTTAAAGTGCCCTTTAATCACACTTTCAAATTCCTTTAATCACATTCTTGCTGAATCTACACTGCCATATTATATAGTTTTAAACTGCATTATATGGTCAGTGTAGACTCATATAATGCAGTTAAGTGCAATTAAACTACATTATATGACAATGTAGATCCAGCCTATGATTGGCATGGAGACCTCTGAAGTTACAGTCAGCATTTGTAGAATTTAGAAACATTCCATACATACAAATCTAATGTCTAAATTTTGGCTGATGCCAAAACAAACTGAAGCAGTGTTGTGTCATGGTTAAAGTATTGACACTTGGGAGATCCAGATTCAATGCATCAAAGTATTATGAAACTGCATGAATGACCTGGAGCC
This sequence comes from Anolis carolinensis, assembly GCF_035594765.1. Lineage (NCBI taxonomy): Eukaryota > Metazoa > Chordata > Lepidosauria > Squamata > Anolidae > Anolis > Anolis carolinensis. The sequence continues at coordinate 342,445,255 of NC_085841.1, forward strand.
ACTCAGGCTGGATTTACACTGCCATATAATGGAGTGTAACTGCATTGAACTGCATCATATGGGTCTACACTGACGATATAATGCAGATTCAAACTTTATTATATGGTAGTGTAGATGAGGCCCCAGGCTTAGTCTTTTTCAGCCTGCCCTATTGGGATGTGGTTGTGAGCATAAGGGTGGCAGGAGAACAGCCACATATGCCATCTTGAGGTCATTCAAGGAAAAGGAATGTGCAGATGGTTATCATTGTATTCCTGTTTAATAAAAATTTCTTCTCTTTCCCTTTGTAGCCTATCTGGGTTATCAGGAAGACTCTGTTGTTAGAGCCCTCATAGAAAGGCATCTGACTTTGGTGACTGAAAATCGAAACTTATTGAACCATTTGTGTGTTTTGCAATATGAACTTGAGGAACTCCAACATGAATTTGCAGTCTTACAGGAGGAACAAAACATCCACAAATATGTAATGTGAATTGTGCATGTGGTTTTATGCATCTTGCTCCTCTCCTTCCCTTTCTACTTCCCTCATTCTTACTTACCTTATGGATTCCAGATCATAAGCTGTCTCGCAATTGCCTTCAACTGAGCATAGGTTACAGACCCCTGTGGAAGCCTTCATATTCAACATGTGAAAATCTGGACTTTTGCTAATTATATGTATAGCAAATACGCTTGCCAAAGAATAGCCCTGTTCAAATCTCGCAGTCCCTCAACAGGATGAAGCAAACCATGTTGGGGCTTTGGACTGTGCCTCTTATCTTGTCCACTCAGGTCCTGAGCTTCCCATGCTAAGCATGAAAATCTGAATATGTTTGCATGTATTCTAAAACTGGTTGAGAACATTTTGATTTGTTGTACCCTGTTCAACTATGGCAGCTAAATAAACCACAGAATATATTTGTCCACCAGGGTCAGGGCTGTGCTTTGACTGGCAGCAGTCCTCTAAAGATCTCAAGAAAAAGTCCTTGCCATCACTTGCTACCTGCTCCTTTTTCGTTGAAATGTCATGGATTAAAACTAGGACTTTCCGCTTATAAAACATTCTGCCACATGATTGTAACCTTTTTCCACAGCCAAACATTGGTTTCACTGGGAAAGAGAAAGGGGATCTAGGACTTCATCCCACAAAAGGGGGAAAGCAGAGGAACCGTCTTTTTTTGTATGGCGTTTCATGGGGTTCTCTCTTTAAAGAAAATTGAGAATGTACCCCTACCACATAGTATCACCACCTTAGTTCAACCATTTCAAGGATACCAGCACATTTTTTAAAAAAAACAGGCATTCTTTTTGAAACATCACTTTCCATGGGGTCGTTACTCTTAAATTATAGGAGACAGACACACTTTTAAAAACACTTCTTTCAATGGGACCCAAAGCGTCTTTAAACAACTAATGGAAACACAAGGAGCATTAGCAGACCACCCACATTGAATTGTCACAAAGTAATCCACTACTTCATATCCCATAGGAAATACCCATTTTAAGTGTTTCTATGCTCAAGTGGATTATTGGTTTTTGCCTGTCTAAAATCTTCCTGTTTCTTTCTATATCTGTGGTTTTCAACCTGTGAGTCCCCAGTGTTTTGGCCCACAACTCCCAGAAATCCCAGCCAGTTTACCAACTGTTAGGATTTCTGGGAGTTGAAGGCCAAAACATCTGGGATCCACAGGTTGAGAACCATGTTCTGTATGCTGTGGAGATCGAGTCCCATGAACAACCACCAGAGGCAGTCTTGAGCCATTTGATTGGCTCTGTGGAAATTCCTCTTTGTAGCGTGTAGAAACAGAGGAAAAATCCATATGATCAGGTCCCTATGCTATTAAAGAGCTCCCTTGTAACAACATGGATGTAGATGCTCTGCAAAGCATTTTTATTTAAGGAAGCAATGCAACATTTTTCACTCCAGGTTTCCCTAAAAGGTCCAGTTTAATCTTACCTGTTCCATTTTGTTCTCCTGTAAGTCAACTTGACAATAATTTCCTAAAGTCAAAATCTTCTAGATTAATGGTTATCAAACTCTTGTTCTTCAAACAGTTGGGAACCTCCACTCCCAAAATCATTGGGTATGTTGGCTAGAAGATATAGGAATTGAAGTCCAAAACATCTTGAAAACCAAAGATTGAGAAGTACAGGTTTAAATTACCATATCTACAATTTTAGAGTGGTGTTGTGTGGTTTCTGGGCTGTATGGCCATGTTCTAGCAGCTTTTTCTCCTGATGTTTCGCTTGCATCTCTGGCAGGCATCTCCAGAGGATAATGTTTTAAATTTATTTTTAAACTTGCTAACAAAAGTCCTGTAGCATAGAGCAACACAGACTATTACTGCTTTTTGAAATTGTTAACTAAGGCAACATAGTGCAACACAGAACACAGAACCTCAGAAGATGCCAGTCACAGTTACAGGTGAAGCATCAGGAGAACACAGCCATACAGCCTGGAAATCAAATAACAACCCAGTTATTCTGGCCATGAAAGCCTTCAACTATAATTTTTTTATTGTCATATGTATTTATATAAATGAGAGCAATCTGCCTATGCTTAATTTTCAATTTTGTGGCTTCCTCTAGATGCTGATTAGTAAAGTTTCTGAACTTCAATCAAAGAGTAGCATGTTGCATGGCAAAAATATTACATTGACACTGTGTGCTAACAGTGCAGAAGACAAATTCACTCACCAAGTAAGGACTTTTTTTAAAAAAAGATGTCTATGCTTTTCTTCCTTCCCTTTACTGCTGCCATCCAGCAAACCTAAATTCAAAAGGAAGCACAGGGAAGTAGATGTGTTCTTGCATTGCCCAAAGTGTGAACTGGAGATAACTTTAATATTTGTGCAACAGTAGGGCTGGGCTTTAGCACAGCAGGCTAACCACCAATCTGCAAAAAATCCAGAAGGTTGAGAGTTCGAAGCCCGAGTCAGGGTGAGCTCCTGACCTTTAGCCCAGCTTCTGCCTACTTAGCAGTTTGAAAACAAATGTGAGTAGATAAATAGGAACAGTGTTAAAAGCGGGGAGGTATTTAGGGTCGGCGTTTCAATCAGAAAAAGGAGGAAGTTTACAAAGAAAGAAAGCTCTTAGGCAGGGAGATGGAGCGACAGCACCCATCGGTGGCCAGAACCGAGCACAGCCTCCAAAGATTCCAAAAGATGGGAAAGCCTATATATACCTCTATCTGTTATCTGTCTTATCATTGTTATAATCAGCATTGAATGTTTGCCATATATGTGTTCTGTAATCTGCCCTGAGTTCCCTTCAGGTTGGGAAGGGCAGAATATAAATATTATAAATAAATAATAAGTAAATAGGGCCATTTAGGAAGTGCTTTCACACATCTAAATCTAAACTTGAAGGGTGATGATGGTGGGTGAAATAGTTATGAAGGTTAACAACAAATGCTATTTCTTGTTGTTGTGTGACTTCAAGTTATTTGGGAACCTACAGCGAATCTGTCACAGGTTTCTTGGCAAGATTTTTTCAGAGGGGGTTTTGCCATTGCATTCTTCTGCTAACAGTGTGGAACTTGCTCAAGGTCAAATAGTTTCCATGGCTGAGCAGGGATTTGAACTTTCAGAGTCCAACACCCAAATCATGACATCACACTTGCCCTAAAAATGCTGGCTGAGGACTATGATAATTGCCTAGTGCTGCTCAAACAATAAAGATATCTTCCTTCACAGTCCTGGAAGTATTTTCAGAGAATGAGCGAGCAAGCTGGCGGATTTTAAAGCAAATAGATGCACAAGGGATGGCTTTAAACATATTGTTTAACAGATAAAAGTAATGGCTGATTTTTCAATTTGCCCATGTATCATGCAAGAGGCCTATGCTGCTAGCAGAAATGAGGACTCCAAAATGTTTTCTTTCTTATTTTTGTTCTCAGTCTTGCTAAGGGTGACTTCTTATGTTTGATTCTGTTAATCAAGCCTAATGTATTTTATTTATTTTATTTACTATATTTTTACCCTGCTCTTCTCACCTCAAAGAGGACTCAGAGCTACTTCCAGGTTGGCAATATTCAATGCCATACAAACAACAAACAGATACAATATACCCAAATATTAAAATCATTAAAATTTAAAAAAATCATAGCATGTTAATACATTACATTAATACATTAAAATCAGCTATTAAAACCACACAAATCTGAAGCCATTGTCCAGGAGCCATTCCAATCGTATTACACTTACTTCATTGCCACCTATTGCACTGACTATTCGCCAAGAGTTTTTGTTGTAGTCCAGCCTGTGGTAGTGTCTGATGTGTCTGATGTCAATGAGGGTTTTGGGCCTGTGTCCGATAGCAGTGTGGATGATGGTTTTCTTGACAGACCTGGCTTCAAGCCTGAGGTTGTAGAACAGAGGGTGGATGTTCAAGGCCATATTCCTGAGAGAGGTCTTCTGGAGGTTTCCTTTGAGAAATCGTTTTTCTGCAGATGATTTGTTAGGTGCAGACGTTAATGAACTTGTTGAAGATAGACGACAAGATTTTTTGTAAACAAAGGCCCCATAGACAAGTTTTCAGTTTCTTTCTGAAGGTCAGAAGGGAAGGAGCTGATCTAATTTCACTGGGAAGGGAGTTCCACAGCCAAGGGGCCACCACTGAGAAAGCCCTGTCTCTCATCCCCACTAACCGCACCTGTGAAGGAGATGGGATCAAGAGCAGGGCCACCCCAGAAGATCTTAACCTCCAAGGTGGTTCATAGAAGGAAATACATTTGGACAAGTAAGCTGGGCCAGAACCGTTTAGGGTTTTATCGGCCAAAACCAGCACTTCGAATTGTGTTGGTAGCAAATTGGCGGCTAGTGGAGCTGGCGTAACGGGGATTGTGCGCTCCCTGTACTCTGCTCCAGTGAGCAATCTGGCTGCCACCTGTTGGACTACTTGAAGCTTCCGAACAATCTTCAAAGGCAGCCCCATGAAGAGCGCATTACAGTAGTCTATACTGGCTGTAACAAGAGCATTGGTCAACACGGCCAAGTCTGGCTTCTCAAGCTACAGGTGCAGATGGTGCACAAGTTTTAATGTATTCACTTCTTTACAGAGCAAATTGTTGACCAGCATGTTGATGGCCATCTCTGAACTCGCAGAGCAGTGCTACTTGAGGACTTATGGTCCATTCAAGGAAATGACCTTGCACTCCAAGCTGAACATGATCCAAGTAAGAAAGAGTATTAATATAATTGGTGCTATTAAAATCTAATAATTTGAAAGACCTCTCAAATTAAGAGGTTATTGCTGGATTGAATCCAGTGGAGTCATTTCAATAACTCAAAGTGTCAAAGACAGAACGCCACAAGGTCAAAGATAACAGAGTTTATTGGAATTACAGAACTCAAAATGCCCGTAAAAGACAAGGGCTAGGCAAACACTGGCCTTAAAAGTAAAAAGAGGCAAGAAAAACATTCAAAAGATAAACCGGATTAAACCAGAGTTTAATCCGGGCAAAATCAAAACAGCTTGCTTCAGCCTGGGGATAAACAAAACAGAAGCTGGTGAACAAAGAGTTCAAAGGAATGCAACTAATTGGCAGCAGATACTTCTCTGCTGCCAAAAGCTATGTTTGAGTAACTTTAAAGGTTACTCCTCCACACAGCAGGCAGATTCCCGATACAACACAGCAGGCGAGGGCTTAAGCAGTCAGTGAGGTCCCAATCTGTTCCGAAGGTCGTAAGGTAGATGCAGACGTTTGTAGTTCACCAGGTCCAACACAGGTAGGAGAATCCGAGGCCGTAGTCAAGAAGTCCGTATGTCCAGTACAAGCAGATGGCGTCCGTCAAGAAGACGACGGAAGGTCAAAGCTATTAAGATTAAGCAGAGGTTGCACAAACAAACCCCACACAATTCCTCCCGCCGTCTGAGCCCAATGTCCAGGATAACTTACGTAGTCAGCAAACGAATCACACCCGTCTTCAGGAAACTTCCCACACAGATCCCAAGCGTTCGTCCAGATTACCTTGCCCAACGCAATTTGCTATTGCTCCCAAACCCCATTTTATGCCAGTTACAAGTCCTCATCACTATCAGCTGCCCTCCTTAGCCCGGGCGTTTCCTCATCACTTTCCTCATCAGAGCTGGAACACCTCTGACTACGCCCCACAGCATCCCCAGCTGTGGATCCCGTCCCATCCCTCCAGCCTGCCCATGGGTCTAATCCTGAAGGTCCCCAATCGCCTCCCATACTGTCATTGCCAGTGGCACCCAAATCCTCCCTTACACGAGTCCATTCCATGTCATCCTCTTCCGAGCTAACCATCTCTTCCTCCATTCTCTCAGTAAACCCTGCAAAAGAATCCTCGTCAGATGGTTCTGCAAAGATATCTCGCAGCCGCTTTCTTTCTCGCTCCTCGAGAGTATCTGACTCTCGAGGAGTCTTACGCCCACGTCTCCCAGTAGCAGAGCCATGAGGCTCAATCATAACACTAAGCTTCTGCTAGTTGCAGGCACTATTCTTTTATCCTTGTGCAAAGACAGGTTCCAACCATTTGATTCAGTTTTAAGCAGTTGCAAAGTTAGACAAGTCATTTCAAAAGCAGATGTACAACTTGGTGCTTGCATGGTATTTGTACTTGTGCAACAAGCAGGGCCGGTCGGAGAAAAATTTAAATATTAAGCGGGGGTGCTGAAAAGCGCCCCCCGCCAGCCCTGCCTCCTGCGCCCTGGCCCCGCCTCCCATGCTATTCGCCCTGGCCCCGCCTCCCACACAGCGTGGGAGGCGCGGCCAGGGTTGGAAAGAGGGAGGCTTCGCCGCCCGGGGAGGGAAGGAGGGGATCCCTCCTCCCCTCCCCGGGCGGCGAAAGAGAGAGGCTTCGCTGCCCGGGGAGGGTAGGATGGGATCCCTCCTCCCCTTCCCAGGCGGCGAAAGAGGGAGCCACAAGGCCAGAGCGCACTGGTCGGGCGGCGGGGCACCGTCAGAGCGGTGCCCCGCCTCCCGCCCAGCCTGACGGTGCCCCCCAGGACCTGCGCCCGAGGCGGCGGCGTCACGTGGCCTCTATGGTGGGGCCGGCCCTGGCAACAAGTATTGGAATGCCATCAACACTTTTTGTTTATCTTCCAGCCTTAGGGTGCATTTGCACTGCACAGTTAATGCAATTTGACTCCACTTTAACTGCCATGGCTCAATGCTTTGAAATCATTGGAGTTGTGGTTTGATGAGAAGTCTGCACTTTTTTGACAGAGAAGGCAAAATACTTTGTAAAAGTACGGTTCCCAAGATTCCATGACATTCAGAAATGCCAGTTAAAGTGATGTTAAGCTACATTAATTCTATAGTGTAGAAGCACCCAACACTATTAATCAAGATAAGTTTTGAGTGTGATTTTCCTGTCTATAGGCAACCTATCTAAATACTATATGCAGATAAACATAGTGTTGCACCCCAGGGCAGCGTGAGCACTGGAAATCAGACAGAGACCAATAAACATATAATATCTTTATTAAAACAATTATAAATCCAGGAATGAATAGGTGGAAAGGTTGAGCAGATGATAGTCCTTTATGAAAAGGTATGAATTAATCCAAAGAACTGAAGGGAAATGTCAAATATTATTGTCCAAAGTCCAGAAACCGAAACACGCTCAAAACTGTTGGAAAGTTCTTGAGCGGGGAAAAACAAGGAAGCAAGACTGAATAACAAAGTCCAAAGTCACTAGGAAGTCTTTGATATCAAGGCAGGAATGTGATGAAGCTGATGCAAAACTTGGAACTGGAACAAGGCAAGGAAGTAGACTTAATCCGGGTCTACTCGGGAGTCGTGGCTCAGCTTGGCCGCCAGGATCTGGAAACTTGGCTTGGAAGAAACAGGAGCTAGAGTCGGTGAATGTGATGACCCATGGGCCTTGTAGTCCTGCTCAGGACATTGTAATCCCTGATGAAGAAGAAAACTTGGGTTTTTTACCTTCCCAGTCAGAATTGGAATCTTCTCAGCCAGATCTTTCCCAGGCAGATCTGGGAACCTTGCACCTGCAAGAAAGTTGTGTCCCAGAAGTATGTCAAACAAACCCAGAGCCCACATCTCCCGTGTTCTTGCACCGTGAGTTTTGTAAACAACAGAGGGGTTTGGAAGCAGCTTCGCGCAGGAGTGCTAGAATTGCAGCTAAGAATGTAGCCAATTAAGACTGCTTTCCGTGAGAATCTTTAGGGAGTCAAACATCTGGTCCCAGAATTTAGCTTTCGTTTCTGGTTCCCAGAGAACTGCTTCGGCGAGAAAGTTAGACTCTATATAGGTGTTTTACCCGCGTAGTAACTTCGCGGAGTCAATTCGTCAGCCTCCGGAGCGAGTTGTGTCTGGACAGCGCGCTCCGTTTCAAGCCTCGTTCCTGCTCAAGCCTTGCCCTGCTTTCCAGCCTTCGCTCCAGTTTCCAGCCTTTGTTTACCTACGGACCTTGCTTGTTTTCCAGGACTATACCTTGCCTTGTATCACGGATTTTACCAAGTTATTCCACGGACCTTGTTCTTGTTCCTTGTTACCTTGTTCCACGTTTAAGCCTTGCTTCAAGTATCAAGTTATTTCCTAGCCTTGCTCAAGTTTATGGACTAAAGGATCTTGTCATCTCCCCTCACTTTGCCTGGCAAAGTGAGTGTTTCGGTTATTGGATTACAACTTTGGAACATAATATTTCATATTGGACATTGCTTTTTTGGACTAATTTTGACCTTTCCTGAAAGGTCTGCTTCTGAACTAACTTTTACATTTATTTTTATTAATCTTATATATTTCCTTAATAAAGATATTAGATAGAATCTGGCCTCTGCGTATGGTTATTGGTGCTCTGTAGCCTGGGTCGTGACAGTTTGACTCCGCCACCCTAAGCACCAATTAACCTCGGCCAGAATGTCTACCGGAACCGTACCTGGGCCGAGCGGCCAGCCGATTACCTACACCATCGACAAGGATGAGGTGGATCGAATCCGTGATAAGCTCAATGCCCAGGATGGAGAAATAAAAGGTTTGAAGGAACGCGGAATCCGTCTACCGGCCATGGCGTTGCCAACCAAGTTTACTGGAGAAGCTTCTAAGGTTCATGTTTTCCGTCGCCAATGCCAAGCTTATCTAGAGGCCCGTGCTGCCGAATTTCCCCAAGAAGACATCAAGGTGGCATGGGTTTACAGTCTTCTAGACGGGCCAGCGGCCAACTGGGCGACGGCACTGTTCGACCAAGCCTCTCCACACCTAAGATCCGCGCAACGCTTCTTGGACCACCTTAAAGAGACTTGGGGAATCGAGGACAATTTGGAGGCAGCCGGTCACAAACTCCGTCGCCTCTTCCAAGGAGACAGACCTATGTCTCAGTACATAGCCGAGTTCCGAGTGCTGGCCCACAACACCGGCTGGAATGATGTAGCCCTCAGAGGACAATTCCGGGAGGGTCTCAACATCGAAATGCTGGAGGAAATCTCCAAGGTGGATCCTCCCCAGACCCTCGAAGCACTCATTGATCAATGTTTACGGGCTGAAGTCATGATTGCCAACAGGAAACAGTGGGTTTGAGGCCAGAGCGGTAGAGCTGGGGCAAAACCCCCCGCTCCCGCCAGCGTTCAGCCACGTCCAGTGTGGAGACCCCCACCACCAACCCCATACCCCAGAGGAAGCGAGGAGGTGCCGATGCAGTTGGGCAACGTGCGTCCCAGATTAGATGCCGCCGAGAAGGCCCGTCGTCAACGCTTAAACCTCTGTTGGTACTGCGGGAACGGGGGCCACTTCGCCAGAGAGTGCCCAGCCAAAGGGAAGCCCGCCGCCCGTCTTGCGGCGGCGTCCTCCACGGAGACGAAGGCGTCTGAGCCGGCTGGCACACAGCCGGCGGGGGAAGCCAACGACCGGGCGTAGAGAGGCTCGCCAACCCGGTCAAAAAACCCGTTCAAGAGCCGCCAACCGGGGTCCTGTTCCTTCTCGTGGTCACCTTATGGTCAGCAAAAAGGGGACCCGTCATGATCCACGCCATGATAGACTCCGGAGCCACCAACAATTTCATTGATAGAGAGTATGCCGACTCTCTGGGATTACAATATCATGATTTCAAGAATGCCCGTGTGGTGCAAGCCATAGACGGCCGCCCCCTCAAGACGGGCCCCGTAAGTCAGTGGTCGGAACCCACCAGGATGTGGATAAGGGAACATATGGAAGAGATTTCCTTCTTTGTTACCGAGGTTCCCCATTTCCCTGTGATTTTGGGAATTCCATGGCTGACTCTCCACGACCCAAGCATCTCCTGGTCCAACAGAGAACTGCAGTTTGCTTCACAGTACTGCCAAAACCATTGCCTTGTAGCCAAGGTCTGCCATGCCACAGACACCGAGCCCATTATCACCCTGCCCAAGAAGTACTCCGAGTATTGGGATGTATTCAATGAAAAGGAAGCCGAGAAATTACCCCCACATAGACCTTATGACTGTGCCATTGACCTGGTGGAGGGGGCCCCGATCCCGCGAGGGCACCTATACTCCCTGACTGAACCAGAGCAAGAAGCTCTCAGGGAATTCATAGAGACAAACCTTCGTAAGGGATTCATTAGACCCTCTCAATCCCCAGCCGCCTCCCCAGTGATGTTTGTGAAGAAGAAGTCAGGGGAACTACGCTTGGTGGTGGACTACAGAGCATTGAACAATATCACCAAGCAGAACAGCTATCCCCTACCCTTAATCTCGGATCTACTGGATCGGCTTCGAGGAGCCAAGGTTTACACCAAGCTGGATCTTCGGGGGGCTTACAACTTAGTTCGCATCAGAGAAGGGGACGAGTGGAAGACCGCCTTCCAGACCAAATTCGGATTATTCGAGTCCCGAGTTATGAATTTTGGATTATGCGGAGCTCCCGCAACGTTCCAGCATTTTGTCAATGACATTTTTCAGGACTATCTAGATAGGTTCTTGATAATCTACCTGGACGATTTTTTGGTGTTTTCTAGATCACAATCAGAACATGAGAACCACGTCAAAATGGTGTTACAACGATTGCGGGATCATGGACTTTATGCCAAGTTGGAAAAATGCGCTTTTGATCTACAAGAGGTAGATTTCCTTGGTTACCGTATCTCGCCTCTAGGGCTCTCCATGGATCCAGCCAAGGTTTCAGCAGTATTGGAATGGCGGGCGCCAACTAACAAGAAAGAGGTGCAGCGTTTCTTGGGGTTCGCGAACTATTACCGCAAGTTCATTCCAGATTTTGCCCGCTGGTCTGACCCAATCACTAGCTGCATCCGTGGAAAACAGCCCTTCCGCTGGACTGATCAAGCAGAGAAAGGGTTCCAGCAACTAAAGAAATTATTCACGTCCCAGCCAATTCTACAGCACCCAGATCCTGGAACCCCTTTTGTTGTGCAAGCGGACGCCTCTGATGTGGCAATTGGGGCTGTACTCTTACAACCGGTGGGAGACCACCTTCATCCCTGTGCCTTTTACTCCCGTCAACTAACCACACCAGAGAGAAATTACACCATTTGGGAAAAGGAACTACTGGCCATAAAGGCAGCTTTTGAAACTTGGAGACATTGGCTAGAAGGGGCCAAATTTCCCATTGAAGTCCACACTGATCATCGAAATCTAGAACATCTAAGAACTGCCCGCAAACTAAATCAGAGGCAGCAACGTTGGGCTTTGTTCTTTGAACGTTTTAACTTCCAGATTCATTATGTGACCCCAGCCCAAACCAAGCAAGCAGACGCCCTGTCACGTAAACCGGAATACGCTGCAGGACGCAAGGAGACCTTTGAATCCCAATTACTACAACCCGAGAACTTTGCCACGCTCACAGTGGGGAACACCAAATCCACTCCCATTGGTTCAACTTCCTCTACTCCAGGACCCATCTGTGCTCAAGAAATCAGGGCTAGTCAGCAAGCAGATGCCTGGGCGCAGGACCAACTTCGCCAAGGTCTGCATTTTCCCTTTTCGCTTAAAGATGGACTGCTATGCTATAGAAATCATGTTTATATCCCACCCGGACCGGGCAGGGAGAAAGCGCTACGTCTGTGTCACGACTGCAAACCAGCAGGGCATTTCGGACTATTTAAAACCATGCATCTGATCCTAAGGGATTTTTGGTGGCCCAAGATCCGCAAGGATGTGGAAAAATATGTCAACACCTGCCCAGTATGCCAGCGCTCCAAGATAAGAAGGGAGAAGCCCTCAGGGCTTCTGCATCCCCTTCCTACCCCATCTCGGCCATGGGAAATAATTTCTGCGGATTTCATCACTGACCTACCACCTTCCTGTGGATTCACCACGATCCTAGTGGTGGTGGACCTTTTCACCAAGTTAGCCCATTTCATTCCCTGTGAAGGTCTTCCCACGGCCAAAGAGACTGCAGATCTATTCCTTCAACATGTTTTCAGACTACATGGATTGCCCAAGAGTTTAGTCACAGACCGTGGATCTCAATTCACCTCTCGTTTTTGGAAGGCACTACAAAAACTATTGGGCATAGACTCTCGCTTATCTTCAGCTCATCATCCCCAAACAGATGGGCAAACGGAGCGCACCAATGCCACTTTGGAGCAGTATCTTCGCTGTTATGTAAACTACCAACAGGACAATTGGGCTTCTCTGTTACCACTGTCAGAGTTTGCCTATAACAATGGAGTTCAAGCTTCTACAAAAGAAACGCCGTTCTTTGCAAACTACGGCTTCCATCCACGTTTCTTTCCCCCTGTCATTGAAACTTCAGAAGTTCCCGCAGCAGAGGATTGGCTGCAGGAACTCACAGCGGTACAACAACTTTTGCTCCAGCAACTAGACCAAGCCAAGGAGGACTATAAACGCCACGCTGACAAACATCGCCAGCCGGGCCCCGAAATCAAGGTAGGAGATCGGGTTTTTCTGTCCACTCGCTTTCTGCCCTCCCACCGCCCTTGCCGGAAGTTAGATGCCCGTTTCATTGGCCCCTATCCAGTGGTGGCGCAATTAAACCCCGTGACTTTCAAACTCCAACTTCCGCGTTCAATGCGCATCCACCCAGTGTTTCACCGTTCCCTGCTCCTTCCGGCGGATGGTGTGCGTCCTGATACAGACCAACCGGCCCCCCCTCCTGTTTTGATGAATGGGGAGGAGGAGTTCGAGGTTGAGGACATTTTGGATTCTCGCTTTCACCGCCGCCGCCTACAATATCTCATTGACTGGGTGGGTTTTGGCCCTGAGGAACGCTCTTGGGAAGACGCCTCCACAGTCCATGCTCCTGATCTAACCCGTCGCTTTCATCAGACCTATCCCGCCAAGCCGCGACCTCGCGCCTCGGGGAGAGGGCCCCAGTTTGGGAGGGGCCTTGAGGAGGGGGATAGTGTGATGACCCATGGGCCTTGTAGTCCTGCTCAGGACATTGTAATCCCTGATGAAGAAGAAAACTTGGGTTTTTTACCTTCCCAGTCAGAATTGGAATCTTCTCAGCCAGATCTTTCCCAGGCAGATCTGGGAACCTTGCACCTGCAAGAAAGTTGTGTCCCAGAAGTATGTCAAACAAACCCAGAGCCCACATCTCCCGTGTTCTTGCGCCGTGAGTTTTGTAAACAACAGAGGGGTTTGGAAGCAGCTTCGCGCAGGAGTGCTAGAATTGCAGCTAAGAATGTAGCCAATTAAGACTGCTTTCCGTGAGAATCTTTAGGGAGTCAAACATCTGGTCCCAGAATTTAGCTTTCGTTTCTGGTTCCCAGAGAACTGCTTCGGCGAGAAAGTTAGACTCTATATAGGTGTTTTACCCGCGTAGTAACTTCGCGGAGTCAATTCGTCAGCCTCCGGAGCGAGTTGTGTCTGGACAGCGCGCTCCGTTTCAAGCCTCGTTCCTGCTCAAGCCTTGCCCTGCTTTCCAGCCTTCGCTCCAGTTTCCAGCCTTTGTTTACCTACGGACCTTGCTTGTTTTCCAGGACTATACCTTGCCTTGTATCACGGATTTTACCAAGTTATTCCACGGACCTTGTTCTTGTTCCTTGTTACCTTGTTCCACGTTTAAGCCTTGCTTCAAGTATCAAGTTATTTCCTAGCCTTGCTCAAGTTTATGGACTAAAGGATCTTGTCATCTCCCCTCACTTTGCCTGGCAAAGTGAGTGTTTCGGTTATTGGATTACAACTTTGGAACATAATATTTCATATTGGACATTGCTTTTTTGGACTAATTTTGACCTTTCCTGAAAGGTCTGCTTCTGAACTAACTTTTACATTTATTTTTATTAATCTTATATATTTCCTTAATAAAGATATTAGATAGAATCTGGCCTCTGCGTATGGTTATTGGTGCTCTGTAGCCTGGGTCGTGACAGTGAACCTTTCTCAGGAAATAGCAAAGTTGACACCGCGAAGTGTCCACAGTGCAAAACACTTTTATGGAACTTAGATTGATCACAAACAAGGAAAACCAAACTCCCGAAAGGTTCCCAAGGGAAAACCTTCTATCCATTATCCCCTCGAGATGCCAAGCGGTTACTCCTGTGGAGTTCTTGTTTCTCAGATCTCTGGCGATGCAGAAACTCTTCTGTTGAAGGACACATTCTCTGGGGAACTAAGAACATCTAGTTCCACCATGGGAGTAATATTTTCACTTTCTCTCCCAATTAAGGACCATCCGAGCTATCAACAGCCGGCAGCTGTAATTGGAAAGAGCTCTGTGGACTAGGTAAAAAATCAGAATAAGCTTCATCCTGGTCATAGTTCATTTCTGGATCAGGTTCAGAAGCCAAAGGTGACTGGGGTATGACACATAGGAAGAGTATCTCCTTCCTTGGAGGCTTTTAAGCAGAGGCTGGATGGCCATCTGTCAGGGGTGCTTTGAATGTCATTTTCATGCTTCTTGGCAGGGGGTTGGCCTGGATGGCCTGTGAGGTCTCTTCCAACTCTATGATTCTATGACCCAGTCATATATTTTTGTTAGCTTCTAAGGTGCTGGTGAAGACAGAACATTTTGTCAGGTAAACTATGATGTTGTAATTCAGCACAACACCCTTTTGGTTTCTTAGCTTTAACATACCACTCCACATGAACTACAACTCCTAGAATTCAAAAACAGCCCTCCAACCCACCAGTATTCAGTGTTGGCCATGTAGGTAGTGTGCCAAATTTGGTGCAGATCCATTGTGGGCTGGGTTCAGAGTGCTCTTTGATTGTAGGTTAACTATAAATCCCAGCAAAATCAATCCTCCCCAACTCCACCAGTATTCAAATTTCTGTGTATCACATATTCATGCCAAATTTGGTCCAGATCCATTGTTGTTTGGGTTCACAGTGCTCTCAGGATGTAGGTGAACTACACCTCCCCTAAATCACTGTCAATTCCTCCTAAATCCCTCCAGTATTTTCTGTTGATCATGCGGGTTTCTGTGTGGGAAGTTTGGCTCAATTCTTTCATTGGTGGTGTTCAAAATGCTCTTTGATTGTAAGTGAACTATAGATCTCACCAACTGCAATTGTAGGTTAGCTATAAATCCCAGCAACTACAACTCCCAAATGACAAAATCAACCCCACCCAAGCCAAATTTGGGTGTATCGGGTATTTGTGCGAAATTTGGTCTAGTGAATGAAAATGCATTATCCATATTAGATATTTACATTACAATTCATAACAGTAGCAAAATTATAATTATGAAGTAGCAATGAAAATAATTTTATGTTTTGGCGTCACCACAACTTGAGGAACTGTATTAAACAGTTGTTGCTGAGAACCACTGGCTTAAGGGAATTGTAGTATATATCACTTGGAGATACTAATTTGAGGAAGACTGTTGTGGAACCAAAACCCGGATTGCATTCTATGGACAAACATGCTATTACCTTAAACTAAACTCTGTTAAAAATTGTTTTCTTTCTCTGTGGCCAGGAATTCATTTTGGAGAAAAAACGGATGAAAGAGGAACTGATGCCATTAATCAGACGTGGAAAGTCATCCATTACTCTTTTAAAGGAACAATGCCAAAGAAGAATAAGCATTCAAAAACAGCCAAGTTTTTTAATGGAAGGAGACATGGCATAAATGATGGGCATTTCTTTCAAATTATCAGACATTGGGGGGGGGGGGGCACTGAATGGAGTAGAGGGATTTCTTTCCTGTATTGTGTAAGTCTCCACAGATGGACATCAATACAGTGCCAGAAATGCTTTTGTGGGTGGAAAAGGGGGTCTTTCTGGCTGGATTTGTTTTTGCAAATATGGCTGAATTCTACAACTTTCATGCTATTTTCGTTTGTTCACTATGTCTAGAAAGCATTGATGATGCTATTTCATGCATTTCCCCCCTTTTAATGTACTATTTCCTTCTACAACCATTTGGACACACAAGTGGGCAGATAACAGATTGTGGCTGTTACACCATTTCACAACTATGAATGTCTCATGCTCTGTCTGTGAGCATAATTAGCACCTTTCACACATCTGTCATTTTTGTAACAGTAAGCAAATGTGTTCACCACATGGTCACATTTTGTGAGTTGTTGTTTGGATCTGGGGTTTCTCCACTATGTTGTATACAGTTTTTAATTCATGCCACTATGATGTTTGCAAGAAAATGTTTATTATCCTAGGCTATTTTGTGTGTGCATGCACTTATGCACATATTCAAATAGGAGTAGGGTTGGATGAGAAACCTGTAAAGTATCAGAGCATTATGAGAAAATCTGAAATGATGGTACTGCTTGATTGAAGAAGGATGGTTCTACACAGACATTATCATTCAGTTTGAAGCTGGTCAGATGATAAGGTGTCCATAAAATGTACACCCCAATGCACACTGGAGCACATATTAAGCCAAAAACAGCGTAATAAAAAAAAACCTCACTCAAAATTCCAGAATAAGCCAGTAAATCCACTGCAGCTGATCAGAGTCTATGCTAAGCATGGCTTGAATCCAAGACTTAAAAATACAGAGTGCTTATCACAGGCATGAGCAAACTTCAGCCCTCCAGGTGTTTGGACTTCAAGTCCCACAATTCCTAACAGCCTGCCGGCTA
Source organism: Anolis carolinensis (assembly GCF_035594765.1). Taxonomy (NCBI): domain Eukaryota; kingdom Metazoa; phylum Chordata; class Lepidosauria; order Squamata; family Anolidae; genus Anolis; species Anolis carolinensis. Next base: position 342,462,168 of record NC_085841.1, read on the forward strand.
TTAGGAATTGTGAAAATTGAAGCTCAAAACACCTGGAGGGCTGAAGTTTGTCCATGCATGGCTTATCAGGACACCACTGATGCTGAATCATTTTAAAAACAAAAAAATGCAGCTGGCCAGAAGGTAAACAAGTTTTCCCTCAAGAGAGGAAACCGCTTCATTCCCATCGGAATGGTCACTATCCACCCCCTTGTTCCCATTTTCTGTGTCCTGCCATAGTCTTTTGCTGATATGCATCTCCTGAGCAGACATGATAAGAAAAATAAAAACATTCCTGGGTGTGGTTCTGATCCACAACCAGCGGATACTCTGGCCACCATCCCAGCCTCGAACCGGTTCCTGGGGTGATTGTGTAGTCACTCCGCAGTAGAATCAATTTGGTTTAATCCACTTTCTAACTTGATCTTAGTGTAGAACCACCCTAACACTTATGGACTTCCCCACCATAGATTTTTCAATTTGAACTGAAGCAACAGAGCATATCACATACCACTAGTAAACAAGACATCCTACAAACAACATCTCTCTTACATGCATCCTCAGCCTCCTTCCACTTGCAATATTGGGATCATAGTTGGCATAATGCCCTAGTTTTATTGCTCCTTGGAGATTTTTCATGGATTCCTCAATTGGGAATTAGAATATATTGGGTGATTTGAGGAAACCAGAATTCCCAGGAGTTCTCAAGAAAACATATGTACATTCATTCTGTTTTTGTTTTTCTGCTTTAAAAATATTAATAAGCTGCTGAAATTCATTTAGCCACTTGCGCCTTCTTAAGTGGACTTTTGTTTGTATTATATTTTGTGCTGTGTTGGATTAGAATTGCTATGCTGAGTAGATTCTGCTGGCACATTTTCTTTTCTTGTATTGTAATACAACTGGATTGTACATTGTTTGTAACTGTAGAGAATTCTCCTTTGAGATGTTTTAATAAATAAGTTAAAAACTATCTTGGGCTCTGATCTAGAAATAATCTTAATAAATTAATGAAGTGAAAAAAAATCTTTTCCCACCATCTGCCATTAAATGTAATTAATTGAACTATACCTTTCAGCATAGGTTTTTTCCCCCCATATGAGTGTACAGACCTGGAGCTCAAGTCTCATTTCTTGGAATGCGTTACTCGGAGCTTCAAAACCCTTCACCACAATGTTTAGATAATGTTTAGGTAATGTTTAGATTGTGCTCAATACACAGCATGGTTACCAATGGATACAAAACTTTTTTTAAAAAAATAGCAGCATTGGCTTTTATTACATCCCAAAAGTAATATGTATAAGTAATGAGACATTACTTTGCAACATGCATTTTATCCAAGATATAGAATGACAGGTGCATTGCTACCTGAATGCTTCATTGCAACCATTAATGACTGCTTAGAAGTAACTCCAACTGAGTTCAATGAGATTTATTCTTAGAAATTGTGTGACTGTACAGCACTTTCAGGAAGCAAATAGCATCTGGTTGAGGTTTGGGGAAGAAAACATGAGGAAAGTGACTGATTTGGATTAGGGGGCTGGACTGGATGGCTTTTGTGATCTCTTTCAGCGCTATGATTCTTTGATTCAAAGAGACACATTACAGGATACTAAAAAGCTAGCCTATTATTTATTACAAAGCCCAATCTGTTTTGACCTGTGATGCCTTAGGTGTTCTTCTGCGGACAATCCAGCGGGCCTTTGATATCCTCGGTGGTTTGATTCCATGACTGGATACCAAATTAGTGGGTATTCAAGTCCCTTTAAATACAATAGTGGAGTAAAATAGCAAAATCAAAGTTTCCTTTTTGAAATTGTTTTATATTTTCAAACTTTAGATGATGGAATCGGTGGGTGCAGAATCCATGGATATGGATGAGATTTTATTATCAACAGGGTGTCCTAGACCCAAACCTCAAGGAATTGTTTTATTATTTATTTATTTACTTTATTTATTTTATTTTAATCCTGCCTTTCTCCCCAAACTGGACTGAAGGCAGCTAACAATAATATGACACAACCCAATAAAATTTAAAACAAAGCACATACAAATATTAAAAATGGTCCAAAGTGTAGTATAGAGGGAAATAGATAAGAAAATGTTTAAATATAAACATAGACATATAGATAAGAAAATACAAATATATGTATAGGAAAATATAATGCTAATTAAGGAATGAATATGTTTACAATATGTTAATAAATTCTTTAAAAAAAACCTCTGAAATTTAATCCCCCCCCCCCCTTGGCACTAGTTAAATTGAATAGGTAAAAAGGTTTCCAACATGGAGGGGCCTATGTTGCATCTTTATTAAAAACAATAAAGTGCTTTTTTAAAAGATGGCAACTCTAGTGTATCATTTAACTAGCTTGGGTACCTGGCGTTGCCTGGGTTATTTGGAAAAATCAGTACCCTCTAAGAAACTCCATCAGTACTTAAAGTTTGTTATGTTGGGCAAGTTTGCTCTAGATGCACCATCAGTGGGGTTCAGTGCTTTCTGGCTGTAAGGCAAACTACAACTCCCACTATGGTGAGTCAGTCACCTCAAACCCCTCCAGTAAGTTGAGTTAGTCATGGGGGTTCTGTGTGCCAAGTTTGGTCCAGGTCTATCATTGGTGAAGGTCACAGTTTCTGTGGTTGTAGGTGAACTACAACTCCCAGAAAGGAAGGTGAGTTTCCTCCAAACCCCTCCAGTAATCAAATTTCAGCTTATCAGATATGTGTGCCAAGTTTGGTCCAGATACATTGGAGTTTGGGTTCACAGCGCTCTCTGGATGTAGATGAACTACAACTCCCCCCAAATCAAGGTGAATTTTCCCCAAAGACCTCCAGTATTTTTTGCTGATCATGGGGGCTCTGTGTGCCAATTTTGGTCCAATTCCATCTTTGGTGGAATTCAGGGTGCTCTTAGATTGCAGGTGAACTATACATCCCAGTACCTACAATTCCTATAAATCATGATGAATTCTCCCCAAACCTCTCTAGTATGTTCAGTTGCTGATCAATTCCTCTGTTTGTTGTGTGCCATAGAGAAGAATAGGAAAGAGTTAAGGTAGAGGCAGTGGGCGGGGTCATGCAAATTCTACACCAATGGAGAGGGTAAGAAACACTGAAATATCTGTGCTGGAGGAAACAAATAAAATCTAGCATGAAATTGTCCCGAAATGAAAGCCTTCACTTGGGTGGTGGGCAATATGGTGTTTGTGGAGGACATTGGCAGGGCTTGTACATGTTTATGGCTCTCACTATATAACCTGCATTGTCATTGGAGGGAGGGCCATTGGTGTCTCCTGAGTAGTGGGAGCTTCAGTTATTTGTGGAAGTGGGAGTCTGTCTGTGTAAGTGGACAGACACACACATACATACATATTTTCACTTTTATTATGTGTATAGATTTGCTGAATACCTAAGCCCTAAATGTAGATGTAAAAGTCTGTTTCCATTTCTCCTTTTCTGAATGCTTTATATTTCAATAAATTTCCATCCCCAGTGTAAAAACATCTCCCCACTTATTTTCTTCACTATATAGTACTAGCAGTCTCAGCTCTCCTCCCCCTGCAATAAGAAAGCAGCATAAATAATTAGACCAGGCATAGAATAGAATTATAATTGATTGCCATTTAGATTTTCTCATAATGTTTGTCCTTGGCTTCTATGTATTGGTTTATGAGATATATCTATTTTTTTAATCAATACCAACTTTAAAGTGAATGGAACAGCTTTGCTAATAGAAACATCAATACTGTTTTGCAATATTGGAATGAAAGATTTTTGTACAAGATGTTCAAGATAGATGGCTGAAATACCATTGGGAAATATCATGGGGATAGATCTGATTACTCTGTGTTTATCTGAATAGCCTCTTCTTTAGCCCAAGATAGCACACTTAATAAATCTATTCATTCATAATGCACAAAGCGGTGAGTAAATAACAAGCCAAATGAATAGCAAGTCATATCAAGTGATGTAAGTAATCCATTTACTTTAGACTTTTTCCCTTTAAAATATTTTTTATCTCAAGTCTTGGAGTGAGCAGTAAGATAGATATTTTGCAGTTAATGGGTTTGATCCATAGTACAATATGTGTATGCGTGGTCAGATAGAAGCTGGCTTTCCCATCCCTGCTTTTCAGAAACTGTCAATTGTTTTGATTTGGCAAGGAGAAGCCTGTTGTCCCATCTGTTGTCCCATTTTTGAGTGCTTTTCAAATGTCCCAGTTTCTCTCCCCCCCCCTTTCCACTTTCCCCTTTCCCCTTAGCATGCAAGGTGTCTGCTTAATTTTATGAGGTCTTCACATACATCTTCACTCACTCTATGAAATTTGGAAGTTTTAGTTGTTGCGACTACAAGTCCAAGCTAGCCTGTTCCAAGTAGCAATTTTTTTTTTACAAAAACTTGTAATCTCAGAGCATTTTCAGACCACTGAAGAAAAAACTACTGTTGGAGAAGCTCCAACTAGAGGTGTGCATGATACCCATTTCTTCCGTTTGTTTCGTTTCGGGTGGGAGCACAAAATGGAAACCTCTCTCCCAGAATGAAAATAAGCTCGAAACGAAAAAAAGCAGGAGCAGGTACTGGCTTCTCGTTTGCTTTTCGTGTTTTGCAGCCCCACAGAGAACTGCCGCATGCTCTTTCCCCCAGAGCCCTGCCTGTTGGGTCAACTGGCTCCTCGCCTGCTGCCTGCCTCGCCTCGCCCACCACCACTCGTCTCCTCTGCAGATCGAGGGGAAAGCATCAGGGGAGATTGTTGTTGTTTATTTGTTCAGTCGGTTCTGACTCTTTGTGACCTCATGGACCAGCCCACACTAGAGCTCCCTGTCGGCCGTTGCCACCCCCAGCTCCTTCAAGGTCAAGCCAGTTGCTTCAAGGATACCATCCATCCATCTTGTCCTTGGTCGACCCCTTTTCCTTTTTCCTTCCTTTTCCCCCAGCATCATTGCCTTCTCCAAGCTTTCCTGTCGTCTCATGATGGGGCCAAAGTACTTCAGCTTTGCCTTTAATATTCTTCCCTCCAGTGAGCATCCAGGCATTATTTCCTGGATTATGGACTGGTTGGATCTTCCTGTGATCCAAGGCACTCTCACAGGAGTGGTATCTTAAGCCCTGCCTTTAAAACCAGTTCTCTTCTTCAGACCTCCTCTGCAGACGGAGGGGAAAGCATCACAGGAGGAGTGGTATCTAAAGTAACTCTGATACTTTTAATATGAGCCATGGATGCTGCCCGATTTAAAGGCCCCCATTTTAGACAGGTTTATTGCCTCATGTTTTCTTTGCATATCCTTTCAGAAAGGCAGAAGAATATGGCAAAAGAAGCATTTCTTGCTTCTATGTTATTTTAAACTGCAATGTTATTAATAAATGTAATTGCATTTCATAAGTTTAACTAGTCTTCAACTGTTTTTACTGGATGAATGCAAGTTTAATGTTAACTTTTTGTATGCTTTAACTATATTGCTCTTTTAAACTGCAAATCACCTTGAGTCCTTATTTTGGGAAGAAAGTGGAATCATAGCCATTGTCATTATCACCATCACCATCACCATCACCATCACCATCACCATCATCATCATCATCATCATCATCATCATCATCATCATTTCTGTTCCTGTTTTCTATCTATCTATATTGAAATATATAGATGTCTTACAGTCCTTCCACACAACCATATAACCCAGAATATTAAGGCAGATAATCCACAATATCTGTTTTGAACTGGGTTGTCTGAGTCCATATTGCTTTATAATTCAGTTCAATGTGGATTTTATACAGCTGTGTGGAAGGGGCCTTATATAGTGATGGAAATGAAATATAGACAGCCAATTGCCTTTGGCAACACAGTCTAACAAACTCAATCTATAGACTCCCAGTGCACAAAGATACTGTCTGAAAATAGCTTTTGAGTGAGCCAGGAATTAAAGAATTCACAGGGAGCTTCAGAAATCAATACCCTTTTTTAAAAAAAACAACCCTCTATTGCCCCTTTCATGCAGCAGAACAACCTTCAGATATGACATGTGCACACTTCTGTCAATAATCCTCTGAAAGGTTCTGAAAAACATGATATTATAAAGAGCAGATAACAATACAGACATGACAAAAATGTGTGTAAAATGTCTGTAACTCTGGAAAAGAAGCTACAGTGTAATTATTTATGATTGTCTTTCAAAGAAGCAGATTATATGTTCAGGAAATGCACGTCCCAAACTCACCTTGGATTAAGCCCTTCCAGAAAAATGCTATAATTTTTCTTTACGCTGAGGGTGCATCAACACTGTACAATTAATGCAGTTTGTCACCGCTTTAGTTGCCATGGCTCTGTGTTATGGAACCTTGGGAGTAATAGTAAGTGAATGGGGAGAATATTTGAGCAACTTTATTAAAAGGGCATACATTTTTCAGGGAAGCATCTGGGATGTCTGCATTTTACAGGGGCCTTGGGTAAACAGAGCCATCCTCCCTTTGCCCTTCTCTTTCCCTCCTTAGGGCTCTTTGAGAACTCCCCCTACTCCAGATACTGAATGTGTGACTAGCCTCCCTTCCCCCATAACTCATTCTAAAATATAATAATAATAATAATAATAATAATAATAATAATAATCCGAAATAAAAAAAAATTGATCCCAAGCATTTCAGATAATACTCAACATGTATCACCTTGTTAAAAGTTCGTATGTGTGTGCAGAGCCTCATGACGTATAGATTTAGTCATGTAAATTTGCCCCCTAAAACTAGGTTCCAAAAGTCTTTCAATCTCAAACTAAGAAATCTAAGAATCTAACTTCTTATCTGGTCACACACAGATGGTTATTTCAAAGGGTTAGGAGAGGTGAAGACATAAAGCCTTGCATTACTATTTTAAAAACAAAAACATAAGCTTCGTTAAATTCAGAAAAGCTTCTGGTAGAAGGAATTTTCAAATGCAACTGAGATCTTAAATGTGTTGGCCTGATCTCATTAGCTACGTGACTACAGTGGCAGTTAATGTTGTTTTGGAGTGATATATAGAAGAGATCAGGGAAGCTTATTATCAGTATCATAAATCCAACATCCAATTACATTTGCCTTCAGCTTCTATTTTCCAGCTGAGAAAGATACATTGACTCATAAAGAAAACACACTGTTTAATGGGGGAGAGTGTTGGATTAGGACAGAGTTCAAATCTCTGTTCAGTTTCCCAGCCCACCTATCCAAGCCTCACAAGGGAAAAAATGTGAGGCAGGAAGGGAAGAACATATAACAAAATGTCACAGGGCAAGTCTACCTTCTGTTATACAGCAATATAGTGCAGTGATGTGTTTGATGGGGGTTTGGGGGAGATCTATATTCTGCTTTCACCTGAGCCATGAAGACCCATTGAGTAACTTTAGCACATTTATTCTCTCTTAGCCTTACTTACCTTATAGTGCTAATATAAAGATGACAAAAAGGAAGATTGTCTGGGCTGCTTTGAGCCCATTGGAAACAAGGTGATCTATAAATGCAGCTAATAAATACAGCAGACCCCCTTATCCATGGAGGATTTGTTGCAAGACTCCCCATAGATGCCCGAAGCCACAAATAGTATGTATTTCCAGACCATTACTGACTATTTCAACTCTCTTGCAATCTCTGGAAACAGGCAATAGCAAACCTCCTCTTAAAAAATCTTGTTAAGAAAGCCCAAGTAAAATATGATTTGAAGATGACAACAAATACATGCAGAGATATGGATACTGAGAGAAAACAGATAGGATGAGTAGATTCAATTGCATGTCCAGAAATCAAGCATATAATTATACATAAATTCAACATCAATGCCAAAACCATTGGACAATTAACCCAACATTTAATCCATGTAATGCAGTAGCAACCATTAATGTGCATGTTTAAAGAAAACAATTAATTTTACCCTTTGGCACTGCCTATTGATTTTGTTATACACACACATGTATGTATTGTATACATGCATGGGGCAATGCACATTTATGTATAAGCAGGTATATTCAGTATTTGTTTGGTTTTTGTATTTGAAAGTTGTCTTTCCACTACAACTCTTATCTTCCTTTTGTATTGCTTTGAAAACAAAGACCAGAATTCTCTTTTCTGATATATGTTGCTTAACTTTATGCATTCTTAGCTACTAAGATATTCTGTTATTGAATTGCAGAAGACCTATACCGGTAATAGGAGACTGGCAAGCATTCCCAGACATGCATCAAAGTCTACCAATGCACACTGGCACTCTCTAACCTGAGTCCTGTTGTGCATTGAGTCCCAATATGCAGTACTTTCCTGGCTTCCTTGAGTCTGAGAGAGTGTGACTTGCCCAAGTCACCCAGTGGGTTTCCATGGCTGATTAGAGATTTGAACCCTGGTCTCCAGGCTTGTTGCTCAACACTCAAGCCTCTGCACCATGCTGGCTCTCTCAAACTGACAAATCAGGGGAATGCCAACTTGGAGAGTTTGGAGGCTGCTTTGAACTTAGCACCAGAAATGTGATGCGTTGGTGCCATCTAGTGTAGATAATTCATGGATATCAGAATATTATATGAATGTTTTTTTATTTATCAATAGAGTGTGGACACAGTAAGGAGCTTAGGCCTTACATGGTGCAGGTCAGACTGCATGGCACTTTCATCCTATAGACATCATATTGTTTTTGTGGCATACGCCTCACTCTCCCTAATGCCAACTCTTTGAGGAAAAACCTTTCTGTACCAGAGTGTGCAAACTCAATAGTGGCAAAGATAAAACATATCAGCAAGGGAAACATTTTGTGACTTAGGGATGAATTGAATGGTTGCAATTAAACACAGATGGGCAGGGTTCAGACAAACAAGCTGGGAATTGTGTCTTCAAGTTCTGAACATTTAAAAGTACAAAGGTGTATTGTTGTAGGTATCATTGTCTTCAATGATAAATTTTGCAGACTCAGGACCATGGCTTCTTTATTGAGTCAACCATCTTTCTCTTTTCCTACTGCCTTCTACATTACTGAATCTTGCCTTTTCCAGCGATATTGCTTTTTCCATAGAATGTACATATTAGGACAGCCTCAGTTTGATCACCATGGTTTTGAGTATGAGTTCAGGTTTGATTTAGCTATTTACTCATTTGTCTTTTTGATAGTGGTAGATACAGAATTCTCATCTAGTGACAGATTCCAGGCAGGTTGATTTTAACTCCTGTCAGTTTTCGTTCCTCTCCAGCTTTCATAACCATATATAGAAATAGGAAACCACAGCTTATTACGGCAGGGCTTATGTGTTTACCTTCAACAGTTCACTGACTTATGAGTAGAGTTGTACAGGTTGAGCATCCCTTATTGAAATGCTTGGGAGCATCCCTAATTTGAAATCCTTGGACATTGGTATTTTTCCTCTTGGTTTTGAAATACCTGTATTATATATTTGCTAATTTCATGTTTGGATTTGAACTCAAGTCCCAACATGGAATTCATTTATGGTTCATTTTTAGTTTATACCTCTAGTCTGAAGGTAATTTTCTAAAAAAATTTCAAAACAATTTTGTGTGTGAATCAACGTTTGTGTACATTGAACTATCAAAAAGCAAAGGTGTCATCACTATCTCAGTCACTCATGTGGGCAGCAGTGTTTGGGCATTTTAGAATTCCAGAAAAGGGATGTACTAGTAGTTCGTTAACAATACCAATTGCAAATAGAGGTGGACCAGAAAATGAAATGCTCACCGTTCTGAGAACTCCCACTGCTTTTCATAAAGTTGCTGATTGAAATGTATCATAGAGTAAACTTGCCAATGAGATACTTGGAAGTGTCAAGCAAAACTAAATATTAACAGTAGCAGCATGATGTGCCAGCTGTCGTGTTACTAGCAAGGGTTTGTGTGTATGTGTGTGTGCTTTTAACAGCAAAGCGATCACCAGAAATCCATCAAGTACAAGTTGCAGCCTTTTATGGACTGGAAACTTTGTAGTAAATATGAGTTGTTAAAAGGGAAAACAGTTAACAGTCCTAAGTATTTCAGAGAGCAATGAGTTGATTTGGCATCACCAAGAACAAAATGCATTTAAGGAATTGTGCTTAAGAGTCTCTTAGTATTTTGAGAGGGAGGAATATGGAGTAAAGATATGGAATGTCTCCAGAGAAATGTCACTGTTTGTCTCAAGTGGAAAATGCACACTGTTTCCATGGAATCGAGATAGCAGACTGGCAACTCCATAGTATCACTGCTGTTCCACTTTCCCTTAGTCCTGAATCATTTCAGTTGTTGCAAACTGAGTTCAAAATTAGCTTTGTACTCCATTAACTCAGCTGGGTGAAAAAGAGAGGAGGGGCAGACTCTTGTTCTTCCAAAGAGGTGAAGTCAAAAAGCAAATTACTATAGCTTCTCCTAGCTAAATTGTTTTTGCTCATAACATTTGCCATCTTGACCATGCTGATATTGCTTGGCAATACATGTCTGTGTTTTTATCTGTGAAATGGTGGAGGCTCTTAAGTAAGGAAGAACACTCCAAACAAAAATTGTAAGCAATGGATCCTTGGAATTCATATAGTGTTCCCTCACTTATCGTGGGGGTTTCGTTCCAGGACCTATCATGATAAGTGGAAATCCGTGAAGTAGGGACACTATTTTGATTTTAATATTTATACATTATTTTAATTGTTATGTGCCCTTTCTCCCCCTTGCAAGCCCCAGGGGAGCTAGTGAACCCTTCTCTACCAGCGCCGGCTGGGCCCTTGCTCTGGGCCTGTCATGTTGCTCTGGCTACTTCCCTACAGCCAGGGAAGAAGGAACACTGCTCCAGCCGGATGAGTGAGTGAGGGAGTGAAGAGTGAAGGCCGGCGGCGGCAGCAAAAGCCTGGAAGAGGCAGCCAGATCTGGCTTCTGCCTCCGCTCCAGCCGGGCCATGCCGGGAAACGTAAATCCCTGTTTCCCCACAAAACAGCAAGTACGCGAAAAGTGAACCACGAAGTAGCAAGGGAACACTGTACTAGGAAAACCTGAAAAGGGAATGAAGCTCAAAAATGTATTTTGGACTACAACTACAATGTTGTTCATGTTGTGAGTCATAGTATAGTACTCAGAACATGTTATCAAATCTGTATTTTATAGTTTAAATCTAATGGGAAATATAATGCAATGTTTATTATTTATTTTACTTACAATAAACAAATTCAGGAGAAAGGAAAGCAACAGCATAAAGTAACTTGAGAAACTTCAGGATGGGGAAAGTTTTGGCTTGCTAGTGTTATTTGATTGCAACTCCTACTAGAACAAAGGATCAAGATTCCATAGTAGCAAACCATAGTGTGAGCAGTTTGGCAGGATATACAAAATCCTTTGCATACATGGAACAGCAGCAGAGGTGGTGCTGCCTTTCAGAAGATCCACTTGAACTGTCTATATCTCAGATGTCCCGTTTTGAAAGTGTCTTGCAGCAAGGCAATTGAAGAGATGCCTGAAAACTCTGCTGCACCACACATCATTTTTTTCAAGTAATCTCTTCTCATAGCTCCTTGGTGCCAAGGGTGCTCCAAACCTCTTCTCTCTGTACCTTCTTTTTCTTACCATTGTGCATTGTTTGACTCTTGGGGAACCGTCCTCTACATCCATAGAAGGCCTTGGGGCTCTTTTGGGGCAATATTCTTTGATCTTTTGAAGGGCCATGGGCTGCACTTTTTACCTATCCCAGGTTTGATGTAAAATTCCACATGATGTCTCTAAGATTGTAATTGTTGATAAGAACAGTCTTCATTAAATTATGGGAAAATTAATTTCAAACTTCCTTGTTTGAATTGAAATCAGTTGTTCTTAAACTGTACTAGTAAAGCCATCTCTTTAGTGTAGCATAATCATTAATGATGATTTATCTGGAGATCTGGCATTGAGCAAAACTTTGAACTTGATGGCCTATGGTGCTGTTTCAAACTCTATGATTCTGTGAGTCTAATATAAATTTAATTATCAGTCATCCAATATTTTTTTCAATCCCAAGCTTCAAACAGTTTTATGAATAGATATGGACTATGTTTTTTTAAAAAATACTGTTTTATATACTGATACATCGTTTTAAAAGTAAATGCTTAAAAGGTCTGAAAAATATTTTAAGATTTTAATAAAGATTTCCTGTTAAAATTGGAAAATATACATTCTTAGAGTAAATCTTTGTATTTATTTTTCTTGTGGAATTCAACTTTCTCTTTTGACACAAAATGAAGAGACCTATTACTCCTATAACCTTCTGAACTGAAGGTAAAATATAACCCTCAAATGCTGGCATAAAATTAAAGGACTACAAACAAGTGTTTTCTCTAACATACTCTCCAAAACGAAGAGTCTTAAATGCATTCTGTATATATAGCTGTCATTGGTCCAGAATGGGGTGTGCTGGCCCAAGCCTGTAATGGCTGGATGGGGATAAAAGATACTTCTCTTACAATCTTTCAATTGCAGTTAGTGATTTCACTTGGCTACATTTTGTTGTTGTTGTTGTTTCTTCTTCTTCTTCTTGGCTTGCATCCTTGACACAGTGCCCAAAGCGGTCTGGGAAAGCTCCCCCATTGCCTCAGAAAGGAGTAGCTTTCCAGACTGCGTTGGGTATTTGGTCTTCATGAGGCTCTTAAATACTGGCTGAGAGAGCAAGTGCTTCAGGTGTTTCTTCATTCCCTTGAGCATTTTCTGCTTCTCACTCTCCTCTTGCTCACTGGGTTTACCCCCTGTTAGCACACAAAGACAAATGGCAGAGAATATCACAGCTGAATGCAAAATAAAATAAAATATGAAAACTGCATAATATCCATATTTTTATATTAATAAAGAAAACTAAAAGGACTATTTTTGGTTATTAAATATGATGTTTGCAAGGTAAGCACAACTGCCTTTAATCAACAAACACTGTGCATAACAAATACACCAGATAACCTTGCTAAGTCACACATTCTCAGCTTAAGAGGAAGGCAATGGCAAAACCCTTTGGAATAAATCTTGCCACTAAACTTTAGGATTGGAACTAACTGAAAGCATTACTGCATTACAGACCAGGTTTATTTGGCTGCCCACTTTGAGGCTCAGGAACAGATCAGTGACTTACAAAGATACAATACAAAATGCCAGATGTAGTAGGATGTGTGTAAACTGCCCGGACATTCTGAAAGACAGTACAGTAGTAGTAAGAACCAATTGGGCTATACTAAAATATATATTCCCATTATGAGTGTAATGGATGCCCATTAAGATACTTATGGCTATTATGGCCACTGTTAAGATTTAACAGTGCTCAAGGAGGTTAGTCTTTGGATGGCTGTGTTCACAGACTCCTTAGAGATGTATGGATCTTCAACAGATGAAAACGTATACTAAAAGGGATATATGGCTAAACTGTTTAAGAGGGTAATGTTCCTCTACTGACTACTGAAAATGATGTTAGAGATGAAGACAGGCTCAGTCCATAGGAGAGTGTGCCATCTTAATTGTCATATGATGCAATATAATGAATGTATAATACCCTTCATACAATGCAATGAAATAAAATGAAAGTTCAGCATTCAGACATTAAAATTTTTGTATTTTCCCCTGTGAAGGATGTTTTTGTTTGTATATCTAGGAAAACATAATGAATGACCTCAAGGATTACCAAAATGTTTGTTCATAATTTCATGTAAATATCTTGAGATTACAATACTTTTAAGAATGCTTCAGTGGAATACTGGTGTTAATTTTGTCTGACTGGTTCTAAACACCATCATCAATGGGACACCCTGATGGCGGGAGTGTAATAACAAAACTCCAGACAGATACCAGATCAACTGATAAGTGGCAAAAACCCTCAATTCTTAAAGTCTAAAGAGACAGGGATGAGGAACTACATCGAAACAAGTTTATACTGAATGCTAAAAATAAGTTGTAATCCATTCCTCAATGCACACAAACCCAAACAAGCACATCTAGACTTTTTTTTTTTGCTCAAGATGAAAATATTTCAGACCATGGCAAGAACCATGGCAGAACCTAAGTTGCTGCACTTTTCAGTCAGATTTGACCTCTGAATTATTCCTCTTCTTAATGTTCAAATATAAATGCCTACTTGCCTATTAGCTCGTCATCATCCAGATCACGTTCAAGTGCTTCTGCAGCTTGTTGGAGCCAAGAGTTGTGCTGTTTTGCTCGGCTGTTAAAATACTCCACTTTCTCAATCTGTCTTGCTAGGTTTACCCGCTCCTGCAACAAAACAAAATGATTACTGACTTGTTTTTAAAAATATGTCATAAAAGGCAGAATAAGGATACTCAAAACATAAGATGCAGAAATGCATTCTAGAATAGGCTGAAAGAGTCAGAGAGAAAAAAATAACTACATATTTTAGGAACAGCTACTGCGATCTAAACTTTTGCTACAACTCATGCACACGTTCTATGACCAAGTTCCCAAATGAAATATCAAACATGCTGAAGAAGTCGTGACAATAAAGTGTTTGACATTAAAACATACACAAAACCAAAAGATATATTTTACCTTGATAGCAGTCATACATTTTGTTTCAACTGGGAAAAAAGGAAGCTCTTCACTCTTCTCTAAGGTCTTATAAATTCTTTTAAAATTCATCATGTCACTTGGACCAATCAGCAACAAGCTCAGCCCCTCATTAGCAGCTCGGGCAGTCCGGCCACTTCTGTGCACGTACAGCTCAGAAGTACGAGGAACCTGAAACAAATCCATAGTCATCGGTATGCAGTGTGTAGAGAAGAAAAAAAAGGATGTCACCACACTGTGACAAGTAGTTTCATAGTTTTCACTACATTGCTTTAGTGTCACAATTCACATTTACTCATAAAAGTGAAGAGCACTTGGATGCCTCTGTTCCTGTGGGAAATACTGCTTTTCATATCTGTATCAATTCTATGCAATTCTTACAAACACAAACGTTCTTCTGAAAGCAAGGATCTGAACTGAACAGTGAAATCCACTATGGATGCAGGGAAGAAGTGAACAGCACAAATTTTGTTTCAGGATGTGTCTGCATATCCCCAATCGAGCTGTGTAGGAAAGCCACTGGACAATCCATTACCTGGCTTCATATAACTCTCACTCCTACAGATTCATGTTTTATGGTGGTAGTGGCCATTTTCTCTGGGGAGTCTGGAAACTGTAGGTCTGAAAATTATGCTTTAAGAGGAGTGGCCTAGAGAGTTGGATGTGTTCAGCATGGAGAAGTAAAAGTTAGGAGATGGCAGGATAGCTATGTTTAAATATTTGAAGTTGGAGCAAGCCTGTGTTCTGCTGCTCCAGAAATGAGGACAGGGAGCAATAGATTCAAGTTACTAGAATGTACTTGAACATTTGGAAGAACTTCCTGAAGGTAAGAGCTGTTCAACAGAGGAATATGCTGCCTCGGAGCGTGGTGGGGTCTACTTCTCTGGGTTTTTAAAAATAGAGACTGAATGGCCATCTGCTAGGAGTGTTTTGATTGTGTGTTCCTGCATGGCAGGGGGTTGGACTGGATGGCCCTTGCAGTCTCTTACAGTTTTAGGATTCTATGATAAACCAAATGCAATTTTTCTGATTTAGTTGTCACCTGGACATGTCTCACTTTCCTTTTCCCAGGGACAAGCCACACTTCAACATAAAATCCACCCTTTTTTGCAACCATTCATGTATGGTGTAATCTTAACAAATAAGAAATGGAAGCATATTTTCTCTGAGTACCTGGTAGTGGATGACATGCTGCACATGGGGAATATCCAGACCACGAGCTGCAACATCTGTTGTCAGGAGGGTTGCACTACAGTGACAGAAAGGGCGATAACAGTTGTTTATACAACAAAGAAATGCATTAACACTAAATCTGATATTCTCACGTGACCAGGATGATATAAAATAAGATTCATGAATATCTCACAAGCTTAGTGAAGACAAAAACCGGCGGAAGAGCAACACAATGGGGGTAGAAACCACATATGACACTTTCCTACTATGCCTCTAAACCCATCAATGTATTTCAAGTTGTAACTGAGATATAGGACTTTTTTTTCCAAACAACATCTGAAAACTAAATGTTGTATGTGCAAAAATGGAATATATTCAAATGAAATTCATAGTTGTTTTCCTCTGAGGATGAGAGAATGTGATTTGTCCAAAGCCACCCAGTGGATTTCCATGGCTTAGTGGGGATTTCAATCTTAGTCTATTAAGGATTTAGTTGAACACTCAATAACTTTAACACACTGTAATTCTAATTTTAATTCTAATACAACTGTACCCTAAAACCATTGACCACTCAATTCGCTATAACACACTATAATTCTAATTCTGATACAATTGTACCCTAAAACCATTGAACAAAAACAAAATGGACCAAGGTCAAGTGTGCAACAATGGTCACTGGCTAGTGTGATGAGCCAAATTTTAACTTGGGGTTGAAATAAAATTACTATGACCAATGAAGATGAGGAATCCAAGGGGAGGGCATTCCACAACCAAGGTGCTACAGCAAAGGACTTCCCAAATGTTTTTACACATATTGCACACTCCATATTTCCCCACTAGATATCTGTACTTGGACAGGCATATACAGCTGAAGTATGAATAAAGATGTTAAATATTCAGTATTTTCATTCATACTCCCAGGACTTTTTTCAACCGAAAGGAAAAGACCTGAATAAAATGTCAAGACTGGGATGCCAAATCCACCAAAGCTGTAAACAATAATCCTTCAAACATTTTATAATTTTACTGGTAGTTGGAGTCACTTCCAAACATCTCTTATTCTACATAGGAAACGGCTGTTGATTTGTTATTTAGTTCAAATTAAGTTAATTATTTTTGACAAAGCAAGAGCCATCATAATGTGATGGTTTCAGCACTGGTCTATGATTCTGGAGACCAGGGTTCGGGCCCACGCCTAGCCATGGAAACCCAATGGGTGATCTTGGACAATTCTCACACTCCCAATTCCCAAAGACAAACCTTTTCTGAAGAAATGGTGCCCTAAAAATACTGTGCTAGGTTTGCCTTAGGATCACTATAAGTTAGAAATGACTTGAAGCACACAACAAAAATTAGGTCCTCCAAAATTGAGCCTTTTAATTGAGGAAAAGTGTAAATTCTTCTGTTTCTTCTAGAGAGCAGCCATTCCAAGGAGAGAAAGTAATGGGTCAAAAGGGTAGCCTCCAATGTTATGCCTTTCGGTTGATCTGAAAATTATTGCCACAATGTGGGCTTTGGTGCATTTCATTAATGCTATAATACTCACAGAGAACCAGTAAGGTATAGTGGTTTGGGTGCTGGCCTGCAATCAAATAATCCCTGCTTGGAAACCCAGTGGGTAACATCAGACAAGCCAGACCCCCTTGGCCTCAGAGGAAGGCAATGGCAAACCCTCTCTGAAAAAACCTTGTCAAGAAAATTCCATGATAGGTTCATATTAAGGTCGCCATAAGTCGCAAATAACTTGAAAGGACACAGCAACAGCAACAAAAAATATGTTAAAAAGGAAAAGAAGGAACATATTCAAATGTTAAGTTCAAAATATGAAATTCTACTCCAGACCAGCATGGACTGTAAATATGGCAGAGCATGACCGCTTCAAATCCTTGTTATATTCTGTGTTGACCATGCAAGCCAGATGTGCATTACTAATTTCTCAAGGATATATGCCTACAAGGCAAATGACTAAGACAAACATGCCTGCGAAATTGCCAGATAGGCTACAAACGGCTTCATTATGTGTAGACGTGAGAAATGGAAGCAGGGCTCTTAAGGAAACCATGGAAACTATTTACAAGACCGTACTTTACGAAAACACTACACAATTACAGACCCTGGTATTATAAATAGAATTCAGCCTCCAGAGACACAGCATTTTGATTCCATCACTACATTTATGTGTAATACAGAATGTGGGGTGAAAGAAAATAGAAGGAGACTAGTATTTTAACATTTATTTTAGGGCTGTCAGAGAAATCTATTCCTATGAAATTCAGACAAATCATCATTAGAGGTGAATGCTCAGTACACCTTCAAAGGTTAAGCCCTACTGAACATGGTAGGGAAAAGGTTCGCAAGGCTAAAGCGCAAAATGAGCTCAAGCTTGCCAGGGACATAAAAAACAACAAAAAAGGCTTTTTTGCTTACGTTGGTAGAAAAAGGAAGAAAAAGGAGGCGATAGGGCCATTGCAAGGAGAAGATGGGGTGATGGCGACAGGGGACAGGGAAAAGGCAGAACTACTTAATGCCTTCTTTGCCTCGGTCTTCTCACAAAAAGAAAGCCATCTTCAACCTCAGCAACACGGAATGGACGAAGGATTGGGGGAAATCCAACCCCAAATAGGGAAACAAGTTGTCCAGGAACACTTGGCCTCTCTAAACGAATTCAAGTCCCCAGGGCCAGATCAGCTACACCCAAGAGTACTGAAGGAACTAGCGGAAGTTATTTCAGAACCACTGGCAATTATCTTCGAGAGTTCTTGGAGAACGGGAGAAGTCCCAGCAGATTGGAGGAGGGCGAATGTGGTCCCTATCTTCAAGAAGGGAAAAAAGAACGACCCAAACAATTACCGTCCGGTCAGCCTCACATCAATACCAGGCAAAATTCTGGAAAAGATCATTAAGGAAGTGGTCTGCGAACACTTAGAAACAAATGCGGTCATTGCTAATAGTCAACACGGATTTACCAAAAACAAGTCATGCCAGACTAATCTGATCTCTTTTTTCGATAGAGTTACGAGTTGGGTCGATACAGGGAATGCCGTGGATGTAGCGTACCTGGATTTCAGTAAGGCCTTCGACAAAGTCCCCCACGACCTTCTGGCAAACAAACTAGTAAAATGTGGGCTAGACAAAACTACGGTTAGGTGGATCTGTAATTGGCTAAGCGAACGAACCCAAAGGGTGCTCACCAATGCGTCGTCTTCATCATGGAAAGAAGTGACAAGTGGAGTGCCGCAGGGCTCCGTCCTGGGCCCGGTTCTGTTCAACATCTTTATTAACGACTTAGACGAAGGGTTAGAAGGCACGATCATCAAGTTTGCAGACGACACAAAACTGGGAGGGATAGCTAACACTCCAGAAGACAGGAGCAGAATTCAAAACGATCTTGACAGACTAGAGAGATGGGCCGAAACTAACAAAATGAAGTTCAACAGGGACAAATGCAAGATACTTCACTTCGGCAGAAAAAATGGAAATCAAAGATACAGAATGGGGGACGCCTGGCTTGACAGCAGTGTGTGCGAAAAAGACCTTGGAGTCCTTGTGGACAACAAGTTAAACATGAGCCAACAATGTGATGTGGCTGCTAAAAAAGCCAATGGGATTCTGGCCTGCATCAATAGGGGAATAGCGTCTAGATCCAGGGAAGTTATGCTCCCCCTCTATTCTGCCTTGGTCAGACCACACCTGGAATACTGTGTCCAATTTTGGGCACCACAGTTGAAGGGAGATGTTGACAAGCTGGAAAGCGTCCAGAGGAGGGCGACTAAAATGATTAAGGGTCTGGAGAACAAGCCCTATGAGGAGCGGCTTAAAGAGCTGGGCATGTTTAGCCTGCAGAAGAGAAGGCTGAGAGGAGACATGATAGCCATGTACAAATATGTGAAGGGAAGTCATAGGGAAGAGGGAGCAAGCTTGTTTTCTGCTGCCCTGCAGACTAGGACACGGAACAATGGCTTCAAACTACAGGAAAGGAGATTCCACCTGAACATCAGGAAGAACTTCCTCACTGTGAGAGCTGTTCGACAGTGGAACTCTCTCCCCGGGGCCGTGGTGGAGGCTCCTTCCTTGGAGGCTTTTAAGCAGAGGCTGGATGGCCATCTGTCGGGGGTGCTTTGAATGCGATTTCCTGCTTCTTAGCAGGGGGTTGGACTAGATGGCCCATGTGGTCTCTTCCAACTCTACTATTCTATGATTCTATGGTAAGGTATAACTGTAAGTAAATCTTAGAAATCCTTAACTTCTACTAGCATGCAATGACATCTTATTAAACTGATTTGTGTACTAAAGATGGTTTCAGCCAGAAGATTCAAAAACATAGTTATGTTAATCTGGAATATCAGTGTACAGTGGGATCTTAGAGCACCTGAGACTAATTAAGTGAATGAAGCTGGAAATATAAAGCTTTTGTGGATGACGTTTTCTTTCTCCGATGCATCTCAGGAATTAGGTTGTGTTTTTTTCTGTGTCAGGAGCGACTTGAGAATCTGCAAGTCGCTTCTGGTGTGAGAGAATTGGCTGTCTCCAAGCACGTTGTCCAGGGGACACCCAGATGTTTTACCATCCTGTGGGAGGCTTCTCACATCCCCGCATGGGAAGCTGGAGTTGATTTGAATGTAGACCTTTCGGTCAGCAGTCCTCCCGGCACAAGGGTTTAAACCACTGTGCCACAAGGGGTTCCTCAGGAATTAGGTTTAAGTCTATACAAGCTTATGCTACTGACTTCATTCTCTCAGTCTGTGTGCTTACTTCATCAGAGGTTGGAGTTTTGTATGTGTGTGTTTTGATGCTTTCAATTCTTTTGTGTTTTAATTATATATTTTGCACTTCGCTCATTATTGTTCACTTTCTTATTTTTGGTAGCTAGAGGAGTTTATATCTAATGAAGAAATATGCACTGCATTGCACTGAATATTTGAATAGCTCTGCATCCAAATGTGTCTAAGATATCTACAGAAAAGGTTGTGAGCGGCTAAAGGGTACCATGGCAGACCACTCAAAAAGGGGTCTGAGGTACAATCCTCCTAGCCCTCACATTTTCCTTCAGTAGGTTCTGCAGGATAAGTAGCTGTAAACCATGAACATACGATGTTTTCTGTTACACATAGATCTTGCCAATCTGCATTGGCTTCAAGCTCATTTCTGAGAATAATTCCAAGACCAATCAGATCCATACTGGTATGGAAGAAGAATGGTATGGGCTTTAAAGAATGGACCCCATGACTACAACTGCTTGGCCTCCAGGCACAAAATCAGAAGCCTTTTTCTGTGTTCCACCTCCACTCCAATTATGTATCTTTGAGATGTGAGAAAGGGCCTTCCTTACTGTGGCACTCAGATTAAGAAACTTTCTGTCTACATAATCTCAATTGGTTTCTTCTCTTCTGTTTTTTTTTTTTCTTTTCGTTTTTACATGTCCCTTTGCCTTTTCAAGTCTATGAGAAATTTTCTTTGCCTTCTTGTCAATTTGGCTATGGTTTTATTCTGTTTTTTGTGGTCACAACTTTCCCTTCCGGAACTTAATAAATATGCATGCAATTGTATAAACCAAAGAAACACATATATTTAAATTAAACCAACTGACCTGTTGCGTTCAGCGAACCTCTCGAGGCTTTTTAACCTTTGTTTCTGGTGCATGTTTGCATGAAGAGGCAGAGGGTTGCAGTCCAGTATGGTTAGAAGAGCAGTGAGACGTTTGATACAATCTATACTGTTGGCAAAAACCATGGTTCTGCCAGGGTACTGAAGCAGGAAATAATAGAGGAAATAGTCTTTCTCTTCTGTGTCACAGTGGATTCTGGTCTCCGTCAGGGTCTCTACTGTGGCCTCTTTCCTTGTCAAGTCTATCACTTTTGGCTTGCTCTTCATCCCCACTTTTTGCATTAGCAATTCCAACTTGGTCTTTTTGTCTATTCTGATAGCATTTTTCTTCTGAAAAACACGAGCAGGGGCTTGATGGATCAAAGTCAAAGTGGCAGAGAAGACAAAGGTCTGGCGCTTTGGGTTATACTGAGAGCTGTTCAACATTTCTAGCAGCTGAGAGAGTTCTAAGAAATGCCCCTTCTCCACCATCCGGTCAGCTTCATCGATCACCAGGCACCTGTCAGATGCACACAACAGACAACTTGAGAGTGTTTTATTCAAGATATGTGGAAATTCTGCAATGTTTCAGAGAGGCTTTTCCAGCTATGGTACACAACAAAGGTGACAGCCAACTACAGGCCTGTAGGGCTTTTTTTGTGTACAGAATACAGAATCTGTAACATAGCATGACAGCATCCATGTCATTATTAAAAACTTTGTAATTGAACATATTGTATAAACATGTTAATGTATAATTCAATCTCATGTACAAGTCGAGAGCCGGTTTCAAGGCCAAAATTATGGATTTTGATATGACTCATGGAGGGCCATTCTGCACAGTCTGCTGCCACCATTTTCCTGCCTAGGAATTCAAAAAGGCCACAAGCAGCAGCATGGTAAAAAGAGTGTGATCATGATCACCACCATCATATTTATTTATATCTTGCTTTCCTGTCTTAAACAAGACTCGAAATGGTAGTACAAAGGACTGGTCGTTTTTAAAGGTTTTCTGGATACGGACCAAGCTCTCACCTTTCATCACTCATCTAAAAGAAGGGGTGGTTTCTTTTTTCTGACAAGGGTTAAGGTACAGTATTAATAAATAGGTCAAAGTTGTTTGGTTTGATTTTTTAACTAAAATTTCTATACACTACTATATAAAATAAAGTACTCATTCAACGTGATGCAACTCAGAATCAAAGAATCATAGAATTGGAAGGGGGCTCCTGCCTCTTTTAGAAGATGTCCAAAAAAGTAGACTCTACAAAGGTATCCTGGCATCTATTTACACCCAAGATGTGAACTGCACAAAAATATTTGTTTTCCCCACAGCACAGAAATTGGGAAAAATTATTTGTTTTCACTGGCAAGGATTCAGCCCTTGAATTTTACCACTGGGTTCTTCAACTATTTTTTCTGGAATTTAAATAAAGACAACAATTTCAAAAACCTGAGCTGCTTTAGGCTTGAGAGATGTGGCTGTTTCTCCTGAATCAGCTCCCATAGGCGCCCTGGAGTCGCAATTACAATTTCTGGTTTCCTTTTCAAGATTCTCTGTTGTTTCTGAGGAGCCATTCCTCCAACAAGATTGGCTGTTTTGATACCTGGAATAGGAGATGGACAAGTCATTAACATCAGCAGCCAATGTTTTAGTAACTTCACATCCCAATATTTATGGGATAAAAACAGATAAATTGCAATGTCACAACTTTTATGAGAAATACAGAGGTAATGGGATATAGCGGTCAGAGCATTAGACATGGGAGATTCAAATCCACACTGACCCAAGAAATTCACTGAGTTACATTGGATCGGTTACTCTTTTTCAAGTAAACCAACCTCACATGGGTGCTGTATAGATAATGTGGAGAAGAGGAGAGTCAAGTATGCAGCTCTGTACTCACTGAAAGAAATGTGTGATATGGTAAATGCAACTAACTAAATGAATTCAATATTGGCAGCCAGTAAAGGCAGCTATGCATTCACATATCACTTCACTCCTATCTATTTCTTTAGTAACTGCAGTTTAATGCTACCGTGCATGCTTTGTAACCAGAAGACACAGAATGAAGGAATATTTGAAA
Organism: Anolis carolinensis; assembly: GCF_035594765.1. Classification (NCBI taxonomy): domain Eukaryota; kingdom Metazoa; phylum Chordata; class Lepidosauria; order Squamata; family Anolidae; genus Anolis; species Anolis carolinensis. Next base: position 342,485,483 of record NC_085841.1, read on the forward strand.
ATATTCAAAAAATGATGAAAATATAGGTTTCTTGAGTGCTGGAAAATCTTTATGAATAGAATTCCAGGTAAAAGTGATTTTTTTTTTTGTATTTCGAAACTGTAGATCAGTACAAAAATCTACATGGGATTTTTTTCTACAGAATTTTCTGTACAGAAAATATTATTTGCATAGTTTTGTGTGAAAAAATGTTTTCTAAAACAAACAGCTTTCTTCCTAAGTCACCAAGGCAGAGTCTCATAGTGAGATGTACCGCCATTATAAAATATGAAGTGTCCCATCACATTAGGATGGGTAATTTGAGGTCTCTGAGTCCTATAGCCCTTCTGTGGCTATGTTGGCTAGGACTGAGCTCCAACAACATCTGGAGAAGCACAATTCACCTCCCCAATGGAAGAAGTATTAGGAAAGAATTGAGGAAAATGTTCATAGCACTGAGGGCTAGAAAAGTGTTGTTTTTTAAAAAATAAAAAAGAATGTTGCAGTTTCTCTCAGGAAGTTGAATCTGCTCTCAGAAAAGTACATTTGGTACTTTTTTTAAGGAAAAGAAAATGGCAGGGAATTTTCTCTGCACAACATGTTCCCTATTCCTATAAGGAAATAGCAGCAAGATAAGAAATGGGAATCTGCCCCACATACAAGGAAGTACAAAGCAAATAGAAGGAGAAAACGTGGAGGCAGTGACAGACTTTATATTTCTAGTCGCAAAGATCACTGCAGATGCAGACTGCAGGCAGGAAATCTGAAGACATTTACTTCTTGGGAGTAGAGCAATGGCCAACCTTGACAAAATAGTGAAGAGCAGAGACATCACATGGCAACAAAGGTCCGCATAGTCAAAGCAATGGTATTCTCCATAGTAACCTATGGATGCGAGAGCTGGACCATAAGGAAGGCTGAGCGAAGGAAGATAGACGCTTTTGAACTCTGGTGCTGGAGGAAAATTCTGAGAGTGCCTTGGACCACAAGAAGATCCAACCAGTCCATCCTCCAGGAAATAATACCCGGCTGCTCACTGGAGGGAAGGATATTAGAGGCAAAGCTGAAGTATTCTGGCCACATAATGAGAAGGCAGGAAAGCTTGGAGAAGATAATGATGCTGGGGGAAATGGAAGGAAAAAGGAAGAGGCCGACCAAGGGCAAGATGGATGGACGGTATCCTTGAAGTGACTGGGTTGACCTTGAAGGAACTGGGAAGGTGACGGCCGACAGGGAGCTCTGGCGTGGACTGGTCCATGAGGTCACGAAGAGTCAGAGACGACTAAACGACTGACCAGCAGCAACAAAGCAATGCAAAAACAGACTCACCTGTGTATCTGGTCACTGCATCTATATGATGCTTTACTTGAACAGCCAGTTCTCTTGTAGGAGTCAAGACCAACCCCAAAAGGGGATTGCTTCTCTCTCCAACAGTATCATGTTTTGGATGGTCTCCATCCTCTGATGCCTTCTCACAGAGTGTAACCAAAGATTCAACACTGCTGATTGCAGCACAATTAGCTTCAGCAGAGCTCAGGCCTCCAATGTCCTCGCTAGCTTCTTCCTTTGACAACTCCTCTTCGCTATCTCCTCCATCTTCAAGCTGGATCTTGCTTCCCTTTGGCAATCCTCTTGATTTGTACCACTGGAGAATAGAATGGATCATTGGGATGGCAAAAGCAAGCGTCTTTCCACTTCCTAAAAGCAAATACACAACCAAAGGTAAAGGAGACATGGTGTTGGGAAAGGAAACTGAGGGAAGGAGAGGAGAGCCTTAACAGTTATAGGAAAGCTCCAGTATCCTTTTCCCTCATAGTTTTCCTCTGTCTCTCTACTCCTTCTACTCCCCTTGTTGTCTCCTTGATCAATGTGATTGTTGCAATTGAACAAAACAAGCATAGTTTGACAAACCATGGCTGGTTGCTATCTCCAAATTAAAAACCCAGTGCTAACTGTGGTTGAATATTCTGACTTGGAGGCAAAATCTAGTTTGAAGTAGCTATAATTTACTCAATTCACACATCTCAATGAACGACAGTTAGCAAGGGGCAAGGGAGGGGCTGGGAGGATGAATAGTAGAAACAAAGTACAACAAAAGGTATGCCAATGTCCAAATATGTTCAACATACTTTTTCTTTTAATAAAAAGAGAAACAAAGTTTATGATTCCACATGTTTCAGGCATACAGTATGACTCCCATAACCATGGGGGATACATTCTCAAACTCTGAAAGGATATATTAAACTACGGAGAACAGCAAACCCTACAATTTTCAATGGGATAAATGACAGAGGTACAGAGAAGATGGTGTAGCTTGTCTAGCACACTGCTTCTTAAACCATGGGTCCTGACATCAAATGGGGTTCACTCAGCTCAATGCTGGGGTCAGAAAAAAAAATCACCTAGTGGCTGTTTTAGACTTTTACACAAATCTGTTTTGCAGTGCTTACAATGGACTCTGCAGAAGATGCTTCCGCTGTATTCTATAAACAATAAAATCAGCTTGTTTAGCAAGTCTTGAAAAGACTGATTTGTTATTAGTAAATGTTTGATTTTTATACCTGGGGTAACAAAGATTTCTAGGGTCATAAGTAGAAAAGTTTAGGAAGCCTTGGTCTAGCAGGCCTAAATGAATAAATTGATAATTCAAACCCCGTATATTGGTTCCAAAGATATGGGGGTCATATATTTGTGGATGAACCCTACAAATATAAAATAACATGGTGGTGGAGGAAAGGGACTATAGTGTAGGACAGGCACCCTCAAACTCTGGCCTTCTAGCTGTTTTGGCCTCCAACTTCCAGAAGCCCTAGCCAACTTGTCCAATGGTCAGGAATTCTGGGAGTAGGAGGCCCAACAGCTGGAGGGCCAGAGTTTGAGGATGCCTGGCATAGGAGAAGTGATGCAGGCGGTTCTAAAGTATGAGAAAGAGAGGCATCTGGGAGAGGCATTGGGCAACTTTGTCTGGATACCCATACTGAACTGGCTGCTCTAGAACCTGTGAACAAAGCAAGGCTTTTCTTCCTTCGCTGCATAGGCTTGTCAGCCTAAATGGTCACAGCACTCATTTGTCAAATATGATCTCTTGAGTTTTAATGACCCTATCCCACTGCTGAGCAGTCAAATGAATAAAAGAAGGAAATATTTTTTAAAAAAAGAAAAAGAAAGCTGACATATATCAGACACAGATGTGGGATGTAAACATACCTGTTTCTGCAGCACCAAGGACATCCATGCTATCTCGAATTGCAGAAGGTAGCGCCAGAGCCTGTATAGGAGTGGGAGCACTGAAACCCAATTCACTCAATGCTTGAAGAACAGGTTTAGGAACAAAGAGACCTTTCCATGCAGAAATATTCGCTTTCTGATCTGAAGATGCAGATAAGACATTGGTCCAGTTTTTAGCCTTTTTAGAAGATTGAACTGGTTCAATGGTATCTTGGGAAAGTTCTGCTTTTTTCTTCTGGTTTCTTTTTTTCTTTTTCTTCACTCGTTTCTTTTCTAAGCTTGTAGCATCTGTTGCCCCACTCTCACAGACAGCAAGGGTCTCTTTACTCATGGCTTCCTCATCTATTATGATGTTCTCCTCTTCTACTTCACCTTGGTTCTTTGCTTCACTCTCCTCACTTTTCTTCTTCTTCCTTTTCTTTTGAGGAATGGTGCTGGGGCCTTCCTCTGACTCTATCTCTTCTTCACACCCACTTTTTAGTTTCCTCTTCTTGCTTGTTTCTTCTCCCACTTTTGAAGAAGACACCAATTTATAATTGGTGAGCTCCTCAAAACATACTAAGCCTCCAAGCTGCTCGTCTGCAAAGAGATTTGGGTCAATCTCAACAGCTTTCCATTTCCCTGTAACTTTGATGCCTTTTTGCTTAAATTTAGATGGCCTCTTAAACTTGTTTCTTCGTTGGAGCTTCATGGCTGATCTTTGAAGAAAAATGAAGAAAATTACTGCAAATAATGCTATGCCACATACAAATCTGAGAAGAAAGCAGTAACAGATCTAACTTCAGAACCATATGCAAGTCATCATCTCTGTAGTTCTAAGTTTGTGCACTCTATTTTCTGTCAATTCAGTACTCCAGTTTCTTCTTCCCTCTAAAGCAGTGGTTCCCAATCTTTGAGTCTCCAGGTGTTTTGGACTTCAACTCCCAGAAATCCCAGCCATCCTACCAGCTGTTAGGAATTGTGGGAGCTGAAGTCCAAAACACCTGGAGACCCAAAGGTTGGGAAACACTGCTCTAAATGTGCATATGAACTGCAGAATCATATTGCTCTGTACCACTGTAACTATCGTAGCTCTTTCCTAAAAAGCAACCTTAATGGTCTTGTTAATACAACCCATGGGTAGCCATTGCCAGGTTGGTCAATGGGAAAAAAAGCTTCCATTCAGAACTTGATTGCAGAGAAAAAAGGCCAATCTAGCATGTATCACAAGAGACCTGTCTGGGTCTGCAGAAATCTATTCAAATTCCACCCCATCCCAGTTTTGGAGTTTGAGTGTGCTTACCTGAAGCTAGGTGGCTGAGAAAGATTACGGGTTCTGTTAGTGTACAAAATGCTGCTCAACATTGAATCATAAAGTTGGAAGAGACCACAAGGGCCATTTAGTCCAACTCCCTCCCATTCAGGAAAAGCACAATCATATGCTAAAATAGATCTGTCAATCTCCAAGATGTTGCTCGATTGTCCTACCACACATTTGTTACCTTTTAATACTAAATTTGACCAATGGAAGTTGGCATAAGTGAAGAAGAAGTACAATATATAATTTTATGGGCCAGAAAATTTATATAAAGGAAAGTGGGAATCTTCCAAAGAAATGCACTGAAGACAGATGTGATTACTAGATTGATAAGAGACATTCTTCCTGTGACAATCCTCCAGTATAAACTATTGGACTTTATTGAGAAATTTCTCATGAGGGCAGAAAGTGAAAAAAAATAACACTCAGCTGAGCAACTCCTACCGCAACATGCCTCAATATGCCCTTCATGCTCTTGTTTTCTCTTCCTGCTTTGGAACATTTGGTTCTACATACTTTGTTCTGAACAGCAATCCTCCCAAATTTGGTATTAACTGTATTAAAAAAAACCAAAAAAAAACACCCTTCCAGACAGCAAGCAATTGCAACTTATGTTATAACTGACAGCTGCCACCTTGCAATTTCTGAACTTGAAAGTGAAACACACTGAACAAATGTTAAAATGAAGAAATAAATATTTTTCAGCATTTATTCTTGAATTTGAAACAAAAAAAATCTTAAAATATCTTACAAAAATAAAAAAAACCCTACAACTTCCACTATTCCATAGCATTGAGATGGCAATTAAAGTGGTGCCAAACTCCCTTAATTCTATCATGTTGAGGTACTCAGTCTGACACTCCACTCACATCAGGGCAGGAATTAACATGACTCCCCAAATGTTGTTGGAATGATACTGACAATAATAATAATAATAATAATAATAATAATAAAACTTTATTTATACCCCGCCACCATCTCCCCAACGGGGACTCGGGGCGGCCTAGCAATAATAACAATTCATGAGTAGTGCTGGAAGCTGCAGTCAAATATCATCTGGGCTATCAAATGATTCCTTTTAAATTCCTCAGAATTTAAAATGCAACTGAAGACCAATCTATTATGGCAGGCCTACCCATTTAACTTTCAACATGAGTTTTGATTTACACTCTATTGCTACTATATGTCAATTCTGTATCTGTGTTTGGTGCAAGTGTTTTATATTTTTGTATTTTTATCTATGTAATTTATTGTATGTATTTTATATTCATATGTTTTTGACACTGCTGTACCCTGCCTTGAGCAATCAGGAAAGGCGGGCAATTAAAATAATCTATTATTATTATTATTATTATTATTATTATTATTATTATTATTATTATTATTATTCTCACCCCTGTTTGGGATCTATTGTAGGAATAGGGTAAAAACTGTATTTGCTTTTGCTTTGGCTAAGAAATAACACCATGATGAAAGCTTACACATTTATGTCTACATATATACAGTGACACTCTTGCAATATTTGTGCAGAATGCCAACCACAATAAGAAACTGCAATTTTAGGGCTCTTAAAGAACACAGAATTAAGTGCTGTGATTCCACCGAACATGCCATAGCTGCATCTATGGAATCATGATGTCTGTAGTTTAGGGAAGGGTGGTCAGTAAGGCACTTGTTCTGGTGCTTTAATGAATTGCAGATCCCAGGATTACACTCATAGCAATAAAAGTGGAACCATATAATCATGCAGAGTGAAAGAACGCTTACAGGAACTTAGAGCAACCCTAGGCTCCAGAATAATAATGAATAATCTTAAAAATCACATTTGAGACAAATTTTAAAACAAAACCACAAAAGACCAACTGTTAGATTTACATTCTCTGTAATATAGATTTCCCCCCCTACAACTACTACTATTAAGTATGTAGCTACTAGCTAAACATTTCAGCATTTTATTTGCCATCTGAACACAAGTGATTCATAAGCAGCTCATTCCACATTTCTTTTTTGAATTTTTTTCTTTCTTTTAGGAGATGAAAGACATTTGGGGGTATTGGGATATTATTCATAAAATATCAAGAGTAAAAATTACTCAAAAGCTAGATATTATTATTATTATTTTATTGTATGACATAACAAACAAGATAGATATGCTGAATTTCGTATCACAAAATCACAAGTCGAACACTTCCCAAGTGTCTAGGACTGTGTGATGTATTTTTGGATGATGCGCGCAGATCCCAGTAGGGTGGCCTTTTGCAATTGGCAGATCGTAATTTTGTCAATGTCTGTTGTTTCCAAATGCCGGCTGAGATCTTTTGGCACGGCACCCAGTGTGCCCATCACCACCGGGACCACGTGCACTGGTTTCTGCCAGAGTCTTTGAAGTTCAATCTTGAGGTCCTGATAGCGGCTGAGTTTTTCCTGTTGTTTTTCGTCAATGCGACTGTCACCTGGGATGGCAACATCAATGATCCAAACCTTTTTCTTTTCCACAACTGTGATGTCTGGTGTGTTGTGTTCCAGAACTTTGTCAGTCTGGATTCGGAAGTCTCACAGTATCTTTGCGTGCTCATTTTCCAATACGTTTGCAGATTTGTGATCCCACCAGTTCTTTACTGCAGGGAGGTGGTACTTGAGGCATAAATTCCAATGAATCATTTGGGCCACATAGTTGTGCCTCTGTTTGTAGTATGTCTGTGCGATTTTCTTACAGCAGCTGAGGAGATGATCAATGGTTTCATCGGTTTCCTTGCAGAGTCTGCATTTTGGGTCATCAGCTGATTTTTCGATCTTGGCCTTAATTGTATTTGTTCTGATGGCTTGCTCCGGGGCTGCAAGGATCAGGCCTTCTGTCTCCTTCTTCAGGGTCCCATTCGTGAGCCATAGCCAGGTCGTGGTCTTCTTCTTCTTCTTATTATTATTATTTTGGAAATTGGGAGATGTATTTGAAAAATGATCCAGAATATGTTTTGATGAAACAAATCAGGGACAAAGTTAGGGTTCCGCAAATAATAAATGTCTTCCGAAGAGTTCCATGAACAAAAATGTTTAGGAACCACTGGCTTAGAGAAATCAGGGATACATTACAATACTGGGTGCAGTTTCAAGCATTCAGGAACTGCTATAATATACTGTGTTCCAGTGAACATAAATCCAACAATCAGGAGATGCACAGCACACTCTAAGTATTATTTCCATAGAAATTTTATTAACTTTGGTCTGGCTTTGCTTCCAGGTGCTGGATTGAGCAGGAAACCAGGATTCAAATCCTTTCCCAGCCATGGAAATTCACTGGGTTACCTTCAGCAATTCACACTCTCCCAGCCTCAGAAAAAGGCATGAGCAAATCACTTGTTGCTAAGAAAACACTTCAATGGGGTAGCTATAATGGAGAAATGGCTTTTGAGTATAGACAACAACAAAATAATCCCAGTTTAGAGACAAAGTTCACTAAGAGGTGCATCTATACCAGGTATGGGCAAACCTTAGCCCTTCAGGTGTTTTCGACTTCAACTCCCACAATTCCTAACAGCCGGTAGGAATTGTGGGAGTTGAAGTCCAAAACACCTGGAGGGCCCAAGTTGGCCCATGCCTGGTGTAGATGAAATCTTGGTGTCTTTGATCTCCTCACTATTTCTCAGGGTGTATCTACACCGTAAAATTAATGCAGATTGATACCACTTTAATTGCCGGGGCTGAAAACTAAGAAAGCGGGGCAGCTGTGCTTTAAAAATGCTTAAGAGTAACAGAGCCTTCCAAATGACCGGATGAAAAAGGAGTAAGCCTCCATAAACAGGCAAGGCGAAAGAGCCTTTTACTGATTCCCGTTCGCCTCGCTTTCCTTCACAGTATTTCCGCACAGCCACTTTCAACTCCCTGCTTCACTGAAAATCCCAATTACAGAACCGGCCCTTTCGGTACCAACCTGGGATCTTCAGCTCGTCCAGACACGGCGGCGGCGCTTCCGGGAATGGCAGCCACATGGGAGCGAATGGAGGCGGCCATGGCCCGTGACGTCAGTACTCTGCGCCCGGAAGTGGCAACGCCTCCACTGTACTGCTGCTTAGAGGCTGAAGACATTAGTTTGTGTATCTTTCGCTTGATGACAAGAAGAGGTGGGAAAGGCATGGGGTCACTGTAGAATAAGCATGGGCCAACTTGGGCCCTCCAGGTGTTTTGGACTTCAACTCCCACAATTCCTACCGGCTGTTAGGAATTGTGGGAGTTGAAGTCCAAAACACCTGGAGGGCCCAAGTTGGCCCATGTCTGGTGCAGAGCCATATAATGCAGTTCAATGCATTATATGAATCTATGCTAATCATATAATGTGGCTTCAAATTTCATTAGATGGTATTGTAGGTCCGACCTACGGCTTTTCCTTTCCTTTTAATCAGAAACAAAACCACCAAGACTTTTATGGTGCTGTGTTCTATTTAAAAGTGCGATTTTAATTGGTTTGGATTTTTCTGTTATTTAATAGAGTTTTTTTTTCATTTCAATCGTAATTTTGCATGTCTTTAATTATATAGTAGAGTCTCACTTATCCAACGTTTGGATTATCCAATGCATTTTTGTAAATGTTTTCAATACATCGTGATATTTTGGTGCTAAATGCGTAAATACAGTAATTACTACATAGCATTACTGCATATTGAACTACAGTAGAGTCTCACTTATCCAACACTCGCTTATCCAATGTTCTGGATTATCCAACGCATTATTATTATTATTATGACATTTATATCCCGCCCTTCTCACCCCAAAGGGGACTCAGAGTGGCTTAGAAATTATATGTACATACAATATATTATATTATTAGGATAGCACAATATTAGTATCATATATTACTATATTGTAATATACCACTATACTGCAATATTATTAGTAATATTACACGTAATATATAATATAGGTAAAGGTTTTCCCCTGACATTAAGTCTAGTCATGTCCGACTCTGGGGGTTGGTGCTCATCTCCATTTCTAAGCCAACGGCATTGTCCGTAGACTCCTCCATGGTCATGTGACCAGCATGACTGTATGGAGCACCATTACCTTCCCACCAATTAATCTACTTACATATGCATGTTTTCAAGCTGCTAGGTTGGCAGAAGCTGGGGCTAATAGCAGGAGCTCACCTCACTCCCTGGATTTGAACTACTGACCTTTCGGACAATAAGTTCCACAGCTCAGCGGTTTAACCCCTGCGGCACTGGGGCTCCATATAATATATAATTGTTATATTATTATATGGTATTATTATTAGTAGTATTATATTGTATTACAGTATTATTATCAATATTATATGTATATACAATATAGTATTGTTATATTTTTTCCTTTTCGTAAGCTGCCATCTTGGAAGAAAGGTGGAATGTAAACTAAGTGATGGGTAGGCTCTTGTTGTATGGCTTTATAATTCTTGTTTCATTCTGGACAAAGCATATTCTTTGAGAACACAGAAATACTGGACCACTCTAACAACCACCATGACAGACTACACAGGGAAGCCACTGAAATCCACAAACATACGAACAATTTCAACAGAAAGGAGGAAACAATGAAAATGAACAAAATCTAGCTTCCAGTATTTAAAAAAACTCCAAAATCAGGACAATGAATAAAGAACCACACTCAAAACAGGGCAATTCCAGACAAGAAACCATCATGGCCAACCTCCCAACAAAGTATTTGCCCAGGTAGGAAGCAGCCAAGCTTTGAAGCTGCAAGGCTATTCTATGCTAATCAAGGTGATCAATTGCAACATTCACACTTGCCTCAAACAGACAAAGAGTTCTTTCTCCCACCCTAGACATTCCACAGATATATAAACCCCATTTGCCTAGTTTCCAACAAATCTTACAACCTCTAAGGATGTAAGATGGCTGCTTTTTTCGTGATTTGGGAGGCACTGGGGACCAAGGACAGAACAAACATTTGTAGTGGTTTGGGAGCATTTGCAACTGAACATTTTCATTTTTCAAAAAAGAAATGTTTAGGTGGGGGATTTTTAATGCTGTAGAACAAAGTTCCTAATTCAGCTCTTGCCACGTACTTGCCTGTTCCCCTAGCTGGGAGTTTGCCTGGCTCTTCCATGATCCCAGGGAAACAAATATGTTAACTGGGATTATGTGCCACAAATCAAGTCCAAGGCAGTGTAAAAGAAACACAGGGACTGTTTGCCCAGCAGTGATAAACAGATTTCTAGAATCAAAGTTGAGGAAAACCAAAAAGGCCACCAAGTCCAACCTCTGCCATGCAATAATACCTAATCAAAACACCCCAGAGGATGGCCATCAAGCTTCTACTTAAAAACCTCCAGAGAAAGAGACTGCTGTATTCTGGCGCAGCGTATTTCACTGCTGAACAGCTCTTACCACCAGGAAGCATCCTCCTAATGTTTAGTGGAATTTCTTTTCCTCCAGATTGAATGCATTACTCCATGTTTTTATCTCTGGAGCAGTAGAACACAAGCTTACCCCATCCTCAATATGACATATTTTCAAATATTTAAACATGGCTGTCATGTCACCTTTTAATCACCTCTCCTTCAAGCTAAACATCAGCTCCCTAAGCTGCTCCTCATAATCCTTGATTTCCCAACTTTTTACCATTTTGGTTGCCCTTTTCTGGAAATGCTCCAGTTTGGCATAGTATCATTTCCAGAGGATGAAAACTTACTTTGTTGGCTATAGCTCACATACCCCTCCCAAAATTTCTATTGCAGTGATTCACAACCTTTGGTCTTGAAAGCATTTTGGATTTCAATCTCAGAATTCTTCATCATTGGTTAGTCTACTGGAGCATTTGATATTTGAAATACGATGTATATGGAGGACTGAGTTGAGAAACACTGTGAAAGAAAGTCCTTAATACGCATCATTGCTCTGTGGTTTGTGTAATCATCACTGGGCCTCAAACTGGTTCCAGGATTTCCTGTGTAATCATCTACACAGTGAAGCCACTTTCTTCAATGCCAGTTTGAAACTGACTTAAAAGGTTAGTGTAGATGTTATGATTGAGCCTCATGGCTCTGTTACTGACAGACGTGGGCGTAAGACTCCTCGAGAGTCAGATACTCTCGAGGAGCGAGAGAGAAAAAGACTGCGAGACATATTTGCAGCACCATCTGACGAGGAGTCTTTCGAAGGGTTTACGGAGAGAATGGAGGAGGGGCTGGTTAGCTCAGAGGAGGATGAGATGGATTGGACTCGGGTAAGGGAGGAAGTGGGTGCCACTGGCCATGATGGGACAGAAGATGAATGGGGACCTTCAGGATTAGACCCATGGTTTAGCTGGAGGGATGGGACGGGATCCACAGCTGGAGATGCTGTTGGGCGTAGTCAGAGGTGTTCCAGCTCTGACGAGGAAAGTGATGAGGAAACGCCCGGGTTAAGGAGGACAGCTGACAGTGATGAAGATTTGTAACTGGCATAAAATGGGGCTTGAGAGCAATTGCAAATTGCGTTGGGCAAGGTAATCTGGGCAAACGCTTGGGATCCGTGTGTGTGTGGGACGCTTCCCTGAAGACTTGTGTGCTTTCCTGTGCTGTGACGTAAGTTGATTGGAATCCAGGGTCAGACGGCGGGAGGGATTGTGTGGGCATTTGTTTGTGCAAACCTGTGCTTACTCTTATTAGCTTGACCTTCCGTCGTCTTCTTGACGGACGCCATCTCCTGCTTTGAGAACTCGGACTGAACTGACCACGGCTTGTCTTCCCCCCTTCTTGGACTTGGAAAAACTACAAACGTCTGCTTCTGGCTTTGATCTACGGAACGGAACTGGTCTACTCAACTGCTACAATCCTTGGCTGATTTACTCGTGTTGGAGATCCTGTCTGCTGTGTGTGTGGGGGAGCGACGCAAGTTACTCTAAGCACAGTGTTGGCAGCAGAGAGGAATCTGCTGCCAATTAGTTGCATTCTTTGTATCTTTTGTTCCTTGGCTTTCGTTTCGTTTATACCCAGGCTGAAGCAAGCAGTTTGTTTTTACCCGGATTAAACTCCGGTTTAATCCGGTTTATCTTTTGAACATTTACTTTTGCCCCTTTTTGCTCCTAAAGGCAAAAACTGCCTGGCCCTTGTGTTTTACGGGCATTTTTGAGTTCTGTAATCTAATAAACTCTGTTACTTTGAATCTTGTGGCGTTCTGTCCTTGACAGATTGCCCAACGCCCATAAAAAGTTTATTGCAGCAATAAACCCGTCAGGAAGACGATGGATGAGTTAAGGGCCAAAGTAGACCAATTGCAAACGGCTTTTACCGTTATCCAAACAGCTCAGGCTGTGAAAGGACATGTTTTGACTCCTGAACGCTTTGACGGAACCAGGTGCAAGTTGCCAACCTTTTTGGCACAAGTGGAGCTTTATTTTTCTCAGCTCAGTGCTCATGCTTTTCCTACAGACACTAGCAAGGTGGCCTTTATTTTGAGTTTGTTGACCGGTCCCGCAGGACAATGGGCCACTAATTTAATTTTGGGAAATGACCCAGTCAAGGACAATTTGAATAATTTCAAAAAGTTGTTAACTGATACTTTTGGGGATCCTCTCCGCACGGAGAACGCTGGGTGGGCTCTGTATCGGTTGAAACAGGGAAAGGGGACTGTTTTGGATTACTTAAATAAGTTTAACCTGTATCGCCACCAGCTGGATTGGGGGGAAAATGCATTCATGCTTTTATTTACTGCCGGGTTAAGTGATATGCTCCAGGATGAATTAGCACGCTTGGAGCCGGCTGAAAGCTGGGACGCCTTAGTAGCTAAGGTGCTGCGTTTAGACGCAAGGTTCGAGGCTCGTAAACACTCAAAAGCAATGTGTGCGCCACCCATGCATGTAACCAGGGCACCTGTGGTGATGGGGGAAGAGCCCATGGAGCTTGGGGTCTTTAAAAAGCTGTCTACAGAGGAAAAGAGCCGTAGGAGGCAGCTGGGCTTGTGTTTGTACTGTGGGAATGCTGGGCATTTTGCCAAAAATTGTAATGTGAAACCTTCCCAGCTTTCGGGAAAAGGCCAGCCCTAGTGCGACGTGAGTCCAACGCACTAGGGCTCCTCAAGCAGTCAACTGAGGGGAGGAAGCATGTTTTCGTACCCATTACATTATCTGTTGGGGGAAGGGAACTTGTTTCTACTTTGGCACTGCTGGACTCAGGGGCTACGGTCTCCTATGTAGATATTGAGTTTGCTAAGAAGCATGGCATTCCTAGAGTGCGCAAGGCATGCGACGTGTGGGTGGAAGGAGCAGATGGGAGACTGCTGGAGACTGGGGTGGTTAACCATGAAACCTCAGCAGTAACGTGGGAGGTGCAGGGAGTAACGGGAACGTTTGTGTGGGATATTACGAGCTTGCCTAGATATGATGTGATCCTGGGGATGGATTGGCTAGCTGTAGTAAACCCACATGTAGATTGGGCAACACGTAAAGTGATCTTAAAGAGGCAGGATTGTTGCACTCTAAATGTTACTCATTCTGATATGGAGGGAGTGCCTGCTGAGTATGGGGAGTTCTCTGATGTATTTTGTAAAAGAGAAGCGGACAAATTACCACCGCACAGGCCATATGATTGCGCCATCAAGTTGGCAGAAGGTGCGAAACTGCCAGCAGGGAGGCTGTATGCCTTGACTGTACCGGAAAGGCAAGCTTTGCGGGAGTTTCTAGATGAAAATTTAGCCAAGGGGTTTATTCGCCCATCTAGTTCTCCAACTGCGGCACCGGTATTCTTTGTAGCCAAAAAGACTGGGGAACTTAGGTTGGTCTGCGATTATCGGATCCTAAACAAATACACCATTCGGGATAGGTACCCGCTGCCTTTAATCTCGGAACTGTTATCAAGGGTGCAAGGGGCTAAGGTCTTTACCAAGCTTGACCTGCGGGGGGCCTATAACTTAATCCGTATACGGGAAGGGGATGAATGGAAGACGGCATTTAACACGTGTTTCGGATGCCACGAGTTCCGAGTCATGCCTTTTGGGCTTTGTAATGCTCCTGCGGTATTCCAGAGGTTCATGAACGATGTGTTCAGGGACCTAATTGACCAATTTTTAGTGATTTATTTGGATGATATCTTGATTTTTTCTAAGGACGAGAAAGAACATCGTCAACATGTCAAGCAGGTTCTGCACCGACTGCGGGCTAATGGGCTTTTCGCCAAGGCTTCCAAGTGCGTCTTTCATGTGCCTGAAGTGGAGTTCCTAGGTCATGTAGTGTCAGGTAGGGAACTTAAAATGGACCCACATAAGGTTGACGCCGTCAACTCATGGCAGGAGCTGAAGACTAAGAAGGATGTACAAAGGTTCTTGGGGTTCGCTAATTACTACCGGGAGTTTATTCCGAATTTTGCAAAGCTCACGGTACCTTTGACGCAGCTTCTGCGCAAGAAACAGCCATTTGTGTGGGGGCGGGAAGCTCACGAGGCGTTTCTACAACTAAAGTCTAGTTTTCAATCGGACAACATACTAACCCATCCTGATGTTGACAGACCGTTCGTGGTAGAAGCGGACGCTTCTAGCTACGCGTTGGGGGCTGTATTGTCTCAGAAGGATTCCTCAGGGACCTTGCGTCCCTGTGGATTTTACTCGCGGCAACTAACACCCTTCGAGCAGAACTATACCATATGGGAGAAGGAGTTGTTGGCGATTAAGGTGGCGTTTGAGGTGTGGCGGCACTGGCTTGAAGGGGCACGGCACCAGATCGTGGTCAGATCTGATCACAAGAACTTAGAGCACTTGCAAACAGCAAAGAAGTTAAACCAGCGTCAAATCCGCTGGGCTTTGTTTTTCTCCAGGTTTAACTTCAAGGTGCAGTTCGTGGAGGGGAAGGCAAACTTGCGGGCCGATGCTTTATCCCGCAAGCCGGAATTTAAGACCAATGAGCAGGTAGTATGTCAGACCATCTTGCCTACTGCCTCTCTGTGTGTTGTAGATAATGAGCTTGGGTTACATGACCAGATCCTTGAGGCTCAGAAGGATGATGTGTGGACTCAGGAGCAACTGATGCTGCTCTCTGCAGGTAACCGTACCATACTGCCGCATCTCCAGGATCAAGACGGGGTATTGGTGCGTAGGGGGCAGGTTTACGTACCAGTAGGGACCCTCAGGTTGGAGGTGATTAGAGCCCACCATGACGAACCCATGGCTGGGCACTTTGGCAGGTTCAAGACCGTACAGCTTATCACCAGGAGCTACTGGTGGCCAAAGATGCGGCAAGACATTCTGCGCTTTTGTGACAGCTGCGCCGTTTGTCAGCAGAGTAAGACGCCTGTTGGGCGCCCTAGAGGGTTGTTATCGTCTTTACCTGTTCCGGAGAGGCCATGGCAAATCATTTCCATGGATTTTATTTCAGATTTGCCTAAGTCTGGGGGTTATACTTGTATTTGGGTGGTGGTGGATTTATTTAGTAAACTGGCTCATTTTATTCCTTGTTCAACCATTCCGGCGGCCCCTACGTTGGCCTTACTATTTACAAAGCACATCTATCGTTTGCACGGAGCACCCGAGGTGATTATTTCAGATAGGGCTCCGCAATTTGTGTCACGCTTTTGGAAACACTTCCATGAGTGTTTGGGGACTAAGTTAAACGTGTCTTCAGCTTTCCATCCGCAAACGGATGGACAGTCGGAACGGGTTAATGGGCTCTTAGAGCAGTATCTGCGTTGTTTTTGTTTAGATCAACCCACGGCTTGGGTAAAGTGGTTACCGGTGGCGGAATTTGCTTACAACAATGCGGTGCACACGTCTAGTCAGCATACGCCATTTGAGCTAACTTATGGTTTTCACCCACGGGGAGGTGTGGCGCCGTCGACCAATGTGGTCTCTTCGGACCCTGTGTACCGCTCTTCGGAAATGGCTGCATTGCATGATGTTGCCCGTCGCTTACTGTTGGAAGCTAAGGCAACGCAGAAGACTCAGGCTGACCGCCACAGGCAGGCAGGGGAGGAGTTGGAAGAAGGGGATTTGGTGTGGTTATCTTCCAAACATATTAAACAGGCTGGGGGAAAGTTTGCGCCTCGGTATTTGGGTCCCTTTCCTATCGTTAAAAAGATTTCTTCTGTTGCGTTTCGTTTGCGTTTACCGTCTAGTTTAAAGGTCCATCCAGTCTTTCATCGTTCGCTGTTGAAACTTGATACCTCTAGTCGTCGTGGTGCTATAGCGGAGGGTATCACTGCCACTTCTCCGCCATCGGGGGAGGAGGCCTTTGTGAGAGGGGATAGTGTTATGATTGAGCCTCATGGCTCTGTTACTGACAGACGTGGGCGTAAGACTCCTCGAGAGTCAGATACTCTCGAGGAGCGAGAGAGAAAAAGACTGCGAGACATATTTGCAGCACCATCTGACGAGGAGTCTTTCGAAGGGTTTACGGAGAGAATGGAGGAGGGGCTGGTTAGCTCAGAGGAGGATGAGATGGATTGGACTCGGGTAAGGGAGGAAGTGGGTGCCACTGGCCATGATGGGACAGAAGATGAATGGGGACCTTCAGGATTAGACCCATGGTTTAGCTGGAGGGATGGGACGGGATCCACAGCTGGAGATGCTGTTGGGCGTAGTCAGAGGTGTTCCAGCTCTGACGAGGAAAGTGATGAGGAAACGCCCGGGTTAAGGAGGACAGCTGACAGTGATGAAGATTTGTAACTGGCATAAAATGGGGCTTGAGAGCAATTGCAAATTGCGTTGGGCAAGGTAATCTGGGCAAACGCTTGGGATCCGTGTGTGTGTGGGACGCTTCCCTGAAGACTTGTGTGCTTTCCTGTGCTGTGACGTAAGTTGATTGGAATCCAGGGTCAGACGGCGGGAGGGATTGTGTGGGCATTTGTTTGTGCAAACCTGTGCTTACTCTTATTAGCTTGACCTTCCGTCGTCTTCTTGACGGACGCCATCTCCTGCTTTGAGAACTCGGACTGAACTGACCACGGCTTGTCTTCCCCCCTTCTTGGACTTGGAAAAACTACAAACGTCTGCTTCTGGCTTTGATCTACGGAACGGAACTGGTCTACTCAACTGCTACAATCCTTGGCTGATTTACTCGTGTTGGAGATCCTGTCTGCTGTGTGTGTGGGGGAGCGACGCAAGTTACTCTAAGCACAGTGTTGGCAGCAGAGAGGAATCTGCTGCCAATTAGTTGCATTCTTTGTATCTTTTGTTCCTTGGCTTTCGTTTCGTTTATACCCAGGCTGAAGCAAGCAGTTTGTTTTTACCCGGATTAAACTCCGGTTTAATCCGGTTTATCTTTTGAACATTTACTTTTGCCCCTTTTTGCTCCTAAAGGCAAAAACTGCCTGGCCCTTGTGTTTTACGGGCATTTTTGAGTTCTGTAATCTAATAAACTCTGTTACTTTGAATCTTGTGGCGTTCTGTCCTTGACAGTAGATGTGTGCTAAGCCTTGTTTGAAGATGCTGGGAATTTAATTTGGAACTGCTTACCCCAAAATGAGTGCTATGGGGCAAGTTACAGTTCTTTTGTATAGAAATGTGTGTCTGAAAAACGTCAATTCTTTTGCACAACTACTGTTCATAGAGGAGTCCAATTTTCCCATTTGTCCAGTCACTTTAAAATAAAGCCCTTGGCAATGTCTCAGTGTTAGAATTATGCTAAGACCTCTGTAACCACAAAACATATATGTGGCCTAACCTTGTGTTAGCAGGAGAAGGGGAATTATCTCTCTAGGAATTTGCTAGGTTCTGTAGGTGATTCTGTAATATACTTTCCCCAGAAGTTACCAAAAAGTTGGAGTGGAGGACTTAGTAAATTCCTAGAGGTCCTTCAACTCTGTAGTGCGTTGGGGCTGAAAGTGAGGTAATTTAATGCTGTTGAACCATATCCACAATTTTATGTAAATGCGTTCTGGCTGTGAATGTAACCCCTACAGATACAGGGGTCTTACTACCGTGTTTCCCCGAAAATAAGACAGTGTCTTATATTATTTTTTGCTCCCAAAGATGTGCTAGGTCTTATTTTTAGGGGATGTCTTATTTTTCCATGAAGAAGAATTCACATTTATTGTTGAACAAAAAAATGAACATTTATTATATACTGTACAGTAGTTGTCATCACAAACCAACATAACCAAACTAGACAAACTATGACTCCTGTCAAGAATTTCTTGTTACTACTGTATAAATATAAATAATATAACATTTTAATATATTATTACCATTATTTCCATGTACAACTGGTATGTACATTTACCGATCCTGCAAGTTCTGGTGTTTTGTTTGGCGGGCACCGGGCATGCTTCCAAACAAAAACTTTGCTAGGTCTTACTTTCGGGGGAGGCCTTATATTTAGCAATTCAGCAAAACCTCTGCTAGGTCTTATTTTTTGGGGATGTCTTATTTTCAGGGAAACAGGGTATAAGGGCTGAAATCCAGTTGACAGACCTACTAGAGTTCATTGAATCAACTGAATTGACCTTAGTGTTGACTTATGTCTGTGACTTACATAAGCTTGTTTTATATAAGTGTTCACTGCCGAGTTCCCACTGATACTTGTGACTAACAGTTGGATTTAGGCCAGTGAAAAGTGGCTGGAGTGTTCATTTTATGCACGAAGCACTTATATCGCTTCTCTTTAATTTTCAGCCTTTCTGACCCAGCAAGAGTATTAGTGATTTTAATACAATAGCTGTATGAATTTAAACATCACCTGCATAAGCAACATGTCATTTTCGCTTACTTTCCCTATTGTTCTACCTCTTCCAATCTCTCCCCCATGCTTTTCATTGAGAGAAGTGGCATGTGTGGAGTAGGATTAGTGTGTGTGTGTTCAACTGGGATGTGTGTTATGGGGGGGCTTCCAAGTAACTGTAGGTGGAAAGCACACTGCAAGAAGACACAGCATGTTATTTTCTCCTGTGTGATCAAGAGCTCTTTGCAAGTTTGTTCTTGGCAAGGGAGAAAAGTACAGTTTAAATTATATGCTACGATAATGGTGGATTTTTTTTTTGAGTTCTGCATGAAGACAGATGGCTTGAACAGCTTATCTTACAGTGTGACACACAGGCAGAGGAGACAGCAGACAGGAGGCTAAAGGAAGAAAGAGGTTAGGGCCAGACGGTGAAATGTAATTATTGCAAAAATTAGCAAGATTTTCAGTAATGGCAAAATTGGGAACTATAGTGTCCACAGTTGCTTCTCAGCCATCTTAAATGGTCTAAGCTGTTCCTGAAGTTTTCCTTAGTACATCAGTCCTCTATTTAGCAAATTGTACTATCCTGCCAACCGCAAACACATCTAACATTCATACTTAGGGTGCATCCACATTGTAGAATAATTCATGCACTATTTTAATTGCCATTGCTCAGTGCTATGGAATCATGGAGGTTGTAGTTTTATAAGGTCTTTAGCCTTCTTTGTCAAAGAGTGCTGGTGCCTCACCAAATTACAACTTCCACAATTCCATAGCATTGAGCCATGGCAGTTAAAGTGGGGTCTAATTATACGGTGTAGATATATCGCGAGTTATGTAAAGTCATCATTGATTTTAGTCAAAATCCATAGGAATAAGGAGATTAAGAGGGAGAGAGATGGTAAAACAGCAGCAAAGGAGTGATAAAAAGAGTAGAAGAAAAGAGGGAGGCGGAGAAAGTAGAAAGGATAACACCGAGAAACAGAGAGGAAGAGAGAAGAGGAAATGGATATGGGTGCATGGATGGGTTGGCTGTAAGACTGCCAACTTTTGACATGATTGGTCCTGACAAATTATCCCCAGGGAAATGTATGTCTTCTCAAAAACATGTGCAGCCTCCCTACCCAAAAACTGGGAGACATGTGGCCAGTCAACAGCAGAGTCTGATCAAGATGGCCAGTTATCAGTGAGGAAGAATACACAAGCTAGGAGAGGCTGCAGCAGTTTGCTTTTGCCTGAGCCTACTGGGAATGGCAAATTCCACCCTTCTCCTCCTCCTTGTGTAACTTGAATGCAAATTATTTCAGCATTTTGAACTCAGTCCTTAGCAATAGATTCAAGCTGGGGACTGGGGGGAAGAGGGAGAAGAGAGGGAGAAACTGGGCCACTTAAAAAAGCAGTTACAAACGTGGAGAAAATAGGATTACGTGGGATGGTTTTGCTAAGTCAGGACAATTGGAGGCGCAAACCTTTGGCTTTAGAAGTTAAATGAGTTGCCAGCCTTTCCAATGCAGTTGTTCATTTAACACAGCTTTAATTGGGGAACACATTACAGGTCATTCCAGCTAACAGACCAAGGTATTACAGTAGCAGCTGCAGGGACTAATGTAAAAATTGGGAACTACATCAAAGTCGGTGTGGTACAGGTAGCTAGACAAGCTGATAAACCACCCTGGAGCAACATTTGTGTGTTTTTACTTGTTTTCTACCTATGCCAGTGCAGCTGTTAAATATGTTTGATGCAGATTTTGGTACATTTAAGTGAAACCTGCTATCATTTATTGCAGGCAAGTGAAATTGGAAGGAACAGGAAACATCCAATGAATCAGACATAAAAAGGAGAATCAGGATGTAAAAAAAAGATTTTATTCTACAAAGAATGTCAACATGTTTCAGTCAAGAAATATTTGTGTAATCCAGGGGCTCTTAAATGGAAAAAAACAATATGTTTTCAATAGTAATTATATAAGTACAGTATACTTGAAGGAAAATAAAACAGTCATGTGCCTTTATGCCTCCTGTTAAATTTCATGTGGAATACAGTCATTAACAAATAACCCATTAACCAAACAAAACAGCATACATGTAAAACAATACTCAGTGTGCCTATAAAGTAATTGGAAAATCAATTTGCAAGGTATTTTAAAAAGTGTGTTTCTAAAGATTATGCATGACAGCTGATCATTCTCAGGAGAAGGCAATGCATTTATAGTCTTGCATTTCCTTTCTTTCAGTGGTGATCAAGGTAATCCTATGTGCAAATTGGTGGTCGTTTTTGTGCATGTATATATAAGCTTTCAAAGTGCCTGTCAACATATGGTGACCCCATTAATTACATAGGGTTTTCTTCAGAATGGAAATAGAAAGCACCAAAATGTTATCCTAGTTTTCAAAGCTTCAGAAATGATTGTGTCAGTTCCTTCCTCTGGTGTGACATACAACCTACAGCACCCAGTTTTCATTGATCTCCCATTCAAACAGCTCTTCAGTTCAGTGACTGTTGGCTTGTGGATTCTGTGGCTGTAATAGATGCTCCATTATGGTTTTGCTAATCATTGTTGTTTGAGTAATACCAGTCCTTGTACTTTTTTGTATTTTATTTCTCTCTCACGGTGACCTTACTGCTTACAATCCATCCTATGCCAGCATGTTAACATAAATCTGCCCCCTGGGGAGATACTCCAGGCATCTGACAAACAGGACAGTATTTATGAAATTACTAAATTCACTAAAAACACCAGAACCCATCTGATCTTGAAAGCTAAGTAGGGCCAGGCCCAGTTAGTATATGAATGGGAGACAACCAACAGATACCAGGTATTGTAGGCTGTGCTTTACAGAAAGGAAATGACAAACCACCTTTGAGTATTTGTTGCTTAAGAAAACCCTATAAAATTCATGGGGTTGCCATAAGTCGACAGGTGACTTGAAGGCACACACACACCACAATAAAACAAATCCAAAATACATATTGATGATATCTTTCTTGGCCACCCATAAGATGCAAAACATGATAGCTTTCAAAACTCACTGGCTTCTTAATCAGTCAATGATGGCAGAAACAGAAATGCATGGAAAACAAAACTAATATTCTAGTCAAAAGTCTGCAATTCATCATCTAGTTTGGGATGTTATGGAGAGTTTCCATGAAGGACGGAAAGAAAAAAAATCAAAGCAATGGGGAGGAAAAGGTTGTAAAGGCCATCACATTTCAGTTCCCCATTTCAGCCATAAAGTATCTTCTGATCTGCTCTGAACCTCTCCACTATAAATCTAAAAAGCTTTATGTTGGCAGAGCTCACTGATTTTCTCAGAAAGATAAAATTAGGTTTGACAGGTGAGCATGTTAGTAGAAATAAGTGCCTATCATTTACTTTGTTCTTGAAAATCAAATGCTCAAAAAAGATGACCTCAGTTCATTGTCCTCAAGTTAAGATCTCCCTGCTTCCGGCTGAATTTGATACTTGCAAAAATGCAGGAACATCTGTGTCAACCATTAAACAAAATCTACATCAGTAATACCTTTATTAGGGCAAGGCACAAAAATGTGCTAGCTTTCAAAACCTCATTGGGCAAAGAACAGAAAAGATCATGCAGGAAAAACAAAAGTGGCATTTCGGAAGTCATAACCCTGCTGGTCTCGCAGATGTCAACTTTTTTTCATGAAGTTCAACCCAAACATATTTAATGGTTTGCTTGACTAACTAAAGCAAAAGAAAGTTAACCTAAAGTTAAAGAAGTAGTTGGTCCTCTGCCAACCAGAAGACTTGAATACATAAGTTGACATTCTGCATTCTTCTTGTTAAAGGTGAAGAATCTATTCTAAAGTTTTGTCAATAGCTTCAGAGGTAGATCATGCAACGAGAGATGTTTGGAGAATCCTCCAGCTTCCTGGAAAATACATTTACTACTCTGTCAGGTGAATATATGATTTATGATAGACCAGACCAGATCATTATTTTTCAGCTATTGTGTGCTGGCTGGGAATGTAACATTCAAGACAGGGCCTCTGGCAGTTTCTTACTCATACCAATTGAATTTTGGCTTTTATTATAGAAAAAGGAACTCAGTTGAGTAGAAATCCTAAGCATCTATTTTGAAAGTTGAAAGATCTGTTGGAATGATGTAAGCAAATATGCGGGAGCTTTTACGCAATAGGGCTATATCTTTTCATGCAGTTTCTGGGATATTCTTCGCATTTTTGAGAATGGGAAAATAATTGCTAATAAAAACATCTAAACATTCTGAATCACTGATATTAAAACAGCAATCTGAAGAGTTAAATGAAGCATATGTAACATACATCATTTCTTTTATTGTTATTTTTTAATCTTTGTAAATCATTAACAATATGTATCACAATACTAGGTGTGCATTACACAAAGAATTCAACAATACAATCTGCATATTTCTACAGTGTTAAAATTCCACTGACTGAAGTATACATCATACACATTAAATATGCTTGAAAGTTGTAATATTTGAAATTCCCAGCTATTCCTAATCTCCCCATAATGTCACACAAATGTTCTGCAAATACAATTCAGGAAAAACGGCCTCTTTTCAAATTATCACAAAGTTGGAAGAGGCCACTCAGAATATCTAGTCCAACCCTATGCCATATAGGAATACACAAAGCATTGCTGACGGATAGCCATCCAGTCTCTATTTAAAAACCCCCAAAGAAGGCAAAACTACCTCACTCCATGGCAGCATATTCCACTGCTGATCAGCTCTTACCATCCAAACATTTAAGGGGAATTTCTTTTCCTATAGATGAAATCTGTTTTTACCCGTCCTAGACTCTGGAGCAGCAGAAAACAAGTTTGCTCCCCTAGAATTTAGGGGTGCACCTACACTATAAAATTAATTGAGCTTAACACCATTTTAACCATCATGACTTAATGCTATTGGAATATGGGTTTTACAGTTTGATTAGGCACCAGCACTCTTTTGCAGGGAAGGCTAAAGACTACAACTCCCATGGTTCCATAGCAGTTAAAATTGTGTAAAATTATATTAATTCTACAATGTAAATACACCCTAGCACATGGAAGAACAGATTCAAGGAAATCTCCATCTATACTATTTATGGACTAGAAGGAAATCTGTAAATGGAATCCTGTGCTATGTGCCTGGGTCCCTTTATAATGTAGGACCTTTTCATCAACTGCTCCCAGAGAGTGGAATGACCTTCCAGAAGAGACTCAACAGCTAATTGAGCATTTAAGACTGAATGAATACATATCTTTTCCAGAAGGTCTACCAGTCAATTTAAATGGTGAATTTTAAATTTACATTCTATTTGTAGCTTGCACTATATATTTTAACATATGTATTTTGTGGTGGTGTTTTTAGATGTATGAGTTTTATGATATGTATTTTATGGTGATGTGTTTTAGCTGTGTTATACCTTGCCCCTGGTGGCACAGTGTGTTAAAACGCTGAGCTGCTGAACTTGCGGACCAAAAGGTCCCAGGTTCAAATCCCAGGAGCGGAATGAGCGCCCGCTGTTAGCCCCAGCTCCTGCCAACCTAGCAGTTCGAAAAGATGCAAATGTGAGTAGATCAATAGGCACTGCTCCGGTGGGAAGGTAACAGCGCTCCATGCAGTCATGCCGGCCACATCACCTTGGAGGTGTCTATGGACAACGCCGGCTCTTTGGCTTAGAAATGGAGATGAGCACCAACCCCCCAGAGTCGGACACAACTGGACTTAACGTCAGGGGAAACCTTTACCTTTACCCTACCTTGCTTCGAGCCAAGAGGAGAGGCAGGTGACAAACATTTGTTGTTATTATTATTATTATTATTATTATTATTATTATTATTATTATTATTATTATTATCATTATGAGGAGAAGATCCAAGTGCATATTTAACAGGTTCTCTTTTATGAATGGACCCTGCCCTACCAACATAGTGGAAAGTGGAAGAGGTTGATGTGAGTGTGTGCCCCATCCTTCTCCCATTTTTCTATCAGGAGAGAATAACTGAATAAGGTTATCGTCATCCATTTACATCATGTGAATTTGATTATTTGTGGATTTGATTTAAAATGTTCACTCCAGGAATTTCCAGCTCATCCAGCATGACTCTGGGGACAACCTCCTCCAATCATGGTGAGGGAGCTGATGATTTCAATAGAGAACACAAAAAAGAGGAATCTCTAGGTTCTCCAGCCAGGCCTGTAGCCGGAGGGGGGGGGGGGGTTTAAGGGTTCACCCCCCTCCCTCTAAAATTTTTCAAGTTAAAAAAAAAACCTGGTTTACTCATGAATTTTAACTGGTTAACCAAATCCCCATGCTAAGTCTATGAGACGCAAAAAATTAAGAGTCCCTCCAGGCATTATCTCAAGCAGATATTGACAGGTCTAAACTCAGGGGGCGGGTGGGTCTGGGGGTTCAACCCCCCCCCCCCTGAAATTTTCAAAACTCCTCCCGAAATTTTTTTCTGGAGGCCCTGTCTCCAGCAAATTCTATGTTCTGCTTCCAGACTGATGCTGGAAACCCTAGAAACTCCTGGGCAGGCATTCTGTCTGGTGATTGCTTTATTTTTGGCTTTTCACTTTCATTGGGGCCCTGTGCCCCTAACCTCAGTGAAAGTGGAGGGCTGGCTGTACTGTGCTGTCTTAATGCAGTGCAAAGTGGTGTTCGTACATATTTTAAATTGTTTTAATGATTTTGACTGCTTATTTTTAATACTTTCAGGGTTTAATCCTATTTTATTGTTTGTATGTGTCAGGTTTTAATTCACACATTGTTATGGTTTTTATTGTAAGCCGCGTTGAATCTCCTTTGGCAGAAAAAACTGCCAATACTAATAATAAAGTGTTGAGTGGGGCGAGGGAGTTTGTAATTTCAGAATAATAATAAAAAAGAAAATGTCTACATTGAAATTAACCAAACAGGTTCTGTGACCAAACAATTCATTAGAGGTAATGTCTTTTATGCAAAGAACAAAGTGAAGATGATAGTTCTGAGAATTTTCCTGGATGAGTAAAACTGCTTGTTTGCTTGTTTTCGCTTAGTATTTGAGATCAAATCCCTGTTATTGAACAGGAATGCAATCATGCCAATTTGCTTTTCTCGACAGAATATATGTGTGCTTTGAAAAGGAGCAGAGCAAACAGGGCAAGTCTTTCCATTTTTAATTTTTAATGCACAGGAAAAACTGCTATGGTGGAATTTCAGTATACGGGTTCAATTATGAAATGTAGAGTTACTTTGTCAGGAAAGCAATAGCAACCCTGTAATGACCCGTGCCTGTTTATCAGTTTAAGTGTGTAAGTGTGTGTTGTGCATGCATTTACATACACACACATACACGTGCAATTCTGGAGTAAAGGGAGAAAACTGGAATCTGAGCCTGCATATAAATACCTGGCATAGAAACGCTACGCTGCCAATACACACAAGCCTTGATAAAAATAAGAACATTACTTAACACACTTCCCGGTTTGTTGCTAAGAAACTGCTGCTTCATAGTTTCATTCTTGTCATCTGCAGAAACATTTCTGGTTGTTCTCTTGTATCCCAATGTCTACTCGATATAAAAAGTATAATTAGAATGCGTGTGAAGTCAAAGAACAGGCCATGCAATTTAATCTCTCCCCCCAAATACTTTGGAGAGAAATCAGTTGCTTCAGCTTTTCTTGTTCTGCAGCAAGTGCTCTTCCAGAGTATGACATGAAGGCAAAAAAGAGGAACAAAGGAGGAAATGCTCCTTGAGAAAAACTGTTCTACTGCTGCTATTGCAGCTGCCATATGCCCAGAGAAATATTTCAATAGGGCTTTCAGCAAAAGCAGGATGGTTAGAGTTTTGCAGCCTTGGGCTTCAATCCAATACCTATTTGCATAAGGCTACATTTGCTTAGATCAGTCCTATCCTATAGCACTTTCCATACAAAAGCTGAGAGCATTCCATCTCTACGTCAGACTTTGTATACATGTTTTCAAATGTTATTCTTCAGCAACAGCTTTCACATTATGCCAAGGACAATTCTGATTTTCTCTGTACCTGGTAAATAACTTCAGCTGCATCTACACTGTAGAATTAATGCAGTTCAACACCACCATGAACTGCCATCTCTCAATGTCATGGAATCCTGGGTTTGTAGTTTGGAGAGGAACCAGCATGCTATGGCAGAAAAAGCTAAAGACCTTGTAAAACTAAAAGTCCATGATTCCATAGCATTGAGCCATGACAGTTAAAAGTGGTATAGTTAAAGCAATAGTTTCCCCATAGTAATCTATGGATGCGAGAGCTGGACCATAAGGAAGGGTAAACGAAGGAAGATAGAAGCTTTTGAACTGTGATGTTGGAGGAAAATTCTGACATTATGGGGAAATTGGGTTCTGATCTCAAACAAGGCTTGGAAAAGTTATTATTTCAGACAACACCCACTGGCAATGCTGGCTGGGAAGTTTTGGGAATGCAGTGCTAAAAAAGTAATTTCTCCAAACCTTGACCTTAAATCATCTTTACAGTAGTCTAGTCATGTTCTGCTCTTTTCCACCCAATTTTAAAATTGTCATTCCTTTGGCAGCATCCGTCTGGATCCAAACTGCAAGAAATCAATAAACAAATTTTTTGAATAGGTCTCGTTATAACCCTGTCTATGACTATGGCTTGGGAGAAAGATCCCATAATTGACTGTATCTTCTAACAAACCATCTCCTAACCAAAGGTCTCCAAAAAGAAGATCTTTAAAATAAGACATTAAAGCACTGCAGTGTGTTCACATATATGTTACATTTATTATTAACATCTGATAATTATGACATGGTTTATAATATCACCCATGCCTTTTCATCATATGCCTTCCGTGACTGTTTGATCCAATGTATCTTGGACTTTAAAAAAATGGTTGCTGGGAATAAAAAATTACAATAAAATAATTTATCCAGGATAGAAAAATATTTGGAGCCAGAATCACAGCTATAAATATTGAAATTTCCAGCAACATTCATCTTGCCCTTGGTCGGCCATCTCTTCCTTTTTCCTTCCATTTTCCCCAGCATCATTATCTTCTCCAAGCTTTCCTGTCTTCTCATTATGTGTCCAAAGTACTTCATCTTTGCCTCTAATATCCTTCCCTCCAGTGAGCAGTCGGGCATTATTTCCTGGAGTATGGACTGGTTGGATCTTCTTGCGGTCCAAGGCACTCTCTGATTTTTTTCTCCAATACCACAGTTCAAAAGCATCTATCTTCCTTCACTCAGCCTTCCTTATGGTCCACCCAAGCCCGTAGCCAGGATTTTGATGGGGGGGGGGGGGGGGCTAAGTCTGAGTGAGAGAGGATCTACCCTAGCAAACCTTTTGTATCATTATCCCAATACCCCCAAGTATATGGGATATATTTAGCATGGTGATCAGATCATGATATGAATAAACATAACAATTTAAATAATAAATATTATTTATTTACTTTCATTAACAAAATGTTTACAATACTTTTTGGTCTGTGGTGCAGCGGCATCTTCTTTGGTGCCTGGGCTGTCGGCGCACTCCCCTTCCTCTCCCGGCACTGAAGGCTGAAACCAGGGGCACCAAAAAGGAAAGAGAGTGTGCTGAGGGCCCAGGCGCGGACAAGGATGCCACCGTGCCATGTACCACTAAGGCCTTCTTGCAGACCACCCTGAGAATTTGGGGGGGGGGGGGGGGGGCTGAAGCCCCTTAACATCCATAGGTTACTATGGTTAATACAATTGCTTTAACTATGCAGACCTTCGTTGCCAGTGTGATGTCTCTACTCTTCACTATTTTATCGAGATTGGTCATTGCTCTCCTCCCAAGAAGTAAACGTCTTCTAATTTCCTGGCTGCAGTCTGCTTCCGCAGTAATCTTTGCGCCTAGAAATACAAAGTCTATCACTGCCTGTGCTTTCTCCCTCTATTTGCCAGTTATCAATCAGTTTGGTTGCCATCATCATGTTTTCTTGTTGTTGTTCTTTAACTGCAACCACCCGTTTTTGCACGTTCTTCTTTCACCTTGGTTAGAAGGCTCCTCAGCTCCTCCTCGCTTTCAGCCATTAATGTGGTATCATCTGCATACCTAAGGTTGTTAATGTTTCTTCCAGCAATTTTAACTCCAGCCTTGAAGTTATCTGCTTTGAACTGGGTTATATGGGAGTGTGGTCTCAAATAACCCAGTTCAAAGCAGATACTGTTGATTGTTGTTGTTTATTTGTTCAGTCGCTTCGGACTCTTCATGACCTCATGGACCTGCCCATGCCAGAGCTCCCTGTCGGCAGTCGCCACTCCCAGCTCCTTCAAGGGCAACCCAGTCACTTCAAGGATTTTCTTCTAACGCCACAGTTCAAATCGTGGATGATCTGCCTTGATAGCCAGGGTTATATGGCTGTGTGGAAGGGCCCTGATTCCATATTGTCATATATCCCAGTTCAAAGCAGATCATGCGGGATTTTATTCAGCCGTGTGGAAGGGGCCTGGGTGACCTTGGGCGAAACACGCATTCAGTCTAACGGGAGAGGAAAGAGCAGGAGCCGGCTCGCCCCCACTCGGAGGCGTTAGGCTATTGGCGCGTTCGGGCGGCCCTTTTTGCCCCGCCGAGGCCGCCGTAGCGGCTCGTTACCTTGGCGACAGGCTCCGCGCGGCCACTACTCTCCCATTCCCTTCCTCTGTCTCTGTCTCTCTCTCTGCGGAGGCGAAGGCGGGCGCCGACTCCCTCGTCCCTCGCTCGGCTTCGGGGCCCTTAAGTCGCGGGGGTGTCAGGGAGGGAGGCGAGGAAGGAGGGAGTGGCCCGGCTGAGGCGCCGGCGGGAGGCTGGTTCGCTCCGTGTCCCCCGCTTTGGGCCTATGAAGCCCGCTCCCTTCTGAAGTGGGGAGCCCCCGTTGCCACGGCAACCACCGCGGGGCGCCAAGATTTGACCCTCTCTCTCTCTGCCCCCTCCCGCCTCAGAGCCTGGCCCTCCTCCTCAGCCTTCTTCCTCAAGGCAGAGCGGAGGAAGGGGATTCGCTCCAGGGGAAGGATCCAAAAAAAGAGGAAAACAATAAGGAAAAAGAAAGAAAGAAAAGAAGGAAACAAAACCCAACCACCACACTCTGTACTGAAATCATTGAAAATCTTCCCGGACCGGATCCAACCTCAGCTCTGTCCTTTCTGCTCGTTCTTTGGACTCCTTTACCTCTGCCTTTAGATTATTCTGGTCTCTGTTGAATTGCACTCCTCGCCTTAAGCCAAAACATAGCTGCCTTACACAGACCACCCTGGGAAGGAAAGGGTCAAGTCAGCCGCTCTCCTTCCTGGTTTTCACCTGCTCTTCCCTTCCTGGGACCTGAAACCTGCTTGGGCCAAAGGAAAGAAGGGACGCCTCCCAAGGACCCCCAAAACAACGAGTCTTCCAATCTGGGTGAAAAGGAAAAAAGAGAAAAGGTTGTGTTTAAAAGCCCCCAAAACACAAGTGAAAGAGTCTCTCCCCCATCCATTTCTCAAAGGAGGGCATAGGTTGTCTTTAAGAACCCTAAACTCCAAGCTAAAGGGTCTCTCCCCATCCATTTCTCAAAGGAGGGAATAGGGTGTCTTTAGGCGCCCTAAAACCCAAGCTAAAGAGTTTTTTCCCCTTCCATTTTTCAAAGGAGGGAATAGGTTGTCTTTAGGAGCCCTGAAACCCAAGTTAAAGAGCCTCCCCCCTCCCATCCATTTCTCAAAGGGGGAAGCAGGTTGTGTTTAAAAGCCCCAAAACACAAGTTAAAAGAGTTCTTTCTTCCTCTTTGTGTCTCCCCCCCCCTTCCCGGGCTCAACCCGCTTCAAAAGAGACAGGGAAGGAAGGGCGTGTGGATGGAAGAGAAGGAGGAGGGGGAAATGTTGGTGTCTGCTTCTCCCTGGAAACGCTGGAGGGACTGAGGCGAAAGTGAAGCAGCGGGGGAGAAACTTTCCTGGCCAGAGCCTGGGCTTGAGAAGCGAGGGATGCTCCTGAATCACCACCACCAGCAGCAGCATCAACAGCAGTGGAGGGCTTTGCTGGTGCCGCATTGTGTTTGCTGAGGCTCCTCCCGGGCGGTGGGGGCTCTGGAAGCGTCCTACGAGGAGGAGGAGGAGGGAGGAGGAGGAGGAAGGCGTCAAGAGCAGCGGCGGCAGCAGCAGTCTCTCTCTTCCTCGCCCACCTCTTTCTTGCCCGGCGCAGCTAGAGGGTGTTGCGTCCTCCGACTCTTCCTCTCCGGCCTGAGTGCGATGTGAAAGCTTTTGCACACATAACCCTGCTTTGCCAAGGATTGGGAGCCTCAGCCTAGTACATGCATCCGATAATCATCTTCTCCTACAAAATGGATTTTAGCCAGAACAATCTCTTTGGGTACATAGAAGACCTACAAGAACTTACTATAATCGAAAGGCCGGTCCGCAGGAGCTTAAAGGTATCTTTGCTTATTTAATTTTTTTTCCAGCCATCTCAGGGCTTCCCGATCCAACTGCAGCTATTTGGGATCGGAAGCTGTTAAGCAAAGGATCTGTTCTGAATGCTTTATTTAAATGGAAAAGATGGTTTGCTCAGATAAGGTGTTGAATTCCTCAGGGCAATGTAGCATAATGGTTTCAGAAATGGACATTTCAATGTGGAGAGAGAGGAGAAAAATCCTAGATATCAACTCTGACTTTAACAAGGTTTAATGGTTATATAATTTGGGATCTTTCTCTTCTTTGGCTGTAAAAATATGAAGTATATTTTTGTGGGGAAAAAGCTGTTGCAGATTAAAGCGAGTGCAGATTAAAATCATTTCAAATATAATATTTGAAATGTTGTGAGAGATGTCAAGGATAAAAGCCAAAGGCCTTGAGTCAAAACCATCAAACCTGGAGGAGTTCATGGACCTCCAGGAGACTGTTCCAGAGAAAGTGACTTTAAAATTATAGCCTGTCATTCTGATTCAGAAAAGGAGGAAGGGGGCAGTGGAAAAGGACTTGCTTTGCATGCACAGATTCCCAGCTTCAGTCCTTGCAATCCCCTTTAGTTAAGTCAGAAAGAAGCCTTTTATGAGGCCCTTTCCACACAGTTGAATAAAATCCCACATTATCTGCTTTGAACTGGAATATATGGCAGTGTGGACTCAGATAACCCAGTTCAAAGCAGATATTGTGGGATTTTCTGCCTTGATATTCTGGATTTTATGGCTTTGTGGAAGGGCCCTGAGATTTTAGAGAGCTGCTGCTAGTTGGTATAGAAATAGATAGTTCTGGGCTAAATGGATCAATGGTCTGACTCATATAAAGCAGCTTCCTAGCCAATTAAGCAGGAACACTTCCATTCATTTCCCATCTTTAATTTTACCTACTCTGGTTTTAACTTACTAGTCTTATGCGCTGTAATACATCAGTATCACAGTTCCAAGCACACTTACTCTGGAGCAAATTGCACTCATCCTGATGCCTAACAGTGTTATCTTACTCACTGGTTGGATCCAGATTAATCATACTTAGAATGAACCTATTGATAATAGTATGAACAATTAGTTAGAAATAACTTGATCTTTTTTCATTTAATTGGACTGATTTAAGCATGGTTAAATCTAATTTTAGCAGGTATACAGCATAATAACCTTGTGCTACGTAAATCCCTTTGAGTTCAGTATGCAAAGGGATCTTTCAAGTACCCATTCTGTCAATGAGCTCAGTAAGGCTTCCTCCTACGTAATTGTTTGGGGGAAGTGCACCCTAAATAACTTGATGATTTGAGCTGTAGAACTGTAGGGTATAGGCAATGGTAAAAATCCCAAACTTTGATTCCTAAACAATATTCATTTGTGTTTCTCACTTGACAGACACCAGAAGAAATAGAAAGACTGACAGTTGATGAAGAACTCAATGATATTGAAAGGGCCGTTTATCTGCTCAGGTATTCCTTTAGAAACTGTTGTGGAGTTGGGGTTTTTTTTTTGGGTGGGGAGTAGTATACTTTAAAATTTAAGTGTTTTCATTCCCACATTCCCACGTATTTTCATTTTTGTGTTGGAATACCAACACAGAAGGAAGACTGGAATAGTACGTGATAGTAACAGTTCTTGAAACTTTCACGCAGACCGTAGAAAAGATGTACTCTTGTACAACAACATCTGCTTGACTACATTGGCTGCTACAGTACAAATGAATGGTGGTATCAAAATCACTAATAATTAAGTAATTTCATATTCGTAATACAATTTGCACTGTGATCATTCAGTATTTGAGGTAACCTCAGGAAATATAAAGTGATAAACTATTAAGAAAATTTGTTTATTAAGACCCAAGAGATTCAAAGCTGCAGATAGCATTGACACTCAATAATGCCCAGCTTTTAAAAATCACGTACCCTTCTTCTCATTTGCTTTTTACTGCGAAGTGAAATGCTTTTACTTAGCAGATGTAGAACATTAATTATCCAATAATAGATTTTTTTATTTTCATGTAGATGTTGTCTTTGGAGGAGTTACACTGCTGAAGGATTTTGATTTAAATTTGCACTTTTATACAATGCCCATTAATTGAAGTGCCAGCTCTAAGGTTTCTTTGAATAGCTTTCAGTTTGAAAGGCTGTTTATAGAATACTTAAGATCTACATTTATCTTTTTCTTTTAAATGTAGTTTGCACTACATTTGCACTACATTTGGGTCAGCCCTGTTAGCAGATAGTTATCTTTTTAAAAGGCTATTGAACTTGCTGTAAATAAAATACAAAGCATTTAATCAAAATAATAAACTGCCCACTTGCAGGGTAGGAGCCTTCTTCCCTGTGTACATTTCTTGAGGTATGATAGGGGTATATATCTTCATTGGGGAGGTACTTTCTGCATGTAGTTAATATTTTACTGGAGTTCCCAGGTATCCCATTATCTATGGCAGTGATTCCCAAAGTGGGCGCTGCAGCGATCCAGGGGGGCAGTGATGGCACCTATTAGACACGGGGGCGGGGCCTCTTCCCAAGTGCCGGAGACAGGGCTGAGCACCTGAGGCGCCTGTTAGGACAGGGGGGGGGGCGGAGCTAGAGGAGAGGCCTCAGGAGGCATTTGTTGGGACACAGAGGGCGGAGCTAGGAAAGGGGGCGGGGCCTCCTTCCAAGAGCCTGAGACAGGATTGAGCCTCTATACCTCTCCTGAGAGGACTTTTAGGACTAAAGGGTGGGGCTAGGGGCAGGGCCACTTCCCAAAAGCGCAAGACAGGGCGGAGCCTCTGTATACCTCCCCTGAGGTGCTTGTTAGAACACGGGGGCAGGGTATAGAGGTTCAGGCACTTGGAAAGAGGCCCCGCCCCCTCCTCTAGCCCCGCCCCCTGTGTCCTGGCGGGTGCCACAGGACAAGGATAGAAGCTCAGCCCTGCCTCAGAGCTTGTAACTCCACCCATCCCAGTCTTGGCCGCCCATTTGGGGCCCCGCCCCCTCCCCCTTCCAGCCCTGCATCTTGGACTAGGGGAGAGGCTCAGCCCCGCCCTCTTGAGCAGGAGCCACGCCCACCCCCTCTAAGCCACGACCCCCTTTCCAGGAGACGCTGAGTAATATTTTTTCTGGAAAGGGGGCGGTAGGCCAAATAAGTTTGGGAACCACTGATCTATGGGATGTTCTGTGTATGTGTGTGTGTGTGTGTGTGTGTGTGGGGGGGGGGTTAGGTTCAGTCCCAAATCCTGTTTTTCTTGATTTGTTGAGAATACATATCAGCCATGTTACCAAGAGACTAATTCCTAAGCATTTGGTATTTAGCAAAATGATTTCATATCATGTTTGTCATGAGCATGACTAGAGCCTGCTTTCTGACTTCCAGTGCTAAGACTGGAGCACATGGGCCAGGCCTCTATAAGGTCTGCCTCAAGCCTCATGAAAGAAAGGCTTCTCACTAGGGTTCTGGGCTCCTGTGAGATCTCAAATCTCATGGTTACCTGGAAACCTTGTTAGATTTGAAGTGGACTTTATATAGGTCTGCTTCCAGTGTCCTAATCAATCTTGAGCTTACTAGGGAAATGGAGAAGGTTAATAAAACATTAACCTTAACTGTTACAAAAATAATGTGTAAAAATCCATTTTCGTTTTCTCATTGAGTTGTTTGCAATAAGTATTATGGCCTAAATCAGAGACTGGAGATTACAGTCTTACACATGTTGATGAACTGCAACTTCCAGTATCCCCCACTGTTGGTGGGTTAGCTAGGGCTGTTAAGAGTGGCATTCATAGCAACACCTGGTAGGTCACATTGCTCTAATCCCTTGTTTAACGCACTGTTAATCCCAGCTAGAGTAGATACAGTAAATATCTGACACATCCACATTTTTATTTATTTATTTATTTATGACATTTATATCCCGCTCTTCTGAGGGGACTCATAGCGGTTTACACGAGTGGCATTATTCCATGCCTGAACAACAACAAAAATTAAAAGCAATTATACAACAGTTTAAAACAATATTAAAACAATATATGTAAACATTAGACAACTATTGTGTATAGATCTGTTGATTCAGTTGGTCTAATCTAGTTACAGTTCAAAAACATGCAAATGGTTTTGATCAATAGGTACTGCTCTGGCGGGAAGGTAACGGTGTTCCATGCAGTCATGCTGGCCACATGACCTTGGAGGTGTCTATGGAAAACGCCGGCCCTTCAGCTTAGAAATGGAGACGAGTACCAACCCTCAGAGTCAGACACAACTAGACTTAATGTCAGGGGAAAACCTTTACCTTTACTAATCTAGTTGGAGCTACCAATTGGATTTAGGTCCCATGTAAATGAAGGATAGGTGTCACATCCTTGAAGAGCTTGTTGTGGTTGTTATCATCATTCCACATCTTCCTTGGTTTGGGACTAAGTGGCTTAGAGCATATAAAACAAACATAGTTACCAATGAACATATTAGTATTGTTCTAATTTAAATATTATTTTTATGTGCACTACCAGACCTTATCCTGTCATTAATTCATCTGTGTGTTTCAATAGACTCATTTTGTTTATGTTTTGCTGAAACCTTTTATTTTCTATTAGTTTGCCAATACCCAGTGGAACATCTGTTGTCACATATCCAGTTGAATATCACCAGCATGCTGTTGGCTTGGTTGACTCGTTCGCTTTACGATTTTATACATGTTGCACCTGGATCCTCTTACTATTTTTACATTCTTTTTGTTTTTGTAGTTATGGACTGTGTCACACTGTGGCCCCAAACACAAGTTATACTTGCAGTATATATCAAGCAGACTCAGTGGTGACATGATAGCATTCTTTAAATATCACAGTCACAGAAAAATGAGGGCAGATCTGTTCTCTGCTGCCCCAGATGGTAGACCCAGTCTAATAATCTCAGTTACAGGAGAGTAGATTTCAATTGAATATTAGAAAGAACTTCTTGACAGTAAGAGCAATTTAGCAATAGAACCAATTGCCTAGAGAGGTAGTGGAACCTTCTATTTTGGATGTCCTTAACAAGAGGCTGAACAGCTTCTTGCTGGGGTTGCTGCATTGAGCAAGGGACTGGACTAGATGCCACATCAAGCTCTTTGCAACTTTATGTTTCTACTAGCTGTGCCCGGCCATGCGTTGCTGTGGAGAAGTATGGTGGTATGGGAAATAAAGTATTGAGGAATTGTTGGTAGTTAAGGTAAAGGGTAAAGGTTTTCCCCTGACATTAAGTCTTGTCATGTCTGACTCTGGGGGTTGGTGCTTATCTCCATTTCTAAGCCGAAAAGCTGGCATTGTCCATAGACTCCTCCAAGGTCATGTGGCATGACTGCATGGAGCACCGTTATGTTCCTACCAGAGCAGTACCTATTGATATACTTATACTTGCATGTTTTCGAACTTCAGGGTTGGCAGAAGCTGGGGCTAACAGTGGGGGCTCTCTCCACTCCCCCAATTCAAACCTGCGACCTTTCGGTCCAGAAGTTCAGCAGATCAGTGCTTTAACACGCTGCGCCATCAGGGGATATTATTTGCTAAAGCTTGTGAATATACAATATTTCTGATTGTTCTTTTTTTCTTTTTGTCTGTTGGAGGCAAGTATGAATGCTGTAATTAGGCGAAATGATTAGCATGTATTGGCCTTGCAGCTTTAAAGTCTGGCTGATTCCTCCCTGAGGGAATTTTTTGTTGGGAGGTGTTAGCTGGCCCTGATTGTTTCCTTTCTGGAATTCCCTTGTTTTCAGAGTGGCGTTCTTTGCGATATTTTATGTGCTTCCACTGTCTGTGTAGATGAAGAAGTACCCATATGCAGTGCTTGAGCGCACACAGTCCCCCCCCCCCCCCCAAAAGTCTGTGGCCCTGAGAAAACAGAGGATTTGCCAGACTTTGGTGATGGGAATACTTTTTTGGGAGGTGTTAGCTGGCCCTGATTGTGTCCTGTCTGGAATTCCCCTGTTTTCAGAGTGTTGTTCTTTATTTAGTGTTCTGATTTTAGAGATTGTATTGTTCTGTTTTATTATACCACAGTAATTTTTATATATTCTGATTTTAGTGTTTTTGAATACTTGGAGCCAAATTGTATTCATTTTCACAGTTCACAGCAACACAACAACAACAATAATAATAGTAATGATAGTAATAATAGTGACTTTGGTAATACACACTGCTTCACTCTCTTCTCAGTTTCCTTTCTGGAAGAATTCTTTCTTGGGAGGTGTTAGCTGGCCCTGATTGTTTCCTTTGTGGAATTCCCAATTTCCCAGCTTTCATAGTGTTGCTCTTTATTCACTGTCCTGGTTTTAGAGATCATATTGTTCTGTATTATTATACCACAGTAATTATTTCATATTACATATTAATCTCACTTATCGAACATTCACTTATCCAGTGTTCTGGATTATCCAACGCAGTCTGCCTTTTAGTAGTCAATATTTTTGTAGTCAGTGTTTTAAATTCATTGTGATGTTTCGGTGCTAACTGTCACGCCCTGGGCAACGGAGCACTAAGAACCGAACACAGAGGCCAATAACCTTATTAAGGAAATATATAAGAATAATAAAACAAGTAGGAAATATAGTCCAACAAAAGACCTTTCAGGAAAGGTCAGAAATAGTCCAAAATTATATTGTCCAATATTTTATATTAGAGTCCAAAGTTGTAGATCCAAACCGAAACACACTCTATTTGCAAGCAATAGAGTGGGGAAACGTCCAAATTCTTTCCAAGGTTCAAAGTAAGACCACAGCAAGGGTAGAAACAAAGCTTGATGCTAGATGCAAGGTCCAAGGCTGGAAACAGGGCAAGATTTTTCTTGAATACTTGGCTAGACAAGGCAAGGCAAGGAACTGGAGTTGCGGACTTTATGAAGTCCACACTAGGCTGGAAACACGAAATCACTCCTGAAGCTGCTCTGTTGACTCCACACGGAACCTACCGTGCCAGGCACATTTAACTGGGTCTCGTTTTCCTGCAAAGCAGGTGTCCAGCGTTCTCTTTCCCTAGGGAACAGGAAACGAAACACAGCTCTCTCCAGATGTGAGACTCCCTAGATTTTCCCAGGGGAACATGGCTAATCAGTGTCTTGTTTAGCTGCAAGTCTCAAACTCCTCCGAATCTGCTCCTTCTCTCCCCTGCCCGCAGCAAAGGACTATCTCCTAGCAAAAGGGGGTGAGAGCTGCTCAAGGTCTGTTTTGATGGGTTCTTGGGCAAAAACGTCAACATCAGGCATCTGGAAAAATTCCGACTCTTGCTGAGCCAGCGAAAACCCCATGTTTTCATCTTCATCAGCCACGGTGGCACTGGGAGCAGGACTACAAGGCCCATGAGGCATTACACTAAATTTGTAAATACAGTATTTACTACATAGCATTACTGCACATTGAACTACATTTTCTGTCAAATTTGTTGTATAACATGATGTTTTGGTGCTTAATTTGTAGAATGATTACCTAATTTGATGTTTAATCGGCTTTTCCAGAATCCCTTCTTATTATCCAACATATTCACTTGTCCAGCGTTCTGCCGGCCTGTTTATGTTGGATAAGTGAGACTCTACTGTATATTGATAATCTTATATTATCTGCTTAGAACTGGATTATATGAGGCCCCTTCTACACAGCTGTATAAAATGCACACTAAAGTGGATTATATGGCAGTGTGGAGTCAAGATAATGCAGTTCAAAGCAGATAATATAAAATTATAAATGGGTTATATAGCTGCGTGGAAGGGCCTTGAGTGTACACTGCCATATAATCCAGTGCAAATTAGATAATCTGTGGAAGAGACCTAAGTGAGGCCTAACTCTGCCTGTCCCCTGGGCTGAGCGGGTTGCTAGGAGACCAAGTGGGTGGAGCTTAGCCTTCTAACTGGCAGCAATTGGATAAAAACAATTATTCCTCTCCCTCTAATTAGGACTTTATTTTTTCTTTTCTTTTTGTTGTTGGAACCTAGGGGCAAGGATGGTGAATTGTGCTGCCAAATTTCTAGGTTCTGGGGCTTGTACTTTTGTTGTTTAGCGGGAGGAACGGACACCATTACTCTTTTATATATATAGATGACTAAAATTACCTCTAAGGTGGAAGGCTACTGTGCACATGGACTGTTTAGAATGAATTCAGACTTACTCATTTATTGGTGTATGGAAGTAGGTATGGTGCATGGGAACTGTTTGCTACTTTTTCTACCTGCATATAAATCTTTCACACCTAAGACTTGCTGCTTTACTTCAAACCTATTCATGCAGAGCTTACACTGGAGTGTGCAGTGTGCTCTGTCCACCACTGTCCACCACTTTCAGACTGTGATCTGAGTGGATTGGACTCATCCAGTAGCAGAATGAGGAATTAAACAGTAGAGCTTTATTAGCAGAGACGGTTCAACCACCAGGCCAACTAGGCAGTTGCCTGTGGCGCCATCTTGTTGGGGGTGCCATTGAGGCAACTCCTGTCTCCTGCGGCCTGCCTCCACAAGGTATTGAACTGCTTTTTCTGTTGATTTGTTGTAAAACATGATGTTTTAGTGCTTAATTTGCAAAATCTTAATGTAATTTGATGTTTAATAGGCTTTTCCTTAATCCCTCCTTATTATCCAACATTTTCGCTTATCCAATGCTTTTATTTTTCAGCGTTTTTTTGGGGGGGGGGGGCGCCAAAATTCTGTTTGCCTACACTTGAAAAATACCTAGGGCCGTCTCTGTTTATTAGCAATTGTACTTATTTTTCTAGAAAAATATGATCTGACTCACTTCATGATTTATCTTTTATTTTGAAACACCAAATACTTTAGCATGAAATGTGTAAAAAATCATAATCTTTCTAAATTGCAGGGAAACATATATGTGAATGCAATATTTTATTTTGTAGCTCCCATGGGTTGCTTGATTGAATTATGTATCTTTTGTGTTCCTTCTGTTACTCTGATTAAATGTTTTTCTAAAGCTAGATAGGAATGCCATTAGTTTACTGAAAGAAAGTTTTCTAGTATTCCATTCTTGACCAAGGCTAGAAGATATCATTTTGAAAGCATTTTAATGCTGATGAGTATTATGTAGCTTTTTGATCATTTTCATATAGTCCTTTCTATTGTTATTGCAATTTATCTGTAGTTTATTTTCACAATAAAATGTTATATACAATAGCTTTCAACAATCTATTATTAATGCTTAGATATCTTATAATTAAATAACTGTAAATTAACCAGTGCTTAAAGTGAAACAAAGAGCCTGCATTGTGTAGTAGTTTGAGTGTTGGATTAGGAACCTGGGAGGCCTGCATTCAAATCTCTGCTTGACCATGGAAACCCAGTGGATGATTTTAGGTAAATCACATTCTCTCAGTCTAACAGAAAGTTAGAGGCAAACATCCTTTAAATGAATCTTGCCAAGAAAAATCTGGGATAGAGTTGTCATAAACAAGAGCTGAAGGTATTTTGCACGTTATATTGTGTTATGATTTGCTGTTTATTTTGTTATATTGTATGGTGTCTGGGCATGGCCCCATGTAAGCCGCCCCGAGTCCCCATTGGGGAGATGGTGGCGGGGTATAAATAAAGTTTTTTATTATTATTATTATTATTATTATTATTATTATTATTATTATTATTTTATTATTATTATAAGGTACACAACAGCAGAGTAAATGTAGTGTTATAAGCACCTTTTCACACTGCTACCGGTATGTTTAAAATTGTTATGTTATAAGGACCACATGTGTGACCAAAAGTGACAACTAAGTACTGCCTTCAAGGGTCTCGGTTGGCAAGGAAACTGCAAATCTTTCTCCCATTAGTAGTGTGTTTAGGGCTTTTTAGAGGGAAAGGGAGAGCAGCTTTTTACCATACAAAAGCAGATAATAAAAAGCACTGTGCACACTCGTAAAGCATTTGCAAGATGTCAATCTGAACTTTTTTCTTGAGAATTCTTATTTCAAAACTTGGCAAATTTCCCTCATTTTTCACTGTCTCTCCTCCCTGTACCTTTAAGATCATGTACTATCTTACTATATTGTGTTGTTTTAGATCCCATGTGGAGAGAAAGGGGTCCAATTAAATAAATAAGTATGCTGGCAAGGAGACAGCATAGGTAATTTCTACCCCTGAAATGAGTTCTAAGGGATGGGGAACAGCAATAAAGAACCATAGATGAACTCACCAGAAGAAAACTGTTCTCCTGCTCTGGATGATTTAAGATGACAGAATTTTGGAAATGGTAGAACATCCCTCAACTACCATTCTCCCTTCCCTTAAGTACTGTTAGTCAGTAGGCTACGGAAGTGCTGTAGCATATTAACTTTAGCTTGCAGTTTGCTCCTTAAGAATAGTAGTTGGAACTACAGCTTGTATTCCCCTATGCCATCTAACCCTTAATGAAAGCGAAGATTATAAGGTGAAATTATAATAAAAGAATGTTCTACAAACAATTTGTTAAGGCATTCTTATAGGACAAAGTACATAGTCTATGAGATTTCCTATTCTTCTGTGATTTGACTTTCATAGCTTTCACCTTGTTATTAACAGCCTGTTCCATATGTATTTTGAAGAGCCAATTTAGCTGCTCAGACCGCCTAATTGGAATACATGCCCTAATAAAGCTTTCCCTTTGGGACTTACCTGCTGATTTGGGAGAGCCTCAGTGGATTTTTTTCTTACTAAAGACAACTACCTTTTCTTCTGTTCCTCAGGCTTAAATTCAACAAAAAAGACTTCATTCTTTTAAAGTTTAAAATAACCTTCATTTGGAAAGAAGCTCTTGGGACGGATGGTTTGTCTTATTAAAGGTGGTGAACAAGAAACTGTTTACTGTTCATTTATTCTGTGAGAAGTCATTAGAAATGTCACTCAAAATAACAAGGAGGTAATCTAAAAAGGATATTTATTTATTCATTTATGACCCAGGATCATGTCATGAATATTGTGCTTCAAATAATCCATATTTATAAGCAAGCTTATCATATTTTCCCCTGCTTTGCTCTTGTAACAGGAGTGGACAATTCTTATGCATTGTGGCTTTTTAGTTCAAAAAGGGAAAGTGATTAATAGTGAAGGAGTTTACAAAGAACAAAGTATGGCAGAGAGAGTGACAAAACAATATTATTTGCTCTTTCTGACAAAGGTGTCATCTTATGAAAGGCAATATTTTTCTAACTGTGCATAAATGTAGATGAAATTCATCCAGTTTTCCACAGCTTCAAGGATTGGAGATACTGTGATTCAGTTTTACGGAGTAGAGAGATGTAGATCAGTAGAAATCCATAACTATAATGAGGCTATGTATGGTCCTTTGTCTAATTCAGTGATTCCCAAAATTTAGTCCTGCAGGTATTTTGGACTTCAGCTTATCTCAACTGACTTGGCCAATGATCAGGGATTCTAGGAACTGAAGTCCAAATTCTTGGAAGACCAGAGTTTAGGGAATACATTAAATTAGTGGTTTTCAATCTGTGCTCCAAGGAACCCTAAGGCCTCTGTGACTGCTCCAAGTAAATAAAATAAATAAAAATGGAATAAATCTAAAGAATAAGAAACAAAACGTAGAATAGAAAAAAACTAGAAATTACATTCTGAATGGAAATTTGTCAAGTTGAATTTGCCACTGTGCCAAAATAATTCAACCACAGGTGTCTCATTAAATGTTATACATTATTTTATGTTACTGTATGTCTTAATTTAGGCCTACTGTTGCACTACAGTGCACTCTAGTTCTCTTATTACACACATGATTTGATTTATTGAATTTTGCAATAATGTTTCTATATGGTGAAGTTTATCATATGTATTGGTGGTAGTTAAGAATAAATTGCTATACTATGGTAAATGTCAAAGTTTTTAAAATACAATTTAATTGCATGGATATTGCTCAATTGTTTAGATATCTCTTTACATTCCCTTACTATTGGTCCCCTCTTCCTCTCCCTGTAAGACTACTCCTAAACACCATTAATTTGTAAGACATAGGCTAGGTCTAAAGGGCTCCACCATAGAAACCTCTCTCTCTCTCTCTCTCTCTCTCTCTCTCTCTCTCTCTCTCTCTATATATATATATATATATATATATATATATATATATATATATATGATGTGCATAATTAGGACCGAGTTAACAACAAAACCACTGAGCCAAATCACACCAAATATGGCCACAATACACCAACATATCCAAGGTATGTCCTTCACTCAACGCCCCCCCCCCCCAAAAAAAACCAGATTGGACTATATCTATTTTTCAATTCCCCCCTCCCTTTTCGGCCTGAATGGTATGCTCCCCTCTTTTCCCTTCACTCTTCGCACTTGCCCTAAGGGGGGTGACTGTGTTTACAGCTGATGGGGGAGCCCAGCATGTGGAGAAGAGCAGGTAGAGACAGAGCCAGCTGCCAAGGCTGTTCTTCTTGAAGGGGCTTCCCTCCCCCCTTGCACACACAGGAACACATAGACATCCAATTAGAAAGTGTGTGTGTGTGTGGGGGGGGTGGGGGGTGGAAGGACGAGGAGTCGTTCTCCCCCTGTCTGCCAGTCAGAAGAGTAGTTCCTGCCCCCTTTAGGCCCCACCCCCTTTGTGTCATAGCAACCCCCTCAG
The DNA here is from genome assembly GCF_035594765.1 of Anolis carolinensis. NCBI lineage: Eukaryota > Metazoa > Chordata > Lepidosauria > Squamata > Anolidae > Anolis > Anolis carolinensis. The sequence goes on from NC_085841.1 coordinate 342,529,537, forward strand.
CCACAATGACACCCAGGGGACAGGCAGGGTTCACTTAGGCCTTTTTCACACTGCATATAAAATGCTAATTATCTGATTTGAACTGGATTCAAGGCCCTTCCACACAGCTATATAACCTAGAATGCCAGGGCACATAATCCACAGTATCTGCTTTGACCTGGGTTATCTTAAGACCACACTGCTATATAGTCTAGTTCAGTGTGGATTTTACACAGCTGTGTAGAAGGGGCCTCATATAATCCAGTTCTAAGCAGATAATATAAGATTATATATATATATAATATATATAAGAATTACTGTGCTATAATAATACAGAACAATATAAAATCAGGACAGTAAATAAAGAGTGACCCTCTGAAAATAGGGAAATTCCAGAAAGGAAACAATCAGGGCCAGCTAACACCTCCCAACAAAGGATTCCCCCAGGGAGGAAGCAGACAGGCTTTGAAGCTGCAAGGCCATTAAATGCCAATCAAGGTGACTAATTGCAGCATTCATACTTGTCGTTCCAAGACTATTCATTGCTAATCAACCTGGCCAACCAAGGATTCCACAAGTTAGACAGTGGCCAGGCTTGCAAACAGCAAGGCTATTCAGTGCACGATATTCCTGCAAATAAGGTAGTAAAATGTGGGCTAGAAAATTGTGTTTTTTAGATAGATTTCTTATTAGCTGATCAGCTGAACCCAAAGGCCGACCAACAACGGCTCCTCTTTATTCTGGAATGGGGTGACTAGTGGGGTGTTGCAAGGTTCTGTCCTGGCCCCAGTCTATTCAATATCGTTGTGAATGACTTTGATAATGGGATAGAGATCATGCTTATCAAATTTGCAGAGGACACCAAATAAGGAGGGGTAGCAAATAACCCTAAAGAACAGGATCAGAATATAAAATGACAGATTAGAAAGCTGGGCCAGAAGTAGCAAAATGGATTTCAACAGAAAAAAAATGCAACGTACTATGTTTGGGCAAAAAATTAAAATTACAAATGCAGACATATAGGATGGGTGACACCTGGCTTGACAGTGGTTTGTGTGAACAGGTTTTAAGAGTCTAAGGGCTCTTCCGGATAGGCCCAAAATTCAGTACTTGTCTCGCTTTTACCTGTGGCGTTCAAATGACTTCCGTAGTCCCGGGGGGTCAATCCCCACAGTTAACCTGGTTCTTCGGACTCCTGAAGCCCGAAGGAGCAAGAGGGCACCCATCCTCTCCCCTCCAGCCCCCCCCCCCCCATTTCCCCCAAAAATCTTACCATTGGGGTTGTTGTGTGTTTTCCGGACAGTATGGCCATGTTCCATAAGTAATCGCTCCTGATGTTTTGCCCACAACTTCACAACTTCCGAGGATGCCTGCCATAGATGTGGGCGAAACGTCAGGAGAGAATACTTCTGGAACATGGCCATACTGCCCGGAAAACACACAAAAACCCTGTGATCCCGGCCATGAAAGCCTTCGAAAACACAATCTTACCAGTGCATAAAAATGGCGTGTCGGGGATGGGGGTGGGTGGGAGGAGCACCCGGTATGGCATCTAGCCACCCCTCAAGGGAAAGCCTGGGGTTTGGGTTGGGGGTAAGGACAGAAACCTGTGAGGAAGCGGTTTTGTTTTTTTTAACCAGCTTCCTCCTGGGTTTCTGCGATGTCTGGAAGGGCTCTTAGTGGACCATGAATTGAATTTGAGTCAATAATGTGATGTGAAAGCTAAAAAAGCCAAGAATACCACAGTTCAGAAAAGATATTAACAAGCTGGAACATGTCCAGAGAAGGGTGACCAAAATGATTAGAAGTTTGGCAGCCATGCTTTTTCAGGAATGGCTTAAGGAGCCTGGTATGTTTAGCCTGGAGAAGAGAGGTGTAAGAGGCAAGAGCTGTTTGACAGTGGAATATGCTGCCTTGGAGTGTTGTTGAATCTCCTACTCTGAAGGTTTTTAATTCAGTTGGGTGGCCATTTATTGGGAATGCTTTGCTTATGTTTTCCTGCATGTTAGGAGGTTGGACTGGGTCTTTTCTAGCTCTGATTTTGTGATGCCAAGGGTGTGATGAGCCTGGGACGGATTAAGATTTGAAATAGCCACTAGATAATAAAAAGGGCAATGTAAGGAAAGATATATTATATATATTGCTAGCAAAATTATAATTATCACTTTTCATCTGAAGAAAAACTAATTATCACTTCAGAATAAATACTTTTGAACTAAGCAAGGAGGAGGAGGAGTGAAGGGCTCATATGTGTATATAGTGTGCAGGCACTGAAAGTATTAGTAATGTTGTCATGCCAGCATAAAGATGAGGCAGTTGGCTTTTTAAAGAAGCTCAAAGAAGAGGCTTCTAGTACTTATGCAGCTGAGCTTTTGGATCACGAAGCTTTATACTTATGTCAAGCAATGGATGAGTCACCGGCTCAGTTGCTTGTCCTGAAATTCTACTGTAATTGTAAACAGTAGAATTCTTACAATTGTTTTGCTTAAGTATCTGTTTCAAGATTAGTGGATATACTATGTTTCTACTTCTTAGTGTGAGTGCTATTTAAAATGTATGTACACAAAAATTGATGTGTATGCATGCATGGACAAACAAATACAAAGTATGTATGCATACTTATACCCTATGCAGAGGTGTCAAACTCATTTTCACCAAGTACCACATCATTCTTATGGTTGCTTTCAAAAGGATGGCTGTAATTGTAAGACTGTATAAATGAAACTATGTTGCCCTGGCATTGAAAGCCTCGCAGGCCACATAAAATGACGTGGCGGGCTGACTAGGCCCACGGGCCTTGCATTTGACATATGTGCCTTTTTGGATCCTGTATAGGAGTCTAGCCTGCCAATCAGCTGTCTCCATTACCAGGGTACTCTATTTTATTTCTCTTGTCTCCTACCATCCAAGATTCAGTATTCTATAGCCACTGAGAATGCTTTATTTCCTGTTGGCTGCTTTTGCCCCCACTCAGTTTTTTTTTTTTTTAGTTCTGAAGACTCTAGAATATTCTCAGGCTTGATGATAATGGTCTGTTGTATATGGATAGTGCTCTTCTGGTTACATTATACAGGTTAAATATCTCTTATCTGAGGTGCTTGGAAACAGTAGTTCTTTAATTTTGTTTTAATTGTTGGAATATTTGCATAAACATAATAGGTAAAGAGGCAGTACAGGAAATGTCTAGCTACTATAAATGAATTCAGGTCTCCAAGGCAGATGAATTACACACAAAGGTATTCGAAGAACTGGTAGACATAATCTCAGAATCACTGGCAATAACGTTTGTAAATTCCTAGAGAAGTCGAACAGACTGGAGGAGGAAAAATGTTGTCTATCATTAAAAAGGGGAAAAAGAGGACTCAAACAATTACCTCCTGGTCAGCCTGACATCAATACCAGGAAAGATTCTAGAGCAGATAATTAAACAGACAGTTTATAACCACTTCAAAACAAATGCTGTCATAACAAAAAAGCAACGTGGGTTTCTCAAAAACGAGTCATGATGGACTAATCTTTTTTTGATAGAGTTATAGGCTTGGTAGATAAAAGAATGCTGTACTTGCAGCATACCTTGATTTCAGTAAGGCTTCAAGAAGTTCTTCCATGATTTATTTATTTATTTATTTATTTATAACGGAGACTACAGTTATAATGTACAAAAAACTACAAAGTTAAAAATTTGGCCTTCGTTGCACCTCAGCAGTTCACCTTGCCCTCAACACCAACCAGGAAACCAAAAGTAATAGTAAAACAGTTTATTGATTACATATATATATATATATATATATATAGAGAGAGAGAGAGAGAGAGAGAGAGAGAGAGGGAAAACAATAGGAAATAGGAAAGGCAAAATCCAAGAGATAATGAGGAAAAATAGTCATACAAAAGCAATAAGTCAGACCAAACTGGCAGGAGGAAAACAATCCAAAGGTAATAATCCAAACAGTGCAAAGCTATTTCAGGAAACAAGGTACAGAAATTTCAAAACCCAACATGAGAGTAAATCCAGAGAAACAAGGACCAAAACATGAGCATGAATCCAAAAGACAGACTATAAAAACTTCTTATACTATGCATCTAAACTCCTCAGATCTTGAATTAGGACATGAACTGTAAATAAGACTTGAGATTCTCACTTGTTCAGCGACATTGCCTGATCTGCCTTTAATGAAAACACACTTTTTATTTAAGGACTACAAGACATGAAATCATGCAGTTGGCATCTGCATTGACGCTTCAAGGTCTTTTCATGAATTTGATTTGACCTCCGGAGCTTCGCTCCCTCCCCTCTAGAATTGAGCTTCAAACTCCTACCATCACTAACAGATGTGTTCCCAGGGGAACCTTCCCTCTCATGAGAAGCTTCACTCTCTTGCAGTTCCTTATCTTGCGTTACTAAGGAACGATTAGGGCAAAGGATCTCTGTAGAGAAGTTATGTGTTAAACAAAGATTATTGATATGATTTTATTTATTTGTTTGTTAAGGGAAAAGGGAGTTATATATTAGCAAGGAAAAGCCTAACATGGAAACTAGCTGGAAGCAGCGTTTGGTAGGTTGCCATGGTAACACAGCTTCCCTTGGGAGAAAAGGGGCGTGGCTAAGATGACAGTTGGAGCACATTCCCTTTTAAAAGTTGAGTGGCTGTGAGGGTTTAAAAAGGACAGTTGCGGTTAGGTTTTGGAAAGATTAGGAGCTGTGGAAATCAGCTAAGGACGGCAGCTTATGGTCACTCAGGGGAAAGGCTGGGAATATAAGTTGACCGGGAGTTTAGTATACTGTTTTGAAGAGAAGTTATTTAAGAAATATCCATTCAAACAAGACGGCATTGTAACTTAAGATCCTGAAATGTTTATGTATTGGAACCATACGCTTATGTACAAATAAACTTGAATTTTGTTATTGTTCATAAAGATAAGTCTCCTTGCCTCTCTGTAAGCCTGTTACCTCACGTTGGTGGCAGTTACCGTACCTATCTATATAAGTTACCGTAATTTCCTATATAAGTTACCATCTCTACTCATTTAAACCCATCAGTTCTGTTATCCTTCCTTATCCCTAAATCCTCCCTGTCATACACTCACACATCCTCCATCCCTCCCTCTCACACGCGCACACATCTCCTCAATTGGAGGCAGCGGTGGGATTTAGAAAAAGGATTTCCCCTGCCCGAGTTGAGTACCACAAATTGGGTTCTCTTCCAATCTCCTTATCATCCGGCTCAGAAGCTGCTTCCCTCTATGGTCCCTTTCCACAGGCAGAATCCTGCTCTAAAATCCCCTCATTTCCCTCACTAGAAAACCCATCAGTTCTCACAACCATCCCTTCATCATCAGCATCTGGCTGAACTACAACAGCATTATAAAAAAATTCCTTTGACTATAATCTGGCCATTTCGAGTACCTCTGGTGTCGCTGTAAGAAGGTCCTCCATTGTGCATGTGGCAGGGCTGAGACTGCATTGTAGTAAGTGATCTGTGGTTTGCTCTCCTCCACACTTGCATGTCATGGACTCCACTTTGTAGACACATTTCTTAAGATTGGCTCTGCATCCCGTGGTACCATAGCACAATCTATTCAGCACCTTCCAAGTCGCCCAGTCTTCTGTGTGCCCAGGAGGGAGTTTCTCATCTGATATCAACCACTGATTGAGATTTTAGGATTTAACTGGCTACTTTTGGACTCTTGCTTGCTGAAGTGCCCCTGCAAGTATCTCTGTAGATTTTAGAACGCTATTTCATGATTTAAGGCGTTGGCATGCTGGTTGATATCCATACAGAGGATGGGCCGGAAATGTGAATGCCTTGGTCCTTTCATTGTTGGCTGCTACTTTCCAACAGATATCAGGTAGTGCAATACTGGCTGAACAGTATTATTTCTCCAGCAGTGTAGGGCGTAGACACCCTGTGATAATGCGGCATGTCTCATTAAGAGCCACATCCACTGTTTTAACGTAGTGAGATGTATCCTACACTGGGCATGCATATTCAGCAGCAGAGTAGCAATGTGCAAGGGCAGATGTCTTCACTGTATCTGGTTGTGATCCCCAGGTTGTGCCAGTCAGCTTTTGTATGATATTTTTTTTAGCACTCACATTTTGCTTGATAATCAAGCACTGCTTCTTGTAAATCAGAGCACGGTCCAGAGTGACTCCCAAGTATTTTGGTGTGCTGCAATGTTTCAGTGGGATTCCTTCCCAGGTAATACACAAGAATACCAGCCCATAGAGGCAAAGGTGAAAATCACCTCCCCCATCTACTCTCAGACATCAATCAGATCACATTTCTTTTGTGAGAGGTATAGGGCACCTGGTTCAAGATACACTCCTCCCACCAAAGATCCATAGAAAATGGGCTCCCAAAGTTATATAGTGTAGAAGCAAATGCATAAATGTGATCCTCTCCCCTCTCCACTCCTACGCTTATGAGAACTGTCGAAGATGGAACAAAGGAGAAACATCCACTTCCCTGTCCCTTCACATCTCTTCTTTAAAAATTATTTTTATTATTTTATTATATAAAACAGAAAAGAAAAAATCAGTACATTTGTAATACATTTATAATACAGTAGACACAGAGTATCTGTATTTTTAGAATATCTGTATAGGTATTTTTCAAGTGTAGGCGAACAGAATTTTGGCACCCCCCCCCCAAACCAATCACTGAAAAATAAAAGCGTTGGATAAGCGAAAATGTTGGATAATAAGGAAGGATTAAGGAAAAACCTATTAAACATCAAATTACATTAAGATTTTACAAATTAAGCACCAAAACATCATGTTTTACAAGAAATCAACAGAAAAAGCAGTCTCGACTGCGCCCCCATATGTTTTGCGCCCCAAGCGAACGCTTAATTCGCCTCATTGTTGGACCGGCTCTGATTAGACATATAATTTCCTTTAATATCTAATATAAATTTTGTTCTTGTCTATATTTCTATCATTCATCTTAGTGCCCTCCTCCCCCTGAGCCACTTTTTAAAAATCTCCTCTGTCCAAAATTTCATTTCCACTTGTGGATGTATTACTCCTAGCAGGGGGTTGGACTTGAATGTCCCTTATGGTCATTTTCAACTTTGATTCCAAACATATTTCTTACTCAGTACTACTTCTGAAGTAGTGAGCTTATATCCATTAAAGCTCATGTAAAATTTGAGTTAGATGATTAGATGAATTTGACAGGTTTTCTCTGGGAATGAAATATTCTGAGGTGATTTTACTAGTGTCTTCCTCTGAAATGTAGCCCACAGCACTAGTATTTGTAGGCAGTCTCCCAAGTACTAACAAGGTTTGACCCAGCATGTTATATTTTTGTTACATTCTTTTATAGGATCTCCATATGTCAACAACTGTATATATTTAATGCTTCTATTGTTTATGTTATGTGCTCTGGAGTGCTTTTGTGAGCTGCCTGGAGTCCCTTCGGGGAGATGGTGGTGGGTTTTAAATAAAGATTATTATTATTATTATTATTATTATTATTATTATTATTATTTATGTCAAAATTGTCTTGACTGCAATTTACAACCATTATTTCAAAAAAGGATTTACAAAACTATTTGTTTCTGGCACTTCCCACAAACTTCTGACCTCATATTGTCTCACTCCAGTTAAAACTACATCTATTTATGTCAGTGTCATCAATAGGTTTGGTTTCACCTAGTGCAGAAAAGAGTGGTTAGGAAATCAGCCCCTGCTGCTGCTCCATGAAGCCAAACTAGGAGGATGCTGACCCCCCCTGCCCTAAAACAGCCTTGTGACACGTTGGCTGGGTGCTACCAGTGCTATGTTAGCAGGAGTAAAGGCCTGAATTGAAGTACTTTCTTCACTCAGTGTCATCCCAGGTGCAGGCTGCCTCCCTTCACAGGATTTTGTTTGAAAATAACAGTGGTGTTAGGCTGGTGCCTCATCTGACACATGATGCTGTGGGAGTAAAGGAGACTATGGCTGAGGGGGTCTATGTTTGCTGAGGAGAAGAATAGGAGAGGAGGGGGACCTCCCTCACTGTGTGTTCTTGCCACCTGGAACAGTTAGAGACTGGGAGGATACTTCCTCTAGGAGAAACAGTAATTTTGGTGTACCCTTTCTGATGGTATCACCTAGTGTAGTGCATTCACCCCCTTGCGCTGTGATGACTCATGGGCCTTGTAGTCCTGTTCCTAGTACTATTGTGGCAGACGAAGAGGAAAACATGGGGTTTTCGCCGGTTCAGCAAGAGCCGGAGTCTCTTCACCTGCAGGATGTTGATGTTTGCCCTCAAGAATTCAGCCAAACAGGTCTTGGGCAGAACTCCCCCCCGTTTCCCAGGAGGGAAAATTATTCTAAAGATAGGGGAGTCAGGGAGGCTAATCGGAGAAGCCTGAGAATCGCTGCCAAACAAATGGCTGATTAGGTCTGCTTCCCTTGGGAAATTCTAAGGAGTCATGCATCTGGACAGAGTTGGGTTTCGCTTCTCGTTCTCTAGGGAAAGAGTTCTGTTGGCAGGAAAACGAGACCCAATATAGGTGTTTGGCGCGAGGGATTCTTTGCGGAGTCAATTGATCAGCTTGAGGAGAGAGATCGTGTGTGGACTTCGTAATCCCAGTTCCTTGCTTCCCGGATCAAGCTTCAAGCCTTGCCCTGTCTCACGGTTTTACCACAGACTCTGTTTCATGCTTCATGTTTGCCTCGTCTTCAGTCACGGATCTAGCCAAGAATCAAGTTTATTTCCAGCCTTGTTGTCAAGCTTCATTGGACTTTAAAGACTCTGTTATTTCCTCACACTATTGCTTGGCAAAGTGTGTGTTTCGGTCAAGTGGATTAAAACTTTGAACTCTAATATTTTATATTGGACAATACATTTCTGGACTATATTTGACCTCATCTGAAAGGTCTGCTTCTGAACTATATTCTTCACTTGTTTTTATTGATTTTATATATTTCTTTAATAAAGATATTAGATAGAGACTGGCCTCGGTGTAAGGTTATTGGTGCTCTGCAGCCAGGGTCCTGACATGCGCCCATTTAGTGATGCCACTGGTGACTGCTAAAACTTTAATAACTTATTTGACTTTGTTTAAAATTGTGCAAAGTCCTGTTAATTTCTGTTATCAAAACTGAAAAAGACATAAATTACTGTAGTAAAAGATGCAGCCAAACTTTAATTAAAACAGAGATCTTGAATTCTTAGTTTTAGAAATGATGGTTAAATGAAGGGTAACTGCTTTAGAGAGAAAACATGAGAACAATACGGATTAATATAAAATAATATGCAGAGTTGATTAAAATAAATGGTACTGTTCCATTTTCCGGGTGGAGGCCAAAGGGGGTGCTAGAGAGAAGGATAGTCCATTTTACGGGGGTGGAGGGTGGCTTGGAGGAAAACCATTTCATAGAATCATAGAGTTGGAAGAGACCTCGTGGGCCATCCAGTCCAATCTCCTGCCAAGAAGCAGGAAAATCGCATTCAAAGCACCCCCGACAGATGGTCATCCAGCTTCTGTTTAAAAGCCTCCAAAGGAGGAGCCTCCACCACACTTCGGAGCACTGCTGAACAGCTCTCACAGTTAGGAAGTTCTTTCTAATGTTCAGGTGGAATCTCTTTCCTGTAATTTGAAGCCATTGTTCCGCATCCTAGTTTATAGGGTAGCAGAAACAAACTTGGAAAAAAGTAATAGGTTACCATCGTACACTCACTTTGTCACTGTCTCAAGGCAGCCATTTCTCTGAAATACTCCATTCCTGTTGGCAGGTCTTCAGTCATAAAACAAAAGAGTAGGAAACTTGTATTGAGCAAGCTGATCTCAGTAAACATTGTTACCATGATACATAGCTACGGTAGCATGCAGACAGTTCTTGCTTTTATTTAATCATATTTAAACAACAGTGGGCTAATCTTGTTGCTTATCTAAGGGTAAATTAAACAAATCGTTGAAATGTAAGGACTCCCTTCTTTAAAACTGAAAGAGTAGGAAACCATTGTAAAACCAAGCATTAAATAATTCAGATACAAGCTTTGTAGAAGCAAAGGGCAGTTTGTAACTAGATATCTTAATGAGAACAACTGCAAGTTAAGCTCAATAAAGGGCAATTGTTTTGGTTTAGGCGACCTGAGATTCATAGTGTAAATAAAGAAGGTAAAATCAAGCATTCATAGTGAGAAGCTGACATGTTTTTATAACGATCGTGGAGAGCTTGTTGGCTTGTTTTTTTTAAAATACTTACAAATTTGAGGTTTTTAGAAGTGATATCCTTGAAAAAAAATTAAAACATTTAACACAGCACATACAGAAAGCAAATAAACAGCAGTAACTATGTTGCCATTGCCAGCAATATAAAAGCCTGAATTCCCAAAGGCAGGTAGGATAAAGCAATCTTTTCACCTGTCTTTAAAGTAGACAAGTGAGGTAGACAGATTGGTCTCCCAGGTGAAGGCATTCTACACTGCTGAGGCCACCCCAGTGAAAGGAGATTGTTTTTTTGACCTCCCTCAATGATTGCCTTGAGGCCAAGTCGAACATATGGAAATAGCAATATGATGGGGTCCTTCCCTGACAGTAGCACACCAGGCATATTATTTTTATGATAGCACTATCAGTGTACATGACATTTTGCAGGGTACCGCAAACAAATAGACAGAGTCATGCTCTTGTGTGAAACATACCCTTTAACTGAAGGAGTGACAGTAGAGTGGGGCTCAGATTTCTGTTAATGCAATTAAAAATACTAAAAATATTAAAAGCATGCTCATTACAACATAAGCTCTACTAAATGCAGCAGGACCTATATCTAAGTAAATATCCTGGATTGTTTTGATGAGCAATTTCCATAATGTGATATATTGTCACGACCCAGGCTGCAGAGCACCAATAACCATACACAGAGGCCAAAATCTATCTAATATCTTTATTGTAGGAATATATAAAGTTAATAAAAACAAGTGTAGAAAATAGTCCAGAATTAGACCTTTCAGGAAAGGTCAGAATTAGTCCAAAAAAACAATGTCCAATAAGAAATATTAAGGTCCAAAGTTGTAATCCAATAACCGAAACACTCACTTTGCCAAGCAAAGTGAGGGGAGATGACAAGGTCCTTTAGTCCATGAAACTTGAGCGAGGCTAGGAAATAACTTGATACTTGAAACAAGGCTTGAACGTGGAACAAGGTAACTAAGAACAAGAACAAGGTCCGTGGAATAACTTGATAAATCCGTGGAACAAGGCAAGGATTGATCCTGGGAAACAAGGCAAAGTCCGTAGATAAACAAAGGCTGGGAAGCAAGGCGAAGGCTGGATAGCTAGGCAAGGCTTGAGCAGGAGCGAGGCTTGAATCGGAGCGCGCTGTCCAGACACAACTCGCTCCGTAGGCTGACGAATTGACTCCGCGAAGTTACTACGCGGGTAAAACACCTAAATAGAGTCTAGCTTCCCGCCGAAGCAGTTCTCTGGGAATCAGAACCGAAAGCTAACTCTGAGACCAGATGTGAGACTCCCCAAAGATTCTCACGAGAAGCAGTCTTAATTGGCCACATTCTTAGCTGCAATCCTCGCACTCCTGCGCGAAGCTGAATCCAAACTTCTCTGTTGTTTACAAAACTCCCGGCGCAAGAATACGGGAGAAGTAGGCTCTGGGCTTGTTTGACATACTTCTGGGAGACAACTTTCTTGCAGGTGCAAGGTTCCCAGATCTGCCTGGGAAAGATCTGGCAGAGAGGAATCCAGTTCAGACTGGGAAGGTAAAAAACCCAAGTTTTCATCTTCATCAGGAATTACAATGTCCTGAGCAGGACTACAAGGCCCATGGGTCATCACACTATCCCCCTCCTCAAGGCCCCTCCCAAACTGGGGCCCTCTCCCCGAGGCGCGAGGTCGCGGTTTGGTGGGATAGGTTTGATGAAAGCGACGGGTTAGATCAGGAGCATGGACTGTGGAGGCGTCTTCCCAAGAGCGTTCCTCAGGGCCAAAACCCACCCAGTCAATGAGATATTGTAGGCGGCGGCGGTGAAAGCGAGAATCCAAAATGTCCTCAACCTCGAACTCCTCCTCCCCATTCATCAAAACAGGAGGGGGGGCCGGTTGGTCTGTATCAGGTCGCACACCATCCGCCGGAAGGAGCAGGGAACGGTGAAACACTGGGTGAATGCGCATTGAACGCGGAAGTTGGAGTTTGAAAGTCACGGGGTTTAATTGCGCCACCACTGGATAGGGACCAATGAAACGGGCATCTAACTTCCGGCAAGGGCGGTGGGAGGGCAGAAAGCGAGTGGACAGGAAAACCCGATCTCCTACCTTGATTTCGGGGCCCGGCTGGCGATGTTTGTCAGCGTGGCGTTTATAGTCCTCCTTGGCTTGGTCCAGTTGCTGGAGCAAAAGTTGTTGCACCGCTGTGAGTTCCTGCAGCCAATCCTCTGCTGCGGGAACCTCTGAAGTTTCAATGACAGGGGGAAAGAAACGTGGATGGAAGCCGTAGTTTGCAAAGAACGGCGTTTCTTTTGTAGAAGCTTGAATTCCATTGTTGTAGGCAAACTCAGACAGTGGTAACAGAGAAGCCCAATTGTCCTGTTGATAGTTTACATAACAGCGAAGATACTGCTCCAAAGTGGCATTGGTGCGCTCCGTTTGCCCATCTGTTTGGGGATGATGAGCTGAAGATAAGCGAGAGTCTATGCCCAATAGTTTTTGTAGTGCCTTCCAAAAACGAGAGGTGAATTGAGATCCACGGTCTGTGACTAAACTCTTGGGCAATCCATGTAGTCTGAAAACATGTTGAAGAAATAGATCCGCAGTTTCCTTGGCCGTGGGGAGGCCTTCGCAGGGAATGAAATGGGCTAACTTGGTGAATAGGTCCACCACCACTAAGATCGTGGTGAATCCACAGGAAGGTGGTAGGTCAGTGATGAAATCCGCGGAAATTATTTCCCATGGGCGAGATGGGGTAGGAAGGGGGTGTAAAAGCCCTGAGGGCTTCTCCCTTCGTATCTTGGAGCGCTGGCATACTGGGCAGGTGTTGACATATTTTTCCACATCCTTGCGGATCTTGGGCCACCAAAAATCCCTTAGGATCAAATGCATAGTTTTAAATAGTCCGAAGTGTCCTGCTGGTTTGCAGTCATGACACAGACGAAGCGCTTTTTCCCTGCCCGGTCCGGGTGGGATATAAACATGATTTCTATAGCAGAGCAGCCCATCTTTAAGCGAAAAGGGGAAATGCAGACCTTGGCGAAGTTGGTCCTGCGCCCAGGCATCTGCTTGCTGACTAGCCCTGATTTCTTGAGCACAGATGGGTCCTGGAGTAGGGGAAGTTGAACCAATGGGAATGGATTTGGTGTTCCCCACCGTGAGCGTGGCAAAGTTCTCAGGTTGTAGCAGTTGGGATTCAAAGGTCTCCTTGCGTCCTGCAGCGTATTCCGGTTTACGTGACAGGGCGTCTGCTTGCTTGGTTTGGGCTGGGGTCACATAATGGATCTGGAAGTTGAAACGTTCAAAGAATAAAGCCCAACGTTGCTGTCTCTGATTTAGTTTGCGGGCAGTTCTTAGATGTTCTAGATTACGATGATCAGTGTGGACTTCAATGGGAAATTTGGCCCCTTCTAGCCAATGTCTCCAAGTTTCAAAGGCTGCCTTTATGGCCAGTAGTTCTTTTTCCCAAATGGTGTAATTCCTCTCTGGTGTGGTTAGTTGACGAGAATAAAAGGCACAGGGGTGGAGGTGATCTCCCACCGGTTGTAAGAGTACAGCCCCAATTGCCACATCAGAGGCGTCCGCTTGCACCACAAAAGGGGTTCCAGGATTTGGGTGCTGTAGAATTGGCTGGGAGGTGAATAGTTTCTTTAGTTGCTGGAACCCTTTCTCTGCTTGATCAGTCCAGCGGAAAGGCTGCTTTCCACGGATGCAGCTAGTGATGGGGTCGGACCAGCGGGCAAAATCTGGAATGAACTTGCGGTAGTAGTTCGCGAACCCCAAGAAACGCTGCACCTCTTTCTTGTTAGTTGGCGCCCGCCATTCCAATACTGCTGAAACTTTGGCTGGATCCATGGAAAGCCCTAGAGGCGAGATGCGGTAACCAAGGAAATCTACCTCTTGTAGATCAAAAGCGCATTTTTCCAGCTTGGCATAAAGTCCATGATCCCGCAATCGTTGTAACACCATTTTGACGTGGTTCTCATGTTCTGATTGTGATCTGGAAAACACCAAAAAATCGTCCAGGTAGATTATCAAGAACCTGTCTAGATAGTCCTGAAAAATGTCATTGACAAAATGCTGGAACGTTGCGGGGGCTCCGCATAAACCGAAATTCATAACTCGGGACTCAAATAATCCGAATTTGGTCTGGAAGGCGGTCTTCCACTCGTCCCCTTCCCTGATGCGAACTAAGTTGTAAGCCCCCCGAAGATCCAGCTTGGTGTAAACCTTGGCTCCTCGAAGCCGATCCAGTAGATCCGAGATTAAGGGCAGGGGATAGCTGTTCCGCTTGGTGATATTGTTCAATGCTCTGTAGTCCACCACCAAGCGTAGTTCCCCTGACTTCTTCTTCACAAACATCACTGGGGAGGCGGCTGGGGATTGAGAGGGTCTGATGAATCCCTTGCGAAGGTTTGTCTCTAGGAATTCCCTGAGAGCTTCTTGCTCTGGTTCAGTCAGGGAGTAGAGATGCCCTCGCGGGATCGGGGCCCCCTCCACCAAGTCAATGGCACAGTCATAAGGTCTATGTGGGGGTAATTTTTCGGCTTCTTTCTCATTGAATACATCCCAATACTCGGAGTACTTCTTTGGCAAGGTGATGATGGGCTCGGTGTCTGTGGCATGGCATACCTTGGCTACGAGGCAATGGTTTTGGCAGTACGGTGAAGCAAACTGCAGTTCTCTGTTGGACCAGGAGATGTTAGGGTCGTGGAGAGTCAGCCATGGAATTCCCAAAATCACAGGGAAATGGGGGACCTCGGTAACAAAGAAGGAAATCTCTTCCATATGTTCCCTTATCCACATCCTGGTGGGTTCCGACCACTGACTTACGGGGCCCGTCTTGAGGGGGCGGCCGTCTATGGCTTGCACCACACGGGCATTCTTGAAATCATGATATTGTAATCCCAGAGAGTCGGCATACTCTCTATCGATGAAATTGTTGGTAGCTCCAGAGTCTATCATGGCGTGGATCATGACGGGTCCCCTTTTTGCTGACCATAATGTGACCACGAGAAGGAACAGGACCCCGGTTGGCGGCTCTTGGATGGATTTTTTGACCGGGTTGGCGAGCCTCTCTACACCCGGTCGTTGGCTTCCCCCGCCGGCTGTGTGCCAGTCGGCTCAGACGTCTTCGTCTCCGTGGAGGACGCCGCCGCAAGACGGGCGGCAGGCTTCCCTTTGGCTGGGCACTCTCTGGCGAAGTGGCCCCCGTTCCCGCAGTACCAGCAGAGGTTTAAGCGTTGACGACGGGCCTTCTCGGCGGCATCTAGTCTGGGACGCACATTGCCCAACTGCATCGGCACCTCCTCGCCTCCTCTGGGGTATGGGGTTGGCGGTGGGGGTCTCCACACCGGACGTGGCTGAACGCTGGCGGGAGCGGGGGATTTTGCCCCGGCTCTACTGCCCTGGCCTCGAACCCACTGTTTCCTGTTGGCAATCATGACTTCAGCCCGTAAACATTGATCAATGAGTGCCTCGAGGGTCTGGGGAGGATCCACCTTGGAGATTTCTTCCAGCATTTCAATGTTGAGACCCTCCCGGAATTGTCCCCTGAGGGCTACATCGTTCCAGCCGGTGTTGTGGGCCAGCACTCGGAACTCGGCTATATACTGAGACATAGGTCTGTCTCCTTGGAAAAGGCGACGGAGTTTGTGACCGGCTGCCTCCAAATTGTCCTCGATTCCCCAAGTCTCCTTGAGGTGGTCCAAGAAGTGTTGCGCTGATCTTAGGTGTGGAGAGGCTTGGTCGAACAGTGCCGTCGCCCAGCTGGCCGCTGGCCCGTCTAGAAGACTGTAAACCCATGCCACTTTGATGTCTTCTTGGGGAAACTCGGCAGCACGGGCCTCCAGATAAGCTTGACATTGGCGACGGAAGACATGAACCTTAGAAGCTTCTCCAGTAAACTTGGTTGGCAACGCCATGGCCGGAAGACGAACACCGCGTTCCTTCAAACCCCTTATTTCTCCATCCTGTGCATTGAGCTTATCACGGATTCGGTCCACCTCTTCCTTGTCGATGGTGTAGGTAATCGGCTGGCCGCTCGGCCCAGGTACGACTCCGGTAGACATTCTGGCCGAGGTTAATTGGTGCTTAGGGTGGCGGAGTCAAACTATCACGACCCAGGCTGCAGAGCACCAATAACCATACACAGAGGCCAGAATCTATCTAATATCTTTATTGTAGGAATATATAAAGTTAATAAAAACAAGTGTAGAAAATAGTCCAGAATTAGACCTTTCAGGAAAGGTCAGAATTAGTCCAAAAAAACAATGTCCAATAAGAAATATTAAGGTCCAAAGTTGTAATCCAATAACCGAAACACTCACTTTGCCAAGCAAAGTGAGGGGAGATGACAAGGTCCTTTAGTCCATGAAACTTGAGCGAGGCTAGGAAATAACTTGATACTTGAAACAAGGCTTGAACGTGGAACAAGGTAACTAAGAACAAGAACAAGGTCCGTGGAATAACTTGATAAATCCGTGGAACAAGGCAAGGATTGATCCTGGGAAACAAGGCAAAGTCCGTAGATAAACAAAGGCTGGGAAGCAAGGCGAAGGCTGGATAGCTAGGCAAGGCTTGAGCAGGAGCGAGGCTTGAATCGGAGCGCGCTGTCCAGACACAACTCGCTCCGTAGGCTGACGAATTGACTCCGCGAAGTTACTACGCGGGTAAAACACCTAAATAGAGTCTAGCTTCCCGCCGAAGCAGTTCTCTGGGAATCAGAACCGAAAGCTAACTCTGAGACCAGATGTGAGACTCCCCAAAGATTCTCACGAGAAGCAGTCTTAATTGGCCACATTCTTAGCTGCAATCCTCGCACTCCTGCGCGAAGCTGAATCCAAACTTCTCTGTTGTTTACAAAACTCCCGGCGCAAGAATACGGGAGAAGTAGGCTCTGGGCTTGTTTGACATACTTCTGGGAGACAACTTTCTTGCAGGTGCAAGGTTCCCAGATCTGCCTGGGAAAGATCTGGCAGAGAGGAATCCAGTTCAGACTGGGAAGGTAAAAAACCCAAGTTTTCATCTTCATCAGGAATTACAATGTCCTGAGCAGGACTACAAGGCCCATGGGTCATCACATATATGCAAAATTGGAAGAGCATAAATCTAGGAATTTGGACGTAAGCTCCTCACGGGTTTTAGGAAGCCTTAAAAATGAAACTATCAGTAGGTAGAATACATGAGAAGTTGTCAAGTACAGATTTTTTTTCCAGAGAAATATTAAACAATTTCATGGTTTGCAGCCACCCTCTTTCAATTGTTGCTGCTACTCCTAAAACCTGTCTAAGGACCTCATCACACTAGCTTGGATCCACTTTCAATCCACTTTTAATCCGTTTTAGGGAGGGGGCTTTAAATAGGTCAGCCAGACAGGTCCTGGGCCTCATCAAACTATAAACCCCAGAATTCTGCAGGAGGCAGAAACTGGATTAAAAGTGGATTCATGCTCTAGTGTGATGAGGCAGTAAATCTTGTTTTACCATTTTAAATTTTTTTATTTTAAAAAATGGGAGCACTGGATTGTCCTCTAAAGCAGTGCTTCTTAGCCTATCTAATATAGGGTGACGAACAGAGATCCCCCCCTTCATTGTGTGGTACTGCCTCCATATTTGTATCTATGGACTACAGATTTTCGCTTAGAAATGTCCTGTATACTGGCACAAGTAGCTTGCGGATTTGAGCCAGTCCATAGACTTTGCGTATCACTTCTCTAAATGTGTGCCCTCTCAATTTCTGAAAATGATCTTCTGGTTTCATTGGATGGTCTTGATCTGGAAAAAGGTTCCTCAGAGTTTCCTAATTCCATGTGCTATTTCTACACAATTTGATTCGCTGCCATAGGGTCACAATAATTAAGTATAGCAAAATTTGCATCCATATATATGTGCGGAGTTGTGGTAGTGGTCCATTTCCCAAAGCTTTTTGAGTTCTCAAAATGCTCCTCTCTCTCTCTCTCTCTCTCTCTCTCTCTCTCTCTCTCTCTCTCTCTCTCTCTCTCTCTCTCTCCCCCCCCCCCCCCCCCCCGGTCTTGAAAGTGTAGCCATGTTAGTTTGTAGGAGCAAAAAACAACAGAGTTTTATTGCATCTTGGAGATTTAAAATGCTAGCATTACATTCCATGTACTATAACTACACAGTGCATAAAATGTTGCTCATAATTTTTTATATGCACATTCACACTTAATGCATTTATTGTGAGGGTCAGAGTGGAACTAAATGCAGAATGTTTTGGGAGTGCTAGTCATATCATTGGCCATTTACAAATTAGTAAAGCTAACATAAACCTCCTGGCATACCATAAGAGAATTCATACAAACAGCCATAAAAATAAACCACTGTCCAGATTAAGGCTGAAGAAAGACTAGAGATGCTTTTAAATTACACAGATATAGCAGTAATTCCCACTTTAACTGCTGTGACAACATCCTGTGAAAGCCTCAGATTTGTAGTTTGATGGGGCACTAGAGTGCTCTTGAGAATTCTGTATGCCCTCCCTAAACTATAAATCCCAAGATTCCATAGGATGGAAGCAGATCCATTAGAGTAGAATATAACACTAAAATTATGTGGTATGAAAGGACTTTAGAACTTCTTGATAAATTACAAATCAACAATTTCTCACCTTAACCTCATGTTGGAGTTTATTTGTAGAAAACCCGAGGGACCTACTTAAACTTATTGAAGGAATTTCATTCAGTAATGCAAGAACAAACCTACATACAGTACAGCTGTCTTGACCAGAAGTTATGCCCTGTGATATTGCCCTCAGGCTGAAGCCAAATATGTTAAGAGAATAATATGCTTGTGGACCAATTGCATTTTTTCTTCTGTGAGAAGGCTCAAATCCTTGCTTTCTTTTTACCCCAAGGAAGCTTGACTACAGCAGCATGGATCTTTGTGTTCATTAATTAACAGAGCAGGGCTATTTTCTTCTTTCATCTAGTTAATCGGATCGGGGTTTGAAGCTCCCAGGAAGAGTTGTACTATATTAATGATGCAGGACACCCTAGGGTTGCTTCTAGTCTTAGGCTTTTGATGATGCAGAACACTCTAGGGTTGCTTTTACTCTTAGGCGAGCCTATTTAGAATCCTTGTCGAAAGCCACTTAAAAGACGGTACTGATTCTCATGCTGATTCTTGCTAGCCAAAGCAAACTGGGGCTTAGTAGGATTAGGGGGGATTGTGCATGCAAAACCAGTTATAATTGCACAAATGCCTCATGTTAGTTGGAAAATTTTTCTTTTGGTGCTTTTCTAGTTCTAGTCCTTGGTATATGTGACTAAAAAAACTAGGAAAAGACCAATTTCTAAATCTTCAGATTACCTCTATTATAGTAGACAGGATTGGACCAGATGAACCAGAGCCACTTACGTATATACACATATATGCACACAAAACACCATGTGTTTAATCTGTAGATTCCTTTCTGTGATAAATACAAGTATAATATGATGTGGGAACTATATATTCTTGACAAAATGGTAGCAATGGATTTATATAGTATATTTCTCATATAGTATCTGTTTCTGTACTCTCATTATCAATTTACTGTAAATGCCCTAAAGGTCCTAGATGCCAGGTGACCTTGGAAGTAATGGTTAGTGCTTCAATGGGAGACCACCAACAAATACCAGGTGCTGAAGGCTTAATTTCAGAGGAAAGAACTGGCAAAACCATCTCTGAGTATTTCTTGCCTGAGAAAACTCTATGAAGTTCATAGGATCATCATAACTCAAAAGGTTTTTTTGTGTCATGAGCGGTTTGAGAAACTGCAAGTCGTCCCTGTTGTGAGAGAATTGGCTGTCTGCAAGAACGTTGCCCAAGGGACGCCTGGATGTTTGATGTTTTTACTATAGGAAGGTTTTCTCATGTTCCTGCATGGGAGCTGGATCTGACAGAGGGAGCTCACCCACTCTCCTGGATTCGAAACGCTAACCTGTTGGTCAGCAGTCCTGGTGCACAAGGATTTAACTCAAAAGGTGACATGAATATACACACACACAGCCCACCTTTTATAGCCATGCCCTTAATAAAGCTGCATTGAGTGTCGTGACAGTCCAAGAGTAAGTTGAACAAATGCTAGAAATGCCAACAATGAATAAATCATCTTGTTTGCTAAAAGTGAAATCTATCAAAACATATTTAAATGATTGGGAACATTTTATGTTTCATAGGAAGGAACATTTGATGATACTGGTGTGATTTGAAGATTTATAAGAAATTATTGACATTAGATAAAGGCAAAGGTTTTCCCTCAACTTTAAGTCTAGTCAATTCTGACTCTGGGGGGTGGTACTAATCTCAATTTCTAAGTCGAAGAGCTGGCGTTATCTGTAGATATCTCCTAGGTCATGTGGCTGTCATGACTGCATGGAGCTCTAAATGAATTCAACCGCTCTAAACAAATTCAAGTCTAAACTAATTCAAGACTGCTTTAAACGAATTCAAGTCACCAGGGCCAGATCAACTACATCCAAGAGTACTGAAGGAACTAGCGAAAATTATTTCAGAAACACTGGCAATCATCTTTGAGAGTTCTTGGAGAACAGGAGAAGTCCCAACAGATTGGAGGAGGGCAAATGTGGTCCCTGTCTTCAAGAAGGGAAAAAAGGACGACCCAAACAATTACCATCCAGTCAGCCTCACGTCGATACCAGGCAAGATTCTGGAAAAGATTGCTAAGAAAGTGATCTGCAAACACTTAGAAACAAATGTGGTCATCACTAATAGTCAACACAGATTTATCAAAAACAAGTCATGCCAGACTAATCTGCTATCTTTTTTCGATAGAGTTACGAGCTGGGTAGACGCAGGGAACACTGTGGATGTAGGTTATCTAGATTTCAGTAAGGTCTTTGACAAGGTCCCTCATGACCTCTGGCAAACAAACAAGTCAAATGTGGGCTGTAATTGGCTAAGCAAACGAATCCAAAGAGTGCTCACCAATGCATCTTCTTCATCCTGGAAAGAAGTGTTGAATGGAGTGCCGCAGGGTTCTGTCCTGGGCCCAGTTCTGTTCAACATCTTTATTAATGAATTAGACGAAGGGTTAGAAGGCATGGCCATCAACTCTGCAGACGACACCAAACTGGGAGGGATAGCTAATACTCCAGAAGACAGGAGCAGAATTCAGAATGATCTTAACAGAATAGAGAGATGGTCCAAAACCAGCAAAATGAAATTCAGCAGGGACAAATGCAAGATACTCCACTTAAATATGAACTGTGTGGCTTATTTTTAGATATGGGTGGGTTTATTCAAGTGGATAAGATTTTTAATTTGGACCCAAACCATTTATGGAAGGTTTAGGAGAAATGGAGTGGTCCTCTAGACCAGTGTTTCCCAACCTTTGGTACTCCAGGTGGCTTGAACTTCAACTCCCAGAATTCCTGACAGTTGGACAAGCTGACTGAGTTTCTGGGAGTTGAAATCCAAAACACCTGGAGGATCAACGGTTGGAAACCACTGCTCTAGACATTGAACAGCACCTCCCAGTACCCTCACTAGCATAGGCAAAGGTGAAGAATGCTTGGAGTTGTAATACAATAAGATCCAAAAGGCTTCATAATTTTACACTGGCTAAGGGTGAAGTTAGAAATTTGAACTTAGCCCCCAAATTACATTGATGCAATAGTGGTGTCATGAACTGCTTTGCTTACTTTCACCATTTCTGATCATGATTTATGCTTTAAAATTCCATGGGGCTGTAGTTACGTTTGGTATAACCTCTTGATCTTGTATGGTGAACATTGTTGTTTTAAGGGCACCTGAATTAGAGTAAGTATGTGGTGAAGGAATGATCGATAATATAAATTTATGTTAGCTTGACACCCATGAGAAAACTGACTGAAAGAAATGTGAAATTTAAGTTATTCTTGCTATGTGCATTTTGCAGTCACAAGTGATTGATTTGGCAGTAAGAGATTTCATCATGTTTAATACTTTGTTCATAGGTTTGTGAATTAAATTAAATGTGAAATGCACATTAGAATTCAAAGGCATCTAGTCATCTAAAAACTGTTTTTCATCTAAGCTGCTAAATCATCATTTATAAACTTCAGTCTCAATATACTTCAGGTATTATTATTATTAAGAAGAAGAGAAAACATCCACAACTTGCTGATGTTTTAAAAGCAATCATACATTTTATCTGTACTAAATATCTAGAGAAAATATTTTTATTTAACTAGGATCTGCCTAGTTCCTTTCAGAATGTATTAAAGTCATGTAGGGCTGAACAGAATTGCTAAACAGAATATTGTTGTTCATTTCTGTCAGGTCAACATTTCTGGTGTTTCTAAGAATGAGAGACCCTGACCTACTCAGGTCTTGAAAACTCAGAGCTATGGCTTGCTTGCTTGAGTGTATCCAAGAAAAAGTGACTTAATCTTCTTATGATTGTTGTTCCTATTTCTTGCCTTTAAGGTCATAGGGATCTACATCTCAGTCTCCCTGTTGTATTCATACTCTTTACTGATAGAGATTTGGAGTGCATTCACCAATGTCATCCAAGTCACAGGTCTCCTCCCTACACTTTTTGGACTGATCCTTTTGAAATCCTTTACATTCTCCATCAATATATTCCATGCTACCTCTTTATCCTTGGGAGATCCCTTTGTTATGCCATAGAGAAGACTTAGCCTTAACATCAGTCTCAATTCTCATTTAAACTATGCTGGGAGTGTTGGCAATATTCCACTGTTCGCCATGATCTTGTGCCCACCTATTGACCACGCTGTAAAGATATGATTGTTACTGTAAAGCTAAAGCCCTTGCCAGTGCCATCACATTATATCCATATGTGTAGGCTAGCTCCGTCTGTAGGTCATGCACTGTTTTGCTTCCCATTGTTGAGGCATCCCAGATACTATTTTTTTTGCTCCCAAAGAAAATGGTCAATGGAAGAAGTTGTACTTCAGGGCATGCAAGATGGAAGTGTCTTGGGAGGACTCTTTCTTCTACAATCAGAAGACTACACATTTCTATTTTTCTGTTATTAACAGGTGTAATAGCAAAACTGCAGAATGATCATAGAATCATAGAGTTGGAAGAGACCTCGTGGGCCATCTAGTTCAAGCCCCCTGCCAAAAAGCAGGAAAATCGCATTCGAAGAACTGCATTCTGGTGGCTTTACCTGGTGTAGTTCATGCCTTTTCTTTGGATGGCAGAAAAGTGTTATTGTCACATTTCGTTTTGCCATAACTGACACAATAATATGGATGAGTCAAATACCCAGACTTCCACACATTTGTGTATCACAGCATAGTTTATTTGTCTTACTAAAGATTGCTCACTATGCACTTAACATCTTAGGGTGCTTCCAGATAGCACCTAAATCAGCACCAAAGCTGGTTTTTAAAACCCATTTTGGCACGGATTTGAGCCCCCCTCCCAAAAAAACAGGTTTTTCCAGGATGTGTGTGTGTCTACCCCAAACTCCCCCCAAAAGTCTTAATTTTTTTTAAAGAAAACTTACTGTGCCACCATTAAACTGCTCCATGTTTTAGGATACATGAGCTAACATGTATCCTAAAACACACAGATTTATACTCCACTGGGTGTGGTCCAAACTTACTTGCTGACCTAAATTAGCACCTGCACATAATGATCAACAGTATGAGTCTTTCTTTAACACATACGCGTACATCCTTAGTGTTGGTCCTTTTAGAACTTACCCCGTTTTCAGTATACCCTAACAAACATTAGGTAAAACGGTTTGGACTGGATAGCCCTTGTGATCTTTTCCAACTCTATGATTTCTTATTGAGCTTGTTTGGAAAATAATGTCTGGATGCTTTTTGGAAGGTTTCATGAAGGTTCTAAATGTTTTGCTCACTTATGGAAAAATCTTTTTGCCTTGTCCCATTTCACATATGCATATTATGAGTTTTGAATGAAAGGTTTGCTGAAATACGTTAAACTGCTCTTTTTATTTCTTTGTTTATGGTGCAGGAACCTATCCCTATTCTTTATGTACTTGTCTGCCTCTGGTACCAATTTTTTGTTAAAGAAGGCACGTCCAGGATCACAAATACTTTATCAATTAAAGTATACAGTACCTGTAGTAAATAGACCTCATTCTACCAAAAAAAGGGGATGATATTGAAGTGCCCTTCTGTCCAAAACCAGATTACAGTTTGATCTATTATGAAAGGATTCCATGTATTTTAGAAGAAGAACTGATGATTTCTCATTCAAGACAAAGTCTATTCATATGATCTGCTATAGTGGTAATAATATTCCACTGCCTGTTGTGAATAGCTGTTATTATTCCTACACTAAATAACCAAACAGTTATTTACATAGCTCTGGTGTACACCAAAGGTGAGGAGGAAACCATCTTCCACAATATTGTCACTGGAGAAAATGCGCAGAATTCCTATTTTTATATATTTATAGCCTGACATTTCTGCTTTTTATTTGAACAGTACTAAAATAAAATGTAGTTAAATCCAATTGACTAATCACTCATTATTGTGATATCTTCATTGTCAGTTGCTTTCATGATATTTAAAATTATGAAATGTATAATATTTGTAAAATCGGCTGGTGCTTTCTGAGCTCATTTGTTTCAAAATTTATTTCAGAATTTAGCATTGTACCAGAATACTTGGAAGAGAATTCTATAGAATTTAAATTAGTCTAAACCTAAGATTCATCTTATATTTTCAATTTGGCAAATCAAGGTTTTCTTGGCTATTAACTGAGAACTGTTTTTTAAATATATGCCATGACCTGGAGGGCCACAACTAATGTGCATATTTGAATATATCAGTGATTTGCATTTCCTTCTCATGAATATTTATTTGCCTGTTCTGTGGACATCTTGTACTTAGTCTACTCTTTATAGCTAGTGAAAAGCTTTTAATAACATAGAAAAATTACTCTTTTGGACATAAGCCTCACAATCATGGTGAATGTGTGCTTCCTTTTATATTCTGAACACAGTACTGGATATGTGAAAGTATGTATCTTTGGTTCTATTATTTAGGATATACAGTATTTATGGAAATACATGACTTTCAATTTTCTTTATTAATTCAAATCAGATATTTAAGAATAGGAGTCTTTGGATGCTGTTTACCAATTGAATTTTGGCATTTTGCATAAGTAATGCACAACATGGACTTACTTTCATATTCTACAACTTGTATTTAGTGCTTCTGCAACAAGTGCTAACTCCAAGCTAGCAAGAAAGCCTGCCTTTCATATTTCTTGACCATTATCTCTTTCTTCCCGAGTTGTCTTTTCACAGATAAAACAAGTTGAGTATTGTATTGTGTACTCAAGGATACAAACCTTATAGCATTGTAACAACCATTCCTCAAGTTTCAGTACACACCATATGAAGTTTAAAAACACCAGTAATCTACTACTGTCCAGTCTAAAGACAGGATATAACAGAACGCCTTTAGTGGTCACATACACCTTCTAACAAAAGCCCCATCTACACTGACCAATTAATGCAGTTTAAAGCTAGCTTCAAACTGAAGTGGCTAGACAACAAACTCCCACAAAAAGGGCATGGAAGAAAGCTCTTATGCATACCAGTACTCTGTGGGTGGTGTAATCACCATCTAGCTCTCAAACTGATTCCAGGATTTCCTGTGTAATCATCTACACAGCAAAACCACTTTCTTCCATTTTTTAAAATCTGGCTACCAAAGTTTGAAGCTAAATTTGAACTGTATTAAATAGTAAGTGTAGATGGGACCTGGGGATGTGTCTCCTCTTACACTCTCACATGCAACATTAGTGGCAAATAGAACCTCCTGTTCTCTTAAATTTAACTCCCAGCACATTCAATGGTCAGGAATACTTGAGTTGCTATCCAACCATATCTAGAAAGCTGCCTGATTTTCACCTCTGATCTATAAGGAAGCCTTATGCGGTAGGAGAAGACACCAAACAAACAAACAAACAAACAAAATAAATATTGTGTATGCTTAATGGACATGAAATACTTAGTGACCATTAGGTGAAGGTGAGAATGACTAAAGGAGAGTGGAAGTGGAAATTGTTTTGGAATGGCTGTATTCAGAAATGAATTTATTTTGGGAGCCTTTGCTTGTCCTCTATATGAATTCGAGTTAAAATTGTGATCTGTGGATCAGCGTCAATACACTAGCCATTGGTTGCTGGTCTCTGTTGAGTTTCTGGGGGAAGAAAGAAAACAATTGAGGATAATGGGAACAAATACAGTGCTAGTATCTTGTGTGTTAAAAATATAATGGGGAATTCCTTGCATTAGATAGGCCTGGAATCCCTGCTGTGCATCACAATATCCTCACTGCATAATGGTGGTTCAGAAGAGTTTCTTGGGTTTAATTTAAGGACAGGTTGTACATTACACTGAACATGCTGCAATTCCTTAAGTCAGCGGTTATCAAACCCTTAGGGCTCTGCACAGCATATTCAGGGGCTCAATGGGGCCCCTTTAGGGCTCCCCTGCTCCCCACTGCCTAGGAAGCACATGGCCCGTGGAGCCCCGCTGCTGCCGGCATGGCCTATGAGGCCTCTTAGCCGCCACCAGCTCAGCCCACGGGGCCTCCCTGCCGCCACAACCTACAGGTCCTCCCCACTGCCATGGCCTATAGGTTGTCCTCACCATAACCTATAAGGCCTCTCTGCCACCGCCTCGGTCTATGGGCCTGTCCACTGCTACCAGTATGAACTGCAGTGTCTTCCTTCCACCTCTTTGACTATGCTTTTCTTGCAAGGCAGAAGCTGATTGGACTGAGTTGCTCCTATTACTATCATTATTATCATTATTATTATTTCAAAGGATGTGTTGTCGAAGGCTTTCATGGCCAGGATCACAGGGTTGTTGTGTGTTTTCCGGGTAGTATGGCTGGAAGCATACTACCATACTGGAACATGGCCATACTGCCTGGAAAACACACAACAACCCTATTTCAAAGGATAGATGGACATTTGTTGGGGGTGCTTTTACTATCCTTTTCCTGCAAGGCAGAAGCATATTGGACTGGGTGGCCCCTGGGTTGCTCCTCCTCCTTGTCCTCCTCCTATTATTATTATTATTATTATTATTATTATTATTTCAAAGACTGGGTGGTCATCTGTTGGGGGTGCTTTGATTTGTGCTTTTACTGCATGGCAGAAACATTACTGGCATTATTATTATTATTATTATTATTGCAAGGTCTGGATGGCCCCTGAAGTCTTCCACTGAAATACTGTTAAGTTTATGTTGGTTAACATTGTTCTTCATTTTAAATGTTCTTCCCCCTCTCTCTTTTGCCCTATAAACAAGATATGCGCAGTGTGCATAGGAATTTGTTCATGTTTTTAAAAAAAATTAGTTCGCACAAACATTCTCCATCTCCCACTGGCCCGGCCCATCTGTCAAATTGTAAAATGCAATGTGACCCCTCTGTCTAAAAATTTATTGGGGCTCCACAAGAAACCTTTCTTTCAAAAAGGGATCCACATCTTTAAAGGTTTTTGAATCCCTGCCTTAAGGGAGCAACTACCTTGAAAATATTTTGGTAGTTTTACATTGGTAAAACAACCTGTCTAACCATGGCATGGTAGATCGTCTTTATTCTGAATAATTAAAGAGCAGAGGATCACAAATTCTGGTATTTCAGTAGAAATAAAAGCAGAATCTTCCATAGATGGAAAATTACAGCTGGTGTAGGTGTTGAAAAGCCTCTGCTTCACATTTTAAATAGGCAACAAACCAAGCTTTGGATCCCCTCTCCTTTAAGGAAAGGCCTTGTCCAGGGCCGGCCCAACACGGAGGCCACGTGAGGCTGCCGCCTCGGGCGCAGGCCCGGGGGGGTGCCGTTAGGCGCCCTGGCCCCGCCTCCCACGCTGCGTGAGAGGCGGGGTCAGGGTGAGCTGCACAGGAGGCTCCCGCGCAGCTCAGCCTCGCCGGCCTGGCCGTTTCCAGGGGGCCAGACTGCAGCAAAGGTCCTTGCAGGCCGCGATCGCCTGGCCCCCTGGAAAAGGCCAGAGCACGCTGGAAGGGAGGCAAGGCCCCGTCTGGGCGGAGCCTCGCCTCCCGGCCTGAGCACCCTGGCCCCGCCTCTCACGTTGCGTGAGAGGCGGGGCCAGGATGAGCTGCGAGGGAGGCACGGCCAGGGTTGGCCCCGCCTTCCTCGCAGCTCAGCCTCGCCGGCCTGGCCTTTTCCAGGGGGCCAGACTGCAGCAAAGGCCCTTGCAGGCCTGCAAGGGCCTTTGCTGCAGTCTGGCCCCCTGGAAAAGGCCAGAGCGCGCTGGAAGGGAGGCAAGGCCCCGTCTGGGCGGAGCCTCGCCTCCCGACCTGCGCGCCCTGGCCCCGCCTCTCACGTTGCGTGAGAGGCGGGGCCAGGATGAGCTGCGAGGGAGGCGCGGCCAGGGTTGGCCCCGCCTTCCTCGCAGCTCAGCCTCGCCGGCCTGGCCTTTTCCAGGGGGCCAGACTGCAGCAAAGGCCCTTGCAGGCCGCAATTGCAGCCTGCAAGGACCTTTGCTGCAGTCTGGCACCCTGGAAAAGGCCAGAGCGTGCTGGAAGGGAGGCAGGGCCCCGTCTGGGCGGAGCCTCGCCTCCCGGCCTGCGCGCCCTGGCCCCGCCTCTCACGTTGCGTGAGAGGCGGGGCCAGGATGAGCTGCGAGGGAGGCGCGGCCAGGGTTGGCCCCGCCTTCCTCGCAGCTCAGCCTCGCCGGCCTGGCCTTTTCCAGGGGGCTAGACTGCAGCAAAGGCCCTTGCAGGCCGCAATCGCAGCCTGCAAGGACCTTTGCTGCAGTCTGGCACCCTGGAAAAGGCCAGAGCGTGCTGGAAGGGAGGCAAGGCCCCGTCTGGGCGGAGCCTCGCCTCCCGGCCTGTGCGCCCTGGCCCCGCCTCTCACGTTGCGTGAGAGGCGGGGCCAGGATGAGCTGCGAGGGAGGCGCAGCCAGGGTTGGCCCCGCCTTCCTCGCAGCTCAGCCTCGCCGGCCTGGCCTTTTCCAGGGGGCCAGACTGCAGCAAAGGCCCTTGCAGGCCGCAGTCGCGGCCTGCAAGGACCTTTGCTGCAGTCTGGCCCCCTGGAAAAGGCCAGAGCGCGCTGGAAGGGAGGCAAGGCCCCGTCTGGGCGGAGCCTCGCCTCCCGGCCTGAGCGCCCTGGCCCCGCCTCTCACGCAGCGTGAGAGGCGGGGCCAGGATGAGCTGTGGGGGGGCGGGGCCAGGGTTGGCCCCGCCTCCCGCTCAGCTCAGCTTGCCAGTCTGGCCTGTTCCAGGGGGCCAGACTGCATCAAAGATCCTTGCAGGCCACGATCGCGGCCTGCAAGGATCTTTGATGCAGTCTGGCCCCCTGGAACAGGCCAGACTGGCAAGCTGAGCTGCGCGGGAGGCGGGGCCAACCCTGGCCCCGCCCCCCACGCCCTGGCCCCGCCTCTCATGCTGCGTGAGAGGCGGGGCCAGGGCGCGGGAGGCGGGGCCCGCCGACGGGGCGCAGGAGGCGGGGGGGCGCAATTTCCCCTCCCCGCTTTATATAAAAAAATATGTCCGGCTGGCCCTGGCCTTGTCTTTCGTATTCTAGACTGCTTAATCCACATCACCCGTTTTTCTTCAAGATGCTGTTTACACAAATCTTGCTTCTTCATTGTGCCAAAATAAATGACTGTTTTATCCCTCCCACTACATTTATTGGGTAAATTCAAAGAGTATTTTGGGCCTATGTGTTTTCAGTGTGGTGTACTGAGACACAGATGAGAGACTGCTCAAATTATTATTCTAATGTAAAGAAGGTGTATATTGTATAGAATTGAAAAGTGTCTATAAAGATAAAATTTGGAAGAAATTCAATATTTTGCAATGGATTCACCAATTTACATTAAGTACTTAATATTACCATCATCCTTCCTATAAATATGCATTTATGTGAATTTATTAGCAGATATACAAACATACAAAGCTGCCTTTTGCTGAACGAGATAGCTTTGTAGTCAGTGTTCCAAGGGTCTCAGATAGAGATCTTTCTTGTAAATGCTGTTTGAGTTCCTTTTCTTTGATGATGGCAGGAATGTAATATTTAATATTGTGTGTTT
Organism: Anolis carolinensis; assembly: GCF_035594765.1. Lineage (NCBI taxonomy): Eukaryota > Metazoa > Chordata > Lepidosauria > Squamata > Anolidae > Anolis > Anolis carolinensis. The sequence continues at coordinate 342,559,701 of NC_085841.1, forward strand.
TGAATTATCACAGTTTCTTAATACTAAAAATATTTTCCCCTCCCTTGCTTCAACTGCATTGTGCACAAACTTCATGCGGATACATGAAACCTATTTGATCTTGCTTTACTTCTGTTTGTGGATGTACAACCTAGGCATGGAGATCCAAACATTATATTTGAACATAGGGTTGTGGTTTATGCTTTATTATATCAGACCAAACAAGATCTCAAACCACTTTCTTAAAAAGATTGTTACTGGCTTACAAGTTTTGAGCTGGGCTAGATGACCCACAATTTGGATTCTCACAAAGTTCTATCTGTCTGATTTATTTATCTGTTTGATGAACAACAAAGCAAAGCAATTTTCAGTCTCCTTTGTGGAGAGAAAAAGTGGGATATAAACGAACATCATCATCATCATCATCATCATCATCATCATCATCATCATCATCATCATCATCATCATCATCTGTGTATACTGCACCAATGTGAAGAGACGTGCAAATGCAGCTGGTGATTGCCAAGTTGACAGTTTGGTTTCTTTAATTATTTTTTATATATATCATACAGTTTTTTCACGTCTTCTGACTAAGGGTATTCTGCTGTAGATATGTTCTGCAAATACTGCAGAAAAAAATTCTATTGTGCCGGGAAGAAACTTGTGATTCCTAACTGATAGAGAAATCCTAAGAGTGTATGTGTCTGTTTATGTGTATACACTGTTTCCCCGAAAATAAGACATCTCCGAAAAATAAGACCTAGTAGAAGTTTTGCTGAATTGCTAAATATAAGGCCTCCCCCGAAAGTAAGACCTAGCAAAGTTTTTGTTTGGAAGCATGCCCAGCGCCTGTCAAACAGAACACCAGAGCATGCAGGATTGGTAAATGTACATACCAGTTGCACATGGAAATAATGGTAGTAACAAGAAATTCTTGATAGGATTCACAGTTTTTCTGGTTATGCTGGTTTGTGATGATAACTGTTGGGTTATCTAAGCAATCATGCATGCATTTTCAATGTGGGATGGTTTATGTAGTTAGTTATGTCTGTTGCTTAGTAACCTGAGCCAAGTTGCATTCCAGAGTTGATGACACCATTTAGGGGGTTTTGCATATGAAATGGGAAATGGGTGTATCCTTTCTGGGGACACACAGGAAGTTATGTACAGATGCCTCTTCCTGTCTCTTCCTCTTCGCTCCTGACCATGCCATGCTGATGTTCTTATCTGTTAAGAGATATGTAGTTTCCTGAACTGTTTTTCTTTGGAACTAAGATGTTTTTGCCTGTATGACCATCATCATACAAAATTGTGAGTAAACATATTTTTGCTATTTTATTTGATGTCTCTGATGCTTATTTTATGCGCATGACTTTTTAAAGGGAAAGGGAGGCTGGATATTTTGTCTTACTGTTTAATTTCTTTTTACCTCTGCTCACATAAACCCCTAGTCTTCTGCGTTTTTACTGCTCTGCACGAATGTTTAACCATATTGGAATCATAATCTTAACAGGTTATGAAAATATATTCCTATTAGGTTATGGGCCCAGACACAAAAAGGGGATATATTTTTAAAAGAGCAATTTTAAGAGGTAATATTTTGTTTTGACTCTTTGTTTGGAGAGAAGTTTCAGAGCTTCTACAGTAAAGAGAGCTCACACATTGAGAAGGCATTTCCTGCTTCTTTTGTTCTGGCTGAAACTTGAAGATTGCCTGAAGGCAAAGCCTTTTGTGTTTTAAATTGCCTGGCTGCATGGTCGCCATTTGAATGTTTGCAGGCCTTGCTAGCCACGAGGCTTGACTTTTAAAAGGACACATTTTTTTTCCTCCTCCTTTCTCCTGTGCATGTGCTTATCAGAGAACCATTTTGATTTTTCTTTTTGGCTCATTTTTCATTTTAAGCCAATATTTTGATATTTTGATTTTGATCTTTCACTCTTTTTGGAATTCCTATATTTTTGATTGAAGATTTTTGATTTTTGGAATTCTGTTTGAAAGATGGATGATAGAGAGAGAATGTATTTGTTGAGAGACGATTTGAACAGCCATAATTTTCATTATTGGCATGATAAAGTATTGATACTCCTTGAGTATGAGAGAGTGTTGGATTGTATTGAGAGAACATGTCCAGAGTCTAATGAGGAAGCTATTTCAGATTGGAAAGTGAAGGATGCAAAAGCCAGATATTTGATCACTTCTTCTCTGAAAACTAAGCAAATGATGTATGTAAGAGATTGTGTAACAGCCAAGGATATGCTGGATGCACTAAAACGCACATTTGGCCATATTTCAAAGCTGGCTGCTATTGGATTGTTGAAGAGACTTATGAAAACAGAACTTAATGATAAGAAAGAGTGTGATAAACATTTAGAAAATTTTACAGAAATGCTTGATAAGTTAAAGATGTCTGGTTTTAACATAAGGTTGGATTATTAATTGGCTCTTTGGGCAATATTTTTCACCCATTTTTGTCTTCAATTGAGTCAAATCCAGATATAACTTTTAATTTGGCCATTGCAAGGTTCAGAGACTTCTGCAATGATCAGCATAGAAGTTCACATGTGGATAGCCCCAAAGCAAATGAATCAAGTTACATGGCATCAAGTCGCCACCCTCATAGGGGCAGAGTTTCAAGGGACAGCCCAAAGGGGAGTACATGTTTTAATTGTGGAAAATTTGGTCACATTGCTAGATTTTGTCGCCTACCAAAGAAAGATGGTATGCCATCTGGTGGCAATAAGCAAGTAAAGCAAGAAAATAAAGTTTTTACAAACAAGCCTGCTGGAAACAGACAATCACATAAAGGCTTGATGGCTGCTCATTCTATTTTAACAATTAATGAGAACAAAGACAAAGAAGATGTTTGGATTGTTGATTCAGGTTGTACACAGCATAGCTCAAATAACTGAGAATTTTGTTGAACTGAATCAAGGAGTTAAAGGTGATTTGAGAATAGCTAATGGAGATTTATTAAAAATAAAAGGATCTGGAAAGTGTATTGTGAAATGTAGTTTGCCTGATGAGGTTGCTGTAACTGAGATTTCAGATGTTCTTTACATTGATTCACTTCAATGCAATATGCTAAGTGTTAGTTCCATGGATAAGAAGGGATTTGCAATTCATTTTGAGAATGGTCAATGTGATATTACAAAAGAAGGTGTTTTGTATGCCAAAGCTTTTGAAAAGAATGGAATGTATGAATTGTGTGTTTCATCTGAGCAAGTCAACATGGTTAAGACACATGTTGATGGAAAGAATCTTGAAATTTGGCATAGACGTTTTGGTCATAGAGATGCAAATGCAATTCTGCATTTGCAGAAGGACAATTTGGCTACAAACCTTGAGATAAGCAATACAGCTTTTGATAAATGTGTAGTCTGTGTTCAACAGAAAGCAGTGAGTCCCTCTTTTCCAGTCAACACAGAAAAGAGATCTACTAAGATTCTAGATTTAATTCACAGTGATATCTGTGGTCCCTTTAAGACTTCATTTGGAGGAAATAATTATGCAGTTATTTTCTTAGATGATTTTTCAAAGTTTTGTGTTTCTTATATTCTGAAAGACAAATCTGAAGCTCAAGACATGTTGCAGAGATATGTTGCTATGGTGAAGACTAAGTTTGGATGCACACCAAAAGCTATTCAAACTGACTGTGGTAGTGAGTACACTTCACATCGCACACAAAGGTTCCTGGGAGAGAATGGAATTCAGCATATTAAGAGTGTTCCCTATACTCCTCAGCAAAATGGAGTGGCTGAAAGGAAGCTTAGGTCTCTAGTTGAGATGACAAGGTGTATGTTAAAAGATGTAAATCTTCCAGATTGCCTCTGGGGCGAAGCTTTTGCCACTGCTACTTTTCTTCAGAATCGTGTACCAACGAAAGGTGCTACTAAAACTCCTTTTGAGTTGTGGACTGGTAATGTGCCAAGTATGAAACGCATCAAAAAGTTTGGAAGTATAGCTTATGCTTACATTCCCAAGCAGAAAAGGCACAAGTTGGACTGTAGATCTGAACAAACTATTTTAGTTGGTTATGCACCTGCAAATAAAGGCTATAGAGTCATGAACTTAATGACTGGTGGAGTATCTACACGACATGTAGTGCATTTTGATGAACAGAGCAAAGTCAATCTAAAAGGGACTGTGCTAGATTTTTCAGATGAAGAAGAGAATACTACTTTACAACTTACAGAGTCCATTGATGATGTACCAACAATTTCTTCAATTGACACACTGGAAATGTCACCGGAGTTCATCCAGAGAGGCAAGGAATGCACCACAGACGCTAGAGGCAGTACACAAACAGGAGGGCCAGAAGATGATGCTGGTGAGTTGTGTCCTGGAGTAGATGGATGTGCGGAGGTAGGTTGTCTTCCAGAACAAACTCACAGGTATTCATTGCGTCCTAACAGAGGTGTACCACCCTCGAGATTGTCTTACCTTGCAGAGTCAAAATTATCCAGTGAACCATCTACTATAGAAGAAATTGAGATGCTACCTGCCACAGAAGCTGAACAGTGGAGGAAAGCAGCACAAGAAGAGATTGATGCTCTACACAAGAATGGAACTTGGACACTAACTGAACTTCCACCTGGTAAGAAGCCAATTGGATGCAGATGGGTATTCACATTAAAGAGAGATGCAGAAGGAAGAATTGAGCGCTACAAAGCGAGACTAGTTGCTCATGGATTTTCTCAGAAGTATGGAGTTGATTATGATGAAACTTTTGCACCTGTAGTGAAACACAGCACCATAAGACTACTTCTAAGCATTGCAGCTTCTAAGAAGATGACTGTACGACATCTAGATGTTAAGACTGCATTCCTGCATGGAAAGATTACGGAAAGTCTATTTATGAAACAACCACCTGGTTTTGAGGACAAGAGAAGACCTCACCTTGTTTGTAAACTTCACAAGGGTCTATATGGACTTCGTCAATCAGCGAAAGCCTGGAATAACAAATTAGATGAAATGCTGAAGCAATTGGGATTCAGGCAAGAAGAAGCAGATCAGTGTTTGTACACTAGAACCAAAAATGGACATTGTACTTTTATTCTGACCTATGTAGATGATCTTATTGTATCAACTGAATCAGATGAAGATTACACCGAGGTTGTACAACATTTGAGCAAACAAGTTGAATTGAAAGAACTTGGAGATGCTACGTACTATCTTGGAATACAAATCAAGAGAGAGGAAGATTGTCGCGACCCAGGCTACAGAGCACCAATAACCATACGCAGAGGCCAGATTCTATCTAATATCTTTATTAAGGAAATATATAAAGTTAGTAAAAGCAAATGTAAAAGTTAGTCCAGAAGTAGACCCTTCAGGGAAGGTCAAAATTAGTCCAAAGAAACAATGTCCAATATGAAATATTAAGGTCCAAAGTTGTAATCCAATAACCGAAACACTCACTTTGCCAGGCAAAGTGAGGGGAGATGACAAGGTCCTTTAGTCCATGAACTTGAGCAAGGCTAGGAATTAACTTGATACTTGAAAGCAAGGCTTGAAACGTGGAACAAGGTAACGAGGAACAAGAACAAGGTCCGTGGAATAACTTGGTAAAATCCGTGAAACAAGGCAAGGTTTAGTCCTGGGAAAACAAGGCAAGGTCCGTTGGTAAACAAAGGCTGGGAAACAGGAGCGAAGGCTGGAAACAAGGCAAGGCTTGAGCAGGAACGAGGCTAGAAACGGAGCGCGCTGTCCAGACACAACTCGCTCCGGAGGCTGACGAATTGACTCCGCAAAGTTACTCCGCGGGTAAAACACCTATATAGAGTCTAACTTTCCCGCCGAGAGCAGTTCTCTGGGAACCAGAAACGAAAGCTAATCTCTGAGACCAGATGTTTGACTCCTTAAAGATTCTCATGGAAAGTAGGCTTAATTGGCAAATTCTTAGCAATTATTCTCGCACTCCTGCGCGAGGCTGCTTCCAAGCCTCTCTGTTGTTTACAAAACTCATGGCGAGAAAACACTGGAGATGTAGCCTCAGTATTTGTTTGACATACTTCTGGAACATAATCCTCTTGCAGGTGCAAGGTTCCCAGATCTGGCTGGGAAGAATCTGTCTGGGAAGAATCCAGTTCTGACTGGGAAGGTAAAAAACCCAAGTTTTCTTCTTCATCAGGCATCACAATGTCATGAGCAGGACTACAAGGCCCATGGGTCATCACACTATCCCCCTCCTCAAGCCCCCTCCCAAACTGGGACTCTCTCCCCGAGGCGCGAGGTCGTGGCTTGGCGGGATAGGTCTGATGGAAGCGACGGGTTAGATCAGGAGCGTGAACTGTGGAAGCGTCTTCCCAAGAGCGTTCCTCAGGGCCAAAACCCACCCAGTCAATGAGATATTGCAGGCGGCGGCGGTGAAAGCGAGAATCCAAAATGTCCTGAACCTCGAACTCGTCCTCCCCATCCACCAAAATAGGGACGGGGGCCGGCCGGTCTACATCTGGCCGCACACCATCCGCCGGAAGGAGCAGGGAGCGGTGAAACACTGGGTGAATGCGCATTGAGCGCGGAAGTTGGAGTTTGAAAGTCACGGGGTTAAGTTGCGCCACCACTGGATAGGGGCCAATGAAACGGGCATCTAACTTCCGGCAAGGGCGATGGGAGGGCAAAAAGCGAGTGGACAGAAAAACCCGATCTCCTACCTTGATTTCGGGGCCCGGCTGGCGATGTTTGTCCGCGTGACGTTTATAGTCCTCCTTGGCTTGTTCCAGTTGCTGGAGCAAAAGTTGTTGCACCGCTGTGAGTTCCTGCAGCCAATCTTCTGCTGCGGGAACTTCTGAAGTTTCAATGACAGGGGGAAAGAAACGTGGATGGAAGCCGTAGTTTGCAAAGAACGGCGTTTCTTTTGTAGAAGCCTGGACTCCATTGTTGTAGGCAAATTCCGACAGTGGTAACAGAGAAGCCCAATTGTCCTGTTGGTAGTTTACATAACAGCGAAGGTACTGTTCCAAAGTGGCATTGGTGCGCTCCGTTTGCCCATCCGTTTGGGGATGATGAGCTGAAGATAAACGAGAGTCTATGCCCAATAGTTTTTGTAGTGCCTTCCAGAAACGAGAGGTGAATTGGGATCCACGGTCTGTGACCAAACTCTTGGGCAATCCATGTAGTCTGAAAACATGTTGGAGGAATAAATCTGCAGTCTCTTGGGCTGTGGGAAGACCTTCACAGGGAATGAAATGGGCTAACTTGGTGAAAAGGTCCACCACCACTAGGATCGTGGTGAATCCACAGGAAGGTGGTAAGTCAGTGATAAAATCCGCAGAAATTATTTCCCATGGGCGAGATGGGTTAGGAAGGGGGTGTAGAAGCCCTGAGGGCTTCTCCCTTCTTATCTTGGAGCGCTGGCATACTGGGCAGGTGTTAACATATTTTTCCACATCCTTGCGGATCTTGGGCCACCAGAAATCTCTTAGGATCAAATGCATGGTTTTAAATAGTCCGAAATGCCCTGCTGGTTTGCAGTCATGACACAGACGAAGTGCTTTTTCCCTGCCCGGTCCGGGTGGGATATAAACATGATTTCTATAGCAAAGCAGTCCATCTTTAAGCGAAAAGGGAAAATGCAGACCTTGACGAAGTTGATCCTGCGCCCAGGCATCTGCTTGCTGACTAGCCCTGATTTCTTGAGCACAGATGGGCCCTGGAGTAGAGGGAGTTGAATCAATGGGAGTGGATTTGGTGTTCCCCACTGTGAGCGTGGCAAAGTTCTCGGGTTGTAGTAGTTGGGATTCAAAGGTCTCCTTGCGTCCTGCAGCGTATTCCGGTTTACGTGACAGGGCGTCTGCTTGCTTGGTTTGGGCTGGGGTCACATAATGAATCTGGAAGTTGAAACGTTCAAAGAATAAAGCCCAACGTTGCTGCCTCTGATTTAGCTTGCGGGCAGTTCTTAGATGTTCTAGATTCCGATGATCAGTGTGGACTTCAATGGGAAATTTGGCAGTACTTTTAAGCAAACTGCAATTCTCTGTTGGACCAGGAGATGTTTGGGTCGTGAAGTGTCAGCCATGGAATCCCCAAAATCACAGGGAAATGGGGAACCTCAGTAACAAAGAAGGAAATCTCTTCCATATGTTCCCTTATCCACATCCTGGTGGGTTCCGACCACTGGCTTACGGGGCCCGTCTTGAGAGGGCGGCCATCGATGGCTTGCACCACACGGGCATTCTTGAAGTCATGATATTGTAATCCCAGAGAGTCGGCATACTCTCTATCAATGAAATTGTTGGTAGCTCCTGAGTCTATCATGGCGTGGATCATGACGGGTCCCTTTTTTGCTGACCATAAGGTGACCACTAGAAGGAACAGGACCCCGGTTGGCGGCTCTTGAATGGGTTTCTTGACCGGGTTGGCGAGCCTCTCTACGCCCGGTCGTTGGCTTCCCCCGCCGGCTGTGTGCCAGCCGCCTCAGACGTCTTCGTCTCCGTGGAGGACGCCGCCGCAAGACGGGCGGCGGGCTTCCCTTTGGCTGGGCACTCTCTGGCGAAGTGGCCCCCATTCCCGCAATACCAACAGAGATTTAGGCGTTGGCGGCGGGCCTTCTCGGCGGCATCTAATCTGGGACGCACATTGCCCAACTGCATCGGCACCTCCTCGCTCCCTCTGGGGTATGGGGATGGTGGTGGGGGTCTCCACACTGGACGCGGCTGAACGCTGGCGGGAGCGGGGGGTTTTGCCCCAGCTCTACCGCTCTGGCCTCGTACCCACTGCTTCCTGTTGGCAATCATGACTTCAGCCCGTAAACATTGATCGATGAGTGCTTCCAGCGTTTGGGGAGGATCCACCTTGGAGATTTCCTCCAGCATTTCAATGTTGAGACCCTCCCGAAATTGTCCTCTGAGGGCAACATCGTTCCAGCCGGTGTTGTGGGCCAGCACTCGGAACTCGGCTATGTACTGAGACATGGGTCTGTCTCCTTGGAAGAGGCGGCGGAGTTTGTGCCCGGCTGCCTCCAAATTGTCCTCGATTCCCCAGGTCGCCTTAAGGTGGTCCAAGAAATGTTGCGCTGACCTTAGATGTGGGGAGGCTTGGTCGAACAGAGCCGTCGCCCAGTTAGCCGCTGGCCCGTCTAGGAGACTGTAAATCCACGCCACCTTGATGTCTTCCTGGGGAAACTCGGCATCACGGGCCTCTAGATAAGCTTGGCATTGGCGACGGAAAACATGAACCTTAGAAGCTTCTCCAGTAAACTTGGTTGGCAACGCCATGGCCGGAAGACGGATTCCGCGTTCCTTCAAACCCTTTATTTCTCCATCCTGTGCATTGAGCTTATCACGGATTCGGTCCACCTCATCCTTGTCGATGGTGTAGGTAATCGGCTGGCCGCTCGGCCCAGGTACGACTCCGGTAGACATTCTGGCCGAGGTTAATTGGTGCTTAGGGTGGCGGAGTCAAACTGTCGCGACCCAGGCTACAGAGCACCAATAACCATACGCAGAGGCCAGATTCTATCTAATATCTTTATTAAGGAAATATATAAAGTTAGTAAAAGCAAATGTAAAAGTTAGTCCAGAAGTAGACCCTTCAGGGAAGGTCAAAATTAGTCCAAAGAAACAATGTCCAATATGAAATATTAAGGTCCAAAGTTGTAATCCAATAACCGAAACACTCACTTTGCCAGGCAAAGTGAGGGGAGATGACAAGGTCCTTTAGTCCATGAACTTGAGCAAGGCTAGGAATTAACTTGATACTTGAAAGCAAGGCTTGAAACGTGGAACAAGGTAACGAGGAACAAGAACAAGGTCCGTGGAATAACTTGGTAAAATCCGTGAAACAAGGCAAGGTTTAGTCCTGGGAAAACAAGGCAAGGTCCGTTGGTAAACAAAGGCTGGGAAACAGGAGCGAAGGCTGGAAACAAGGCAAGGCTTGAGCAGGAACGAGGCTAGAAACGGAGCGCGCTGTCCAGACACAACTCGCTCCGGAGGCTGACGAATTGACTCCGCAAAGTTACTCCGCGGGTAAAACACCTATATAGAGTCTAACTTTCCCGCCGAGAGCAGTTCTCTGGGAACCAGAAACGAAAGCTAATCTCTGAGACCAGATGTTTGACTCCTTAAAGATTCTCACGGAAAGTAGGCTTAATTGGCAAATTCTTAGCAATTATTCTCGCACTCCTGCGCGAGGCTGCTTCCAAGCCTCTCTGTTGTTTACAAAACTCATGGCGAGAAAACACTGGAGATGTAGCCTCAGTATTTGTTTGACATACTTCTGGAACATAATCCTCTTGCAGGTGCAAGGTTCCCAGATCTGGCTGGGAAGAATCTGTCTGGGAAGAATCCAGTTCTGACTGGGAAGGTAAAAAACCCAAGTTTTCTTCTTCATCAGGCATCACAATGTCATGAGCAGGACTACAAGGCCCATGGGTCATCACAAAGATGGATCTTTTCTCTTGAGTCAGAAGCAAAAGATTATAGATTTGCTGGAAGTTACTGGACTTCAAGATGCAAAAACAGTAGCTACACCAATGACTACAGATTTCTTGAGAAACAATGAAGAAAGTGAACTTTTGCCAAACAAAACCAGTATAGAACTGCTATAGGAAAGCTCCTATATTTAGCTACCAGTACCAGACCAGATATATCGTCTGCTATTGGAATTCTAAGCAGAAAGGTCAGTGCACCTACTCAGAGAGATTGGATATCTGTCAAGAGAGTTGTAAAATACCTGAAAGGAACAATGGACTTACAATTGAAGTTACCAGCAAGTGACAAACCAAGATTGATTTGTTACTCAGATGCTGACTGGGCTAGTGATTCTTCAGATTGTGAATCAACTAGCGGATATCTGTTTATGTACGGAAATGGTCCTATCGCTTGGGCCAGCCGGAAGCAAGAATTAGTGGCTAAATCCACTACTGAAGCAGAATACATAGCCGTTTCCCTAGCATCAGATGAACTTTTGTGGCCAATATATTCCTATTAATATCTACTGTACAGTATATAATAAATGTTCATTTTTTTGTTCAACAATAAATGTGAATTCTTCTTCATGGAAAAATAAGACATCCCCTGAAAATAAGACCTAGCGCATCTTTGGGAGCAAAAATTAATATAAGACACTGTCTTATTTTTGGGGAAACACGGTATGTGTGGTCAAATTGGCAAATCTGCTACCATAACCAAAGTGAAAGGGAGCTGGAAGGTACGTGAGGATCATTGAAAATCTCCCTTCCTGACCTCAGTGAAGGAAATTAATGAGATTTATGACAACTTCAGGTTATCATAAATCAAGGTCCCGAACTGTGTCTCTCCCAAGGGAACAGAATGAATTTATACTTACTGAGTCCTAAGCTAGCTTTGAGTTCACTGTGTTTAAAGTCTGATGGTTGCAACTGTTGAAAGTTAAATAAATGGGAACAAATTTCACTTGACAAGAAGTTCTTCCCCTGATACATAGTGTACCAACCACCCCACTGCACAACAGTCTCCCTGCCTCAGCTAGCTGGGGTGGTCTCGGGCCTGGCGAGGGTGGCAAATTGTGCTGGGGGAATTCAACCTCCATGCCGAGACCAGCCTGTCAGGAGCAGCTCAGGATTTCATGGCTGCAATGACAACCATGGGGTTGTCCCAAATTATATCTGGGCCCACTCATATAGCTGGGCACATGTTGGACATGGTTTTTAATCCAGGTGTCAATCAATAACTGGTTTTTTGTGCCCCTGCTTTTCTGTTTGTTGCCTTTCTGTTCATCTGGCAAGATGTTTTTTTCTTCAAGATAGTCTTGAATTCTGTCAGCTATGATGCCAGTCAGTAGTTTAAACATGTGGTAATAATGTGGCAGACACGTTATTGGCCTGTAGTTTCCTGGTGCTGCTCCTTTTGCTGGATCCTTTTGTATCAGGTAAGTTCTTCCAGTTGTTAGCCATTCACTGATACTTCCTTTCTGCAGCATTTCATTGAATTGTTTTCCATTTTTCCATGTAAACTAATCAGATGTTTGAGCCAAAATCCATGAAGTTGATCACTACCAGGCGATGTCCAGTTCTTGACTTTTTGCACTCGTTTGCTGATCATTTCAGTTGTTATTTCCATCTGTTCCATTTTGTTCTGTGAGAATTTTCCTTCAAACTCCTTTATACACCCAGCGTTTTTGTTGTAGTTCTTATTATTTTCCCAAAGTTCTTTCCAGAACTTTGTTGTTGCAGTTTTCTCTGGCTGTATGGTTACTGTGTCTGTTGTTTGGTTCAGACTCTGGTAGAACCGTCTTTGATCTGATTGAAACAGATGATGTTGTCTGTACGGGATGATTCTGGCTTCATATCTTTCAATTTTTCTGGCTGTTTCTGTAATTTGTTCTTTCACAATTTCCAAAGCTTCTTCAATTTTTCTGGTGTTCAGCCAGTACTTTTAGATCAGGTATTGCTTGATTTTGTCATTCTTCAGTTTCTTCTCTTTCATATTTTTCAGGTTACTTGCATCTGATTTAAGCTTTTTGATTTTCAGCTCTAGCCTGACCTTCCACTTTGGTTTTCCAGTCGATTTTCTTTGGGGCTGCCTTGGTTGTAGGAGCCCAAGCTCTTCTATTACTATCACTGCTGCACTGAAGGCATACTGGTTTGTTTGTTCAATTGATGTTATTTGGACAGTGGAGTGTACTGTATTCACATCTTTCATGGGAGGCGCCAGGTGTCTCTTGGGCACTGTTTTTAGAGTTGGGAGCTGCTTTCTTATTGCATTTGCTGCAGCATGAGCCATGATCTTATCCTTGAGCTCTTGTTGTCTTGCTGTCAAGGTTCCTGGTGGTTCAACAGGTGTTTCAAGTGCTGGTTCTTCAAATTCTTGCAAAAGCTCCAAACTTTCTTCTGGTTCAATCTGTTCCACCATTCCAATTGTTGCTGGAGTCTCTGCTGCTGTCTGTGCTGTGGTCTGATGGTAATTTGCTTTGCAGATTTTCTGGATTTCTTCGAGTTCAACTTCCCTGAACACTTTGTTTCTGATTATGAATCTTCGTTGGTCAGCCAGTTGGGTTCTGTTATCTGTGAGTCAGGGTACTCTTGTTTCCACAGTTGATGCATCCTTTTTTGATAGCCACACCTTTGAGGTTCAGATTTGTAGTAGCATTTCATAATTGTGTCGTTTTCTGGCATTGTATATTTTTGCCGCTTCTGTGACTGTTCATTTGTATTTTGATTCCGTAGCTCACTTGTCGATGGATGTCCAGAATCAGCAGCATTCACCACGGTCCTTTTTATCCTGGGCAACAACCGAGCCAGTATAGACTTCATTTTGGTTTGATTTTCCAGAATGCTAATGGGTTAGGTGCACTTAGTTCCACTCCTCAACTGAGGCCCCTCTGGCTTGGTTGGACCTGCCGGTAGTTACACTACCGCCAGCACAGCCCTCAGTCATCATTGGAGTGGTTAAGCCCTCCCCCCCCCCCCACGTCAAGGTGGCACCTGCGGGGGGGGGGATTATTATTATTATTATTATTATTATTATTATTATTATTATTATTTTCAAAGGCTGGATGGGCATCCGTTGGGGGTGCTTTGTGCTTTTCCTGCCTGGCAGAAGTGGGTTGGATTGGATGGTCCCTGGGGTCTTCCAGTGAAATAGTACTGTTAAGTTTATGTTGGTTAAAATTCCCTAAAAATCAGTGGATGTGAACATTCTTTCTGAAACTTGGGGGGAATGATGCCTTAGTTATATTGTATAATTGAAAATAGAAATTCAAGGAGATATGTCTTGTAGTTCATCAAAACTTTAAAAAATTACCCAAAATCAGTGGATGTGTGAAATGTTCTGAAACTTGGGGGGGGGGGGGGGTTAACAGTGGTAAATACGTTCTACCACTGTAGCAAATTTCATCCTGATAGCTCTAAAAATGAAGGAGAAAGGAGCCCCAGAAGGTTTCCCACTTGCGCAATTACATAATGAGAAGGTAACTAAAATTTTGTTATATCTTTATAGTTATGATACGGATCCCTTATGATATTTTATAAACACTTTAGAAACGATTCGCTGCTGCCCCCTCCAATTTAGTAATGAGCATTGAAACATTTTTTTCATTGATCTCACGGGCCGAATAGTTAAGATGTGGAATTCAAAGTTATACGAAGTGGGGATGGTTAGTTACTGTCTTGGATCGCTTTGAAAAATGGTTTACGTAGATTAATCAGGGCTGCAACTCCATTGCACTATGGAATCTTCCTGTTGTCATGTTCAGTTGAACATACCAAGAACAATTTTAATATCTTTCTTCAATAGCTCTATGATAGTATCGTTTTCTTCCCATTATAGTACTATTTTTTTTTTGTAAAGGATTGTCTTGTAAAGTATTTGGAAAGCATTTGGCAAGTTACTTGCTGACATAGATGGTTGATGAAGGACACCTATCTTATTTCAAAAGCATGGATCAGTTCGTTTGACTTTAAAGATTGAGTATTGTCTTCTGTGTGATGTCTTCTGTGTAATTCTTTATTTACAGATTACAGTGATCAGTTCTCATAATGCTTGTGGTTTAGACATTGTTTCACAACATACTGTTCTAAAGGCCAGTCAAATTAGAAGTTGCTTGATTCATGATGTAAGAACATTATTTTGCTGCATGTAATTTAAAAACGAAGCCCCCAGTGGCGCAGTGGGGTTAAACTGTTGAGCTGCTGAACTTGCTGACCAAAAGGTAGGTGGTTTGAATCTGGGGAGCAGGTGAGCTCCCACTGTTAGCCCCAGCTTCAGCCAACCTAGCTGTTTGAAAACATGTAAATTTGTGTAGATCAATAATGTACCACTCTGGTGGGAAGGTAACGATGCTCCATGCAGTCTTGCCAGCCACAAGACCTTGGAGGCATCTACGGACAATGCCGGCTCTTCGGCTTAGAAATGCAGATGAGCACCAACCCCCAGAGTCAGACACCAATAGACTTAATGTCAGGGGAAAACCTTTACCTTTGCCTAATTTAAAAACACATAATTTCTTAAAACAATGATCTGAAAATGATGATGTACTGACACTGATTATTGAAAGACTGGAAGTTTCCTTCTGTAGCTGAATATTGCTTCTAAACTGAGAAATTAATTGCAAGGAGGCCTTGAAATATATTGAATGTATTTAAAACATTCCATTAGAACCATAACTGTATGTGCAATTTATTAATTATTTATGTTGCAATGTTTTTTGTATAATTATAAAATATTATTTTAATTATGTAAGGAAAAGGTTTTTGTATAGTTGTGTTTAATATCATTGTTGAAACAGATCTCATTACAAAATATTTCAATTTTTTTAAAACAAGTTCTGGTCAGGATATCCAAGGAACAAGTGTGGTTGCAAGTCTTCCAGTACTGATGCGACAGAATCCTGCAGAGACACTAAGGAGAGTCTTGCCAAAAGTTCGAGTAAGTGTAATATGGTTTTTAACTTTGGTTTTAACTTTGAATATGTTTTAATGGACTTTAACTGTGAATTTTTAAATACTGTTTACATTTAATTCTATTTTAATGTTTGCATATTTGAATATTTTAAATTGTATGCTAATGCTTTTATGTTAAGCTGCTTTGAGTCTCCTTCGGGAGAGATAAAGCGAGGTATAAATATAATAATAATAATAGCATGTCTATCTTGTTTGCTGTGTCATACAATAAAATAATAATAATAATAATAATAAGAAGAAGAAGAAGAAGAAGAAGAAGAAGATGCTTATTTGGAATGCTTTCTTTTGTCTTAAAATAATAATTGATTTGCATATCTTAGTCATCCTAATGAGAAAGCTCTCATTAATTTTAATAGCAGTGAATCAGCCTTTCAATAAGAAAGATAACAAAACAATATACTTTATTCAGGTGAACCTCACTTTCCTGTCTTTACAATTTATATACTGGAAATTTTTCATATTGAATGTGTGTGTGTGTGTGTGTGTGTGTGTGTGTGTGTGTATATATACAGTAGAGTCTCACTTATCCAACACTCGCTTATCCAACGTTCTGGATTATCCAATGCATTTTTGTAGTCAATGTTTTCAATACATCGTAATATTTTGGTGCTAAATTCGTAAATACAGTAATTACTACATAGCATTACTGCGTATTGAACTACTTTTACTGTCAAATTTGTTGTCTAACATGATGTTTTGGTGCTTAATTTGTAAAATCATAACCTAATTTGATGTTTAATAGGCTTTTCCTTAATCCCTCCTTATTATCCAACATATTCGCTTATCCAACCTTCTGCCGGCCTATTTATGTTGGATAAGTGAGACTCTACTGTATATAGGTTTATGTGATTTAACCATATAGGCCAAAGCAAAATTGTTAGTATTCCTGTTAGATACATTCGTATGTTGCATAATACAGTAATAACATTATCTGTCTGATAGTTGTCCCTAGAATATACCATATTTAATTGCATAATAGTCGCCATTGCATCATAGCTGCACTTTCTTTTTTGAGATCCTGGTTAGGGTAATTGTTGCACCGCTGCACTCATGCCTGCCCTGGGTAGCTCCTAAAGGTAGGTGCTTGCTCCAAAGGGTAGACGCTTGGGCAGATGAAGGCATGAGAGCTAAGAGGTTTCCCTCGGCTACCACCAGCTGAGGGAGGCTTCTTAGCTTTGGCTGGAAGTCACGCATGGGCAAGCGAGGTTATGGGACCCTTTTTGGCTATCAGCTGGAGGCCTCAAAAGTTTCACCTTGTAATAGTCACACACCCATTTTTAAAGCAGAAAAAGGGAAAATGTGACTATTGTGTGGTGAAATATGGTAATTTCGCCACTGTCTTATCTTTGTACATATTTAAAGCTTTCTTACCCTATTGAGAAATATTATACACACACCATTTTCATACAAAGACTAAAAGAGTAGCTGTCTGTGCAGTGATGCTGCTCAACAAAAAAGAAATTATTGGTGTCTTGCTTTTTAGGCCTTCTTCTGGGACTATTTGGAGTACTGATTCAGAAAATTGCATTGGATAGAACAGATCACCTCTAGTTTTTTTTAGATATAATTATCATGGTTTTCTATGGGCAAGCAAATGAGTGTGTTCTGTATCTCAAATCCTAGAGCTGATAGGGGAAAACGGGTGCCATTTTTGGAATCAGCAGATCAGATAAATCTAGAAACAGGGGTAATGTTTGAGGCACCAAAATGTTTGTTGGCCAATGTTATAGTCCAATGTGTGTATATGCCCACCTAGAAAACCCTTTGCCAAATAGTAATTACATAAAATTTTACCTGAACCCCTGAGATAAGGTGTTCACATTCACTGATGTCCCTAGTTCTACCTACCCCCAATGAAGCAAAAGCACTAGTTGTTAGTCAAATGCAGCATGCCATCTTTTATCATTCCCTTATAAACACCAAATGTGTATCCAGATTCAGGAACTTTTTGATTCAACTCCTTTCTCTTGCTGAGTACTCAAAAAAATGTTTTATATTATCTTAAAAAGGCAATGTGTGGGTGCTAAGTGAACTATGTGTATAGTCTTGTTGAGGTGACTACATTGAAGCATTGATTCCTTTTTGGCTGGGTGTATTTTGTTCATCAAATGTGATTATGAAGAGTATAAGGGGATGTGAAGTTTTGTTTGGAAGACGCAGGGACATTGTGGACTGTGCCACTAGTAGCACTGTGATGGTGCTCTGGGAACATGTTCCTACGTACACTGGTTCCTTTTGATACAGTTCTTGATTGGTGAGCATTTCTGGAGTTTTCAAAAAAGGCGTGAATTTTATTTTGTTTTAATTTTTTACATGTTATATTTTCTACCATAACCATTGGTGAGGAATGCTGGGAGCTACAGTTCAACAATTATAGAAGGACCGTACCAGTCTCTCTCCTCTCTCCCCTTTCAGATGTACCTTTGATTTCTTCTGTAGAGGAAGCCATAGGAGTTATGTTGATAATTTGCTCCTTTTTAATTGGCTGAATGCATGTGACATTTGAATTTCTGCTGATAGAACTTCTGGAACACTTTGGAACATTTGTTTGCTCTATAGTCCCGAGGGCACATGCGTCCCTGGCGGGGCCTAGGCCGGCACTGCTGAGGTGAGAGAGCGAGTGTGCCATCACCTCCTCCGCCTTCATGGGTGGTTTCTTCCTGGTGCTGAGCCCAAGGCTCCGCTCTGAGGTAAAAATGGGCACAACCGAAGCAACGGGTGTGAATGGGGCCGTGAGGGGAAACTACGGTTGGTGGGAGGAAGGGAGGCGTAGCAGCTAAAACAGGCATGGACCAACTTGGGTCCTCCAGGTGTTTTGGACTTCAACTCCCACAATTCCTAACAGCCTCAGCATGTCTTCCTTGGCGGAGGAGAAGGGAGCAAAGTAAGACATCCCCTGTAAATAAGACCTAGCACATCTTTGGAAGCAAAAATGAATATAAGACACTGTCTTATTTTCGGGGAGACACAATGGTAGTAGTAATGGGGGATTTAAACTATTCCTATATTTGTTGAAAAACAAACTTTGCCAGGAGTACAGTCCAACCAATTCCTCACTTGTCTTGCAGACAATTTTATTATCCAGAAGGTAGATGGAGTTTGTGGTACAAAAGAAGGGTGAAACTTAGAGAAGTCAAACATGCAATCTAGACTTTAGGAGAGCTAACTTTAGGAAATTTAAGGAACTACTAAGTGCGATTCCATGGACAAGAGAAGGGAGTTGATGATGGATGGGAGTTTTTTAAAAGTGAGATACCGAAGGCACAATTGCAAACAGTAGAAGGAAAAATAGAAGTGTAAAACAACTAGAATGGATGTCCAAAGAACTTTTAACTGAGCTAAGATTGAAAAGAGACATACACAAGAAATGAGAAAAAAGGAAAGAGGAGTTCACCAACATATGTAGGGAAAAGGTCCATAAGGCCAATGCACAAAATGAGCTCAGGCTTGCTAGGGAGATTAAAACCAATAAAAAGGGGTTCTTTGGTTATGTCAGTAGAAAAAAGAAGAAAAAGGAAAAGGTAGGGTCTCTGAATGGGAAAGGTAGTGAAATGCTAACAGGAGATAGGGAAAAGGCAAAGCAGCTCAACACCTTCTTTGATTCCTGCCTTTCTCAACCCCGAAGGAGACTTAAGACGGCTTACAGACAGGCAACAATTCAATGTCTTAAAAACAATATACAATTAAAATAACATTTAAAATTAAGATCAAAATTGAAATACATTAAGATGCTTAAAACATTACAATCACAATTTAAAACAACACTATCCACAGTCATAATCGAGGCCATTTTGGTAGTCCATTATGGCCTTACTTACTTAGGCGATCCCTCGTAGTTCGCGGATGGTTGTCTTCCATTTCTGGTGTCTTGGGCTGGGCTGAAGAGATCTATTCTTGATCTGCATGTTCTACCGCAGTGAGGACATCGGTTTCCAGGTGGAAGGCGGTCCCGGTCAGGATTGGCTTGACGGGCCTTCCTCTTGGCATGTTTCTCCCTTAAGCCCCTCCATTCATGCCTCTTCGAACTCCGCAGCACTGCTGGTCACAGCTGACCTCCAATTAGAGCGCTCTTCCATTATGGTCTACCCAGAGCTTGATCCCAGAGACATGTTTTTACTCTTTTTCTGAAGGTCAGGAGGGAGGGGGCTGCCGTTCTTGATATTTCACAAATTTGAGGAAGACATATGTTGGGGCCTATGAAGCCTCTGAGGATATGATTTTCTGGTTGAGCCTGGTGTTTTTGTGGGGGAAAGTGAAAGTGTTTTTCAAGACAATGAGAATTGTCTTGAAATTGTTTTGGGTTGATCTGTTGTCGAGGAAGCAGGCAATGATTCTCATGAGACTAGTCCAGGGATTGACTCTGAAAGGAATGTGGAGGAGACAGGAGGATTACACAAATAACCTAGTGTTTACAGTTCCTATGGGATAGTGCGAAACATAGACAAATATGGTATTCCCAGAGAATAGAAGATAAACAAAGGGAATAAAGGTGTGAGAAAGAGTGATGTGATGGGTTAGAGGGAGTATTCTTAAGGAATAGGAGTCAATGTTGGATTTTCATGTGTCAAGTTGCCTGTCTTGGGAGCTCCAAGTTAGGAGATCTGTTCTTGGATCTGTATCTTGTTTTCTTGTTTAAGTTCCATGTCTCCTGATTGGATTATAAATCTTGTTTCAAGTTTCAAGACTTTGGGATTATAGTCAAATTCAAGTACCAAGCCTTTGGATTATGGCCATGTTCATGTTTTCAAGCCTTTGGATATAATTCTAGTTTAAGTGTAACAAGTCTTGAATTACGGTGTCTTGCTTTTGCCTTAAGTGATTTTGAGATTCCTATTCAGAGTTGGTCCATGTTTTTGGTTAAGCCTTTGGAAATCTAGCTCATGGATGTATTTTGAAACTGTTTTTATATTAAATACTCTTTTCTTACTAAACTTATTATTCTTGTTCATCTGTGTGATGTTTGGGTAAAAAAGGGATCAAGCAGTCGACTGGGCTGCAACAACATACTTGTATTTACCGATCCTTTTCCTTTTGTTCATAGACTTCCTGAACTGTCTTTTCTTGCTTTGTTGACTTGAATTTTTGAAAATGTGTATACTGATTTGTTCTGGAAACTCTAGATGGTTAACAAGCAATTAATTTTATTTTTAAAATCCTGTTAAAATGGAAACCAAAATAGCTTAAAGCAATGCACATCTTGAAACCTCAGATCTTTTTATGCCTTGCTAATGCAAGTAGAACAGCGCTTTTGAAATATTCACCAGTATTTGGAGAGGAATTTTACACTATCTTGAGAAACCATAGTTTGAAATGTTGAGTTTAAATGCAGTTTCAGTCAAACATTTTAAATGTATCATAGAATTAAAAAAGTTTTTACTTTAGCCATGAATTTGTCTGACTATTGGATACTCCTGTATTTTCTTTTTCACATCAGTTAATTAGCTTGTCATCTGCTGTGTAACAACTAGGAAATGGTTCATTCTTAGGCAGCACATTTGGCATTAAAAGTTATGACTAATCGTTCTCCTATTCCTCTGTAAATAGTGCATCATTATTTTATGGCTGTAGCCCTGCTCAGTCCTGGTGTTATTGTACTGCACATCCCACTGCCTAACAGACTCCCTACCCAAGCTCATGGAACTGGTCTCAGAAATGTTGTTGGAGTCACCAAGATGTTTACTTCCGGGTGACTTCACCACAATACTGGAAGTCAGTTTGTCAGGTGCAGCTTAGGAGTTCATGGTGTTCATGACAAATGTGGGCCTATGCCAATTGATTTCTGGATCCACACATTTGGCAGGACATATGTTTGATGCGGTTTTCTGCTTGGAACATACGATTCTGTGGGTGGAGGTAATCAATACCCCCCGAGTTGTTATGGATAGATTACTTTCTGATCAGGGCTAGTATCACAGCTGCAACCCACTCCTGCAGGGGTGGAGGACCTATTAAAAGGAGCTGCCCTTGAGGCCTTAGAGAGTTCTAAGGCTGGCATCACCAACAATCCTGTTGAATACCTGGTCAATAAATGGAATCAAAATCTAACCAGGACTATTGATAGAATTGCTCCCAAACATCTTCTATGACACATTATGAATCAGGCTTCCTGGTATACAGAGATCCTTAGGGAATGAAACAGGAAGGACAATGGCTAGATTCCATTTTATGCAATAAAACACAATATAGAGGACATATTTGCTCCTATAATAATCGGTGACAAAAAGCTTTCTTCTCTGCACATACAGTAGAACCCCGGTACTCCGAGTTAAACTGGAGGACCTCAACTTGGTCAACCGGATAACTCGGATTACCAGGCGGGACGAAGGCTGGAGCGGGAGGCGCTGCAAACGCCTCCCGGTTCATTCCTCGTCCCCATGGAGAGGCCTCTCCATGGGGACGAAGGCTGGAGCGGGAGGCGCTGCAAACGCCTCCCGATCCAGCCCTCTTACCCATGGAGAGGCCTCTCCATGGGGACGAGGACTGAACCGGGAGGCGTTTGCAGCTCACTGGATTTGCTCCCGGGATTTGAACCTGCGACCTTTCAGTCTGCAAGTTCAGCAGCTCAGTGCTTTAACACACTTCGCCACCGGGGCTCCTAGTTTGTGTTGCATTAGCTAATAATTTAGAGTTTCTATTACTATCCTCAAAATACTCTCTATTTAAATAAACCAAATCTCTCTGTGCCTTTTCAATCCCTCTTTTTTCAAGTTCTTTCTTCTTTGCTATTAATTTTGCATAACTCATTCTATCTTGTTCTGTCACATATCTCTTCTCTAGTACCTTAATTTCCATCTCTAATTTTTTTCCTCTGCCTCCTGTTGCTTTTTTCAAAATACTATATTTTTTAATAAAGAGTCCCCTAGCCACTGCTTTCATTGTGTCCCACACTATTGTAACAGGAAATTGATTATTATCATTTATCTCCCAAATTTTCTTTAGTTCTTTTATTATTTTTTCTGTTATTTTTTAATCTTCTAATACTCTGTTATTGACTCTCCATCTTTTAGCTAATCTATAATTTTTTAAAATTTGTATTATAATACTAATTGGTGCATGGTCAGTGGTTTTTATAATCTCTATGTCTGTATCTAAAGTTTTAGAAATTAGGTCTTTTGAAACAAAAAAGTAGTCTATTCTTGAATAATTTTGATGCACTGAGGAATGGAAGGTAAATCTTCTCTCATTACCCTTTATCTATCAGTCCTTCCCTCATCATTACCTTATTAAGTTCTGTTATATTCCTTTCCCCCTTTTCTTATTTTGTGGGATGAGATTTATCTAGTTTTCTACCCATAATTCTGTTAAAGTCCCCTCCTATTATTACATATCCCTTTTTGATTTCTTCTAATTCTTTAAAAATCAGTTCATAAAATTCCTTCTGTTTTGTATTTGGTGCATAAACATTAACCAAAGTATAATCCTCCCCTCCCATAGACCCCTGGATCATCACATATCTTCCCAATTCATCTTTTTTGTTTGTACCATGCTAAATTCACTACTATTCTTAATTATAATTGCTACCCCTTTCAATTTCAAAGTACCCATAGCTTTTTCTTATATAATAGTCCCCTTTAATTTCAGTTCATTTAAGCCTTCTCTTGACTGATGAGTTTCTTGCAAAAAGAAAATGTCCCCTTTGGCTTTCAGAATCTCGTTGGTAATCCTCCTCTTATGGCATGATCCTAGTCTGCGACAGTTCCACAATATCAGCTTAACTCAATCCAGCATCTGTTTGCATTCTTCTGTTTCTTGGTTGGTCTCTGTAAAGAAAGTCACCCCAGTACGTTATCTTCCCCCCTCCCCCCTTTCTCCCCACTCCTTCCCCAAAGTCCCTCCCCCTCCCTTCTTTCCCAGGTATCCCCTCTCCCACTGAGCCCTGTGGCTTTTTATCCAGGGCATGGCTTAATCATAGCCTTTTGGTGGGGGAGGGTCGGATCAATTTTTCTCCTGACCAGCAGCCAAACCACAACCTCCTGAGGATTCTATATTGAATTTGTATTTTCCCCCCTCCAGTTTATTTATTTTTATCTCTAAAATATTACTTATTCAATATAAAGGGTGAACAATCTATTCATATATATGTTGCAATTTTAATTCCCCACCTTATTTATCTCCCCAACTAATCCAATTAACCTTTTATGATTGTTAATTAGGATCACTGTCCAGACAGTACTTACTTTTTTGTCTTGCTGTTTCTTCTTTTCTTCTTTTCTTTATTGCTTCTTTGCTTTATCCTTTTCTGCACTTCCTGCACCTCTTCTTCACTTCACTTCACTTCACTTTATTTCTTAATTAGTCGCTCTCCACCAGAGTGCTCCGAGCGACTTACAATTTAAAATATTATTTCATGATATAAAAACATTCAACATAAAAACATTCAACATAAAAACATTCAACCTAAAAACATTCAACAGTGACTATTTGGCAAATTAGATCTGATTTACTTAAATGCACAACCAAACAGCCAAGACTTGAGCGCTTTTCCAAAAGGTCGCAACTCCAATATTGCTCTAACATATGGAGGCAATGAGTTCCACAGAATTGGAGCATAGGCCGAAAAGGTTCTACGCCTTGTGGCTTCCAGGTGTACCTCCCTAGGGCCCGGTACGTATAGGAGATTTTCCTGGGAGGATCGAGGTGACCACTGATGGAAGAAAGGAATGAGGCGGTCCCTAAGATATAATGGTCCTTGGCCATTTCGAGCTCTAAATGTCAGGACCAGTATCTTGTAAGAGATCCGATGTTCTATTGGTAGCCAGTGCAGTTGTTTCAGAATCGGTGTAATATGGGATCTTATAGATGATCCCGCTAGCAGCCTGGCCGCCGCATTTTGGACCATTTGGATCTTATGGGTTTTTGTCTTCGGAAGGCCGGCGTATAAGGCATTACAATAATCCAACCTGATGGTGACTGTTGCATGGATTACCGTTGCCAATGCTTCTGTCGAAAGGTAGGATGCCAGTTTCCTTGCCTGGCGAAGATGAAAAAAGGCCTGCTTACTTATGGCAGTGATCTGGGCCTCCATTGTCAGCGATGAGTCCAACACAACCCCAAGGCTTTTAACAGTAGCAGACGGAACCAGAACTTCCTCATCAAAATCAGGCAGTGACTGGATTAACTCTGGTGGCTGGCCGGGCCAGAGTATCTTCCTTCTGTATTTCTCAACTTTCCATCCAGAGAGCATTGTAATTCTTCAAATAATGTTTCAAGTAGTTTCATTCCTTGTCCCACTGATGTTATGTTGTAGCTTTTCACTGCGTATTTAAATTTCAGGTAGATAGGGTACCCCCATTTATATGATACACCCTTATCGTGGAGAATTGTAGTTCAAGGGCGCATTGCCCTTCTCCAATTCACTGTCCCTGGGCATAAGTCCTGAAAAATTTGAATTTTACTTTCACAAATTCACTTATTTGTGAAGTGGATTGGTTTCTGGAAGCTTGCATAAATTGATCTTTGTAATAGTAACTTGAGAATCTTATTATAATATTCCTGGGATTAGAAGTTGTTTTCCTAGGTCCAACATGATGGATACGGTCAAACTGAAACTGCTGCCAGTCCTATTTTGTTATTTCCTGGATCCATTTTATAATTGCATCTCTTAGATTTTTAAAAGTTTCATTACGAATTTCTGAGAAGTTCAGGATCCTGACATTCAATCGGCGGTCTCTGTCTGCCATTGAAATAAAGTTTAGATCATGTCTATGAGACACAAATTGAAGCTGATGCAGCTCTTTAGTGTTGGCTACCATCTGCTGCTCAACTGTCTCCACCTTTGATCCCAGGGAATCAGTCTTTCTTTCTAAGGAAGCATTTTTCTCAGCCTGTTCAGCAACTTGTATCTCCAGATTCTTAATACTTGATGTGATTTGTAGTGTGCTTTCCACAATCATGTTTTTTAATTCATCTATTTTTAGGTCAAATTTTGCTGAGAGTTCTAGGTTTGTTGGTTCTCGGGACTCCTGAGTCTGCTTGGGGATCGCTCCCTGCTTTTCCCCCAGTTCTTTTTTTATCTCCCTTGTCATGAGGCTTCACCGCCATCATTAGTCCTTCTCCTCCTCCCTCTCCTTCCTCCCTTTCTCATTGTCTTTCTCTCTCAGAAGCCCTCCATGCCGACAATCTGTCTAAGCTTCGGTCTGAAGGTTTCGTTCTGGCTCTTAAGAAGTATTCCTTAACTTTTGTGCCAGTTAATTTGGATTTATTATCTTTATCTCTTCTAGTCGACATTAATCATTTCTGCTATTGGCTTGCCATGAGCGATCTGAACGGAGAGGTCCAAAAGTGAAAGTAGCTATTGCCGCTTTTAACTCTCACTTTTTTATCAGTTGATTAATGCTTTTCTCAGTTCATCTGGAGATGTCAATTACTCACTGTGGTCCTGTAGTATTTTGTAGTTTTTACTCATTATAATTTCCTCCCACTGGAGCCGGTGAATTTAACTGCTGTTCATCGAGACGTGGCTCCGCCCCCCACCAAAGCCAAAGGGGACATTTTCTTTTACCAAGAAACTCATCAGGGGGTGGACCATTAAGTGTCCTAACCTAGGGATGGAGGTGTGTCAATCAGTTCTGGATGGGTTACACTCCCCCTGAAATACTGTGTTTGTAGCTTGGGAGTGCTCCTGGATCTGTCTCTCCAAATGTCAGCCCAAGTTGATGTGATGGTCGACTGATATGCCAGCTATGCCCCTTCCTAGATTTGGATGACCTAAAAATATGGCAGCTAGTTTGGTTACAGGTACATCCAGGAGTAAGCATATTATACCTATCCTAAAATCACATCACTGGCCGCCAATTAGTTTCTGGGCAAAGTACAAGGTATTGGTTTGGACTTTTAAAGCCCTACATGGTTTGGGTCCAGGTTACCTATAGGATTGCCTTCTCCCATACAATCTGTCCCACACCCTTAGGTCCTTTGAGGGGGGGGGGAGTGTCTACTCCAGCCTGCCCGAACCCGACTGGTAACAGTCACCCAGATGACCTTTTCTTCAGTTGTCTCAAGACTGTGGAATGACCTGCCAAATTTGACAGCTAGATTAGCTGTCGGAATTTAAGGCACAATTGAGACCCATCTTTTCTGGCAGGCCTATCCAGTCAGTTTTAAGTTGTGAATTTCAATCTGTATTTCATCAGTGGCTTTTAACTTGTATTTTAACTCTGTGTATCTTGTATGTCTTTTAATAGTGTTTTATCTCTTGTTTTAATGATGTTGTATTCTGACTTGAGCCACGGGTCGAGGCGGGTAATAAATTAATTATTATTACCAACATCTGTCAAGTCCTCTACATGATTATTAATTAAACAAAAAACAGAATAAGTTATATAATTTATGTGAGCCGCTTTAAGTCCCCTTCGGGGTGAGCGAAAGCAAGAAATAAATATAGTAAATAAATAAATAAAATTTAAAAGTATTTGTTGACTGGCAATTAAAGATATGGTATCAGCCAAACTGTAGCAAAAAGAAAGAGCTCATTCAGCCTTTAGTCCCCATTTTGGTGTGGGAACAGGAGATAAATGATGTAACAAAACTTTTGATCAGATAAGAGTAATGATTTTTAGCCCCAGTTTTGACCCATCATTAAAAAAGCCCCTGTTATCATTGGTCATTTCCACATACTCTGTATCATTTTACAAAAATTGGAAAATGGTGCTATTTATGCCACTCTTGTTTCCTTACCATCTAGCTGAACTTTCAGAAGCAGGAAGCAGAGGGAAAATGTGGAGCAATTGCCAACTTAGAGGGACCATCTCCTAGTACTGGAGCATTAGACAGTGAGGCCATTATGGAATCAGAGTGTGGACATAATGCATTTTAAATCAGATCTGGAACACATTACTTTGAGGAAAGGGTGTAATAAGGAAGTAATCGTTTTCCGTTTCAAAATATGACTGTTAACATTGGTTTTTTTAAAAAAGGCCTTGGGGTGAGATGTGCCTTGATGGGAATTTTAAAGATTCTCCCTGCAGATTTTGGGCCATTTCCTTTTTAAGATTAATTTTTTTTTAGAGAAGGACAAGAATGAGCTAAGTAACTACAAAAAATAACTAGTGGGGTATGGGTTTGTGTTTCACATAGCAGAAAGTTCCCTTTCTTTTTTTAAAAAATACCTATTTTTGGAAAGTAAGTTTCCAAGAACTGCTTGGAACTAACCACTCAATACTCCCTTCATGGTACATGTATGGCAAATGTCATCTTTCTCTAATAGGCAAGCCAACCTTTTTATTCTGAATTCCTTAATATCGCCAGCCAGACAGCTGGCATGTGGGAGAGTATTGGAAGGACATATTTTTAGTGTGCATTAAAACAAGGACATGTAGAGGATTGTTCCCAGGATCTTGCAATTTAAACCTCAGTCTATGAGCTTGACAAAAATGACAAGTATTATGATACGAGGATTTTCAAGCAGAGAAGGAGCTCATTGGAGTATCATGGATTCCTTAATTTATAATATTGAAAGACATTCATATATTTTTTAACCTAAAATGTGTGGTTCTTTGCAAAATACAGATTTAATTTTAGGTTAGATGTATATGATTGATGCAGCAAATCTTGTAAAATACCCAAATGCTAAGGCACCATGTTGACCATAACACAACAGCTCTAGCAGGAATGTTTTCTGATCCTCTTTCCACACATTCTCAGTTCTGCCAGAGTTACTCTACTTCTCAGTTTCTCTCCATTTGCCTTGAGAGCAATACCATAAGGGATGTTCTTCTTTTGAATAGTTTTCTCTTTCCATCTTTTTTTGGACTGTTTCTTTATTGTGTTGCTGTAAGTTTTCCAGACTGTATGGGCATGTTTCAGAAACATTCTCTCCTGACATTTCACCCACATCTATGACAGGCATCCTCAGAGGTTGTGAGATCTTTTTTCTTTATTCTTTATTTATTTATTTACATCATTTCTACCCCGCCATTCTCACCCATAGGGACTCAGGGCGGCTTACAACAGTCAACAATTCCATTGCCCCAAAAACACATTCAATAAACAATGGCAGTTCAATAAAACGATAACAATACCAAAATCAATTAAAATTATATTAACTCCATTAAAACATGAATTATAAAAAATATTATATATTTATATTATATTTATCTTTTTTTCAAAGCAATCTTTTTTCATCAGGTATCCTGCTCATTTTCTTGACATGTTATGGCCTCTGAGCCCTTTTTAAATGCTGCTCTTCCTGTGGAAGGAAAACACCTCTGTCTCATGGGCACACTCAGTGCTTATTTTGCTTAGGTAAAGAATATATTATTCAGTAGTATCACATTTGCTGTAGAATTATTTCACAAGAATCAAGAGGTTTTCCTGCTTCAAGTGATACTGCCAGCATTAGTCATTAAATGTCATGATTAAGCACCTGTCATATAAGACTTCTAGAAGAATGTATTTGGATATGTTGGCTATCCCCCCCTCCCCGGTCCAGCTTTTTAGCCTCTTCTGAAACCATGTTCTTTGATCCTGATGACTGCTAAATGTACTACAGTAGGGGATCATGCGTAGCATTCTTCACCATTTTTTATAGAAACGTTGAGACCTACAGCACTGATATGAACATCCCAATCAAAGAAGATTTCAAAGGAGAAATATCCTTGCTTGGCATCTTCTTCATTGACTATCTCCAAACCAACTCCACCTCTACTACTTTCCGTGTTCATCAGTACCAACTTCTCAGCCATGCCAGGCTGTTTCTTCCCCATAGTCTAGTATTCATAAATGCTAAATTTTGTATTAAGATCCTGAATTTATAACAGTATCTGAAAAAGCAATCAGAATAAACTGTTGTCTAGGACATGGCTTCTTAAACTATGGATCCCGACACTGAAAAATATGGAAGCAGTAAAGGTTTTCTGAACATCACCTAGTGGCTGTTTGAAGACATTTACAAGAATCTGTTGTGCAGTGTTTACAGTGAACTCTGCAGAAGATGCCTCAGCTGTGCTTCATAAAAATAAAAATCGGTCTGTTTAGCAAGCCTTGTTATCAGTAAATGTTTAATTTTTAAAGCTTTTAAAATGTATCTATATACCTGAAGTCATGAGTAGAAGAGTTTAAGAAGCCCTGTTCTAGGATACACGTTCCCTCTCTATCAGTGCACTGATCTTAATTTTAGCAGTGACACTCTTCCAATAGGCTCTCATCTCAGGGCTACTCTCCATCCTGCAGCAATTGTTCTGTTTCA
This sequence comes from Anolis carolinensis, assembly GCF_035594765.1. Taxonomy (NCBI): domain Eukaryota; kingdom Metazoa; phylum Chordata; class Lepidosauria; order Squamata; family Anolidae; genus Anolis; species Anolis carolinensis. The sequence goes on from NC_085841.1 coordinate 342,589,244, forward strand.
TACAGAGAAGGTTCTGAAATATATAATAATCAACTTCATGCTACTTGAAATAAGTATTGCAAGTTGTTATATGGAGGTTCCCAATAATATAATAATCAACTTCATGATCCTTGCAATGAGTGATACATACATTATCTCTGCATCCTGCTATGATTATTGATCCCCTGAGCATTTCTGGCATGAACACTATTTGTCTTTCTATTCATATTCACCTCTCTATTGTACTAGTACCATTAACGGAACTACCACCTGTGGAGAATTGGACTTGCTCACCTCACAGATCAGAACATCTTCCTGCTCCACCTCTGAAGATTACAATGATCATGTTTAGACCTCTGTCTTCACCTCCACAGCAATGGTATCAAGGCCTCTTCAACCCTGAATATAATCTTATCTCCATCTGTAAATACATCATTGATATTCATAGCACTGATCTCAGTCTGTGCAAAGACACTCTTCCTATAGACTCACCTCTGGTCTCATCTTTGGTTCTGCTTGCTTCAGCCTTGATGACACCCTCTTTGAAGATTCAGCACTCTATGATTTTGATGATTCCAGGCATCTCAGTTTTCTCAACTGTAACATTGATGTGTGATTCAGTTCTAGACCAATCCATTGCTTTTTTCTAAATATGACTATGATTCATCACCACCATAATTTCTTTCACCCCAGACAACTTCTCTGAATCTGGTTGTTGAACATGGTTGTTGAACACTGAATTCTGTATCTGGATTTCTTCTCTAAAGGGTAGACTCAGAAGGCCCTACACCAGTGATTCTCAACCTGGGGTCCCAAGATGTTTTTGGCCTTCAACTCCCAGAAATCCTAACAGTTGGTAAACTGGCTGGGATTTCTGGGAGTTGTAGATCAAAAACACCTGGGGACCCCAGGTTGAGAACAACTGCCCTACACCATCTCCGGTTGTCACGACCCAGGCTGCAGAGCACCAATAACCATACACAGAGGCCAGAATCTATCTAATATCTTTATTGTAGGAATATATAAAGTTAATAAAAACAAGTGTAGAAAATAGTCCAGAATTAGACCTTTCAGGAAAGGTCAGAATTAGTCCAAAAAAGCAATGTCCAATAAGAAATATTAAGGTCCAAAGTTGTAATCCAATAACCGAAACACTCACTTTGCCAAGCAAAGTGAGGGGAGATGACAAGGTCCTTTAGTCCATGAAACTTGAGCGAGGCTAGGAAATAACTTGATACTTGAAACAAGGCTTGAACGTGGAACAAGGTAACTAAGAACAAGAACAAGGTCCGTGGAATAACTTGATAAATCCGTGGAACAAGGCAAGGATTGATCCTGGGAAACAAGGCAAAGTCCGTAGATAAACAAAGGCTGGGAAGCAAGGCGAAGGCTGGATAGCAAGGCAAGGCTTGAGCAGGAGCGAGGCTTGAACCGGAGCGCGCTGTCCAGACACAACTCGCTCCGTAGGCTGACGAATTGACTCCGCGAAGTTACTACGCGGGTAAAACACCTAAATAGAGTCTAGCTTCCCGCCGAAGCAGTTCTCTGGGAATCAGAACCGAAAGCTAACTCTGAGACCAGATGTGAGACTCCCCAAAGATTCTCACGAGAAGCAGTCTTAATTGGCCACATTCTTAGCTGCAATCCTCGCACTCCTGCGCGAAGCTGAATCTAAACTTCTCTGTTGTTTACAAAACTCCCGGCGCAAGAATACGGGAGAAGTAGGCTCTGGGCTTGTTTGACATACTTCTGGGAGACAACTTTCTTGCAGGTGCAAGGTTCCCAGATCTGCCTGGGAAAGATCTGGCTGAGAGGAATCCAGTTCAGACTGGGAAGGTAAAAAACCCAAGTTTTCATCTTCATCAGGAATTACAATGTCCTGAGCAGGACTACAAGGCCCATGAGTCATCACACTATCCCCCTCCTCAAGGCCCCTCCCAAACTGGGGCCCTCTCCCCGAGGCGCGAGGTCGCGGCTTGGCGGGATAGGTCTGATGAAAGCGACGGGTTAGATCAGGAGCATGGACTGTGGAGGCGTCTTCCCAAGAGCGTTCTTCAGGGCCAAAACCCACCCAGTCAATGAGATATTGTAGGCGGCGGCGGTGAAAGCGAGAATCCAAAATGTCCTCAACCTCGAACTCCTCCTCCCCATTCATCAAAACAGGAGGGGGGGCCGGTTGGTCTGTATCAGGACGCACACCATCCGCCGGAAGGAGCAGGGAACGGTGAAACACTGGGTGAATGCGCATTGAACGCGGAAGTTGGAGTTTGAAAGTCACGGGGTTTAATTGCGCCACCACTGGATAGGGGCCAATGAAACGGGCATCTAACTTCCGGCAAGGGCGGTGGGAGGGCAGAAAGCGAGTGGACAGGAAAACCCGATCTCCTACCTTGATTTCGGGACCCGGCTGGCGATGTTTGTCAGCGTGGCGTTTATAGTCCTCCTTGGCTTGGTCCAGTTGCTGGAGCAAAAGTTGTTGCACCGCTGTGAGTTCCTGCAGCCAATCCTCTGCTGCGGGAACCTCTGAAGTTTCAATGACAGGGGGAAAGAAACGTGGATGGAAGCCGTAGTTTGCAAAGAACGGCGTTTCTTTTGTAGAAGCTTGAACTCCATTGTTGTAGGCAAACTCAGACAGTGGTAACAGAGAAGCCCAATTGTCCTGTTGATAGTTTACATAACAGCGAAGATACTGCTCCAAAGTGGCATTGGTGCGCTCCGTTTGCCCATCTGTTTGGGGATGATGAGCTGAAGATAAGCGAGAGTCTATGCCCAATAGTTTTTGTAGTGCCTTCCAAAAACGAGAGGTGAATTGAGATCCACGGTCTGTGACTAAACTCTTGGGCAATCCATGTAGTCTGAAAACATGTTGAAGAAATAAATCCGCAGTTTCCTTGGCCGTGGGGAGGCCTTCGCAGGGAATGAAATGGGCTAACTTGGTGAATAGGTCCACCACCACTAAGATCGTGGTGAACCCACAGGAAGGTGGTAGGTCAGTGATGAAATCCGCGGAAATTATTTCCCATGGGCGAGATGGGGTAGGAAGGGGGTGTAAAAGCCCTGAGGGCTTCTCCCTTCGTATCTTGGAGCGCTGGCATACTGGGCAGGTGTTGACATATTTTTCCACATCCTTGCGGATCTTGGGCCACCAAAAATCCCTTAGGATCAGATGCATAGTTTTAAATAGTCCGAAGTGCCCTGCTGGTTTGCAGTCATGACACAGACGAAGCGCCTTTTCCCTGCCCGGTCCGGGTGGGATATAGACATGATTTCTATAGCAGAGCAGCCCATCTTTAAGCGAAAAGGGGAAATGCAGACCTTGGCGAAGTTGGTCCTGCGCCCAGGCATCTGCTTGCTGACTAGCCCTGATTTCTTGAGCACAGATGGGTCCTGGAGTAGGGGAAGTTGAACCAATGGGAATGGATTTGGTGTTCCCCACCGTGAGCGTGGCAAAGTTCTCAGGTTGTAGCAGTTGGGATTCAAAGGTCTCCTTGCGTCCTGCAGCGTATTCCGGTTTACGTGACAGGGCGTCTGCTTGCTTGGTTTGGGCTGGGGTCACATAATGGATCTGGAAGTTGAAACGTTCAAAGAATAAAGCCCAACGTTGCTGCCTCTGATTTAGTTTGCGGGCAGTTCTTAGATGTTCTAGATTACGATGATCAGTGTGGACTTCAATGGGAAATTTGGCCCCTTCTAGCCAATGTCTCCAAGTTTCAAAGGCTGCCTTTATGGCCAGTAGTTCTTTTTCCCAAATGGTGTAATTCCTCTCTGGTGTGGTTAGTTGACGAGAATAAAAGGCACAGGGGTGGAGGTGATCTCCCACCGGTTGTAAGAGTACAGCCCCAATTGCCACATCAGAGGCGTCCGCTTGCACCACAAAAGGGGTTCCAGGATTTGGGTGCTGTAGAATTGGCTGGGAGGTGAATAGTTTCTTTAGTTGCTGGAACCCTTTCTCTGCTTGATCAGTCCAGCGGAAAGGCTGCTTTCCACGGATGCAGCTAGTGATGGGGTCGGACCAGCGGGCAAAATCTGGAATGAACTTGCGGTAGTAGTTCGCGAACCCCAAGAAACGCTGCACCTCTTTCTTGTTAGTTGGCGCCCGCCATTCCAATACTGCTGAAACTTTGGCTGGATCCATGGAAAGCCCTAGAGGCGAGATGCGGTAACCAAGGAAATCTACCTCTTGTAGATCAAAAGCGCATTTTTCCAGCTTGGCATAAAGTCCATGATCCCGCAATCGTTGTAACACCATTTTGACGTGGTTCTCATGTTCTGATTGTGATCTGGAAAACACCAAAAAATCGTCCAGGTAGATTATCAAGAACCTGTCTAGATAGTCCTGAAAAATGTCATTGACAAAATGCTGGAACGTTGCGGGGGCTCCGCATAAACCGAAATTCATAACTCGGGACTCAAATAATCCGAATTTGGTCTGGAAGGCGGTCTTCCACTCGTCCCCTTCCCTGATGCGAATTAAGTTGTAAGCCCCCCGAAGATCCAGCTTGGTGTAAACCTTGGCTCCTCGAAGCCGATCCAGTAGATCCGAGATTAAAGGCAGGGGATAGCTGTTCCGCTTGGTGATATTGTTCAATGCTCTGTAGTCCACCACCAAGCGTAGTTCCCCTGACTTCTTCTTCACAAACATCACTGGGGAGGCGGCTGGGGATTGAGAGGGTCTGATGAATCCCTTGCGAAGGTTTGTCTCTAGGAATTCCCTGAGAGCTTCTTGCTCTGGTTCAGTCAGGGAGTAGAGATGCCCTCGCGGGATCGGGGCCCCCTCCACCAAGTCAATGGCACAGTCATAAGGTCTATGTGGGGGTAATTTTTCGGCTTCTTTCTCATTGAATACATCCCAATACTCGGAGTACTTCTTTGGCAAGGTGATGATGGGCTCGGTGTCTGTGGCATGGCATACCTTGGCTACGAGGCAATGGTTTTGGCAGTACGGTGAAGCAAACTGCAGTTCTCTGTTGGACCAGGAGATGTTACGGTCGTGGAGAGTCAGCCATGGAATTCCCAAAATCACAGGGAAATGGGGAACCTCGGTAACAAAGAAGGAAATCTCTTCCATATGTTCCCTTATCCACATCCTGGTGGGTTCCGACCACTGACTTACGGGGCCCGTCTTGAGGGGACGGCCGTCTATGGCTTGCACCACACGGGCATTCTTGAAATCATGATATTGTAATCCCAGAGAGTCGGCATACTCTCTATCGATGAAATTGTTGGTAGCTCCAGAGTCTATCATGGCGTGGATCATGACGGGTCCCCTTTTTGCTGACCATAATGTGACCACGAGAAGGAACAGGACCCCGGTTGGCGGCTCTTGGATGGATTTTTTGACCGGGTTGGCGAGCCCCTCTACACCCGGTCGTTGGCTTCCCCCGCCGGCTGTGTGCCAGTCGGCTCAGACGCCTTCGTCTCCGTGGAGGACGCCGCCGCAAGACGGGCGGCAGGCTTCCCTTTGGCTGGGCACTCTCTGGCGAAGTGGCCCCCGTTCCCGCAGTACCAGCAGAGGTTTAAGCGTTGACGACGGGCCTTCTCGGCGGCATCTAGTCTGGGACGCACATTGCCCAACTGCATCGGCACCTCCTCGCCTCCTCTGGGGTATGGGGTTGGCGGTGGGGGTCTCCACACCGGACGTGGCTGAACGCTGGCGGGAGCGGGGGGTTTTGCCCCGGCTCTACTGCCCTGGCCTCGAACCCACTGTTTCCTGTTGGCAATCATGACTTCAGCCCGTAAACATTGATCAATGAGTGCCTCGAGGGTCTGGGGAGGATCCACCTTGGAGATTTCTTCCAGCATTTCAATGTTGAGACCCTCCCGGAATTGTCCCCTGAGGGCTACATCGTTCCAGCCGGTGTTGTGGGCCAGCACTCGGAACTCGGCTATATACTGAGACATAGGTCTGTCTCCTTGGAAAAGGCGACGGAGTTTGTGACCGGCTGCCTCCAAATTGTCCTCGATTCCCCAAGTCTCCTTGAGGTGGTCCAAGAAGTGTTGCGCTGATCTTAGGTGTGGAGAGGCTTGGTCGAACAGTGCCGTCGCCCAGCTGGCCGCTGGCCCGTCTAGAAGACTGTAAACCCATGCCACTTTGATGTCTTCTTGGGGAAACTCGGCAGCACGGGCCTCCAGATAAGCTTGACATTGGCGACGGAAGACATGAACCTTAGAAGCTTCTCCAGTAAACTTGGTTGGCAACGCCATGGCCGGAAGACGAACTCCGCGTTCCTTCAAACCCCTTATTTCTCCATCCTGTGCATTGAGCTTATCACGGATTCGGTCCACCTCTTCCTTGTCGATGGTGTAGGTAATCGGCTGGCCGCTCGGCCCAGGTACGGTTCCGGTAGACATTCTGGCCGAGGTTAATTGGTGCTTAGGGTGGCGGAGTCAAACTGTCACGACCCAGGCTGCAGAGCACCAATAACCATACACAGAGGCCAGAATCTATCTAATATCTTTATTGTAGGAATATATAAAGTTAATAAAAACAAGTGTAGAAAATAGTCCAGAATTAGACCTTTCAGGAAAGGTCAGAATTAGTCCAAAAAAGCAATGTCCAATAAGAAATATTAAGGTCCAAAGTTGTAATCCAATAACCGAAACACTCACTTTGCCAAGCAAAGTGAGGGGAGATGACAAGGTCCTTTAGTCCATGAAACTTGAGCGAGGCTAGGAAATAACTTGATACTTGAAACAAGGCTTGAACGTGGAACAAGGTAACTAAGAACAAGAACAAGGTCCGTGGAATAACTTGATAAATCCGTGGAACAAGGCAAGGATTGATCCTGGGAAACAAGGCAAAGTCCGTAGATAAACAAAGGCTGGGAAGCAAGGCGAAGGCTGGATAGCAAGGCAAGGCTTGAGCAGGAGCGAGGCTTGAACCGGAGCGCGCTGTCCAGACACAACTCGCTCCGTAGGCTGACGAATTGACTCCGCGAAGTTACTACGCGGGTAAAACACCTAAATAGAGTCTAGCTTCCCGCCGAAGCAGTTCTCTGGGAATCAGAACCGAAAGCTAACTCTGAGACCAGATGTGAGACTCCCCAAAGATTCTCACGAGAAGCAGTCTTAATTGGCCACATTCTTAGCTGCAATCCTCGCACTCCTGCGCGAAGCTGAATCTAAACTTCTCTGTTGTTTACAAAACTCCCGGCGCAAGAATACGGGAGAAGTAGGCTCTGGGCTTGTTTGACATACTTCTGGGAGACAACTTTCTTGCAGGTGCAAGGTTCCCAGATCTGCCTGGGAAAGATCTGGCTGAGAGGAATCCAGTTCAGACTGGGAAGGTAAAAAACCCAAGTTTTCATCTTCATCAGGAATTACAATGTCCTGAGCAGGACTACAAGGCCCATGAGTCATCACACCGGTGCATCTGCTGCAACTTTTTATCATCATATAACAGTCATGACATAAACCAGTTGACAGTATTAACTACATTCATGATGGCCACAGTAATTCTCAGGAGTTCAGAAAATATAATTTATGCAAATTTGTCACCTACTCTAACTCAAATATAATCCTTATCAAAAATATATTCCTGTAAACTCAGAGAATGCATTTTTGTTTAAAAGAAGTACCATCACATGATTTTCCCTTGAGCATATTTTCCCCCAGAAAAAGTCCTTTTGTGACCTCCAACTTTGGTTGCTACTCTAATGCTGTTATATGACTGTGGAGGAAAATCCAGTTTATTTTAGTGTGGCTCTCTCTCCCAAGTGAATATTAAAGATGGGGAACTGATCTGGATAAGATTCAGCAGAGGACAAAGGTTTAGTGTCACGGCCTCAGAGCAAGGTGCTAATCCGGGCACCTTTCCTAAAGGAAACATCTAGAAACATGAGTTTTGGTGTGCTAATCCTTTCAATTGCAAAGTAGCCAGTATTCTTTGTTAAGAAAATATAATCATGTTGAATTTGTAAAATGGCTGCAGATCCTGTTTTTCCTGTCCCCAAAGTCAAATGATTATATGGATCACAAGATAACCCTTCTTCTTGAGGTTGTTGCAGTCCACTTACTTGCAACAGCCTCTTCTCCCACTAATTTTTCATTTTACATGGTATAATCCCAAAATATTTAATGGAATCCAGAAGCCCAGCCCCTGTAAGCATCCTTTAATGACAAGCAAAGACAGAAGGAATTATAAAGTAATTATTTTACCATTTCCTCTGGTAAGATGCTAAAGATAGTATCAAGGCATGTGGCCAGCTTGGTAAGCACACCCAAACCTTCTTTCTTAAAGGTGAATAATTGTTTTTCCTTACAGTTACATATTCATATGTGTAATTTTGGACTGACATTTTCCTATTCAGCAGTGATAGTGGTTCATCTTGCATGGAGAAAATGATGTGGGTACTTTTAATTCATACAACAGCAAAATCCTTAGCCCATTTTTTTCTTCTGTATTTCAGGTGTTTTGATTTTTTGCCAACGAAATCTACCTAGGCCTAGATCTGTCTAAATAAAATAGTTATCTAAGAATATAGAAACACGTCTTCATCTCTGCTTCTTCTTCCTCTCCCTCCCCCCTTCGTCTTCTATCTCTTTCTGTATGTTTTGAAGAGCTTTACAGCTTTATTGCTGGAGATGTCCCAGAAATAAATGCTTGCTCGGAATTTCATTAACTTACTGTTAATCATTTAAGAAGGCTGTTTTTATTTCCTTTTAAAATGGATAATTGAACAGTATATAAAAATTAGATTAACCCTAACCCTAACCTGTCAATATCTGTACTTTGTAGGGAGAAATGTAGGGGTGGTAACCTTTCCCCTTGCTTGTCCCCTCGGGCGCCCTGAGTCCCCTCGGGTGAGAAGGGCAGGGTATAAATAATTGAAATAAAATAATAATAATTGTCCTTTGTGGGTTTTTTTATTTTAAAAAAATGTTGTGATGCTGTGTCAAAGGTCAGACGCCAACTAAGAGCCAAAATATAGTTTATTAAAGTAATAGTCCAAAAATAGTTCAGTAAATTAACAGAGACTTGAAACACTTAATCTCCAGTGTTATTAGGTAGTCAAAGCAGGAAAAAACACCAAAAGCATTAATTGGCATATAATACGGATTAACCAGAGATATAATCCGGATTTAACATAGAGTACTTGAACTCAGCCCAAAAGCTCAAAACGGGCTTAAAATGGCAAAACAAACAAAAGCAAACAGTTATGAAGCCCCAAAAACTTTCCCAAAACCCAGAAGTACAACAGCGATTCCAAACTGAAACAAGAACCCAAACCGGGCTAAAAAGCTCTTTGCTGTAAGCGACAAAAACAAGCGAAACTGGAAGACACTGAAGAGTTAGCGGCAAACCGCTGCAGAGACAAACGCCGAGCTAGGAGTTAAAGGAGCAGAACGCTGTAATGTAGTCAAGCCGGTCCGAAGTTGGGATAAGGAGAACACGTCAGGGTCGGGAACAAAGCCAGTAGTCAGCAACAGTAGACAGCCACAGAGACGGGAACGATGCCAAGCTGAGTTTGGGAGCAAAGAGATAAGCCGAGTTGAGTTCCAGTCCAAGGTCCAAAGGGTGAAGTCGTCACAAGAAGGTCCACATCATGGAATGGCACAAAGAGCCAAGACAACAAAGGCGAACAGCAGATCTGTTGCAAAGTCCCACGCCAGTCTTCAGAATCACGTACAGGAAACCCAGTGGCACCTAGCAACACCTTGCTACACGCAAAGCATAGTTCCCAAACATCCCCAATTTATTTAGGTTTCCTTGGGCATCCAAACCTCTAACGCCCTAGGATAAGGTGTCCCAAACTCCTCATCAGAATCAAGATCATCCTGCCCAAACCCAACTCTATCTACACCTGTAGAACTACCCTCATTCCTCCAGGCAGACCATGTGGGATCTGCTTCTGAAGCCTCTCCAGCATTTACAGCATCCATAGACCCAGATTCCCCCCCAAGATCCTCCGGAGCCCGTGCCCAATCTATGCCAACTTCCTCCATCACCACTGGTTCCTCAGCATCCATTTCCAGCTCAAGATCCCCTCCCAAGTCCCCACATGAATCTTCCTTGGAAGACTCCTCATCAATCTCCCTGATTCTCTTTCTGTATAAATCTTCCAGGGAGCCCTCCTCGTGAGGGTTCTTTCTTCCTCTCCTGATCCCTCCATTATCACTCACAGCCTCAGAAGACTCATTCACAACATGCTGACCATCAAGGGAAGGGAAGATAAAGCCAAGATCCTATTAACATCGGTGGACTGGCAAGCCACATCACTGTAGTAATATGGAATTGGTGCTGCTTGTGTGGGTGATCCATATTCAGTGAGGTCCTGGATGGATCATTGTGCAACTAGCAAAAATATCAAACTTTTCACACTACAGTTTATTGCATGAAGGGTTGATTCAGTATTTTTATTTATTTATTTGCCATATTTATATCCCGCCTTTCTCTACCCTGTATAAGTGCCATTTGTAAGCCGGGGACTCAAAGCGGCGTACAAACGGCACTTATACAGTACCTTGGGCATAAAATGGAGACATGAAATAGAATTATAAAAATAAAAACGGACATAAAATATAATTAAAATACATTCCAATATGGGGCACATCATCCAAAGGCAAAGTCTAAAGCTGTCCCAAAATTGATTGCATGATTTCCAGGTAAACCTTTTTTTGCACTGCGCTATTTATTAAAGGCCTAGTCCCCAAGCCACATTTCACTCTCTTCCTAATGGTAAAGGAATATCACTATGGGGGGAGTTCCACAGCTGGGGGGCCACCACTGAGAAGGCCCTGTCTCTTGTCCCCACCAATTGCCCCTTCGAGAGAGGTGGAATCGAGAGCAGGGCCTCCCCAGGCGATCTTAAACTTCGAGGTGGTTCATGGGGGAGGTACGTTTGTACAGGTAGACTGGGCCGGAACCATTTAGGGCTTTATAGGCTTAGCCAGCACTTTGAATTGTGTTCGGTAGCAGACTGGCAGCCAGTGGAGCTGATGCAACAGGAGAGTTGTATGCTCCCTGTACGCTGCTCTGGTGAGCAATCTGGCTACCACCTGTTGGACCAATTGAAGCTTCCAAACAGTCTTCAAAGGCAACCCCACGTAGAGTGCATGGCAGCAGAGCCGGCCCTAGGTATTTTTCAAGTATAGGCGAACAAAATTTTGGCACCCCCCCCCCCCCAAACCAATCACTGAAAAATAAAAGCATTGGATAAGTGAAAATGTTGGATAATAAGGAGGGATTAAGGAAAAGCCTATTAAACATCAAATTACATTAAGATTTTACAAATTAAGCACTAAAACATTGTTATGGTTGAGCCTTCTGGCTCCGGTACTGGGAGACGGGGTCGTAAGACTCCTCGAGAGTCAGACTCTTTTGAGGAGCGAGAAAGGAAACGGCTCCGGGACTTATTTGCAGAACCAACAGATGAAGACTCATTTGAGGGTTTTACCGAGGGAATGGAGGAAGAACTGGTTAGCTCAGAGGAAGATGACATGGAATGGACTCGTGTGAGGGAGGATTTGGGTGCCACCGGCAATGTTAGTATGGGAGGCGATTGGCGGGTTGCAGGATCAGACCCATGGACGGGTTGGAGGGATGGAGCGGGATCCACAGCTGGGGATGCTGTGGGGCGTAGTCAAAGGTGTTTTAGCTCTGATGAGGATGATGATGATGAGGCACCTGGAATTAGGATAGCAGCTGACAGCGATGAGGAGTTATGAACTGGGATAAAATGGGGTTTAGGATCAATGGCTAATTGCGTTGGGCAAGGTAATCTGGACGAACGCTTGGGCTCTTGTTGGGGAACTTCCTGAAGACGGGTGTGATTCGTTGCTGGATACGTAAGTTACCAAGGACACTGGGTATAGACGGCGGGAGGAACTGTATGGGGTTTTTCTGTGCAACTTGTGTTTAATCTTGATAGCTTGGACCTCCGTCGTCTTTTTGACGGACATTAATTACCTACTCTGGATTGACGCTGGACTGACTGACTGACTACGACCTTGGACTATCCCTTCTGTGGCTATCGGTGGAACTCGTGGAACCTTAGACGCCCGCACCTGGCTTTCGACCTCGGACTGGACTGGGACCCTGCTGACCGCCGTGATCCTGATTAATGTGCCTGGACCCGGATTTCGCTCGTTGCACGGAGGAGTAACAGCCTGAGTTACTCATCCGTAGCTTTGTGGTAGCAGAGAGGAATCTGCTGTCAGCTTTTGATGTTCATTTTGACCTTTGTTTACCAACTTTTGTTTATTTAAACTGCCAGGCTGAAGTAAGCACTTTTGATTTAGTCCGGATTAAACTCCTGTTTAATCCGGTTTATTCCTTTGAACCGTTTTGGTTCAAACGGAGCTTTTTCTGTTATTTTTCACACTGAAGATAAGTGTTTGCCTAGTCCTTTGTTTCCTACGGGCATTTTTGTGTACTGTAACTTTAATAAACTGTGTTGTACTCTATTTGGTGGCGTTCTGTCTATGACAGATTGCCCAACGCCAGAAAAGAAAGTTTTTCTAGTGAGGTATCCACGTCAAGAAGACGATGGAGGAACTTAAGGCCCGTTTTGACCAGCTACAGGCTGCATTTTACGCTGCACAAGCAGCACAGCCAGCTAAAGGACATGTAATGACTCCTGAACGTTTTGATGGGTCTCGAAACAAATTGCCCACTTTTTTGGCACAAATTGAACTTTATTTTTCTCAGATTAGTGCACAAGCTTTTCCTATGGACACTAGCAAGGTGGCATTTATTTTGAGTCTATTGACCGGTCCTGCGGGACAATGGGCAACTAATTTGATTCTGGGAAATGACCCAGTCAAGGACAATTTAAATGATTTCAAGAAATTATTATCAGACACTTTTGGGGATCCCCTCCGTATGGAAAATGCTAGCTGGGCTCTTTATCGGTTAAAACAGGGAAAAGGGTCTGTTTTGGACTATTTAAATAAGTTTAATTCTTTTCATTATCAATTAGACTGGGGAGAGAACGCGTTTATGCTTTTGTTTACTGCTGGTTTGAATGATTATCTCCAAGATGAACTGGCGCGATTAGAGCCGGCAGAAGACTGGGACGCCTTGGTGGCTAAGGTTTTGCGTCTGGACGCCCGGTTTGAATCTCGTAAACAGTCTAGGGCTATGTATGCGCCATCTGTACCTGCGCCTAGGGCACCTGTGGCAAAGGGGGAGGAGCCTATGGAACTTGGGGTGTTTAGAAAATTGTCAACGGCGGAAAAAGACCGTAGAAGGCAATTGGGATTATGTTTGTATTGTGGGACTGCTGGGCATTTTGCTAGAGATTGTAACGTTAAGCCTTCTCAGCTTTCGGGAAAAGGTCAGCCCTAGTGCGACGTGAGTCCAACGCATTAGGGCTATTAAAGCAGTCACTTGAGGGGAAGAAACATGTTTTTGTACCCATTTCTTTATCTGTTGGGGGAAAAGAACTTGCTTCTACTCTGGCACTGCTGGACTCGGGCTACGGTCTCATATGTGGACGTTGGGTTTGCAAGGAAACATAGGCTTCCTACAGTATGCATGCGACATATGGGTGGAAGGAGCGGATGGGAAACTACTGGAGTCTGGGGTGGTTAATCGTGAAACCGCAGAAATAACGTGGGAGGTACAAGGAGTAACTGGAGAATTTGTATGGGACATTACACGGTTACCAAGATACAATGTAATCCTGGGAATGGATTGGTTAACTTTAGTAAATCCTCAGGTGGATTGGGTGAAGCGTACTATAGCTTTCAAAAGGCAGGGATGTTTTGCGTTAAATACTTCTCAAATTGACATGGAGGGCGTACCTGCTGAATATAGGGAATTTCAAGATGTGTTTTGTAAGAGGGAAGCGGATAAGTTGCTGCCTCATAGACCATACGATTGTGCGATTAGATTGGTAGAAGGCGCTAAGTTACCAGCAGGAAGGTTGTACGCTTTAACGGTACCAGAAAGACAAGCCTTGAGAGAATTTCTTGACGAGAACCTAGCCAAAGGCTTTATTCGCCCATCTAGCTCTCCAACTGCTACGCCTGTGTTCTTTGTGGCTAAAAAGACAGGGGAGCTTAGGTTAGTATGCGACTATCGGGTTCTCAACAAGCACACCATTCGTGATAGATATCCGCTACCTTTGATTTCAGAATTACTATCGAGAGTGCAAGGGGCTAAGATCTTTACTAAGCTTGACCTACGGGGGGCGTATAACTTGATTAGAATACGGGAAGGTGACGAATGGAAGACGGCATTTAACACGTGTTTCGGATGTCACGAGTTCCGTGTGATGCCTTTTGCATTATGCAATGCACCTGCTGTCTTTCAACGATTCATAAATGATGTATTTAGAGATTTAATTGATCAATTTTTGGTGGTTTATTTGGACGATATATTAATTTTCTCTAAAGATGAAAAGGAACATCAGCGGCATGTAAGGCAGGTGTTACAACGTTTACGGGATAATGGGCTTTTTGCTAAAGCCTCCAAATGTGTGTTTCACGTGTCTGAGGTTGAGTTTCTGGGACATGTAGTTTCGGGAAAGGAGCTAAAGATGGACCCGCACAAAGTTGACGCAGTCAACTCTTGGCAGGAACTCAAGTCTAGAAAAGATGTACAGCGGTTCTTTGGGTTTGCTAACTACTATCGGGAGTTTATTCCAAATTTTGCTAAACTTACTGTGCCTTTAACACAACTCTTACGTAAGAAGCAACCGTTTGTGTGGGGATGGGAGGCTCACGATGCGTTTATACAGTTGAAATCTAGTTTCCAAGCTGACAATATACTAAGACATCCAGACATTAATAAACAATTCATAGTAGAAGCAGACGCTTCTAGTTATGCGCTGGGGGCTGTATTATCTCAAAGGGATTCATCAGGGACCTTGCGTCCCTGTGGATTCTACTCCAGACAATTAACACCTTTTGAACAAAACTACACCATCTGGGAGAAAGAATTGTTGGCTATAAAGGTGGCTTTCGAGGTGTGGCGGCACTGGTTAGAGGGCGCACGTCATCAAATTGTGGTCAGATCTGACCACAAGAACTTAGAACATTTACAAACTGCCAAGAAATTGAATCAACGCCAGATTCGGTGGGCCTTGTTTTTCTCTAGGTTCAACTTTAAGGTTCAGTTTGTGGAAGGGAAGGTAAATCTACGCGCGGATGCCTTATCTCGTAAACCTGAGTTTAAAACTTGTGAGCAAGCAGTGCATCAGACAATATTGCCTACCGCTTCTTTATGCGTGGTAGATAATGAGGTTGGTTTACACACTCAAATTCTAGAGGCTCAAAAGGACGACAATTGGACTCAAAAGCAACTCATGTTGCTTTCGGTAGGGACTCGTACTGTGCTGCCTCATTTACAGGACCGGGAGGGAGTATTGGTACGTAATGGGCAAGTTTATGTACCGGCGGGTGCACTCAGGTTGGAAGTCATTAGGGCACATCATGATGAACCGATGGCTGGGCATTTCGGTAGGTTTAAGACGGTACAACTCATTACCAGAAATTATTGGTGGCCTAAAATGCGACAGGACATTCTCCGTTATTGTGATAGCTGTGCAGTATGTCAGCAGAGCAAGACGCCTGTCGGGTGCCCTAGGGGATTGTTATCTTCATTGCCTGTTCCTGAGAGACCATGGCAGATTATTTCTATGGATTTCATTTCTGACTTGCCTAGGTCAGGGGGTTATACATGTATTTGGGTGGTGGTGGATCTATTTTCTAAAATGGCTCATTTTATACCTTGTTCAACGATTCCAGCGGCTCCTACATTGGCTTTACTTTTTACCAAGCATATTTTCCGTTTGCATGGGGCTCCTGAGGTAATTATCTCTGACAGAGCTCCTCAGTTTGTGTCTCGTTTTTGGAGGCATTTCCATGAGTGTTTGGGAACCAACTTGAATGTCTCCTCTGCTTTTCATCCACAAATGGATGGACAATCTGAGAGAGTCAATGGGTTACTGGAGCAGTATTTGCGTTGTTTTTGTCTAGAACCAACCGAGTGCTTGGGTAAAATGGTTGTCGGTGGCTGAGTTTGCTTATAATAACGCTGTGCATACGTCTAGTCAACACACACCATTTGAGTTAACTTATGGCTTCCATCCGCGGGGAGGGGTGGCGCCGTCCTCCAATGTGGTTTCCTCTGATCCGGTGTACCGCTCCTCTGAAATGGCTGCTTTACATGATGTTGCTCGTCGGTTGTTATTAGAAGCTAAGGCAGCGCAGAAGACTCAAGCAGACCGCCATAGACAAGCAGGGGAGGAGTTGGACGAAGGGGATATGGTTTGGTTATCCTCTAAATATATTAAACATACTGGGGGAAAGTTTGCGCCACGGTATTTGGGACCTTTCCCTATTGTTAAGAAGATTTCTTCTGTGGCGTTTAAGTTACGCTTGCCACCTTCTTTTAAGATCCACCCTGTCTTTCATTGCTCTTTATTGAAGTTAGATACTTCTGGGCGCCGTAACGCTGTAGTCGAGGAGGTCACTGCTGTGGCCCCATCTTTGGAGGAGGAGGCCTTTGTGAGAGGGGATAGTGTTATGGTTGAGCCTTCTGGCTCCGGTACTGGGAGACGGGGTCGTAAGACTCCTCGAGAGTCAGACTCTTTTGAGGAGCGAGAAAGGAAACGGCTCCGGGACTTATTTGCAGAACCAACAGATGAAGACTCATTTGAGGGTTTTACCGAGGGAATGGAGGAAGAACTGGTTAGCTCAGAGGAAGATGACATGGAATGGACTCATGTGAGGGAGGATTTGGGTGCCACCGAAAATGTTAGTATGGGAGGCGATTGGCGGGTTGCAGGATCAGACCCATGGACGGGTTGGAGGGATGGAGCGGGATCCACAGCTGGGGATGCTGTGGGGCGTAGTCAAAGGTGTTTTAGCTCTGATGAGGATGATGATGATGAGGCACCTGGAATTAGGATAGCAGCTGACAGCGATGAGGAGTTATGAACTGGGATAAAGTGGGGTTTAGGATCAATGGCTAATTGCGTTGGGCAAGGTAATCTGGACGAACGCTTGGGCTCTTGTTGGGGAACTTCCTGAAGACGGGTGTGATTCGTTGCTGGATACGTAAGTTACCAAGGACACTGGGTATAGACGGCGGGAGGAACTGTATGGGGTTTTTCTGTGCAACTTGTGTTTAATCTTGATAGCTTGGACCTCCGTCGTCTTTTTGACGGACATTAATTACCTACTCTGGATTGACGCTGGACTGACTGACTGACTACGACCTTGGACTATCCCTTCTGTGGCCCGCACCTGGCTTTCGACCTCGGACTGGACTGGGACCCTGCTGACCGCCGTGATCCTGATTGATGTGCCTGGACCCGGATTTCGCTCGTTGCACGGAGGAGTAACAGCCTGAGTTACTCATCCGTAGCTTTGTGGTAGCAGAGAGGAATCTGCTGTCAGCTTTTGATGTTCATTTTGACCTTTGTTTACCAACTTTTGTTTATTTAAACTGCCAGGCTGAAGTAAGCACTTTTGATTTAGTCCGGATTAAACTCCTGTTTAATCCGGTTTATTCCTTTGAACCATTTTGGTTCAAACGGAGCTTTTTCTGTTATTTTTCACACTAAAGATAAGTGTTTGCCTAGTCCTTTGTTTCCTACGGGCATTTTTGTGTACTGTAACTTTAATAAACTGTGTTGTACTCTATTTGGTGGCGTTCTGTCTATGACAAACATCATGTTTTACAACAAATCAACAGAAAAAGCAGTTCAATATCTTCCAGAGGCAGGCCGCAGGAGACAGGAATTGCCTCGATGGTGCCCCCAACAAGATGGCGCCACAGGCAACTGCCTAGTTGGCCTGGTGGTTGAACCGCCTCTGCATGGCAGTAATCTATACAGGATATAACCAGAGCTTGGATAACCGTGGCCAAGTCAGGCTTGTACCAAGGTACAAAATCCATACAAGTTTTAGTTGTGCAAAAGTTCCCCTAACCACTGAAACCTGGGGTTCCGGGCTCAACGATGAGTCCAGGATCACTCCCAAGCTGTGAACTTGCAATTTCAGGGATAATGTAACCCCATCCAACACAGGCTGTATCCCTATGCCCTGTTCGGCCTTCGACTGACCATGAGGACCTAAGTCTTGCCTGGATTCCATTTCAGTTTTTTCGCTCTCATCCAGGCCGTCACAGCTGCCAAGCACCGGTAGGAGCTTGGCCATGTCTGCCAAGATCTGAAATATGCTCCCCCCTTGATCATTATATTTTTTATACATGTTATTTAACTTTCACAGACAAGTTTCAGTTCAAGCATGTCTTTTCTCTAGATGTTGCATTTGCCTCTTGTATGTGTACACCTTTAACAAACACACCATTTTCTTCCTTCCTTCCTTCCTTCCTTCCTTCCTTCCTTCCTTGGTTACACAGGAGGTCTTGCCTGTTGCAGGGGTGGAGATGCAGTTAACAGCTGCTGTTTCACTTTTAACTATTCTACAAGAGGAATCAATATCCATCCATACGTACTCCCACTCCTTCTTGCCCATCATTCTACAGAATTTGGAGCACAGAGATGCAGGTCAGAGAGATGCCATACTGCTGATTCTTTAGCTTTTGATGATTTTCTTTGTTAAGTAATCTATCATTTAAAGCATTCATGTACCAAGGAAAATAAAATAAAATGACAAAGAGTGTGCTCTTGCTAGTTTTCTATAATATAGTATGTAGCTGATTAGCTGTAATTTTCCGTCATGTTCATTAAAAATATATTAGAGCTGGGCAGGCTTTCACTGAAAGCTTTTCATTTGGAATCCCAGAAATATTGACATGGGAGTAAAGTGGAATGTACTTGATGAGTATGGGATTTTACTTGGGGGATGCAATCTTAACTCAAAGATGTGCTATCTGTAGGAAATTGAAAATCAGCAAAAGTGAGGCAGATTTAACTTTATGCTGAAATAGCCACCTTCTGTTGATCTCAGAAATGAACTTCCCTGTTGGTGAAGATTAGCTGACAGCAGACCGGGAGAAGGTATTGTAAGGAAAAAGCTGTGTTAGTTTTGAATTTTTGAATTTCAACTGTCCACAGGGCCCTTCCACACAGCTCTGTATCAAGGCTGTATCAAGAAAATCCCATATTATCTGAGTGTGGACTCAGATAGCCCAGTTCAAAACAGATATTTTGGGATTTTCTGCCTTGATATTCTGGGTTATAGAGCTGTGTGGAAGGGCCCACAAAAACACAGCCATTATACCAGCACAACATTAGACCAGGGCCTGGTTAGTTCTAAGCCATTTCCAATAACCTGCAGTAATAGCAAAGATTCAGCTGTCTGATCTAACAGATTTAACAGATTTAAACCATAGATCACATTTGTTAGAAAAATTGACTATGCCAATCCTGTATCGGAGCCAAATTTCTACCAAGAGTGGAAGTTAATATGTGACACTATTAACAAGCAAAATTATTGAGATTTTAGCTGTAAAACAGGAGTCATTGGGGTGAACGTATTTCACAAGATGAAGCATGAAAATAAGTCAAATCTAATGGATCCGTTTTTTGAAATAGTAAAATTCTGTTAACAAGCACACAACATCATTATATCAGCACATAAGTGTACGAGTGCAGCAATCATAAGTTCAGAATTACAGCTAACAACAATAAATATCATACAGCCTACATGAATAGGAGTTATTTAAATTGCTCACACAGAAGACAAGCCCATTATATTCATTTGGATTTACTACTAGATGAGTGTGAGTAGGAGTGCATACTAATTTTGACATGTTTGCTCAGAAATAAAATTCACAGAGTTTAGTGAGGCATACTCTCAATTCATATAGGATTGGGCCTTTAACTGATCTTTTCGGAGTCCCTCTCTCACATTCTAACCAACAATTTGCCATACAAAATATGTAATGGATACTGGTTATCTAAGAGCATTGCTAATTGAGGTTACAATTTTAAAATATGTTACTAATGCTTGTTACTTAAGATCATTCTTAATTGAAGTTACAGTCTAAAAATATGTTACCAAAGCTTGTTGTTATTAGCATTACTAATTGAGGTCACAATATAAAAGAGCATTATGAAACAATTACCTTGATAGAACATGCATATATATCAACTGACCATTTGTAATTCACAGGTGTCAGCAATGCCTGGCTGGAAACTCTTCTTGCTGCAATAGAAGCTTTGCCAAAAGAAACCATCAGACATGAGGTAATGATGGTTTCACTGAATATGATTTAGGCAGGAGATATATTGTACCCTATAATTTTCTGAAAACTTAGTCTAGTTATGGCTTCACTCAGGATCAAATCATAGATGATTCTTAGATTACTGCCACCATCGTTCTAGGTATGCCAGTCCCTGATTAAATGTGTTCTCACATGGTTGACGAAAAAAGATATATTCTGTCTCTTTACTGTAAAATAGTGAGATATGCAGAATTCTTTAAAATTATTTTCTTGGAGAAAATCTGTGTATTTTATGAATCATTGATTAGTTTTAGTAAAAGGTAAATCCTGGGAAATTTGATAGTTGTTACTCCATAAGAAGTGCTTTGTTGGATCAGACTAAAATCTGTCTACTTCAACATCCTGTTCAGATAGTGGTCAATCAGTTGTCTATGGGGAGCTTGCCAAAATAACATGAGTGCACTTTCCCTCCCATTGTACTCCACACCAGTTGATAGAGGCATACCATCTTTGATACTGGAGGTGACAGAGAACCAGCCTGACTAGAAGCCCAGGCTTTAGGCGCGGTCTGAGCCGCTGGAGAAGTTGTCCCAGGGTGGCCAGGGAGAAGTTGGTGGCACCGAGCCGCTGTCTGCCGGCCGGCCAACTTCTCCCCAGCTGCCCCAGAGCAACTTCTCCAGCGGCTCAGACTGCGCCTCAAGCCTGGGCCACTCTGCGCAGGTGCGGCAGCGGGCGCCTGGTTGGCTGGCCGTGTTGCCTGAAGCCCCGCCCACTGCCGCTTAACCCCTCGCCTGCCAGACCAGGCCCAGGAGACAGCCCGGCAGCGCCGCGTGGCAGGAGAAGGCCACGCCTGGGCGGAGGTGCCTCAACGGTTGCTGAAGGCTCCATCCTCTAGGGGGTGCTGTTGAGGCACCTCCACCCAGGCGTGGCCTTCCTGCGGCCGCCGCAGAGGCAGGCCAGGCCACGGAGGCAGGAGGTGCCTCAATGGCGCCCCCTAGATGATGGCACCTTAAGCAATTGCCTAATTTGCCTTGCAGTTGAACTGCCCCTGATAACAGCTGAATTTTTCTTGTTGCTTTTCGTCAATCAATTGTTACCTGGTATGGCGACATCAATAATCCAAACTTTTTTCTTTTCCACAACTGTGAGGTCTGGTATATTGTGTTCCAAAACTTTGTTAGTCTGGATTTGAAAGTCCCACAGTATTTTTGCGTGTTCATTTTCCACTACCGTTGCAGGTTTATGATTCCCCCAGTTCTTTACCATTGACAGATGGTACTTGTGATATAAATTCCAATGAATCATTTGGGCCATATAGTTGTGCCTCTGTTTGTAGTCCGTCTGTGCAATTTTCTTTCAGCAGCTGAGGATATGATCAATGTTTTCTTCAGCTTCCTTGCACAGTCTGCATTTTAGGTCATTCGCTGATTTTTCGATCTTAGCCTTAATTGCATTTGTTCTGATTGCTTGCTCCTGGGCTGCAAGAATCAGGCCTTCATCATCATCATCATCATCATCATCATCATCATCATCATCATCATCATCATCCCCCCGTTACTGAAGCCTTTTCTGTTGCTGCTGGGTGTTTTTACTGTTTCTAGAAAGGAGACCATTTACTGTCATTTGATTCCAGACAGGTGGAGGTAGCTTTTAGACCAGGTATTTGCAATCTGAAACTATCCAGTTGTGACAAGCCACAGCTGCCATTATTTTCAAACAGTAGGGATACGGGCTATTCTGGCTGGACATGATGGGAGCTATAGTTTAGCACATCTGGAGGGCACTAATATAAGGAAGATTACCTTAGATGTTTTCCCAACTGTAAATGTCTTGGTTAGCGCAGCTGTTAGCACACTTTTTGCAAACAGCATCACCTTGCAACAGTGCTGTCTCTGTGGGAAATACTTATTTAGAATAAGCTGCTCTTAAACAAAGTCTGTTGCACAGCTCAGAAAACATCTAAATGGCATCAGTTGCAAATTCCTGTCCATGTGAATGACAAGTCTAATTTTGGTTGATTGATTATTGCAAAAGAAAACTAATTATTTAAATGACTTTAGGAGTAAATCATACTCACATGGCTTTATCCCTGCACCACCAGCTCGAGGCAGAAGTCTACTTCAATACTGCATTTAAATGGTTGCATTTAAAATAAATCTAAAAGCATTGGATTCAGGAAATACAAAACAGTTCTGTCTAGTGTCCTATGATAAAATTCTACTTAGGGAAAATAATTGACTTCTTTCATTCCCTTCCTGAAACACTGTAAAACAAGATATTAACTTTCATAACTTGCTTTATGTGGAACATAATTGGTGAGATGTTTTTAGCTTTATGACAATATGGCATGTGGGCATGTTCATAATCTAATTAATTAGAATGAGTAAAGCACTCCGAAGGTTTCATTTGCTCTAAATGTCAAGTCTTTCTTTGAAGGTTCATTTCTGATTTCACACTCTTCATTCACAGGGGTTTTGCTGCATGCTACTCAGGAGAAAGATAATAAAATGGGAATAAGTAGTGTGATACATCCAGACCACTATAACCTTTTCAAATGACTTTGTTTTACACAAAATATCATAACCAGTGGTGTTTTTTTCCCTATGCAAATACTTGCATTTCATAGGAGATGTAAAATTTCTGTAATTGTTTCAGACAACAGTCTTATATTTTCCACTATTGTTTTGTGTCCTGCTAATTTATGATCAAAGGAAACCCTCTTTTTTATAAATACCAGATATGTCATCATATATGTGTGTTTTCTTAAAAGCTAGCTACTTCAGTGTCTCAGAATTGGGATGCATCACAGTTCTGCCAACGAGGAGTGAAACTGAAACATATTTATTGTGAACTATACAGATATGTATAGATATTTTGGTTTAGTGTGCAAATGCATAAATGTGATATTTATTAGCAGCCACAGTTGATGGAAGAGGATACATACAGTGATAGATACTGGTCCTGGAAAATATGGGGTATTTTATGTTTTAATTCACATACAGGTAGATAGTATAATTTAATCCCACATAGAATCTTAAAGTTGGAAGAGACCTCGTGGGCCATCAGTCCAATCCCCTGCCAAGAAACTGGAAAATCGCATTGAAAGCACCCCTGACAGATGGCCATCCAGCTTCTGTTTAAAAGCCTCCGAAGAAGGATCCTCCACCACATTCAGGGACAGAGAGTTCCATTGCTGAACAGCTCTCACAGTTCAGGTGGAATCTCCTTTCCTGTAATTTGAAGCCATTCTTCTGCGTCCTAGTCTTCAGGGCAGCAGAAAACAAGCTTGCTTCTTCCTTCCTATGATTTCCCCTCACATATTTATACATAGTCATCATGTTTCCTCTCAACCATCTCTTCTGCAGGCTAAACATGCCCAGCTCTTTAAGCCGCTCCTCATAGCGCTTGTTCTCTAGACCCTTGATCATTTTAGTCACCCTCCTCTAGACACATTACATCTTGTCAACATCTCTGCCCACCCTCCTCCTCTTCCCCCCCCCCCCCCTTCAACTTCAAAATACAGCGACTAGGGAGCTCTGTTCTTGGTACCTCCTCAACACTGAACATATTGCAATGCTCTGCTTTAGACATCCATCTAGTAGTGTGGTAAAGAAATCTATTTCTAAGACTTCTTCACTGAAGACAAACACACCAATACATTAAAGGTCTAGTGACAAGACGAGGAGCTGTGTCTTATCATGAGACTAATGTATATCCAGCTTTAATAACTGGGGTGTCAGCAACAAGGCAGAAAGGGCAAATGCAGTAAATTGTCAGTCATCCAGGGTAATTGGCAGTTACCCAGAGAGCCTGTCTGCCTTCATCACCATCTGTTTTTTAATTTACAATAGCACAGATGCCCAGGTGAGTCTCAACCCTCTTCCATAGTGGCAGGCAAAGATAAATCCCATAATTGATTCCAACTTTATCCTGCTATGTATTCCAGTTGCTATCAGATTGGGAATGGGGGAGGAGACACTAAAATCATTACCCCTTTAAAATGATAGTTTAACATCCTTTACACATTGTTAAAACACTGGTGACTGGGGCATATGTGCTAGGACTGGAAGATTGATCATCATTGTGCAGTTCTAAGGGAGCTAGAATAAAACTGACAGTGAACTGGTAAGATCTCAAGATAGGTGGAGTGTGCAGCATCTTAAGTCTTTTCATCTAAAAAGTTTATCAGACTGAAAAACAAGGTTGTTTAAATCCCTTGAAATGGATGGATCACTAAAAGGCAATACCATTTTCCTGACCAGTTGCTTTAATGGTGATCCCGTGTAATAGAGAGCCCATCAATAACCTCTTCTGTTGCACTGACACAGAGCCCAACATGCTTTGGTTGGCTCCAGAACCCAGAAAATTTTTCCAGTATTAGTAATGAGTCAGAGAGAAGCCCACTGAAATAAAGAGAGTTGGTTTGACTGCATCTTTAAACCCCTAACTTATGAAAGCGAGGAATAGAAATGCTGAGTGGTGTGTGAATGTCGGTGGGTGGGAGAGATCCTCTGTTATGAATTCCCATGGAATAACTAGTTGGAAGTGGTCTTTAGCTTATGTGTTCTTTTTACTGCCTAAATCTTTGAAAATAATGTACAACTTGTTAGTTCCAATTAGCTGACATTCAAGAACAGTGGGAGTAGCAGGCAAGAGGGTATAGAGTTGAATTCATCAAATGATATCATTTGAACTTGATGGTCCTAACGCACAGCTTCTTGGTGTACTGTGAACAGGTTTACATCCTGTAAAGGGCTGGGAAGTGCTAATTTTGTAACATAATTATAAACATATTTGACTCTTGTTCTTTGCAATTAAATAAGATACAGGAGAGCATCTCCTTTACATCTCTTGATCTGTGCCTTAGAATTCTTCACAACAGTTTTGCTAACATGAACCCCCCACAGATTTTTCTCTCTTGGAGAGTCATTTATCTGAATATGACAGCATGTTGTAACACATAATTATTTAAAGCACAATGCAAGTGTTCAATTTGCTTTGCATATTTTTACTGGAAACCTGATACACATAGGCATTTTTGCATTTTGAGTTGTTTTTAATGTGTCTTAATGCATACATTTTTGGCTTTGCTTCTTTTTGACTAACTCTAGATTTGTTTGAATTTCTTCTCTCCTTCCCACTCTCTATAGATCCTGAATCCACTTGTTTCCAAGGCACAGCTTTCCCAAACCCTTCAGTCTCGCTTGGTTAGTTGTAAAATCTTGGGAAAATTAGCTAACAAGTTTGAAGCTCATATGTGAGTAGCTACTGTTTGTTTCACATGTGCAGATGACTAAAACGTCTACATGGTGATATAAAGTGACCTGTTTTTATATCATGAGGAAAAGACAAGAACTTCTAAAGAAACAGATTGGTTGTATGTGGTATAATATGCATAAGACACGCTCAACTGCTGATATTTATCTTCCCCCACTCCATATTAACTATTGGAGAAAAATAGAGCTTCCAGAATTGCACCCCTAATAAATACTGTAATAAATGCTTTCTCACACTAAACTCATGATAGTCCTATTCTATCCTTCAAAAGGCGGTTTGCACTGATAATAAATTTCCAAGGGCATTCCAACTTAGGATCTAATTTCATCTCCATTTCTGTAATTCCCCTAATAACGGTCCTCGGTATTTGGGATTTTTTCTTTTTCTTTTTCTTTTTTTGCTATGAAATAGTTTTCAAACTCACTACCATGTCAGAGATTGTGGACTTGCATGAAATAGTAGTTTTCAATGCTATATGAAGGCTGTTTCACTCATAGAAGAAGGTATATTTTTAAATTGGGTGTACCACCTTGTTTGCTCCTCTCATGGTTTAGAATTTTGTTTTAGATACTTAAATTGTAGGTATCAAGACTTATACAGACAGTCCTTGAATTACAAACACCTGACTTACAAACGACTCATGGTTACCAATATGGGTGAGACAACAGGAAGTGAGAGAAATCTACCACTCAGAAGAGAAATTCAC
Source organism: Anolis carolinensis (assembly GCF_035594765.1). Lineage (NCBI taxonomy): Eukaryota > Metazoa > Chordata > Lepidosauria > Squamata > Anolidae > Anolis > Anolis carolinensis. The sequence continues at coordinate 342,615,292 of NC_085841.1, forward strand.
TCCTGGAAGAGTTATCCTGGGGAAAAGGGGTCTCCACTAAAGCTTTCTCACCAATCCTTGTTTCCACAACAAGCCAATTCTCAAAATCCAATTATCACAGGGACAGAAAGTGCGGTGAAATCTTCTGAACATGGGCACAAACAGCAAAACAAACACCACAGGCTGGCCTGTAGCCAGGAGTTTGATTTGGGTGGGGCTGGGATTTTGGTTCCGGGGGGGGGGGGCTGAGTCTGAGTGAGAGGGGATCTGCCCTAGCAAACCTTTCGTATCGTTATCCCAATACGCCCCATGCATATGGGATATATTGAGCATGGTGTTCAGATCATGATATGAATAAACATAACAGTTTAAATAATAAATGTAAGGCCTTCTCGCGGACCACCCTGAGAATTTTTGGGGGGGGGGGGGCTGAAGCCCCTCAACCCCCCCCCAGCTACATGCCTGACCACAGGGATGTTCAGCCTTTCCTATGCTATTCAAAGCTCCCTCCCTCTCCCGCTCCCCTCCTGCTCCCTCCCTCCCTCTCTATATACCACATACAGGCTGGAGTTACATTTAAAAATGCACCTGTTCTGAAATAAGATATAAATAGAGATATGTGTGTTTTGGA